>NC_143480.1:5145297-5769464 GCF_027475165.1 Benincasa hispida
ATCTAATGTTGGCTGAGACAGAACAACCATGGCGGATTCTATGGATTTCTAAAAGATTGAATTCGAATTGGAGAGGATATTGAGAGGGAATTTAAGGGATTTTAATGGGAGAAGAATGAAGAACGAAACTCGGATGGAACCAGCGAAGAACACTTCGTTTGCTTGGTATTTATACCTTAGAAGGGGGACTCTGTTTCTATCTTCTTTACTTAAACTAACAATTATTTAGTCTACCAATCAGAAATTAAAATTTCAAATCATATCTTTTACAATTATTGTTTCAAATTCATAAATCATATGTACTAAGTTAAAATATAATATTTTATTGGAGGACTTTTATTTTTCCCATTTTTATGGTCACGTTTAAAAGAAATCTAAAATATATGCAAAACATGAAATCTAAAATATGTGCAAAACATTCTTTTCTCAATTTTTTCTTTATAAAACAAAATTTTAATTCTCTCTTGTCGTATGGTTAATGATGTAGGATGTATTTTTTAAAAAAAATATAATTAAAGGTAGGAAAATTTGAATTAAGGATTTTATTACTAACTCACTTATATACCAATTAAACTCTGAATGCGATGTACTTAAGTTAATTATTGTTCTACTCATATTTAAATTTTATTTTTTTTAGAATCATAACTATAAATGTTACTAAAAAAAACGCTAGAAGTCTTTTTGTTTATATATATATATAAGAACATTAGGAAGCTTTTTTGTTACTAATATATTATTTACTTTATGGTTGAAATTAATTTAATAGTTAGTTCATATATTATCAAAGGACACTTTTAGCCTATTTGTGTAATGCATGGACCTATCATTTTCTTATAAATAGTAGGATTTCATGGAAAATTCGAGTATATCTTGGTTCATTTTCCTATATTTGAAAACAACCCAATTACAATTTTAAAAATTGATGATTTAATTATGGATCTATAATTATTGAATTAAATATATGAATCATGTCTTGAATATAAATATTGTCTTCTCAGCCTTTTAAGAATAACTAATTCTTACATAAATGAATTTGATTAAGTGATATTGGCACAACTTGAGACAAAATTCGAGAGACTAAGAATAAGAATAATAATCCTAATAATGAAAGTTCTCAAATTAATAAGTATGTGTGGTATGTGTGTGTAGGGGAAGGGGTTAATGTCAACAGTCAACCTACTTAGATCTTGTTCTTCTTGGCCCCTCCTTTTACTCTTTTTCCCCATTTTAATATTGTTATTCCTCTTTTAAGTAAGAAAATTGCACGCCATGATTTGGAATAAAATAATTATATTTTTGTTAAAAGTTATTATTTTTCCTCTTTCGGAAATTCTTTTATTGGGAATAAATTTTATTGAATAGTCATGAGATAAAATTTAATTTCATTTAGTTTAAGGTTGCATAAGTGCCTAAAAGTAACATTGATAGAAATAATGTATATTATTGTGTTTCGTTGTATTTTTTTTTTTTTATTTAGAAAAGTTGTACATGATATTATTAACATAATTTTAATGAAACAGATTTATTTTTTTTAGTTAATAAATTTATGGAAAAAATTTAAGTTAGAACGATAAAAAGAGTTAATTAATTAATAATAAAAGAACCAATTTGATTGGATAGTTAAGTATAAATATTATTAAAAAATGAATACATTGTATATATTATTTTTTAAGAAAAAATACTTATACAAAATTTAATTAATTTAATATTTTTTTATCCATAATAAAAATGAAATAAATAAATGTATGACTATGTATTTACTAATTAATTATAGTAAATTTATTTGAATCAATTAATTTCAATTAAATAATATAAAAACATGCTGTTTCGATAAAAAGATTAAAAAAATTTCTAAAGGTCCATTTAGGGAGATTTTTTAGGTCCCATTTTAAAACACTTTCGTTTTTCATTTTTTATTTTTGAAAATTAAAATTATTTTCTCTCTTTTTTCTTTTTTAATATTTGTATCTTTATTAAGTATAATAGTTGAATTCTTAGTCAAATTCCCAAAACAAAATCAAGTTTTTATGAGTTATTTTTTTTCTTTCTAATTTTCAATTTTTGACTTGGTTTTTTAAACTAAAAATAGGTAACTAAGGAAGACATTCGAGGTTGAAGGTAAAAGTAATGTTTATAGGCTTAATTTTAAAAAATAAAAACAAAAAACTAAGATCTCGATTGATAACTATTTCATTTTTTGTTTTTGTTTTTTAAAATTAAGCTTATAGATACTACTTCTACCTCCATATTTTTTCATTTGTTATCTACCTTTTACCAATAGTTTAGAAACCCAAGCTAAAATTTGAAAACTAAAAAAAAGTAACTTTTAGAAATTTGTTTTTGTTTTTAAAATTTGGCTAAAAATTCAACTATTGTACTTAAAAAAAGAATTTATGATAAAAAAAATAAAAAGGAAATAGACTTTAGTTTAAAAAGAAAAAATACCCAACGGATCTAAATAATTAATAATTTCAATTGCAATTAATATTGAAAATTTTCAATTAAGGACATAAAGGTTGTGATTTTGCTGTCAATGTCCCATAAATGAAACTAAATGCTTTACAGTTAATACTGACTTCTCCAAAGAAACTTATGCATTGGAAACTATGGTCCAATTGATTTCAATATTAGATTTTATCAAACAAGACAAATCTCTTCTCTACATAAAAACAATAACTTCTTTGTTACAATCCAAATGCAATATTTGACATTATTCTTCTTTCCTCTTACCATCTTTTTATAGTCAATTGAACTTAACGTTTTTCAACAAACAAATCGAGAGGTTTTTTTTTCTTCTTGAAAGACAAACTCAATTGGAGGTTCGAATTATGACCCACATGTTAAATACCAAATCATAAATAATAAATAAGTTAACGCTTTCTTTTTAAATAATAAAATTATTCAAATTCTAAGAAATCATCGCTTGAACTTTAGGGTGGAAAAATAGAAGGATAATCAAAATACAATCAATTGATTTTCGAGATTTTTAATTTAAAGATAGGATTTGTAAGACTAAAACTAAACTTACGTAGCAACGTATTAATTCTATCGGCTTACGAACATTTTAATCAAACAAAAACTACATCAATCCATGATTTAAAAATCAAATTATGTATAGTTCATATTTGTTCAAACTCGTGATTTAATAAAATAAAATGAAATAAAATAGGGCCGGTGGAGGACAATAAAGAATTGACCCAAAATGGCAAAAATAAGTGAATATGTAAAATAAATATCAACAAAGAAGCTTTGAATCCAACGGCAGTCAACATATAGGGTTATTAGAGTGCAGCTAGCAAAAACTAAATTAGGTCATTATATTGACTTGGGAGACAAGTTAGTGAAAATCAATGTTTATTGTTGGTTTCATTTCATATTAAATACTAGAAAACCATTCCATGATTTTAAAATTGTTGAAATTATTTTGATCACATTTAAATTTACGTTAAAATACACCTCTTCAAAATTACAATGTTTAATAATTTTATGCTTTTAGCCATATTTTTCTTACTATTAAATTTGATTCTTAAAGCTTTTTACAAATAATTTGAAAATGACAAAAGTGATTTTAACAATTTTAATATCATTCCCAAACATGCCATAAATCTATCAAGTCCATTGCTAGCGATTTTTTTTTTTTTTTGTTAGCATCCTTTGCAAATGTTCGGTACTTTTAGTATATAAGGCCACGTTTACACCAGTTGAAAGGTAATTCATCAATGGTAATGTACAAAGTGGGTCCTAGTTGATTACTTTTGTTGTTGTTTACCTGCTTTCCGAAATCATAATGAGATGTTGGACTCGACTTGAAATTTGTCATCAAACCATGTAATCTAATTGAAGAATGATTGATGCTCAATTTGATTGTGGTTAAAAATTATGTGAGACTCATTATCTATATTTTTTTTAATGTAACAGCACAAATATTATGAATTTGTCACATTTATTATTTCCTTTATCATTACTGTTTGGGTCAAGCAGTAACTGTAACATACATGTGATAAATTCATAATTTAGGTAAACGCGATCAAAAGTAATCCCATTCCTAATTCAGGCGTAAATGCAATAAAAAAACAATTCAATAGCGTTTGTGATTCAGGCCTATTAAGATTAATCAATCAATGAAATCTACTTCCGGATCAAATTTCATTAAAGTTTGGTAAAGTAGTCTATTACAGTTTGGTAAAGTGGCCTAAGTTATTGTTTGTAAAATGGTGCCATTGCTTTTTTTTTTTTTTTTTCTAACCGACTAGTTATGCTCGTAGATCAGGATAGGTACTCTTGGAAGTGTTTTGTTTAAGTTTGTACTTAAAAAAAATGGTCAGAATTATAATGTTTCCATTTTCCTTATTTCCTATTTTTTTAAAACTAGAAATAAAATATATATAATAACTATTTCTGTTTTTCGTTTTTTGAGAAAAAGAAATACAAACGAAATCTTGTTTGATAATTATTTCTTGATTTTCATATCCTTTTTCTTATTTTATGGTTTAAATATAATTAAATTATATAAATTTAAAAATATATATAACATGTATTAAAATATTATAAAAATTGTAAAAATTTACCTACAAATAATTTCTAATGCAAAACTAACAACAATAATACAATTATTGTTTCTATCTTTCAAATGTTGTTTAAATTTGATATGAAATATTATTTTTCACCCGAATCATTTGTCTTAAATGAAGTCAACTCAAATTCAACTCAATTATATTATTATGTCAATATCGTGGTTGTAAAATATTAAAATGAAGCTATATGAATGTCTTAGTAGACAGAATTTATATGTCGTAAAATTCTAACGAATGTCAAATGTACTCAAATATAAAATAGTTAAATTTAAAATAATATATATACGTACATATTCTAAAATTTAGAAATCAAAATTCAAAATAATATATAAATATACATATTGAAAATTTTAAATTTGAAAAGTAAAATAATATATAAATCTAAATATAGAAAAACTCAAAATTTAAAATTTAACTAACATATAAATATAAGAATTATTTTCAAATTTAGGAAAATCAACCAAAATATTTACAAATACAACAAAATTTTATTATGTATCTGCAATAGACCACAATATACTATTATTTGTATCTATATGATAAACAAAGATAATAATCTATTGTGGTATATCGCAAATAGACTGTGATATTTTTTTTTATTATTTATAAACATTTTTAGTAATTTTTTTTATTTAAAATAATTTTTCAAAATATAACTGAATAAATAAATAAGAATTGAAAGAAAGAAATATAGCAAAATTAATGTAAAAAAAATATAAAGCCTATAATTGACTTACCTGGGAAATGAACCTACAATCTTAAAATTCAAAGTTCAAAATAAACTTTAAAACCAACGGCCAACTGGAGATTTTTTTTTTTAAATGTGAAACAATATTATATAAACCAGAAATAAAATAGAGAGAAACTATTTTTTTTTTAGTTTTTCAAATTTAACCCTATTTTCAAAAATATTTTTCAAATTTTAAACGAATGAAATTGGAACCGTTATCAAACAAATCAATTTTTTTTTAAAAAAAAATGAGAGACAAAAACAGAAATAAGAAACAAGAATGTTATCAAACGAGCCTAAATCACTGCAAGAAAATACCCCTTTTTTATGCTTAAAATTGCCAGAAAATGATAAAAAACGTGTCGGGAGATCAACCCTCGATGACAAACTACTCGTCAGGAGTTTGGTCGATATATGTCCGTTGGGAGAACATCTCCCGACGCGACAACTGTTGAGTTGTATGTCCTAAAACTTGCAATTTGTAATTTAAACGTATTCTATTATCAATAAAGATGTTATTGACGTTTATTTAATAAAATTGTTATTGAATATGTGAATTGCACTTGTAAAGTCTCCAATAAACTAAAGATCCATGGCTATTATATGAATACATGAACTTTATGTAGAGACATAAGAGTGGGTACTTTATTCTGGTAACACTATCGGATGTGACCCACTCTGTAGTTGTTACAATTTGTTGTAAAGTGCTACAAACAAAGTGATCTTGATTCGTTCATGTATTGATATGAGAAGTGGGGGCGTTCTATGCAATGAGTTTGCATAAGATCGGACCAAGAATTAAGCCACTCTTACTTTATAACGATATTTACTGTTTAAGACTGACTATTTCAACTCGCTTATCTTTATGCCATCTCATGCTAGAAGCACCTTCTTTCGATGCAAACAATCGCTTTAATCTTGGCATCAATGGAAAATGACATAATACCTTATGTGGGATTTTTTTTCTCTTACCATCATTAACTTTGTACCGAGACTCACCATAAACTGAGCATTATTGTAAATCTGTAAATTCTTTCCAATACAATACACAATCATTTTTGCACGCATGAATAGACTCATAACCTAGGCCTGAGTAACAGAATTTTCGCTTAGCTTCATAAAAGGTTGTAGGTATAGCAGTGTCGGCTGGAAACGCTGCTTTTAACAATTCTAACAACATGTCAACCGATTTGTTACTCCATCCGTTTAGAACTTTAATATGCATTAACTTCAATAAAAAGTTCAAGGATGAAAGTTGCGAACAACTAGGGTATAATTCATTACATGCTTCAACTATTAAATCCTCAAATAAGTTTGTTGTA
Organism: Benincasa hispida; assembly: GCF_027475165.1. NCBI lineage: Eukaryota > Viridiplantae > Streptophyta > Magnoliopsida > Cucurbitales > Cucurbitaceae > Benincasa > Benincasa hispida. The sequence goes on from NC_143480.1 coordinate 5,151,924, forward strand.
TCTCTTTCATGAACATTAGAGGACAATCATTATCAATCCTTGTTTGGACTCTGGGACTAAAGTTGTCGTAACCGCTCCCGGCTCAAGCAAAGATAATTTAATTTTTACCAATCCAAGACTTATACGACAAACATAATAAAATGGTAAGATTGTGGTTAAATCTACAAGGAGACTGTTGAATTAACTTAGACCAATTTATAAATTAAAAAAAAAAAAAGAGTTTTGATGGTTCTTGATTTTGTTTATAAATTAAATTAAAAAAACACAAATGGAGAAAAATAAATAAGAGTTAGCACAAAAAAAGGTTGAATCAAATTGAGTAAAAATCTTTGGATTAGTTTATATGTTTTTTATTTTCTATCATTAGATACTAGTTAATTTCTCCAATTATGTGAACTCCTCAACCGATTAGAAATTCTAATAGCTCAATTAGCCAATTTTAATAAAAATCTTAATCAACACTAATTCAATTTAAAAATTTTCCTTCTCAGCGACATACAAGTTAAAACTGAAAAGCATTAAGAAATGGTTCAATTCTCGAGACACACTACAAGCCGGACAACCGTATCTTATAGCATGATTTATTTAGGAAGGATTATACTATGGCATACATGAATTTGGCTAGAAACAGTCTAGACCCTAAATATACAATCCTAATGCGTGCAACTTAATCAATCAATTATACACAGGCTAGAATGATTTTGCATACAAGAAATTCAATAAATTAATTTTTCAGAAAAATTCATCGAAATTCTATTATCAATAAATCAAATCCACTCAAAGGGTCCACAACAATGGACTAAATTAAAATAGTAAACTTCAAGAATTAAAATATACAAACTATCCCAAGAAAATTATCTAGTCTCTGCCAATAAGAGCGTAGCTCAACTGGCATAGTATTTGTACTATCGACCTCGAGGTTCTAACGTCGCAATGATGCATCCAACGCTTGCTTTCGTTGCAGCGTTGCAACGCTTGGAAGGGGCGTTGCAACGCTGAGTGTTTTGTCTTACTCGTTGAATGACCCAACTTCGGAGCTTCACGCTTGTGAAGAGCATTGCAATGCTGAGTGTTCTGCCAAAAACTTGGTGCTCGAAAACTCGATACTCACTGCTTGTTTACTCGGTGCTCAATGCTTGCTTACTTGGTAGAGTTTTACTCAATAATACTCAGCAACCCTTTACTCAATAATACTCGATGGCAATTTGGTAATTTCAACTCCTTTGAAGTCCGGATGCTTAAATCAACTCCAAATTGCTTCAGATTAACCTCATTCGACTCCAAATTGCCAATCCTACCTCATGATTGCTTGGTACCTACAAAATAAAAAAATAAACACGTAAAATCTGATAACGAGCCCGAATTAAACTAGGAATAATAGCTCTTTTTGAGAGCTAACAATCCCTTCTTCATTTGTGTCTTCATTTTCAATTGGAACTTGTAGATCGTTTATAAGATTCAACATTTTATTTTCTTCAACAACATTACACTCTATGTTAGTTTCTTCATCATTATGTATTGAATAAGTTGTATGTCTTTCAAAACCTCTAGATAATTACTACTACAAAATTCAATGTACACTACACTTTTATTTAGACATAAGACTATGGTTTTTTAGAAACCAATGGTCTAATGTTGTAGAGAATAAACTAAGCACAGTCTAAATTAATCCACCCATCTACCACACAAATTAACAACCGTGGTCTAAAAATATGTTATAGACGAAACGATTTTGCATCATGGTCAATAAAAATCATGGGGTAAAATTAACTTTGCACCATGGTCAATAAAAACCATGGTGTAAAATTAACATTGCTGTCAGTAAAAACCATGGTGCAGAAATTAACTTTGCACCACAATAAAAAATCATGGTCTAAAATGTAACTCTGCACCATGGCCAAGGAAAAACGATGGTGTAATGATTAAATTTGCATCATAGTCAAGAAAAATCATTGTGTAAATATTAATTTTGCATCATGGTCAACAAACTATGGTGTAAAAATTTACTTTGTACCACGACTAATAAAAATTATAGTGTAATAATTAACTTTACACCACACAGTCAATAAAAATCGCAGCATAAAAAGTAACAATACACCATAGTTAATAAAAATTATGGTGTAAAAAATGTACACTATAGACATAAAAAAACGTGGTGTAAAAATTAATTTTACTCTGCAGTCAATAAAAATCATGGTGTAAAAATGAATTATACCCTATAAGCAATAAAAATTGTGGTGTAAAAATTAATTTTACACCACGGTTTATAAAAGTCATAGTATAAAAATACCTTATCAACTATAAGTATATAAAACTATTGTCTAAAAATCAAACGTATACCATGGTCAATAAAAATTGTGGTCTAAAAGTCACTTTACTATCATTAACCATAGAAAGTCTAATATCAACTTTCTATCACAACAAATGTGAATTGTAATCTATAGTTAGATTGTGCTGTTTTACTTTAAACTATAATTTATTAATACCATAGTTGAATATATATCTTAATACTATACTTAAAAAATACTGCGATTGAAAATTAACATTTGCACATACAAAAAAATATTCTCTAAATGATAATTTTATGTGAGACTAATATTAAATTTATTGATTAAAATAGTTGTCGTATATTTTCAAATATTTGAACTTTTTTCACTTAAAAAAATCCCACCCATTGTAAACAAACATAAGAAGAAAAAGAAAAGGAAAACAAGCGAATGGGGGTGGTGTTGGATTTACCCATCGTTCAACCCATTTCTTTTACTAAAAATAGGTGTTTTTATATATTATTTAAAACTACAACCAAGAAATTTGGAACAACTATCTTCTGCCAATACTCTACGGAATTAGAAATCCATCTAGTAATTTTTTTTACAATGTCATCTAGTAAATCTCTTTAGCCTTTTGATGTTTAACGTTGATCAACATTGTTTGTGATAGTTGGATTAGCAATCTCTCAAGTCTCCGATTAGTCATTCAACATTAATCCACTTTGCTCAGGTTTTTCTCACTATTATTTAGATTCTTACTTCCTCTAATAGTTGTTTAAATTGATTTTTAAATTCTAGTTGTTGGGTCTAATTATTCAACATTTTTTTTTTGTTGTTGAAACATGTCATTAGCATTTGGTATACATTCTTATTTTTTTTAAGTATCTTTTTTAATAGGCACAAATTAAAAAATAATATATCTTAAACATGTTTTTGAATTTGGTTGTTTTGTTGTCTCATAATAGGAGAACCTCATTTTTTCTCTAAAGACGGTATAGTTTCTTCTTTATCCTAACACGATAACTTATTATGATGCTAGTTTTTCTTCTAGTTAGAATTAGAATATTGTAACTTTTCTTTATTTCAATGACTTTTTCAATTATTTATCCTAATAAACTTGTTATGATGTGTATTTGTCTTCTAATTAGAGTTAGAATATTGTAACTTTTAGTTATTTCGAGAACTAAAAGAATTAATTATCACATTTGCAACCTATAAAGCAATTCATTGTATCACTTTTAAGGCTACAATTTTTAATCTTAAAATCTCTAGTGGTATGGTGAGATAGTTTATATAAGTTTTTACTTTAGATTAAAAATTTATTTAGAAAATGTTAATTTGAAGACACTTCAAAAGTGAAATTAAAGTTTATTATGAGCACTCTATTCTTAAATTCCATAATCGTGGTTGAGAAGATGAGAGTAATTATGAGAATTTAAAATTCTATATTTTAACATTTATCTTTTGTTCATTTTCTTTCAATTTATCAGGCTGAAAAAGGACACATGCTCAAGTTAAGATTGTTGAAGTACACAATGAGTGGGAATAATTTCTTCAAAAATACCTTTATGTAGAAAATGATGTATAATAGTTTTAGTTGGCTCAGTAGGTTTATTGCTTTCTTAAGTTATTGTATTCTTATCTTTCATTTATGTATATAATTTGATTGAATTTTAATTTATTAAAGTTGAACTTTTTCGTGTGAATTGAAGATTTCATTTAATTGATATAATTTGGATGAACTATTGGTTTATAACACAATTGATGTCAACAGTAGTCTGTAGTGATAGACCACGACTATTTTTTGTTTGGTTTATTAATATAGACTATAATTATAGTTAGTTTTATCAATAATGATCACGGTTAACGTAAGTTATGATCTATACTATAGACCACATCTAACATCAGCCATGATCTATGACCATATAGACCATGGCTAATATTAGACGTGGTGTATAATATAGACCATGGCTAACATTAATCATAGTATATACTAGACTACACTGGAATACACCATGGTCACAAACCCGTAATCTAATCCAAGAAACCATGGTCATATGACCATAGTCTATATCAAATTTTGGAGTAGTATAAGTTGACTGGTTTTCCATGATATGCCCATTCACAGTATGAGAGGATATTCCATATGTTAGTAGATCATGTCGCTCCACGCACTCTAATGACTCTCACCTTGAATTCATACAATTCTTATCTGGGCATCTTGTTCGTCCGAAATTATTAACATGAAACTTCACCACTTCTAAAAATTGGAATACTCCTTCTCTATACTCGGTCGATAACTTATTTCTAAACTTTATCCGTTTTTATTCATCCTTAAAAACAAACCTTTTCTGATCAAACTTGTAATCCAAAAAAAATTATAACCTGTGTTTATTCCAAAATTAAGAATTTGATCAACAAAAAACTAAACACGGAAACACTATCAAATGAGGTCTAAATAGTTATTAAACATAATTATTAACTATATAAATACTACACTATTTTCATCATAGAACCTCGTCTTATTGATTAAAGAGAAAATGAGTTAAAAAAATTTGATTATTCAATATTGTTTGGTGACTACAACATTTAAGTTTAGACAACACGTTAAATATGACTACAATCAATGAAAATAAGACTTAAACATTATTGATTAGTTTTCATAATGGTGAACAATACTCAAAGATTTAAGAATAGATTTAAAATAGAGATATGTTTGATAATTTTTTTTTATTAAGATGTAATTAAAGAATGTACAAAATGTGCATATTTAATTTTTTGTTATTGAGGGTATTTATGACATTTGCAAATTAATTAATTAATTTTTATTTTATTTTATTTTCTTTTTTTAGTATTGTTTAATTTGTTAATTATCCCATTCTAAAATATTTGATTTGATTCTCTTGAAATTCGATTTATAATACAAGTGTGTTCAAATAAAAGGTTAACAACTTATTAAAAAGATGGCAAGAAAGCAAACCCAACTTTTTAAAAAAAAAAAAGCAAAAAAAAAAACAAAAAAAAAACGTAATTAAACGAGAACTAAGATAATAACTAATAAGTAAAACAGGTAAGAAATTTTCTTATAAAAATTTGGACAACCAAGCCAAGATTATTAATAAATAAATATGTTTAAAATTTTAAATTAACTGAAATGCCTATTTATTTGAATAAATAATTAAAAAATAAATATAGTTTCTTTGCTGCTTCTTCTTCTTCTTCTTCTTCTTTTTGTTTTTTTTCTTTCCAACTGAAATTTAATACCAAACACAATGAAGTAATCGAATTCCTACAGAAGCATGTGAACGCCTTACATTTAGACAATCGATTTTTATGGAAACAAAAACAGTAAAATAAAATATGTATTTGTAAGATAAACATTCAAACAAAACTATAAGTATGCTAGAAAAGAAGAAGAAAAGAAGAAATCAAAAGTCACCTTTGTTAATTCTTCTAGCTTTCCTCTTCCACCGTTATCAATGATCTCGAACTTCTCCAATGAAAGACACCACCAACAAAGTTACCTTGCTATTCTCTAGGATTTCAAAGAACTTGGAGATGACCTCCAAGAACTTTTGAGGAGGAAAATGGTAAATAATTTTTAGAGAGAAGTTAGAGAGAAGGTAGAGGCTTGGAGGCTAGGTTTTTTGTGTAATAAAAACCCCTTCTCCTAAATAGGCTATAAGGATATGTTTATATGGAGAAGGGTTAATACTTAGTGTTAATTAATTAAATAACCTTTATTTAATTAATTGACCCATTAATTAAATAATCATATATTAAATCCTATTTAATATACATTTAGTTAATTGTTATAAATATCATATATTTATACTAACCTTCAATCTCCATTATTTCTTAATCAATTAATTAACCATTAATTAATCAATTAAATAACTATATTAAATCAGATTTAATATGGAGTTAATTAACATGTAAATATCACATATTTATATGTGTACATCTCTTTAAATCTAATTCATATAAATATAATATTTTAATCTTATTCAAATATATCTCTCTTATATAATTTAGATTATATAACATATCTATGATTAACCTTTATATATTAATCTCATTGATATAAAATTTCCTCATTTGATTTGAACAATTTAAATCATTAATCATTACTATCCTTTAGTGAGCTAACAAGGAGACCATATGGACCTATAGATTAGAAGTTTCAATGATATGAGATTAATTAATTAAACTCCTTTAATCCAATTAATCAATATTCATTAACTACCGATCACTCCACTAAAAATCGATAGCTGCACTCTTGACACTATAGATATATTTCTGTGTCCATGGATATAACCAATCAATAGAGCGATGACCCTTCACAAATGTTCATAACTACAGTTGGGACAAAATATCGTTTTACCCTGCAGTTACATCTAACTCCTTAAATACCCCTGATTCCTCTAATGAACAAATAGTTTATGTCCAACTATAAATTAACACCTCTCAAGCCAGTGAGAGGTTGAGGCCTTATTGTTCAAGATCTGGAACCAGCTATTACGGGAGCAATTTATCGACTTTTCCAAGGAATGAGAAGGAGTGAATTTCATCTTGTGTAGCTATGTTCTCAGCTCCCTAGTCAGAAAAATACCCAAAATGGTGGACTTATTGGGCCGACTATCATGGTCACTCTCACCCATACAGATCAAAGAACCGTGTCATAAATAGAAGTTCACAACTCATTAAGGATTAAGGCCACCTATGGTCATCCTAGTGAAATATTAGTTTCTTGAAGTAACGGTGTTATAAAGAGAAACTAATTATTTCATGGTTCGGTCTATGTATAAACTTCTTTATATAGGATACCCACACTCACATGTCTTTACATGAACAATATGGTTCATATTGTTTATAACACTTACATCTCATGTAACAATTACAAAGTGGGGTGTATCCGTAATGTTACCAGGATAAGGCACCCAACCTTCATCTATTTACTAGACCTTTTAGGTTATTACTTGAACATGAACCATCTTTATGTCAACCACATACTGTTCAAGTGACATCATATAACCTTGGATCTTAGTTTATTGGATTGAATTGATGCTATCTAAATGTCAAATAAAATATCTCTAATTTTATTTGATAAATAATTTATGTTAACAAAACTACAAACCACGAGAAACACTAGATTTAGGACATCAATCCCAAAACATAAATTATATTTTTTTAATCGTTTTTTAGGGGAAAAAAGTGATTATCAAAGAAGAACGTAAACAGATAAATAAACTCTAAATTGGTCAAGATTAAGCCTTGCAAATGAAGAGAAGGAACAAAATATCCATAAAATAAGGAACAACCACTGAGCTACATTTCAAAAAGACAAAAATAATTATAAAGGCAACAATTTCTTTTGCTTTTTTCTCTTTTCTTTCTCACCGATAAAAACGATGGCACAGATTCAACAAACAAAAAAATAGAAATAAAATTGCAACAAAAACAAAGTAATATTTTTCACGCAGCCAAATCTAACCTTCCTTATTCATTTTCATACCATTGGTCTTTCTTCAACACTCAGACCCTTTGCTCTGATTTCACTATCAAAATCCCTAAATAAACCCTGATTTCACCATCAAAATACCTTAAACACAACCATGAAAGAGAGAGAGATTACCTGATGACGAGGAAATGGGACTTTGGAGAGGTAGACGGAGTTCAACGGTGTCCGACGACGATATGACGTTTGATATGCTACGACAACGACATGCTGATTGACGATGTGAGGGGATTTGTGTTCGAATGGAGAGGAGAGGCAGAAGACAAAATTGAATTCGAGGATGAGGGATTTCAGATATGATATATCAGGGTTACTAACTCCCGACGGATATTATGTAGCTTTCAAGAGTTAGTACTAACTCCTAACGCTTAAGATTACTCGTTGGGAGATATGCACATATCTCCTGATGACGAGGAAGAGTCTTTGGGAGTTATGCATAACTCCTGATGGTTAATTTGTTGGGAATGTCCTAGAACTCACAGTTCGTAAATTTCTTGTTAAACATTCTATTTATCAATAAAATATTATTGAGTATTTTAGTCAATAAAGTTGTTGATATTGCATTCTATTATGAAAATTCAATAAACATATCCATGGCTATAGTATGAATACTTTAACTTTATGTGGTGATATAAACGGGATCAAGTTAATAATATATAGCCTTAATGGTCTATAATATATAGATGAAATTGGGTATCTCATCCTGGTAACACTATTGGATGCGGCCTATTTTGTATAGGTAATACAAATAATGTGATCCACAGATCATTCAGGTAGAGACATGTAAGTGGAGGCATCCTATGCAATAAGTTTGCATAAAGACTGGACCACGAAATAGTCATTTTTCTTTATAACGACCGTTTACTGTTAAAATTGACTATTTCATACTAAAATAACCTAGGATAACTCGATCTTAATCCTGAGATAGCTATGAACTCCTGTTTATTCGAGATTTTCATTTGATCTGCACGGGTGAGAGTAGTCCAATAGCACTGCTTAATAAGCCTTCCATTTTGGGGATAAGACCGGATAGATAGCTGGGGACATAGCCCTGTGAAATGGAATTCACTCCTACCCGTTTTAGGGTTAGCGGATAGTTTGTTCTTTTAAGTGTTGATTCCAAGTATTGAACAAATAGGACCCCACCTTCTCATGATAGAGAGGGACAAGATTCATAAGTAGTATTAAGAATCAATTGTCCATTAGAGGGTCAGTAGGAACTTAAGGAACAATATGTATTTACATGTGTAAAATGATAATTTTGATCCAGCTGTAATTACGAACGACCTGTGAAGGATCGACTTACTGATTATAGTTTACATGGACAGAAATACATCTATAGTGAGAAGAGTGCAACTATTGAGCTACAGTGGTGTGTCTTGATAGTTAACGAATAGTAATTAATTCGGTTTAAAGAATTTAATGAATTAATTACAAATTGTTAGAGCTCATGATCTGTAGGTTCATTAGATCCCTCTACTAGCTCATAAATTGGAATAACAAATTGAGTATTGATGTATGAAATTAGAGTTATGAATTTGAAAATTTCAAATTAAATTTTAGAGTTTTCAATTGATTGTATATGATACAATTAAAAACTTTTAATTTAGTTGAAATTAAACGAAATTGGAGAATCAATTAATATTTAAATTACGATTTAAATATGAAACTGAATCATATTGGCGAAATTTTTGTTTTATTAATTTAATATTAAGATATTAAATTAATTTTCTATTAATTAAAAGGTTTAATTAAAATAAAAATAGTTTTATATAAATAAATTTTATAAAACAATTTAAATAAAATAGTTTTATTTAAAATAAAAATCAATTTTAGAAAAATTGATTATAAAACTAAATTAAAGAGAAAGTGGAATTTTCCAATTTTGGAAAAATCCACTATCTCTTTAAGTGGTAAATCACCAAATTTCATCAAATTCTTCAATATTTCTCTAAGTATGAGCTGCCCTACATGTAACCCTACTGTTTTACATGATTTCAATCTATATATACATGTTTCATGCAGAAAGAAAGATAAGAATTCTGAGTTTACTTACTGAAGTGCTAGAGAATTGAAAACCTAAAAAACCCACCTAAATTCATCCTCAATTCAGCTTAATTTTTGTGTTTCCACCTACATTCCTTCTTGAGCATAGTGGAAAAGATCTTGATGGTGGTCTTCTTGAAGAATCTAGCTCAATCTTGGTGAAATTCTGCTGAATTCGTGGAAGACATCTTCAAAGGTAATGTTTGTTTCAAACCCTCTTCTGAATGTCATATGAATAACATATTTAAAACTCAAACTAAATGTTGTTTAAGTGCTTATTGATTCTGAATTCTTACGGTTCATGTTATATTACTCCTTCATAATTAGCCCGTAAAGAGTTATGGATCACTCCCGAAAATTTTTGTACGACGTCCAGAGATATTATATCTCTCAATGATTGTACTCCCGATGGTTATTTTTAGCGTCGGGAGATTGTCTTTTTTGTAGTGATTTTTTTTTGGAAAAATGCTTTCAGGGTAGATTTTTTATTCTACAAGAAATAAGGTTGGAGGATCGGACCTCTTAATTGTTGGAGTTAATGTCCTAAATCGAGTGTATCTTGTAGTTTGTAAAGACATATTATCTATCTAATAAAATAAGAGGTATTTTATTAATGTTAGCATTAATTCAATCCAATAAACTAAGATCCAAGGTTTATGAAACTTAAAAATGTATGTAGAGACATATAGATGGATCATGTTTAAGTAATAACCTAAATGGTCTGTAGTAGATGGATAAGGTTGGGTACCTTTTCCTGGTGACACTACGAATATGGTCTGCTTTATAGATGTTACAATTGTTGTAAAGTGCTGTAAATGATATGATCCTGATCGTTCATGTGGAGACATGCGAACGGGGGTATTCTATACAAAAAGTTTGTATAAGACCGGACCTCGAAATGAATGGTCTCTTTATATAACACCATTGCTAGATGAGACTTCCATTTAACCAGAATGACCATAGGTGACTTGACCTTAATCCTAAGTGAGTTGTGAACTCCTGTCTATGAAGGTAATCCTTTGATTTGTATGGGTGAGAGTGGCCTTGTTAGCTAACTCAACAAGCTTACTATTTTGGGGACTTGTTCGAGTAAGGAGCTGGGAACACAACTACACAAGAAGAAATTCACTCATTTTCCGACTTTAAGGAAAGTAGATAAATTGCCCCCTTAATAGTTGATTCCGGGTCTTAAACATTGAGGCCTCAACTTCTCACTGGCCCAAGAAGTGTTAGTTTATAGTTGGACTATAAACTATTTGTTCATTAGAGCGATCGTATTTTGATCCAACTATAATTATGAGCAATTTGTGAAGGATCGACTCACTGTTGATTGGTTATATCCATAGACATAGTAATAAATCTACAGCACGAAGAGTACAACTATCTGTCTTTAGTGGAGTGACTGGTAATTAATGAAAATTGATTAATTTAATTAAAGAGTTCAATTAATTAATCTTATATCATTGGAGCTTCTAATCTATAGATCCATAAGGTTTCCTTATTAGCTCACTAAAGGATATATAAGAGGAATGATTTGAATTGTTCAAATCAATTGCATATTAATGAGATTAATATAATATGATTAATTATATTTGTGATTTATAATTAAGAGAGAAAAATATTTGAATAAGATTCAAATATTAAAGAGATGTATACATATATATGTGATAATTATACGCTGATTAATTTTATATTAAATATGATTTAATATAGTCATTTAATAGATTATTAATGGTTAATTAATTAATTAATTAATTTCTTAGAATTAGAGATAAATAAACATGTGTAGTTTATTAATTAATTAATTATATTAAATTGGATTTAGTATATATGGTTATTTAACTTTTGGACTAATTAATTAAATAAAAGTTATTTAATTAAATTAGAACTAGAGTAGGAATAGGAAAGACTAGGAGAAGAGGGTCACCTATCCTCTCTATAAATAGGTCTTCATAGCCCATGTTTGTGGCACAGTTGAATTGTAAATTTTGAATCCTAATCTACTACTACTTCTCTCAAAGTCTCTCTTCTTTTCTCCTACCACTTCTTCTTCTTCCAAATTTTGGAGACCACACATCCAATTCTTGGGATCCTATAGAATAACAAGATTTCACTTACGGTAGTGTCCATTGATCATTGAAGAGACGTTCCGGAGAAGACACAGAAGGAATCATGAAGAGGTTTGGAATCTAAAAAGGTAAGGTTTAGCTCTTTCTCTTTTCTTCTCTTAAATGCATGCTAATCTTGATTGTTTATCCATTATGTAATTATTTTTTATACCATATTTTTTTATGTAAAATAAAAAATAAAATTGCAAGGCGATAACACGTTTCTGCTTGATATTTGATCTCTTTATTAACATCGAAGTTGGTAGTTCATACTTGATATTAGTTAAAGTATGCTCATTTTTTCAAATCATTTAAATAGTTGGTGAGTTATATTTCTATTCATATTCTCAAATCTTTTCATAGATTTTTTTTAGTACAATTTTTTTTAGTTCATATTTTTTCATAGATTTTGCTTTTGAAGATTATTGTCTGGGACATAACTACTCGTTGAGTGCATTCATCACTACAAAATGATGGAGATCTTCAAGTTGGTGGAGGAATCAAGAAGCTCAACACTCAGAACATTCATCACTACAAAATGTTAGTGACCTTCAAGTTGTTAGAGGAATCAAGAAGCTCAACACTCAGAACTATAAACACATGGTCCACATGCATGAAGTCGTATCTCCAAGGCCAAGACTTGTGAGATGTTGTAGGAGGCACTGAAGTTAATCCGCCTGAGGATGTTGCTGCTTTGAAGAAATGGAATTTCAAGGCAAGTAAGGCCATGTTTGCAATCAAAACTACAGTTGATGTAGAAATGTTGGAGCACATCAATATAATGGAGACACCAAAGGTAGCATGGATGGAGTTCACATTCAACCAATAGAAGCTACTTTGATTTTATGCATTGTAAGTACATTAATTTTTGTAAATAAACAAGAAAGTTCATGATAGAAATAGAAATAGTGTTTTAAGAACACAACCTTTGATGAATCCTCAAATTGCTCCAACTCTCCACGAATTTCTTCTTCAAACCTTGAAGTAGACTACCACAACAACCTTCTCTACTATTCTCAGGCCTTAGATTGAGCGGTGAAACCTAAATTGAGAGATATTTTTTAGGTGAAGTTGGAGAGTTTAGAGAGAAAAAACTGACACAATATTGCCTCTCAATATTCAATTTGCACGAGAACTTTTTTCTGAAAATATATCACATATATATTGAATTTAATCATGCATTTCATTTTGATGAGAAATTGACACTCAATTTTTCAATAAAATGCTTGTTTAGGTGTTAAGTAATTGGATTAAGTGGGAAAATCCCACTATCCAATTTCCCAAATTTCCAACTTTTAATTTTAACTAAATTAAATTAGTTTAGAAATTTAATCCATTTTAATGAATTTTCAATTTAATTCGATCAAATCACATTAAATTGATTAAAAGAGAAAATTTGAATTTTGAGAAAACAAAAACATAATTTCAATAATTAAACAATTTAATTAACCAATTAATTTAATATCAAATATTAAATTAATAAAACACCTATTTTAAACTGAAGGAACTCTTATCCAAGAGAATCCATGAGCGAAAGCAAGATCTTTCTAAGCCCATTGTGAAAGAATTAAAGGCATTCACAAACATATAGAATAGTTATACATCTTAGAACAAATTATAACATGCTTTAGAAAAATAATAACAAAAGGAATGAGAGACATACCTTTGAAGAACCTTCTTCTACAAATCAGTTGCTCTCATGAAGACTTGGACAACAACCTCTCATTCAGATTGCCTAGCCAATCACTAGTAATCACAAATAGTCTTCTCCTTAAACAAGCACCCTACAACATCACCACTTGACAACTTTGGTATTCTCGAAGTGAGAATCTAGGAGGTGTGGGCTCTGTTGTGAATTTAGTTGAGGGATGGAGGAAGGCAACGATCAAACTATACGATCAAGCAAGTGGGAGAAGGCACTGTCTATCAGATAGACTGCGATGCTTGATCATTTAGTAAACCTCGGTTGGTACACGATCGTTTAGTAAAACACGCTTAGCACGTGATCGTTTAGTAAAAGGCGATTTACACGATCATTTTGGCACTCGCTTAGAAGGTTATCGTGTAGTCCCTCATCTACTAAACGATTAGTAAAGCTCTTAATCAAACGATCTCTAACAAAATGAAAACACTTTTCATTTTATCTTTCAGTTATGAAATAACCTCCCACTTTCATGGTTAATAGAGAAAATAACCAACCACAATTATCTCATAATTGTTTTAATTATAAATAAATATAATAACTAACTTATCATATTATATTTATAACCTATAGTTTTAATATCACATCATATGTAATATTTAAACCATAGTTCCTTTCTCCTTTATTCAATATAAATTACATTTATATCAATTCCTCCAATTAATGTATCTCATACATCATATCAATTTTATCAAATATAATTGAATTATATCATATATAATCAAACTCCCTCTTGTTAATTTGAACACTTCAAACTAACCCAAAAACTGATTCTCAACTTGAATCCATTGAGTTACCAAGGGGACCTTATGGACTTGTAGTTTGAAGCTCCAATGGTACGTGAATAACTGACTAAACTCTTTAATCACAAGATCCACCATCCGTTAACTGTCAGGCACTCCACTAAAAATCGATAGTTGTACTCTTCTCACTACAGATATATTTATGTGTCCATTGAATATAACTAATCAACAATACGATAACCCTTTACAGATCGCTTCTAAGTATAACTGGGCCAATTTACCGTTTTGCCCCTGTAGTTACATCTAACTCCTTAAGTACTACTGATTCTTCTAATGAACAATACATCATAGTCCTACTATGAGTGAATACCTCTCGGGCCATGAGAAAATTTGTGGCGCCACATCGTTCAAGTCCTAGAATCAGTCCTGGATGGAACAATCTATCTACTTACCCCTGCTTCGAGAAATGTGTGAATTCCATCTTGTGTAGCTGAGTTTTCAACTCCTCAATCAGACGAATCCCCAAAGTGGTAGGTTTGAGTCTGCAATCTTGCTACTCGCACCCATGCAAATTAAAGAACCGCCTTCATAGGCAAGATTTCCCAATTCACTCAGAATTATGGTCATGGTACCTATGTTCATCCTAGTGAAATGAAAGTCTCTGTCATGAACGATGTTATACAACGAGACTAAGCACTTCGTGGTCCGGTCTTATATAAACTCCTTTGTATAGGACATCCCCGCTCGCATGTCTCCACATGAATGATCAGGACCAGACCATCTATAGCACTTTACAACACTTGTAACATCTACAAAGCGAGTCGTATCCGTAGTATCACCAGGATAAGATTTCTCTCTTTTATCCATATATTACAGACCATTTAGGTTATCACTTAAGGCATGATCCACTTGTATGTCTCCACATACATGCTTAAGTTACAACGATAACTAGGGATCTTAGTTTATTGGTTTGTGGTAAATGAAATTAAAATATCTCATATTTCATATACAACAGTGAAGAAAATATCTCATATTATTACATCACAATCGTTTATTCAAACAGGTGTTTACAAACTACAGAACCCTACGAGATTTAGGGCATCAACCCCAACACAAACATGAATTACTATTCATGTAATTAATATTTAAATCATATTTAAATATTTTCAACTCTCCAAAACTGAATAATTTGTTAATTAAATATTTATTATATCGAATATAATAATTGAAACCCTAAATCAATTTTGAAAATTTCAAATCCTCTCAACACGCTATTCTAAGGTTTGATCTTTTTAGGAGTTAATAAAGGGACTTGATGGACTTATAAATCATGAGCTTTATCGATTTAAGATTAATTGATTAAACTTTTTAAACCGAATTAATCAATATTCGTTAACTACTGAGACACTCTACTATAGCTCAGTAGTTTCGCTCTCCTAACTGTAGATATATTTCTGTCATAATTTCCGTTTTACCCCTGTAATACATCTTGCTTCTCAAGTCTCCACCGATCCTCTAATGAACAATTGGTTTATGGTCGTACCAATAAACGAGTCTTTCTTAGCCATAGAGAGGATGAAGCCCTTTTATTGAAGACTAGAAGTCCGTACTTAAGGGAACAACCTATCTACTAACCGTAAAACGGGTAGGATTAAGTTCCATATTACAGAACTATGTCCTCAACTATCTATCTGGTCTTACCCCTAAAATTGGAGGCTTATTGAGCGGCAATATTGAGCCACTCTCACCCATGCAGATTAAAAGGTAATCCCGAATCAACATGAGTTTATAATTAGTTCAGAATTTTGATTGAGTTACCTTAGGTCATCGAATTGAAATAGTCAATTTTAATAGTAAGTGGTCGTTATAAAGAAAAGTGACTATTTCGTGGTCTGGTCTATACAAACATCTTTTGCATAAGATGTCTCCATCGTATGTCCCCACATGAACAACTTTGGGATCACATCGTTTGTATCAATATACAAAGTGGTCCACATCCATAGTGTCCCCAACACTATCCATATACTTATAGACCGTTTTCGCTATATACTAAAACTTGATCCTCTTTTATGTCTCTACATAAAGTTTAAGTATTCATGTTATAGCCACGAGTTCGTTAGTTTATTGGATTTTGGAATCTATAAATGAAATTTATATGTTCAATAACAACTTTATTGAAAGATCTCAATAACATCTTTATTGTAAATAAAGATATGTTTAAAGTTTACAAACTGCGAGTTTTAGAACATATAACCCAACAAACTCTTACTTGGACTAAAACTCCAGTGGGTTTAAATATATTCAAATATAAAATATTGAGTATGAGAGAATAAATACAATAAATAACTAGGGCATTTATATATCCATGAATTTTCCACTTGCCCTGGATTTATGAAGCTCGTAGTCCTAGTTCGACTAGATGACCTTCAAACTCTTTCGCTGTGAGGGCTTTTGTAAATAGATCAGTTAAATTATCTTATGAGGCTATCTACGTGACGATCATGTCTCATCGGTATACGATATCCCTAATGAGATGGTACTTGCACTCGATGTGCTTTCCGCGCTTACGGTTTCTTGGTTCTTTGGAATTTGCAACTGTTCCACTGTTGTTACAATAGAGGGTGATTGACAGATGCATATTTGGAACCACTTCCAAATCGATCAAGAACTTTCTAAGTCATACTGCTTCTTTGGCTACTTCACATGTAGCTATATATTTTGTTTCCATGGTGGACACAACAATACAACTTTGCTTTATACTCCTCCATACTATAGCTCCTTCATTCAGAGTGAATACTAATCCTAATGTAGATTTCCTAAAATCCACATCGGTCTAAAATAAGAATCAACCTAGCCAGTAAAAATCAAATTCTTAAAGCCATATACGAGCATATAGTCCCTCGTTCTCTGAACATACTTGAGGATGTGCTTAACGGTAGTCCAATGACTATATCCACAATTGGAGTGACACCTGCTAACTATTTTGACCACAAAGCATATGTCTGGCCATGTACACAACATAGCATATATCAAACTCTCGACTGCTAATGCATAAGGAATTCTTTTCATATCGTCAACTTCTTGAGGTGTCTTAGGACACTGCTTCTCATACAGATGAATTCCATGTCTTTGGAATTTTGCATTTTATATCTAGACAACATCTTGTCTATATAAGATGTTTGAGATAGTGCTAGTGTTATGTTCTTGCGATTCTGAACTATTTGGATTCCAAGAACATATTGTGCATCTCCTAAATATTTTATTTGAAATTTCGATGCTAGCCATATCTTGACATCAGCAAAGAATCCTACTTCATTCTAAATGAGTAGAATATCATCCACATACAATACTAGAAAAGCTACAGTTTTTTTTGAAAATTTTCTTGTAAATACAAGGTTCGTCAACATCCTATTCAAAGACATAAGATTTGATTGCAATGTCAAATCTTATATTCAACGATGAAGATGTTTGTTTTAACCCATAAATGGATCTTTTAACCTTGCAAACCTTTTGCTCTAGAACCTGTTCAATGAACCCTTCTGGTTGAGACATGTAAATACCTTCTTCAAGATAGTTATTCAAAAAGGTTGTCTTGATATTCATTTGCCATAGTTCATAATCATAAAAGGCGGTAATAGATAAAAGTAATCTAATAGACTTGATCACGACAGCAGAAGATAAGGTTTGTGTTAGGGTTGATGCCCTAAATCTCGTAGGGTCCTGTAATTTGTAATTGCATTGTACAAATATTTTATTTATTTAATAAAATATGAGACATTTTATTTGACATTTAATAGCATTAAACCCACAAACCAATAAACTAACATCCAAGATTATCTTCTGTAGCTTAAAAATTTATCTAGTGACATACAGGTGGATCATGTTTAAGTGATAACCTAAATGATCTATAGTAGATGAATAAGGCTGGATACCTTATTCTAGTGATACTACGAGTACGACCCACTTTGTAGATGTTACAATTGTCGTAAAGTGCTACAAATGATCTGATCCTGATCATTCATGTGGAGACATGTGAGCGGTCTATACAAAGGAGTTTGTATAAGACCGGACCACGAAATGACTGGTCTCATTATATAACGTCATTCATAAGTGACATAATCTGAATCTTGAGTGAGTTGTGAACTTATGCCTATGAAGAAAATCCTTTGATTTGTATGGGTGAGAGTGACTAGATCACCGACTTGTCTGATTGGGGAGTTGGGAACACAGCTACACAAGAAAGAATTCACTCCTTTCCCAACGTTGAGAAAAGTAGATAATTTTTTTCCTAAGGGTTGATTCCGAGGCTTGAACAATGTCGCACCACACCCTCTCTTGCCCAGAGAGAGGTTTACTCATAGTTAGATTATGATTTATTATTCATTAGAGGAATTAGTGGTACTTAAGGAGTTAGATGTAACTATAGAGGCAAAAAGAAAATTTTAGCTTAGCTGTACTTACGAGCAATTTGTGAAGGGTCATCGCACTATTGACTGGTTTTATCCAATGGAAACAGAAATATATCTATAGTGTGAAGAGTGTAACTATCGGTCTTTATATGAGTGCTCAACAGTTAGCAGATGATGAATAATTTAATTGAAAGAGTTTAAATTATTATTCGCATACCGTTGGAGCTTCAAGCTATAAGTCTACAAGGTCCCCTCTGTAGCTCAATGGGAATTTATGAGAATCAATGTTGGGGTTAATTTGAATTGTTCTAATTAATTGAGGGAATTAAGTATATGTGATATAATTAATTTAATTTAATTATATATGATATAATTACTATAATGTATTTGATACATTATAATATTAAGTTTGTTTGAGAGAAAATAAATATTTTAATATTATCAAATATAAATTATATGAATTGGATTCATATAATTATATTTAATATAAATGTGATTTATATTAAACGTCATTATTGAGAGAGTTAAAACTATAGATTATATTGTATTTAATACAATATAGAAATTATAGGTTATATGTTATATGCGACATGACATATAGTTATGTATATATGTATAATAAATTAGTTATAATATTATATATATATAATACGTTAATTAATCAAAATTAAATTATTTTTATTTATTTTATTTTTTAAAACGGAGAGAAATAGCTTCCATCCCCTTAATACTCTCTCCTGACTCTCACATTTCAGAGGGAAGTGTGGGGTAGTTAATGGGATTTTCTGTTATCTTATTCGTTGAAGAGGTTTGTGGAGAATGAAACTTACACAAGGTTATTTTTCTAAAGAAAAATAACTCCCTACTAAAAATCTCTCTCTCTTCCATCTCAAATCTTTCCCCTCTTCAAAATCAACAAAGCCCACACACTCTTGGATTCTCATCCCAGAGAATATAGAAGGATCCAATTGGTGGTACTCATTTGAGTTTCTTGATCGTGAGAGTACGTCATTTACTGGAGAAGAAATTTGAAGAAGGGTTCTTCAAAGGTAAGGGTATTCCAATCCCTATTTCTCTCTTTTCATTATTATTAGAGCATGTTGTAAATTTATTTTAAGATGCATGTTTTTATTCTATTAAAATTGTATTCCATAAAATTAAAAAATTGGGACGATCCACTTCCGAAAAATGGTGAAAGTTATAACTGCGGAAAGATAGGCCACTATGCCAGAGATTGTCGTCGGAAGAAAAAGGCAGTAGAAAACAATGCAGCCACCTCCCAGGCTGAGAGCATCAATGAAGAAGAGTGGGATGCAGAGACATGCTTTGCAACAACAGATCCCAACCCCTAATCCACATTTAATGTGGTGGAGAATGAAGTGTTGGCTCCCCATACAGAAGAGGTAAATTATTACAATGATTGGATTGTTGATTCATGTTGCTCTAACCTCATGACAGGAGATAAGAGGAAGCTGCAAAACACATCTGAGTACAAAGGAAGTCGAGTTATTGTAACTGCAAACAACTTGAAGTTGCCAATAGTCCATGTTGGCAAAACTACGATAATGACTCACTCCAATTCCAATCAAGTGGAACTGGAGAATGTATTTTATGTGCCTGAAGTGAAAAACAATTTGGTGTCTGTATCTTAATTGACATTAGCAGGCAACTTCATCGTGTTTGGACCTAACGACGTCAAGGTGTATCATAATCTCAAAGTCAATGGTATGCCGTTAATGGAAGGGCAAAGAATGTACTCTATCTTCGTCATGTCAGCAGAGACCGCCTACTGAATAAAACACGAAAGAATGAAACAAAAGATTTATGGCATGCATGACTTGGCCATGTTAGCTACAACAAATCGAAGACAATGATAAACAAGTTTATGCTTAAGAGGCTGCCTCATCTTGATATCAAATAAGACATGATTTGTGTTGGTTGCCAATATGGAAAGGCATATCAACTGCCATTCTAGGAGTCCAAATTTAGAATAAAGCAACCATTGGAGCTTGTGTATTTTGACATATTTGATCCTATCAAGCAATCTTCAATAAGTAGTATGCACTACATGGTGACCTTTATTGATGACTTTTTTAGGTATGTTAGGGTTTTCTTTATAAAAGAGACATATGAAACAATTATAAAGTTTAAAGAATTCAAAAAACAAGTTGAAGGTGAATTAGGAAAGAGAATTCAATGCCTATGTACAGATAACGTAGGAGAATATACGTCTAATGAATTCTCTATACTTGCAAAAGTATAACATACGTCATCAGTTAATGTGTCCAAACACTCCACAACAAAATGGAGTGGCAGAAAGAAAAAATAGATATCTTGCAAAATTATGTCGCAACATGTTACATGTAAATAATGTGCCAAGAAGATTTTGGGTTGAATGTATGAGAACAACAACCCATGTGATTAATAGACTTCCCCGACAAAGGCTTGGGTTCAAGTCGCCTTATGAAAGGTTGTTGAATATCAAGCCAACATTGGACACTTTCGAGTCTTTGGTTATGTGTGTTATGTGCTTGTACCAGATCATCTTAGAAAGATTGATAAGAAATCAATCAAATATATCTTTGTTGGATATTGGTACTTATAAAGATTGATAAGAAAGCAATCAAATGTATCTTTGTTTGATATGACAACCAAAGAAAAGGGTGAAGGTGCGTTGATCCTATCAATGGACGATGCTATACATCAAGGAATGTGATATTTGATGAAGCATCATCATGGTAGGCACCCGAATTAGAAAAGGCACCCAAAGATGAGAAGTCTTTCAAAGAATAACCAGAAGAAGAAATAAGTCAAGTACAACAAGCTCCAATAGAAAAAGAAGAAGAAAATGACCAAGACGGAGAAGAGTAATTGAAGACATAAAGTCCTTGGCAAAATGGAGTACATAATCAAGAGTCACAATTACAAAGATCAACCTAATTCCAGGCATGTGAATGCGGCATTAGCAACATTTGAGGAGCCAACAACATACAAAGAAGCGTCAAAGGAAAACTGATGGAGAAAATTCATGGAAGAAGAAGTTGAAGCATTAAGAAAGAATCGAACGTGGGACTTCGTGCCAAAGCCTAAAGATATTAAACCCATATCTTATAAATGGGTTTTCAAAATTAAAACTCGAGCAGATGGAACGATAGAGAGATACAAAGCTCGACTGGTGGCTCGAGGGTTTTCTAAAAAATATGGCTTGGACTATGATGAGAAGTTCAATCTTGTAGCAAAGCTCACCACTATTCAAATCTTATTAGCACTTGGTGCTAGTAAGGTTTGGAAGTTATGGAAAATGAATATTAAGAAGTCTTTCTTAAATGGAGATTTAGATCAAGAAATATATATGGAGCAACCAAAATAATTTGAGGATGAAGCTCACCATAACTATGTCTACAAGCTGAGAAAGGTTTTATATAGTTTGAAGCAAGCACCAAGGGCCTAGTACGAAAAAATTGCATAATTTCTAGTTAAAAGTGGCTTTACAGTAGCTTTAGCATATTCCAGCTTATTTATCAAAGCTCAAGACTCAAAGATCATAATCATATTAATCTATGTGGATTATATAATCATAATAGGAGACCACATAGAAGGAGTTTGACAGATAAAGCATATTCTTCTAGTCCAATTTCCTCGAATTAGATATAGAGTGTTTAGAGAAAAGATTATTCCTTGGACAATAGAAGTATGCAAAAGATCTTCTACAAAAATATGGCATGAGTAGCTGCAAGCCAATATCTATACCAATGGAGGTCAATAAAAATTTCTGCATGCATGAAGGCAAAGATCTGTAGACTCAACAATGTATTTTTAGTTGGTAGGTAGTTTAATCTACCTTATCTTCACAAAACCTGATATCTTATATTCTATCGGAGTTATGAGTCATTACATGTAGAATATGACAAAACCTCATCTTGAAACAGTTCGGAGAATTTTATGATATCTAAAAGGAATGAGTGAATATGACATTTTATACAAGAAAGGGGAGGATAGGAATGTTCAAAAAACCTGATGACCCGAAAAAATCGATCAACCCAACCCAACCCATTTGGATTGGGTTGGGTTATGAACTTTTTTGGGTTGGGTTGGGTTCAAATAAATAAAAATTTTATGGGTTGGGTTTGTTCATGGGTCACCTAAAATAACCCAAATCAACTCAAACCAACCCGAACTTATTATTAACTTAAAAATGTAATTTTTATTTTGCTTATGTACAATTAGATATACTATATTTATTTTAGTTTTCTTTAAATTATCATTATTTTGGATAATTTATTTTTCAACAACTTTTAAAAATAGTTTTCTTTTTTCACTTTGACAAAGTATTATACATTATATAAATTGAAATTGAGTTGTTAATCTTAATTCATATATGAAAATAGTTCAATCAAATTTTTACGTATTAAAATTTTACACTACAAGAAAAATGAGTTCTCCCGACGTCTAAATCGAGCGTCGGGAGTTTGGTCGTCGGAGAAACAGTCTCTCCCGACGACGTAAGATGGCATCGGGAGTTCTCACCGTAAGACCCATCAGGAGTTCCCAGGGAATCCCGACAACTAAAAATGAGCGTCGGAAGTTCCCGGGGAACTCCCGACACCATACATTAGTCGTTGCTCTCCTGACGCCCATTGGGCAGCGTCGGGAGGTGAGATCTGGTTTAAACCAGACCCCTTCTTCCCCATTTCTTCCCTCTCTTTTAACCCTAACCCGCCGCCCATTCGCTCGCCCCCCACTTCTCTCCCTCCCTCTCCCATTTTTCCTCCCTTTCTCGCCGTCGCCGCCCCTTCGCCCTCCCCCTACTCCTCTCCCTCCCTCTCCCATTTTCCCCTCCTTCCCCGCCGCCACCGCCCCCCTTCGCCGCTGCCTCCTCCCTTCGGTCAGCAGCCGCAATCAACTGCCCGCCGCCGCCGTCGTCTCCTCCTCCTCTCGTTCATCCGCTGCCTTCAACCGCCCGCCGCCACTGCCGGTAATCTTCTCATTTTATTTTCTCTTGTATGTTTATTTAAATCATTATTTTCTCTTGTATATTAATTTAATCATGATTGATTGATTAATTGAAAAATCATGATTTAAATAATTTATGCAAATTTTTATTGTGTTACTGTAGATGTTTCAATTAATAATTGTAGATGTTTCAATTAATCATTATTGATCGATTCCCATTTGTTGTTGAATGCGAATTAATTTGACTTTCCAAATACCATTTTCAAAAGCTCCAAAAATTAAACCAAAACAAGATTCCCATGGATTGTGGATGTTTCAATTTATGGATTGAGTTGTTATTATTGATTGTAGATGTTTCAATTTATGCAATTTTTTGTGGATTGTGGATTAATTTATAGCATGTTATTGTTGATTAATTTATAGCATGTTACTATGGATTAAGTTGTTATTGTGGATTGTGGATGTTTCAATTTATGCAACTTTTTGTGGATTATGGATTAATTTATAGCATGTTATTGTGGATTGAGTTGTAATTGTAGATTGTGGATGTTTCAATTTATGCAATTTTTTGGAGTATGAATGTTATTGTGGATTGTTTTTAATTAGCACAGTTTTTTATATAAGCCATAGATCGTGGATGTTTCAACTTACTTAATTTTGGACTTAGTTTAGGGAAAAAACATCAATAACATTAGGGGCAAAAAAGTCAAATCACGTATTATAAATTAGTTAAAATTTTAAATACTCTGAACAAACTTGAAAATTTTTAATCAAAGTTCATGCTTAATAAATATTTTGTACTTTGTCCTCTAATCCAA
This sequence comes from Benincasa hispida, assembly GCF_027475165.1. NCBI lineage: Eukaryota > Viridiplantae > Streptophyta > Magnoliopsida > Cucurbitales > Cucurbitaceae > Benincasa > Benincasa hispida. The sequence goes on from NC_143480.1 coordinate 5,176,491, forward strand.
GTTATTGTTTTGGATTATAAGTTGGTCAGAAAAGATTTATTTTTAAGTGTGAATAAAGAATGGATTAAAATAAGAAATAAGTTATCAGTGGAGTATAGAGAAGGAGTATCCCAGTTTTTAATTATGGCAAAGTTTCATGTTAATGATTTCGGACGAATAAGATGTCCATGCAAGAATTGTATGAATTCAATTTTGGAAAAGATAGATATTGTGGAACGACATCTATTAACATATAGAATATCTCCCTCATATTGTGAATGAGTATATCAGGGAGAGCCAGTAAACTTATCTAGAGGTTTTAAAAGTCATACAAGTCATTCAATACAGAATGTTGATGTAGATAGTAAAGAGAGTAATGTTGTCGAAGAAAATGAGATGTTGAATCTTATAAAAGATTTACAAGTTCCAATTGAAAACGAAAATACAAGTGAAAGAAGGATTGAGAATGAAATGTCTTTTAATGGTCAATAAAGAGATACCACGAACTTATTCGAGGATTTAATGACCAAAGCACATAATGAATTATACCAGTCATAATGAATGGAGAAGAGATCTTACAACAAATAAATACGCTAAACTTTTCTGTACTTAGCAAACATCCATCGAAGAAAGATAAAAAAAGAAAATGAATTCTAAACTGGACTAAGAAAAGTATTTTTTTTTCAACTTCCATATTGGTCCAGACTATTGTTACGACATAAATTGTATGTAATGCATATTGAAAAAAACATATGCGACAATTTGGTGGCCACATTGTTAAATATTGAAGGAAAGACAGAATACAACAAACGCTCGATTAGACTTACAAGATTTGAAGATAAAAAGGACCTACACTTGATACAGGCCGATAACAGATTTGTAAAACCACACGCAGCATTCACAGTGAAATTTCCTGATGGATTCGTATCTAACATATCACGATGTGTGAATGACAAAGATGAAAAAATATCGGGGTTGAAAACACGCGACTGTCATGTGTTGCTTCACAGACTACTCCTTATTGGTATTCGAGCATACCTACCGAAGGACGTATCTACTACTATTGTTGAATTGTGTACATTATTTCACGACTTATGTGCAAAGACAATATGTGTAAGTGATTTGAACAGACTATAAGTAGACATTATAGTCATACTTTGTAAGTTGGAGAAAATATTCCCATCTGCCTTTTTTTTTATGTAATGGTACACCTTGCAGTTCATCTACCATATAAAACCAAAGTGGTGGGTCCAGTTAGTTACAGTTGGACGTATCCTATTGAAGTGTACAAACATTAAAACAATTTGTATGGAACAAAGCACGTCCTGAGGGGTCTATAGCGGAAGTATATGCAATGAATGAATCATAGAACTTCTGCTCGCGATATGTAAGTGGGATTGAAACGAGATTCAATAGAGATGAACGAAATGATGATAACATTCCCGATCACGAGATATTTGGTGAATTTGAATTATTTAGGCTGAGAGTATGATCATTAAGGGCGTCAACTTTACGGACGCTATCAACGGAGGAAAAGCATATTGCATATTGGTATATTCTCAACAATTGTAAAGAAATAACAGACTATTGCAAGTACGTTTCAAATTTAAATGATCAATTTTGTAGGCAACATTTGAGGTTAATTCTTCGTGAAGCTCAAAGAGCCTCTGACTTATATATAAAACATCAACGCAAATTTCCCGATTGGTTCAGATCTCAAGTAGACATAGTAATTTTGTAGGCAACAGTTGAGAGATGATTCATTTTTCGTGGTCATTTTTAATGTATAATTAATTATCAGGTTCTACAACGGTGCGAGAGAAAAGATATCTCCGATGATTTCTTTTCACTTGCAATGGGACCTTCGTCTGAGGTGCGCTCTTACAATGGATGCATTGTTAATGGGGTACGATTTCATACTGTAGAGCATGATAATCGTCGAGCTACACAAAATAGTGGAGTCGTAGTGGTCGGGGAGATCAGTGAGAACGCAAGTGTGGATAACAATTTCTACGGTGTTGTAAACGAAGTATTAGATTTCCAATATGCGAACAGAAGACGTGTTTTCTTGTTGAAGTATAGATGGTTTGACACAGATAACAACAAAAGTAATAGGACATATGTGGATTTAGGATACAAATCGATCAATACATCACATTTTTGGTTTGTCAATGAGCCTTTCATCTTTGCTATCCAAGCATAACAAGTCTTTTACATTGATGACATCAAATATGGTAGCAATTAGAAAGTTGTTCAAGTAGTCCAAAATAAACGAATATGGGATGTACTAGAAGTGGATGATGTTGAAAACGCACAACCATATTTACTAGAAATTGTTGGTGGAGTCCGAGTGGGAGTAAATGATTTGATCAATGAATATTCGATTCTTTTTTCAACTTGGAGATATTGGAATCGATTCATAACAATTCGTTCATTTTGATATATCATTTTTGATATTTAACCATTGAGGAGGTTACTTTATGCATAGTTGACGTTGATCCTATAGTTGTGGAAAGACCAATTATTGTACATGACGATCATGACTTCATAAACAATGATGATGAAGAATAATTATTTCCCAATAGCAGTTCAAGTGCTGATGAATAATTTGAATTAGATTACGATGATGAGTAATGATGTATCTACTCAATTCTCTTTTATCTACTCAATTCTCTTTTTCTCTAGGTTACACGTATTTATTGTTAATTTAATATTGTTTTGTCTTTTTTATGTTTGTATAGATACGATGTCAACCCCTAATAGGCAACAAGAGGCTGATAAAGAATTCCAAGAAATATATCTAGGCAACACGGTATCTTCTGTGGGGATACTTCAGGTTAGTATATTTTGAAATATATTCTGTTAACTAAAATACATCATAAACTATTTTAAATTTTTTATTCCTCAGATAGTAGCTCAGAATCCACTTGGAGGAAACGCGAGCATTCGCGTAACATCGAGTCGGAAAAATACATCAAAAAACATGGCAGAATTACAATCGTGATAAATGAGGAAGAAATGAAACCGATATCTCAACATTCAATACAATTTAGTAATGTGATCGGTGTCGCTGTGAGATCTACATTTTCAGTACAATCTAGAAGGTTCTCAACCACTAACAGGGGATGAAATTTGTGAGACGGTTTTGGATAGACGACCCGGATATTCAAAAGGCCTAGGTTGGGGCCCTAAGCCTAAGTCAAGAAGGGGTAGCATCTCATCAAGCTCGTCATCTACTCAAGGAACAGAGAGGGGAATGGAGGAATTGAGAGCCAATTTCGAATAGTCTCAATCGAGGATTAAATAACTTGAAGACGTTCCAAAACAAATGAAAGAGGATCATACAAGATAAATGGAAGAAATGAAAAAAAATGATTGAAGACATGATACGATCACAGAGAGGAGACCCATCGAATTAGGTATGATTACTACAGTATTTAGTTGTCTAATATGTTGCTATCCTGTAGTTATGGTAGCAAAGTAGTTATGTCTTAAGTAGCTTTATGATAAAGAATTGTTGGCTATCCTACAGTTATGGTAGCCAAACAATTGGATTTGATTTGTTTTTTGTTGTTTTGTCGTGGGGGGTGGGTAGAGTTTCATTACACCCGTCTTGTCGTTGAACTTGGAGTTCTTGTGTGTTTATGCATATTTACGAAGTTTAATTTGTTGTGGGGTAGAGGAGGAGGGGGGAGGGAGGGTGGAGTTTGAGATTGGGTTAAACCATTTTGGGGACAAAGTTTGAGTTGTATGTGTGTTGGACCTTGTTTACTCGTTTTGTGTGTTTTTTACGTTTGGGAGGTTCCTTTTTTCGTAGGGGGTGGGTAGAGTTTCATTACACCTGTCTTGTCGTTGAACTTGGAGTTCTTGTGTGTTTATGAATGTTTACGAAGTTTAATGTATTTTTGGGGGAGGGGGGAGGGTTGAGATTGGGTTAAACCATTTTGGGGATAAAGTTTGAGTTTTATGTGTGTTGGTTCTTGTTTACTTGTTTTGTGTGTTTTTTATGTTCGAGAGGTTCCATGTTTGTCGTGGGGGGTGGGTAGATTTTCATTACACCCATCTTATCCTTGAACTTGGAGTTCTTGTGTGTTTAGGAATATTTATGAAGTTCTAATGTGTTATGGGAGGTGGGTTGAGATTGGCTTAAACCATTTTGGGGACAAAGTTTGAGTTTTATGTGTGTTGGTCCTTGTTTACTCGTTTTGTGTGTTTTTTATGTTCAGGAGGTTTCATGTTTGTCGTAGGGGGTGGGTAGAGTTTCATTACACCGTCTTATCCTTGAACTTGGAGTTCTTGTGTGTTTATGAATGTTTACGAAGTTTAATGTGTTGGAGAGGGGAGGGTTGAGATTGGGTTAAACCATTTTGGGGACAAAGTTTGAGTTTTATGCGTGTTGGTCTTTGTTTACTCATTTTGTGTGTATTTTTACGTTCGGGAGGTTCCATGTTTGTCATGGGGGGTGGGTAGAGTTTCATTACACCCGTATTGAAGTTTGAACATGTTGTGGATGTTTATCGATATGACATTTGAATGATTTTGTTTTATTGTAGAATGTTGTTCGGAGATGAGTTGGGACAATTGTTGAAGATGTTGTATTCCAGACGTGTTCTAGACGTTATTTTCATTTTATTTATTCTATGTATTTGTGATATGAATGTTTATAAAGTTCTAGTATGACTTTGTTTGGATATTGTAATTTTTTATTTACTTGTTATAATATGGACTTCATTTTCGTTGTTTAATTATGTGAATCTTTATTTGGTTTATTATGTTTTACAGGTTATTCAGATCAAATTTTAAAAAATTACAAACGATAAATTAAAAATGTTCGATAGACAATTTTCAACTAATGAATGAACTCCCTACGCATATATTACTGCGTCAGGAGTTCTTTAACTCTCGATGCATTAAATAAAACCGTCGGGAGTTCTGGAACTCCGGATGCATGGAACAACCATCGGGAGTTAATCGAGGAACTCCCGATGCACATATAGGGCGTCGGGAGTTCTAGAATTACCGATGCCATATATCAGGCATTGGCAGTTATTGGAACGCTCGACGCTCTATATGTGTATCGGGAGTTCCCTGACTACATCGGGAGTTCCCAGACTAACTCTCGACGCCGTTTTAACGTATCTCCCGATGGGTTTCTCCTGACCAAACTCCTGACAACTCTTTATGTATCGGGAGAAGCTCTCCCGACGTATTTTCACACTTTTTCGATGAATTATGGTATCTGGAGAAGTCAGATTTCTTGTAGAAGTCAAATTTCTTGTAATGTTACTTTCTTTTATTAAAAAAAATTAAATAAATGACCCGAGTAATCCAAACCAACCCAACCCAAATGTTTCATGGTTGGGTTGGGTTCATTTTTTAATAAAGTTTATTTGGGTTAAAGAAATTTACAATCCGAACAATTGGGTTGGGTCTAAAAGGTCCTTCAACCCAACCCAACCCAGCCCACGAACACCCATAGGGAGGATTGCAAGTTATAAGGCTTCTACGATGTAGATTATGCTGGAAATCACGATACACAATGATCAACTACTGGCAACGTGTTCAAACTTGGTAATGGAGCAGTTTTCCAGTGTAGCAAGTGATAACCAACAGTTATATTATCTACCATAGAAGCAAAGTATAGAGAATTTTGCATTAAGAAGTTGATCATGCAGTGATTTTATAATGCGACAACCAATCTACAGTTTGCTTAGTTAAAAATCCAGTATTTCATGCAAGAACCATACATATGGAGGTACATTATCACTTCATTAGAGAAAAGGTACTTCAAGAGGAAATTGCGATGAAGCCAATAAAGACAAAAGATCAAATTGCAGATCTATTCACAAAAGAGCTACCAACAAACAAACATGCAAAGTTTTGACAATAGCTCGGGATGATTGAACGACCCAAAACAATTAGTGTTGAGGAGTGTTAAATATATATATAGCAATAGTAACTAGTCTAAAAGATTCTTGAAGTATCAATTATGTGACATAAAAATATAAATTAGATTTATTTCTATAGGCATGTTGTAATATGTAAAATAAATATCTCAAAAGAAAAGATCTAAAAAATCCCAGATTTTGCTTAGATTCAAGGAGAATTTCTTTAGATAAGGATAATCTAAATATCTAGAATATTTTTAGGATCCAAGAATAGCCTAGAGAATTCCTTTTACTTGGACTCAAGGATCTCATGCCCATATGTGAGCCAAGCAAAGTTAGAGAGCTAGTGTAGAAAAGAGAGTGAGTGTTCAGATAGTGAAAGAGTAATTTCTAAGTTTTCATCATTGTATATTTCTATATAAAAATTTCTTTCTTTAAAAAGAGATTGTTTCTCTTCTTTTTGTACAAATTTGTTCAACAGTATATATTCTTTTTACTGGCTTGATTTGGTGTCTAGATTTCACCTATATTCATGGTTGATTCTAGGCATACACATAGTTTGATTTTTAATATTTTATTCCATGAATATTGTATGGTTTATTAATTGGTTCATGGAATAACTAATTTTCTATTTTAGCTTTCGAGGAGGGTATTATTTTATTTTATTTTATTTTATTTTATTTTTGAGGAGCCTTGTTTATTTATGTTTAAAGTTTAATAAATAAAAACAAGGCATTCAAGTTAGAAGTAAACTAAATATAAGGATAAAAATGTTCTCTTTCAAGATTATAATAATGTGATAGGATTGAAGTATTTTAAAAAATGGATGAATAGGTTTCAATAATTATATTTTATTTGAATGATTACATGTATAATGATTTTATTCTCATTCTCCAAATAGTAATAATTTTTACATCATAAAAAAAATTGCAGAACAATTATATTCTAGCTTCTCATTCATACTACTTTACAATATTGAAGTACTCATACTTCCACCATCATAGAAAAAAATGATAACATGTAGAAAATTGATATTATTTGCTAAACTGGCATCATCACTAAATGGGCATTTTCAAAATATATAGAAAAGAGAAAGTTCACTCCTATGATATAAAATTTAGTTTTAAAATCACATACAAATTAGATTAAAATATTATTTTGGTCCGTATATTTTAAAATTTGTTCAATTTTAGTTCTTATATTTTCAATTGTCCAGTTTTAATCCATATACTTTTAATAAATCTTAAATTTAGTCCCAAACCGTTAGTTTTTTGTTGATTTAAAAAATTTGTTATGTATTTTCACTATAAATTTTGAAAACATATTTCCATGTTATATTTCATTATATGAGAATTTTCATTATTATTTAATCAATTTCAATAAAAATTAATTTTGAGATATCAATTATAAGATTTATTAGAGATATAGAAACTAAAACGAGACAATTAAAAAAATTGAAACTAAAAATCAAACAAACTTCAAACATAAGAACTAAAAATATGGTATTTTAATCCAAACTAAAAAAAATGCACAACTTTTTATTTTATTAAATAAAGAAACTTTTTCTCTTAGGTATTTTACATCACATTCCAATTCAAGGACCGATTTGGATTATGCTATTTTTACAATTTTCAAACTTTCTACTCCTTTTAAACAATGCATCTTTCGCATATCTCTTTTTAAGAAATAGCTACTAACATTGGGTTTTTTTGAATTATTTTAAATGAAAAAATCATTAAAATATATTTACAAATATAGTAAAATATAACAGTCTATTTGTAATACGTGATAAACTTTTATCTTTCTATCATAATACATATAGTAGTCTATCGTGGTATATGACCCACAGTTAAATTTTTGCTATATCATGTAAATATTTTAGTTCATTTTGTTATATTTAAAAACAAACTTTTTTATATATATTTAATTAAATAGATTTAACCAGAATGATTTTTTGATTTATTATTATGTTTTTCCAGTTAATTAAAAATTTCCGGGATTTTAAGAATAGAATATAAGGGAATTTGAAATCGTAAATTAAAGCATACAGTAATCTGCAAGACACTCGAATATAGAAATACAAATTACAATTGGTAAACATTCTGTAATTGGTAAACATTCTATTTTATTTTAGTAGTGTTTTTTTTTTATTTTTATTATTATTATTATTATTATTATTTTGAAGAATAAAATATCCCTATTTAAAGTTACTACGAAATCATATATTCCCGCCTAAGAGCATCAAAGCTTAGGAATTAACATGACAGCATTAATGATGGTCCCATACGGATCAAGCAAAACCCTATCTTAATATGTGAAAAATGAATGAAGCATCAACTAGGTTGGCAACGAGGTCGGATAGGGGGTTCTCCGTCTCCATTCCCGATGGGGGAATTTACCCTATCTCCACCTCCATCTCCGCCATTTGAAGGCGGATACAGAAACAGGAATTCCTTGTCGAGGAAACGGGTCTCCACGGGGACTCATTCCCCGTTTCCTCTTTGTTGGGGACTTTTTTTTTTTTTTTTTTTTCTAAAAATTCTCTTTGGTTTGAGCTTAGATTGAGCTAAATTAAAAATTAGACTAAATGTAAAAAAATTAAAATATCTAACATATTTATGGGGTCTTTTTAAATATAAAAAAGATTTAAAAAGATTTACATTTAAGTTCCAAAAGTACGAGCACTACTTTTGGAACTTTTTGCTATAAAGTGTAAATGTTTTTGGGATTTTTTTATTTATAAGAATTTTTCTATATATATATTTAAAAATCTAATCAGGACGGGGCCGGGAATGGGGACGGGGCGGGGATACCCTCTCCATCTCCACCCCGTCCTCGATTCGGGGACCCTAAAGATGTCTCAAGTTTGACCACATCTCCGGTCAAACCAGGAATGCCTGCCCCGATCAGTATGGGGCTCCGTGGGAACTCGACCTCACGGGAAATTTTGCCAACCCTAACATCAGCCAAGTCAAACATAGCTCAGTTGACGTATGAGCATATTAGAAACTATGAGGTGAGGTTTGTGGCTCAAATCCTCGTTTTCTCAATTATATTTATATAAAAAAAGAATCGAGCAACATGTTATTTAAAAAAAAAAAAGAATCGAGTAACATAAATTAAGAACATTCTATTAGGTGCAAAATGGCCAAAGCAAGCAAATTGACAAACAAATATGTATTAAGAGTTATGTGATTTGAATCCCCTATCCTATTTTTTAAAAAAAATGGCACAAAATAAATGATAAATAAATAAATTACTATTTATCCTTTAACTTAGTGATCAAATGTTCGAATCTATATTGAACTAAAAGAATATAGTTTTTAAGAGTTTATATTTAAAAAAAAGGGCTACATTAAAAATTAATTATAATAATTCAAAATTTAAATAAGGCTCAAGTTATTGTAATATATTTTTTTTGAAGTACGATAATTGAGGACCCTCAAATAAGAATACTATGGTTTGAGTTCAATATTAAATTATTCTCGATTCATTTTGGGGCAAAGAATGACCGAAAGAGAACAAAATACTTGGATTTGATAGAAATTGGAATATGAAAAGGGAGAAAGAATGGGTAATTGCAATCTAAATTTCAGAATAAAAATCTTAGAGATGCAAACTTACTAACCTCATAATACCCAATTATTTTTTTATATATATTTTTCACAATACGTGCAGAGGAAGAATCGAATCGCTACCTTTAAAATTAATAATATAAATACTATACCAATTGAATTATACTTTTATTGTTATAGCAAAATGTTATTTATGCTTAATTACATAAGGGTATCATGTATCACGTACCACGTGCATATCCATCAACTAGACATATTATTCAATTAAAAAAAAATCAAAACGTTTATTTAAGGGGATTTTCAAAAATAGAAAAATAAGGGAAACTAATTACACAAACTAGCCAAATTTAATCTTTTTTATAGAAGCTGATAGAAGTCTAATAGTAATAAAGATAGAATTCTATCATTGATACTATCAATGATAAAAATTGATACAAATTTATCACCAATAGATATTGATAGAAGTCTATCATTGTCTATCATTTTTTTTATTTTTATAAATAGTTTGACATTTTTTTTATCTGTAAAAATTTATTTTTGTTCAATTAAACATGAATTGCGAAGATGAAATTAACGAAAAGAAAATTATACATAAGAAAATGATGATAATACATTGATTTTAGCCTTAAAAAAAAAGGATAATACCGTTGATTTTATAATAACATTTTGAGAGAAGCGTGAATCAGAAAGTATCATTTGATGATGAAAACTCATGTGTTATGAAGATGACACCTATATTTATTTTTAAAAAAGGAAATAAAATTAGAACTTGAGTTAGATTCTTTTTTTCTTTTTTCTTTTTTCTTTGAAAAAATGAAAAAGAAAATTAAATGGAAAAAATAGATAGAGTGGAATACCCACTGTCGTGATGGGAAAAGCATGATTGAAGAGAAATAAAGTAATATCAAATAATAGGTCTTAATATGATTTATTTCATTGGGCACAAATAGTACTATAATAATTCAATAATTCTCGCATTATCCAAATATCCATCCATCTACATTTCTTTTAAAATTTTGTACACCAAATTTTCTAAAACAAAAAAATAAAATAAATAAAAAATGAAACACCCACTCCACTTATTAGAAAGTGGGATTTGGTTAGCCTTTGAAATTTGCCTTAATGAAAAGATGAGATTCTTCATTTTGTGTGAAGAGTATCTCCAAAAAATAAATAAATAAATAAAAATCTATAATTAAACACAACGAATATTAAACACTTCTGGATAATAATAATAATACTAATATATTATACCAATGTTCTCTACTTTTACTATTTATTTCGCTCGTTGTGAATTTAATTAAAAATTTCGAAGGAACAAATAAACAATGAAAACTAAATACTAAAATAAGGTTTCTTTGGTTTTCAAAATTTAAATTAAGAGTACAAAAATTTGATGTGTACAATTGAACTAATTACATTTGACCATAAAAAAAAAAAAAAAAAAAAAAAGATATAGGTCATCTAAACTAGCAAATCAAATCAACTCAATGATGTAGAATGTGACCGATTTATTTAATTAGACGTGCAACTCTCTTAAAGAAATTGATTTGCCCCTACCTCTTCATGTCACATTCATTTTTTTTTAGTACATGATAATAATGAATTGACATGCAAAGTGTTTTCTTAATGGTATGTGGGACATTATTAGGTTAAGAAAACATGCATATATAGAAAATTGAAATTTTCTTGTCAAATAATTAGCATGCGTATAACAAAACACGGATACCCTTGTAGTGTTCGTGCCTTTCATATATTATGATGTGGCAAAGATAATTTATAGAAATAAAATACATACTCTTATAATACTTGCATATTTTGTATGCAATTTGAATTTTATATTAGCTAGGTTTTCAAATTTACTCAATCAAATGTATTTGGCATATTTGTTTTTGGATTATATGATCAATTAATAGTAGAAATTTTTAAAACAATATTCTTATATTTACAATGTATATATACATATATAATGTGTATTTATATGTATGTATAAGGAATTGGTCAAAATTAAGAGCGTAAAGATTAATGTTATATTATTGGCTTACAGGTTGGCAAAGGGCAATGCTAACTAATGTTGAGTTTTGATGAAAGCGAAATTGGGTTATCTTCAACTTCATCAATTACCGTCAATCATTCCATCCTCAAAACTTCGATGATGCTGATGCTTTTTTTTTGTTCCTTAAAAAAGTCTCAGTTCAATTCAAACTACTCCTTTCATACACTTCATTTTTAGGTTAAATTATTGTTTGTCTTTCACTCAATTAGGTAAAATAATTTTTTAAACAATAATTTAGAAAAAAAATTTGATTTTATTGGAAATGACCCATAACTACCAAGGTCCATATTCTATGGCACGTTCACATTTAAGAGAGAATTCCTTGTTCCATACGGGATATTTAAGGATTGAGAGGATGATATATAAATATAAGAGCTTTCCAAGAGAGTTACAAAAGTGGTAGTTCAAGCTCTTCCCCCACACGCGTGTTTCTCCATCGTGAATTTGTTATGGATCATGGACCTTAGTTAGTTGTGAGGCATTTCTAACATATTTTTATTTTGATGAAAGTGTCTCTTGAAAAGATGTATTAAAAAAAATCATTGTTTATCTCGTAGTAGCGTGTGTTTTATCTTTTATATGGACATAAGTTTTTTTTTTTTAATTTGTTGCGTCCATTTTTTTCCTTTAAAGTATTTTTACAAATAGAAAAAATGTTAAACTATTTATAGAACTAAAAAAAAAAAAAAAAAAAAAAAAAAAAACTTCTATCAGCATCTATCACATAGTACCTGCAACCCCCTATTTTTATTCAGCTTTATTTAGATTATTTTTTTTTAGATTGATTTATATCTTAATTTTTCTAATCTAATTTTGATTGTTATCCATCTTTTTTATGCTAATTTTTACCTCTTTTTAACTTTTATTTTAGTTTGTTAAAGTAAGCAATTTAATTAGAATAAAAAATATATAACAAAAGTGGAAAAATTTTGAATTTGGTTTTAGTTGCCCAAACGTTGTCCTTCCTTTTTGAGCTTAGTGTCATGTGGTTAGTTGTTGGGCTAACCAAATGTGCAGCACTTGGATGCTCTTATTATCAAAAGATGCAAAAAGTAAGTCTTAAGATGTGTTTTGGCCTATCAAAGGCACTAGAAAATTAGAGGTTTAAGAGTGATGGGCAAGTGAGTGAATTTGGGAGAATGTATGTGGGCTTTATTGAGGAATCATTTTGTACTTGTGTACAAATGAGGAGTAATGGGCTATTTATAGCCATGCCCATCATCTATGAGGGTCTAAACACCCTTAAAGGGTCAGTTATACCTCTCTCTAGAGGCGTCTCAATGCCTCTTAGATGTTCTTAGGCCATGCTAGGCCCTTTCACACTCTTCTAAGTACATACAAGAACTTTCTAGACACTCCTAGTCTATTCTAGACCTTTACAAAGTATGTACAAGTGGGCTGATGTTAGGACCTTCTAGCACGGTCTAGGGCCTTTTGGAACCATCTAAGTTGTTCTGGCACTGTCTAGAGCCTTTTAGAGGCTATGCATGTAGGGTTGTCTAGCCCATTCTAGCACTGTGTGGGATTGTTTAGCCCTTTCCAGCACTGTGTGGGGTTGTCTGAAGTCTTCCAGACGTATTTGGGGTGCACACGAAGGTGCTGACACTGTCCAATGCCTTCTAGGACCGTCTGAGGTTATCTAGGCCATGGGCGAGCAGTCTGGCCTTGTCTCGAGTGTTCCAAAAGCTTCCGAAGTTGTCTAGGTTGGTCACACATCTTGTAGCACCTTCCCGAGGGGTCTAGACCATGGGCGCGCGCACAGTGACTCACGCGTCGGAGGCATGTGTGTGCGGCATCGCGCGCAGGCCTCAACATCTGCTTTTATGGGGCATGCACACGCACATGCAACTAATGTTTGCACGCAGGGTCGTTCGCCTGAGGGTCACGCGTGCATATGTATATACGTGCCTGGGCGTGCGCATCTAGACTCGTACATGTCTAGGCCTTCGTACTCTCATGCAGCTGAAGGAATCGAATTCCCATGGAAGCATGTGAATGTCTTGCATTTAGACATTCGATTTTAAAGGAAACAAAAACAATAAAATAAAACATGCATTTGTAGGGTAAACATTCAAACAAAACTATAAGCATGCTAGAAAAAAGGAAAAAAGAGAAGAAATCAAAACTCACCTTTGTTGATTCTTCTAGCTTTCCTCTTCCACCGTTATCAACGATCTTGAACTTCTCCAATGAAGAAAGACACCACCAACAAAGTTGCCTTGCTATTGTCTAGGATTTCAAAGAACTTAGAAGAGTGGTCCCCAAGAACTTTTGAGGAGAAAAAAGGTAGAGACTTTTTAAAGAAAAATTAGAGAGAAGGTGGGGGCTTGGAGGCTAGGTTTTTGTGTAATGAAAACCCCATACCATAAATCGGCTATAAGGATATATTTATATGGAGAAGGGTTAACTCCTTCTCCAAGTATTTCCCTTTATACCCTTAGTGCTAATTAATTAAATAATCCTTATTTAATTAATTGGCACATTAATTAAATAACCATATATTAAATCCTATTTAATATATATTTAATTACTTATACATTTAATTAATTTCTTAATCAATTAATGAAACAATAATTAATAATTTAAATAACTATATCAAATCACATTTAATACAGAGTTAATTAACATATAAATATTACATATTTATATGTATATATCTCTTTATGAATTCAATTCATATAAATCTAATATTTGAATCTTATTCAAATATATCTCTTACATAATTCGGATTATATATCATATCTATAATTAGCCATTATATATTAATCTCATTAATATAAAATTTTCTCATTTGATTTGAACAATTTAAATCATTCATCATTACTATCCTTTAGTGAACTAACAAGGAGACCTTATGAACCTTCAGATTAGAAGATCCAATGATATGAGATTAATTGATTAAACTCCATTAATCCAATTAATCATTATTTATTAACTACCGATCACTTCACTAAAGACCGATAGTTGCACTCTTCACACTATAGATATATATATGTGTCCATGGATATAACCAATCAACAGAGCGATGACCTTTCACAAATGCTCATAACTACAGCTAGATCAAAACACCGTTTTAGCCCTTCAGTTACATCTAACTCCTTAAGTACCACTAATTTCTCTAATGAACAAGCAGTTTATAGTCCAACAATAAACTAACACCTCTCAGGCTAGTGAGAGATTGAGACCTCATTGTTCAAGATCCGAAACCAGCTATTAAGGGAGCAATTTATCTACTTTCCCAACAAATGAGAATAAGTGAATTCCATATTGTGCAGTTGTGTTCCCAACTCCTTAATCAGACAAATCCCCTAAACGGTAGGCTTATTGAGTCAGCTATCATGGTCACTCTCACCCATACAGATCAAAGGACTATAGTCATAAACATGAGTTCACAACTCATTCAGGATTAAGGTCAAGTCCCCTATGGTCATCCTAATGAAATATTAGTTTCTTCATGTAACGGTATTATAAAGAAAAACTAAATATTTCATGGTCCAGTCTAAGTATAAACTCATTTATACAAGATATTCCCACTCATATGTCTTTACATGAAAAATATGGTTCATATTGTTTGTAACACTTACATCTCATGTAACAATTACAAAGTAGGTTGTTGCGTTCATACCATGTGATGAAATGAATGTTGAATGTTGGATTCTAACGCACTATTTTATCTAATTAAACCCAAGTATAAGCTCAACTAGAGTCTTGGTGCGTCCAGGGTCGAACTCAAAGATTGCTTTGTTATGAATGCGTTAATAACTAATGTTCTGATCTTTACACAATTTGAACACTAAACATGTGATGGATTTTGATGCTATTCTAATGCTAAGATTAATTTTAGTAATTGATGCGATAGGATTTATACTTCAAGTGAAACAGTGTATGGGATGAATGTGAAATTCAAATGAGAGATGGTAGAGTCGAGAAGAATATTCACTAACATTCCCTAAGCAAATATATAAATCATGCGTTCAAGCAGTGCACTCGAAATTATAACCTACACCTTTCAGCATATATAACCACAATATCCTATTTCAGGGATGCATGCGATGAGTGTATGTTGCAAAAGATATTTCTTTATTTCTAAAGAACCTCTCTTCTTTTTTTGAGCTCTAAGTCTCTAGTTCTTTCGAACCTAGATTTAATCTACTTAGAATAATCTCCTGAGTTATTCAAGCGTTTCAATAAGTGTGCATAAAACAAGTAGAACACATGGTTTAAATATGCTTAGTTCATGTTAGTTAAATGCTTCTTAACCCATAAATGGTTTAGTTACTCATAATGGAAACAAAAAAGATGGATGAGAGATGAGTTGGATATGTATTCATATTGAGAAAAGAGGTCTTTCAACGTTTATACAATATGAATACACTAAGATAAGAAATAAAGATAGAGAAACAAGCTGTGGTGTACAATTTCTTGCTTTCTTCGGCTTTATCAATGATTGTTTCACTAGGATTGTTGAAAATGGAGTTCCTCTTCTGCCTCCAGGCGTGACTTAAGTTTTCCCTCAAGCTTTACAAATGGTGGACAGAGGGATGGATTTTTGCAAAGTTTTCTTCCTATTCTTCTCGTGTGTTTGCATGATGATTTCATAGTGTATTTATAGGTGTTCAAATCCAACTTTTCTTCTCTTACTAATGATTGTGTTGATTACATGCATTAAATTCCATATCCTGATGCACCACTGCTGCGTGCCAGAAATTCATTGAATCTGCAATGAAGCTTTCTTATCAACCACCAACTTGATCTTTGATTTGACTTCCACCGCCCACATGTTATGTCATATCTCATCGCCTGAAACCATCGACTTAGCCAACTATGCGATCATATATTGGTGTTGAGAACTCATATGATTGCATCGGCAGATTTTCTGCCCTAAACAAAGTATGATTTTTTAACCTTATGTAGACATATTAGGTTTTGTGTGTGTGTGTGTGTGTGATTGTATGATGTAATTATTTTCATGAATTCCTTATCAAGTTGTCGCACTTTCAGAGCTTTTTCCTAATTGTTTTAGATAAAAGAGGCAGAATAACTTGTATTTGTACAAGTTATCAATGGTTTTATCCGCAAAGTTACTAGGATAAGGCACCCAACCTTCATCCATTTCCTGCAGACCTTTTAAGTTAGTACTTAAACATGAACCACCTGTATGTCAACCACATACTATTCAAGTGACATCGTATAACCTTTGATCTTAGTTCATTGGATTGAATTAATATTTTATAAATGTCAAATAAAATACCTCTAATTTTATTAGATAAATAATTTGTGTTAACAAAACTACAAACCATGAGATACACTAGATTTAGGATATCAATCCCAACAATCTTCCACTTGTCTAAAGCTATTGGAATGTATCAAAATACAATAAATGATGAGTGGAAAAGTAAAGTATCAATATACAATGTAAAGTAAAGTATCAACATACAATAAAATAAACTAAGGCATACAATATACTCAATGAAATCTCCCACTTACCCTTACTTAGACGACTCATATCTTGTAGACACGAACCCTCTAGATGGCCCTAAAAAACTTTAGCCGTGAGAGCCTTTGTAAATAGATCAACAATCTTGTGTGCTAAGGCAATCTTTGTGATGATCACATCTCTCTGTTGCACAACCTCTCTAATAAGAAGATAGTTGCCCTCTATATGCATTCCTTGTTTATGGCTATGAGGCTCCTTGGAGTTTGCCACAACACCACTGTTATCACAATAAAGTGTAATGAGTAAGGACATACTTGGAAAATCTTCCAAATCTCTGAGAAATTTTTTGAATCAAACGACTTCTTTAGCAGCGTCACACGCAGTTATATACTCGGCCTCCATGGTGGAATCTACAATGAAACCTTGCTTAATGTTGCACCATATTATAGCTCCTTTATTCATAATGAATACCAATCCTGATGTGGATATCCTTGAATCCTTATCAGTCTGAAAATCAGAGTTAGTGTATCATGTAAGGATCAAATCCTTAGCATCATACACAAGCATATAGTTTCTCGTTCTCCTAAGATACATGAGAATACCTTTAACTGTTGTTTAGTGATTGAATCCTGGATTGGATTGAAATCTACTAACTACTCCTACTGCATGGCAGATGTTGGATCTAGTACACAACATGACAGACATGAGGTTATCCACTACAGATGCATAGGCAATCAGTCTCATCTTCTCTACCTCTTAAAGTGTCTTAGGACACTGTTCCTTAGATAAGATAATTCCATGCCTGAAAGGTAACAAACCCTTCTTGGAATTTTGCATCGAATATCTGACAAGCACTTCAATATAGGATGCCTGAGACAATGCTAGTGATTTGTTCTTTCGATTCCTTATAATTTGGATCCCTAGAATAAATTTTGCTTTACCTAAATATTTCATTTGGAATTGAGCAGTTAGCCATTATTTAATGGTAGTTAAGTAACCTACATCATTCTCAATTAGTAGAATATCATCCACATACAACACAAGAAAAGCTACTTAACTGTTGATGATCTTCTTGTAAACACAAGCCTCATCAACATTTCGATCAAAGTCATAAGATTTAACTGCATCATCAAACCTTATATTCTAAGATTGAGATGCTTGTTTCAATTCATAAATGGACCGATTAAGCTTGCAAACCTTTTACTCTTGACATTGTTCAATAATCCCTCTGGTTAGGTCATGTAGATGGTTTTGTCAAGATTACAATTCAGAAAGGCAGTCTTGACATCCATTTGCCATATCTCATAGTCATAATATGTGGCAATAGATAAGAGAATCCAAATCGACTTAATCAAGCAACATGTGAGAAGGTTTCTTCATAGTTCACTCCGTCTATTGCCTATGATCCACAAGGAGCTTTTCTTAGCTGACAGCCGGCCGGCAAAAGCTGGGTATAACTCTTTACTACTAGTCTAGCCTTAAAGGTTTGCACTTTTCCATCTACACCAAATTTCCTCTTATAGATCCATTTGCAACATATGAGTTTAACTTCATTAGGTTCATCTACAAGTTTTCAGACAGAATTGGAGTGCATAGACTCCATTTCTTGATCCATGGCTTCGACCCATTCATCTTTGTCAACATCAACTATTGTCTTCTTGTAACAGGATAGATCCTCAACCTTATCATCTAATATGACGGTTGAAGTTTCTGTTAAACATAAATAGCGAGTAGGTTGGGTTACAATCCTCCCACTACGTTGAGGCTCTCTCAACACTTGAGAAGGATGTGTTTGACTAGATGAAGCAATATCAACAACTCTTGTTGAAGTGCTCGCCTCTTCAACTACTCTTGTTGAAGTTTTAATAGTTTCTCTGGAAATTTCATTTAATACAATTTGGCTCAATGGCCTATATTCTCTAATGTGGTTTTCTTTTAAGAAAGTAGCATTTGTCGATACAAATACTTTGTTTTCTTTTGGATCAAAGATAATACCACCTCTCGTTCCTTTAGAATAACCTACAAATAGGCATAATATTAAAGGTAGTTCCAATTTCTTTGGATTTGCCACAAGCACATGTGTTGGACATCCCCAAATCCTGACATGTCGTAAACTACATTTACGACCTCTCTATGATTCAAAAGGTGTTCCGGTAACACTCTTTAATGGAACCTGGTTTAAAAGGTAATCTGCAATCTCCACTACATAACCCTAGAATAAGATATGTAGAGAAGCGTAGCTCATCATAGAGCGAACCATATCCAATAGGGTTTTATTTCTCCTTTCTGATACATCTTTTTATTTAGGTGTATCAGGTGATGAGATTTGAGATGTATTCTATCATATAGTTCTGGAATTCAATATCCATGCACTTTCCACCTCGATCCGATCGAAGTGTTTTAATCTTTTTACCTAACAAAATTTTAACTTCAACCTTATACTCCTTGAACTTTTAAAGTGTGTCAGACTTATGTTGCATTAGGTAAATATGCCCATATCTTGAATAATCATCCGTAAAAATGACAAAATATTCAAACCCTTCTCTAGCTTGTACTCATCTGACCACAAAAGTTTGAATGTATAAACTTCATGGTTCTTTGGCTCTATAACTTTTTCCAGTAAAAGGTCGTTTGTCATTTTTCCTTCTAGATAAGATTCACATACAGGTAAATAATTTTCTTCTAACTCATTTAGAAGTTCATTCTTAACCAGAGAAGAAAATTCAGAAAAAGAGAAAAAAAAGAACAAGATTGAATGGATTATACCGAAACTCTGCTGGTTGATAACGTTCATATGCCTTATGCTGCTGGTCTCTTGATGGTTCGTCCCGGTAAACCTATCAATGATCAGAATATAGAGGTTGGAAGGAAGACAGCCTCTCATGCATTACCAGAAGGAGACAGCGCGGAGAGCGTTAAGACCTAGTCTTAAATGTCAAAAATGAGCATTAACTTTAAGAGAAAATTTTATTTTCTTAGTTTTAGTGGGTACAATGTTAAACATTTCAATATATTGGAGCATTTTAGATGTTAACGACCTTAATACACATCAGTTTTTTTCGTTTGTTGTAGAACAAATATCAATACCATTTTTGGAGACAAACACTTTATCCCGAATAAAAGATATATTAAAAGAGTGTTCTAACAAACATGAAACTGAAATCAAGTTCCTTTCAAAATTAGAAACATAGTAAACATTGTCTAACAACATAAACTTTGATTCAAAACACAATTTCAAAGTCCCAATTGCAACCACCGAGACGACCTCTCCTGTTCCAACTCGTAGAGTCATCTCTCTCGCTGCCAACTATTTCCAAGAACTAGTTTTCTGTAAAGAAGTACAAATGTGGTTAATGGCTCTTGAACCAAGTATCCAGGGATGGTTATCATTTTTCACCAAACACGTTTCCAGAACCAGTAAATCATATTTATCTTATTTTTCCTTCTTTTTCTCGGTCAAATATTTTGGGCAATTCCTTTTAATAATGTTCTTCTTAGTTACAATGGTAATAAGTTCCTTTTGTAACTTTGACCTTCTTGCCCTTTTGGGCAGCACCAACAGTGGTGGCTTTATTCCCCTTTCCATCCTTCTTATTTTTTCACTTCTTCACACCAGATGAAAAGGGAGGCATAGATTTAGTTCCAAAGGTGAATATCTTATGAACTTTTTCTTGTTGGAGAAGGAAACATTTGCCTCCCCATTATTTCTTTTGGCTTTCATTAAAGACTAAAAAATCTATAGCTCGTTAAAGAGGGTGGTGAAATTGTAGTCAATTTTGTTTATAATACAATTCCTACGAAATTGCAGAAACCTGTCCAACAGCAATTGCATCGTAAAGCTCACTTGACTGGGCTCATTTATGAGACTTCCATTCATCTCAGTGGTTTTGAAATGGTTCATCATGTTAAAGACATGTTCTCTAACCGACGATCCTTCAGCCATCTGCACACTAAAGATGAACTTAAAAGCATCATGCATGGTTTGTGAGGAACGTTTTCCAAACATATCATGCAATGATTCCATGATCTGGTGTTCAATGATCATGATCTCATGTGAAAGAACTCTAAATCGAGATCCAGTGAGCGAAAGCGAATCATTCCAAATTACATTGAGAAAGAACACAAACATTTACAGTCTAAAAGAGTAGATTATGCATAAAGTGATAACCTAAATAGGTTTGTAATATAAGGATTAAGGTGGGATACCTGATCTTGGTGACACTATAGATACGACCCGCTTTGTAGAGGTTTACAAGTGTTGTATACTACTACAGATGGTAGATCCTGACCACATGTGGAGACGTGCGAGCGAAGGTGTCTTATACAAAGAGTTTGTATAAGACCAGACCACGAGATGACTAGACTCTGTATAAAACGCAGTTGATACTAGATACTTACATCTCACCTAAACGACCATAGGTGACACGACCTCAATCCTAAGTATTTTGGGAACGAGCCTTTGAGGGCGGTCCTTTGATTAGTATGGGTGAGAGTGGCCAAAGTACCAACT
Organism: Benincasa hispida; assembly: GCF_027475165.1. Lineage (NCBI taxonomy): Eukaryota > Viridiplantae > Streptophyta > Magnoliopsida > Cucurbitales > Cucurbitaceae > Benincasa > Benincasa hispida. The sequence goes on from NC_143480.1 coordinate 5,197,936, forward strand.
CAACTTGCCTACCTTTTTGGGGACTTGTCTGATTTGGGAGCCGGGAACTCTATATACAAGATGAAATTAACTCATTCCTCGAAGCAAGGGTAAGTAGAGAGATTGCTCCCTTAAGGGCTGATTCCGGGGCTTGAACATCTACTATGACTTATGCTCATTAGAGAATTCAGTGGTAGTTAAGGAGTTAGATGTAACTACAAGGGCATAACGGTTATTGGCCGAGCTGTACTTACGAGCGATCTATGAAGGGTTGTCGCACTATTTATTGGTGAAGATGGACACATAATATATCTGTGGTAAGGAGAGTTCAGTTTTCGATCCTTAGTGGAGTACCTAGTAGTTAACAGATGATGGATCCTGTGACTAAAGTGTTTAGTTAGTTATTCACGTACCATTGGAGCTTCGAGCTACAGGTCCATAAAGTCCCCTTGGTAGCTTAATAGATTTAAGTTGAGGATTAGTTCTTGGTGTTGATTTGAAATGTTCAAATTTACAAGAGGTAATTCGATTATATATGATATAATCGGTATGGTATACGAGATACATCAAGTGGAGGATTAATGTAAATGAGATTTACATTAAGTGCCATGAAATAGAAAAAGAGCTACGGTATGTATGTTTCATGAGATGAAATATTAAAATTATAGGTTAAATATAGTGTTATAAGTTGGTTATCATTTATATTTATAATAATATTAATTATTGCATTCCTTCGGTCGCATGCCATAGGCCGCATCACCGCATGTCATCAATGCATAGCGTTGCCGCATAGCATCGACACATAGTATAACCATGTGACACCAACAAATAATGCTACCGTATACCATCGACGCATACCCTCATCACTGCATGCCATCGCACCACCGTAACCTACCAACGCATTTCCTTCCGCTGCATGCCATCACACCATCGTGTCCAACGCATCAATCACAGCCATCGCACCCTATGTGTTGATCTAATCTCCAGCCGTATAGACGTATACCATCGTGTCTAATACATCTATCGTGCCTGCCTCCATCACCGCATGCCTCTATCCATCGCATCCAATGCATCTATCACATCCATCGCGTCCAATGTCCAGCGCCCTTAGATGTGCAACTTAAGGCATCCGCATACGTTTTCTAACCTCTTCAAGACCTTGGTTGCTGCATGCACTACTAGTCTCCCAAATAACTTCTCAAAGTCTAATGGCCAATGCATGGCAATGCCTAGTCCCACACTTAGTTATTTTCAAAGCATGGTTATACTTAACCACATCTTCACTAGTTATGGTTTATTTCCAAAGTACTTAAATTATTTTCGTCACTTAGGGATCTTCCTACTCTTGTGCTAGAATTTAACTCTTAGTTAATTCCTTAACCACTTGCATAAGGCAGGAAAATGGAAATCTGGGTCTCATATGGCTGGGTCAAAATACCATTTTACCCCCGAGAACACTTTTTGTTTGTTCAGTCCAACTGAACCTCTAAAAAACAATTGATTTGTGGTTCAACCAACAAATATAGTCCCTCTCAGCCTAGTGAGAGGGTGGGGCCTCTTGTTCTAGTTCTGAAGTCAATAGTTAAGGGTGAAGGATCTCAAAATGAGAGTTCCATGAGCGAGCTTAGATCGCTCCGATTTCACAGTGATCGGAATATAAACGATATACATTTTATACTAACAGTTATGCATAATAAAATTATCAACAGCATGATCAGAGTACGATAAAATACAAAGAAATGGGTTCATACCAGTTGAAGATTCTCTTCGCACTTCTGAACCCAATGCAGCGGAAACCCTTCAACAGATCTAACAACACCCGACGGATATGTCAACTGCAACAGCGCGATCAACGCGAATACGAAAGCCGTAATGGGGACGACACCACCACTAATGAGGCCCGGGTATTCTCAAAATGAAAACCCAAAGGATGGGCTTTGGTGAATTTGGTAGAGGACAGAGGAACAACGAGTCGTGTAGGCAATAAGCAAGTGGGAGAGAAAATGATGCTACCGTATAGCATAAGTGCTTATCGCATAGAGGAGTTACACGATCGTGTAGGATTTTCTGAATGATTGTTTAGGAAAAGGTATACGATCGTTTAGCTAAATCGGCACACTATATGATCGTTTAGAGAAGCTATCCAATCATCTAGGCGACAGTGTGTGATCGTTTAGGCGCAAGGTATATGATCATTTAGATGGAGAATGCTATCGCATAGGCTCTCAAGCGATCGTTTTGAATCACCAACGCGCGCTTCACGAATTCTTTTGGGCGACTGAACGACTACCAATTACACGATTCAAAATGAAAAAAAATTTCATTTTTAACCCATCGGTTACCATAACCAACGCTGCCACTACCCACGTCCAAACGTGGAAAAATGATAATTATCATATAATTAATCAATTAATTAATAAATATAATCATATTATATTTATATCCTATAGTTTGATATCAAATATCTACTATAGTATTTTCTCCTCTACTTCATATAAATCATATTTATATCTAATTTTCTCCAAAATAATGTATCTCATTCATTTGCTAATTACATCATATATAATTAACCAATCTAATTATATCATATATAATCGAACTTCCTCTTGTCAATTTGAACATTTTAAATTAACCAAAATAATGGTTCTCGACTATTATCCAAGCTACCCAGGGGATCTAATGGACCTATGGCTTGAAGCTCCAACGGTACGTGAATAGCTGACTAAACTCTTTAGCCACAAAATCCACCATCTATTAACTGTCAGTGATTCCACTAAAGACTAACAGCTGAACACTTCTTACCATAGAGATATTTCTGTGTCCATCGGATATAACCAATCATGAGTACGATGACCCTTCACAGAAGCTCGTAAGTACAGTTGGGCCAAATTACCGTTATGCCCCTGTAGTTACATCTCACTCCTTAAGTACCACTGATTCCTCTAATGAACAATATAACATAGTCCAACTATGTGTGCACACCTCTCGGGCCAAGAGAAGGTGTGTGGCGCCACATCGTTCAAGCTCCAGAATCAGCCCTTAAGGGAGCCATCTATCTACTTACCCCTACATCGAGGAAGAAGTGAATTCCATCTTATGCAGCCGAGTTCCCAGCTCCCAAATCAGACGAATCCCCAAAATGGTAGGTTTGAATCGGCGACCTGGCCACTCGTACCCATACAAATCAAAGGACTGCCATCAATGGCAGGAGTTCCTAACTCACTCAGGATTGAGGTAATGTTACCTATGGTCATCCTAGTGAAGTGAAGTCTCTGTCATGAATGGTGTTATATAACAAGACTTAACACTTCGTGGTCAGGTCTTATATAAACTCTTTGTATAGGACGCCCCCGCTCGCATGTCCCCAACACGAATAATCAGGATCAGACCATCTGTGACAAGTCACAACACTTATGACCATTCCATAAAGCAGGTCGCGTCTGTAGCATTACGAGGATAAAGTTTACCTCCTTTATCCATATACTACAGACCATTTTGGTTATCACTCAAGACATGATCCACTTGTATGTCACCACATACATACTTGAGTCACATACAGATAACCAAAGATTTTATGTTTATTGGTTTGTGGTAAAGAAAATAAAACAATTAATCGAGCAAAATATAAGATGTGAAGTAAATATCATATATTAACAACACAAGTGTTCGTACAAACTGTTTACAAACTACAGGACACGAGACTTTAGGGCATTAACCCCAACAAAGGGAACAACCTATCTACTACCACTAGAGACGGGTAGGAGTGAAGTCTGTCTTGCATCCTATGTCCCTAGCTATTTACCCGGTCTTACCCCTGAAATGGAAGGCTTATTGATCCAGCGCTGTTGAGCTGCTCTCTCCCATGAAGATCTAAGGATAATCCCGAATAAACAGGAGTTCATAGTTAGCTCAGGATTGAGATTGAGTTACCTAGGTCATCCATTTTGAATTAGTCAATTTTATACAGTAAACGGGGTTATAAAGCAAAAGTGACTAAGTCATGGTCCAGTCTTATATAAACTCATTGCATAGGATGCCCCCACTCACATATCTCTATATGAACGATTCAGGATCACATCGTTTGTGCCAACTACAAAGTAGGCCGCATCCATAGTGTCCCCAGAACAAGGCGCCCAACCTTATCCCTATACTATAGATCATTTTAGGCTATATACTCGAACTTGATCCATGTTTTATGTCATCACATAAATTTCAATTCTACATTAAATAGCCTCGGGACCTTAGTTTATTGGATTCAAGATTACAATTTCAATAACAACTTTATTGACAAAAACAAAACAAATTATGTTTATTATTTTACAAACTACGATTTTAGGACATAAATTCCAACAAACTCCCACTTGGACTAAAACTCCTAAAGGAATATCACAATGAGGAAAAGAAAACATATGAGTACAATAAATATATGAATACAATAAACTAGGGCATATACCCAAAACTTCTCCCACTTGTCCTAATTTACAAACTTCGTAGACCTAGACTCTGTAGATGACCTTCAAACACTTTAGCCGTGAGGGCCTTTGTAAAAGGATCAGCAATGTTTTGCTCAGAAAATATCTGGGTCACTACAACGTCTCCACGATGTACAATCTCCCGGATAAGATCGTATTTGTGCTCAATATGCTTGCCGCACTTATGGCTTCTTGGTTCTTTTTAATTTGCAACTGCACCACTATTATCATAATATAGGGTGACAGGCAGATGCATATTTGGAACTGTCAAGAATTTCCTCAACCATACTGTTTCCTTTGCTGCTTCACATGCAGCTACTTATTCAGCTTCCATTGTAGAGTCTGCAATATAGTTTTTCTTCACACTTCTCCACACTACTGCTCCTCCATTCAGAATGAACACCGATCCCGATGTAGATTTTCTTGCATCTTTATTGGTTTGAAAATCAAAGTTAGTATATCCAGTAAGGATCAAATCCTTAGTACCATACACGAGCATGTAGTTCCTCGTTCTCCTAAGATACTTGAGGATATTTTTAACGGCAGTCCAATGATCATATCTAGGATTGGACTGATACTTACTGACTATCCCTATTGCATCGCATATGTCAGGTCTAATACATAACATTGCATACATCAGTCTCCCTACTGCGGAAGCATAGGGAATGCGTCTCATATCCTCAACCTCTTGAGGTGTCTCAGGACATTGATCCTTTGACAAATGAATTCTATATTTGTAAGGTAATAGACCTCTTTTGGAATTCTGCATCTTATACCTAGACAACATTTTGTCAATATAAGTTGCTTGAGACATGGCTAGTGTTCTGTTCTTGCGATTCAGAATAATCTGAATCTCGAGAACATACTGTGCATTTCCCAAATCTTTCATTTGGAACTGCATTGCTAGCCATTTCTTGATGTCAGTTAGGTAACCTACTTCATTCCCAATGAGTAGAATATCGTCAACATATAAAACTAAGAACGCTATAGTAGAATTGACGATCTTCTTGTAAACGCAAGGCTCGTAAACATTCTGTTCAAAGCCATAAGATTTGATCGCAGTATCAAATCTTATATTCCAAGATCTAGAAGCTCGTTTCAATCCATAAATGAATTTTTGATGCTTACAAACCTTTTGTTCTTGACCTTGTGCAATAAACCCTTCTGGTTGAGCCATATAGATACTCTCCTCAAGATTGTCATTTAGAAAGGTTGTCTTGACATCCATCTGCTAAATTTCATAGTAATAAAAGGTGGCAATGGATAAGAGTATTCTAATCGACTTTAGCATGGCAACGGGAGAGAAATTTTCTTCATAGTCCACTCCCTCTCTCTGGGTATAACCCTTTGCCACAAGTCGAGCCTTAAAAGTCTGTACTTTACCGGCTTGGTCTCGTTTTCTCTTGTAGATCTACTTACAACCAATTGGTTTTACATCATTTGGTTGATCTACAAGTTCTCATATAGCATTGAATTACATAGACTCCATTTCGAGGTCCATAGCTTTGACCCACTTATCACGGTCCACATCTTTCATCGCCTGTTTATAGGTCGATAGATCCTCTATGTCGTCATCAGGTATGACGACTTGTGTTTCTGTTAAACCCAAGTAACGGTCAAGTTGATGAACAACCCTCCCACTCCATCGAGGTATTCTCAACTCTTGAGAAGGATGTGACTGACCAGATGTACTCGTTTTATCTACTACTTTAGTAGATGAACTAGCTCTATCTGTAGCATCTTTGGAAATTTCATTCAATACTAGTCTACTGCGAGGTTGATGACTTCTTATGTGGTCTTCCTCTAAAAATGTGACATTTATCATTACAAATACTTTATTCTCTTGAGGATCGTAAAATAAAACACCTTTTGTTTCTTTTGGATAACCTACAAATAGGCATAGTTTTGAACGACGTTCCAATTTTTTAGGATTTTGCACCAACACGTGTGTCAAGCATCCCCAAATCCTAAAGTGACGTAAACTGCCTTTACGCTCTTTCCATAGCTCATAAGGTATTTCTGAAACACTTTTAGAAGGAACGTTATTCAAAATATAGACAACAGTTTCTAATGCATGTCCTCAAAAGGAATCAGGTATGTGAAACCCGGATTTCCATAAGTTAAATCCTATGTTAAAGTGAAGGAAATTTCTAGGTGTTGAATAGGTTTTCCTTGAATAATTTTGAGTTAAGCTTTAATTGATGAAATTTGGCTAAGTGTAAGGTCAAAAGAACCCATGCGTGAAGTATTAGGAGACATTAACGCATAAGTTGAAAAGGCAACCATGCATTTGTAAGGTTGGACGCATGATTGGCCGAAGTAATGGCAAGAGGCATTGCCAAGAGTTGTCATACATTGGAAGCCAAGGAGAAAAATGGCTAAGTGTTAGACTATGCATTGATGTGGTGCCATGCATTGGCCATAAGATCTTGGAGAGATTACTTGGGCAAAGGGAGAAGAAAAAAGGGAATTTGGAAGCTTGACTTTTGGGGAAAAAACTTGAAAAATTTTGGCTAAGTATAAAATTTTGCGTTGGATGCGTTGGATTCATTGGATGCGTTTGATGATGGATGCATTATATGCGTTATAAGTGTTGCATGTGTTGGATGATGGATGCATTGGATGCGTTGGATGATGGATGCGTTGGAAGGGACCAATGTGTTGAAAAGATTGTGTTGATGCATTGGAAAGGTTGTTGATGATGGCATGTGGCTGAAGGAAGAAAGATGAAGGTGACGCATTAGAAGGCACAAGGGTAGGCAAAGCATGCGTTGGAAGGCAGCCCATGCGTCAAGCGGTCGAAGCTAAGCGCCCTTGCCCAATGCATTGAGTGGCAAGCCAAGCACCCCTACCCATGCGGCCGAGCAAGCTTGCAAGTGATGGCTAGTGCCTATGCAGCACGCTCATGCGTCAGTCACCAGCGCCTATGCCAAGCACCATGCATTCATGCCAATGAGCCTTACGGTAATACCTAGTGAGTCATGCGTCGAGGATGAGCGGCTATCCTATGCGTTGGTGATGGCTAGCTCTTGCGATGGTAGTGAACTAGCTTGCTATGCGATGATTATAGGCTATGTATTGAGTATAGACTATGCGTTGAACATCCAAGAGTTGGACGCATATAAAGGATGAGATCACCTAGAAAACGTCATCAAACCATGTGTCTTCTTGGGACAAAACCTTAAGCCTTAATAATTTGAGGTGGTTGCATCAGATTGGAAGCTCATGCATTGGCTACATAGGAGAAGGAAGCTTAGATTACGTTGATCAAAGAATTGCGTTGTTTGTGTGAGGAGGAAACACTTGGATATGCAGCCAAGTAGGAGGTGTCGACTTTGAAGAAGGTTTGGATGCCTACAAATAAGGCCAAAAGATTTCATTTTCATATCAAAAATTCTAAAATACAGTAAAAAGAGTGGGAGATTTGGGCAAACCTTGCGTTGAGGCCAAAATCCATGCGTTGATCATAGAATTTCAAAGAGATCACATTGGACAGTGAAGCCTGGAAAGCAGTATCAACTTGGGACGAGAAGTTCTCCCAATTTACTCATGCATTTGGAGTTATTTCAAAGCCATCTGAAATCTATGAGAGTCTAGTTTTCATGGTGGGGCTTCCAGAGAAGAAGCTCCAAGGAATCGGGCTGGAGAATGAGAAAAACACAGAAGGGTCGAGCTGTCGAATAAGCTGGGCCAGTCTTGATGTTTTGATGATTTCGGCCAAACCACGAAGATTTCTTAGTTAAGATTTTAGGGTAAGATTCCTGAGACATTTTAGAGCATATGTGTAGAAGGAACTATCTCTAGATAAAGCTTATAACTATGAGTAATCTGAGCTTTAAATTGAATCTAGATTTTAGGATTTAAAAGGAACTTCTATAGAGAAAGGTTCCTAAACGATCAAGATGAGTGACTAAAATATTTAAAATGTTTTGAGAAATCATGTGCTAAAGAAAGATCTTTCAGATAAAGACATGTTTTCTAAGTTTTATTAAAGAAAGTCATTGTATGACTAGTTTTACTTGAAACTCAATACCGAAGGACATTTGAGAAGGTATCTGAGTAGCTCGATATTGAAGGACACAGTTGAGAAGGTATCTGAGCAAAAGTACCCAACTGTGGGGTAGTTCTTTTGATAAAAATCAGTTTTCTAGTCACTCACTGGGCTTTATAGCACATGCTTTCCAAATGTTTTTCTTTTTCTTCTCAGGTAGGAAAAGGTGAGGAGTTCCAAGGTACTGCTAAGGTCAAAGTCTGCCACAAGCCACAGTTACACTTCCGGAGGGTTTTACAGTGGTTGTTGTAACTTTGTTGTTAAGTCTTGGAAGTTGTATAAATGTTACATTATATAAAATAAAATGAGCCTAAAAGGCATTCCGCTGTATATAAGTTATATCTTGGTATCAGAGTTATTTCTGCAAGAGTTATTAGGCAGTAAGTGTCAACCAAAGAGTTGATAACTGCTACAATCATGCCCTTTCCCAGGCTAAGAGGGTGGTCTGGGGCGGGGTGTGACAAGGTAACTTAGCAAATCTCATCATTGAGCGAACCATGTCTAACAAGGTTCAGTTTCTTCTTTCAGATACACCATTCTGCTAAAGCATATTAGGTGCAGAGAGTTGTGACTTGATTCTGTGTTCTATCATATAGTCCTAGAATCTTAAGTTCATATACTCCCCACCTCGATTTGATCGTAGTGTCTTAATTGTTTTACCTAACTGGTTCTCAACCTCAACCTTATATTCTTTGAAATTTTCAAAAGAATCAGACTTGTGACACATTAGGTAAATATGACCATGCCTTGAATAGTCATCAATAAAACTGATGAAATATTCATACCCACCTCGAGCTTTGACATTCATCGGTCTACAGAGGTCCAAATGTACGAGCTCTAAGGGTATTGTGGCTCTAAGACCTTTTCCAGTAAAAGATTTCTTAGTCATTTTTCCCTCAAGACAAGATTCACATGGAGGTAAAAAATTGTCTTATAACTGATTTAGGAGTCCATTTTTAACCAATCTCTCAATCTTTTTGAGATTTATGTGGCCAAGTCTTAAGTGGCATATATAGGTATTAGAAGAAACTTTTTGTGTTTTATTCTGACTTTTGGCTATTCTAAACATCTCAGTATTTAAGACAAATTTTTCTTTAGTTGGTCTTAACTTATATAAGTTGTTTTCAAGTATGGCAGAACAAATTTGAATACCTTTTCTGAAAATGAACACTTCATTAATTTCAAAAGATATTTTATACATTTGTTCTAATATACATGTGATGGATATTAAATTCTGTTTCATTTTAGGAGCATACAAAACATTTTTAACTATGATATATCTATCGTTGAAAAATAACTTCAAGTCTCCCACTGCTTCAACCGAGACAACCTCTCCTGTTCCAACCTTAAGGGTGATCTTGCCCTCTTCAAGCTTTTTCCAGGAACTAGTTACCTAAAAAGAGAAGCAAATATGATTAGTGATTCCTGAATCCAATATCTAGGTTGAGGTATCATACTCCACTAAACATGTTTCAACTACTAGTAAATCATATTTACCTTATGCTTATTTTCTGCTTTTTTCTCAGCAAGGTATTTCGGGCAGTTCCTCTTCCAGTGCCCGTTTTGGTTGCAGTGGAAACATTTTCCTTTTTCTGCAACTTTCTTTCCCTTGTTTGTCATGGGAGTCTTCCCCTTAACAATCTTTTTCTTTTGAATATTTTTGTTCTTTGATGGTCCAACTTTATTTTTAGAGGATGATCCTTTTAAAACTTTTTTTGTGGTGACAGCATTTGCCCCCACTTCTTTTCCCTTAGACTTTGTAAGAGTTTGAAAACGCCGGAGCTCGTTAAGAAGGGTTGTCAGATTAAACTCTATCTTATTCAGAGAAGCATTCGTTTGAAAAGGTATGAAGCTCTTCGGAAGAGACTCCATAATAAAGCTAACCTGATTTGCCTCGTCGATGGCACCACCATTTACTTCAGCAATATTGAAGTGGACCATCATGTCTAGGACATATTCTCTTATAGAGGTCCCTTCCTTCATACGCTTATTGTAAATGTACTTAATTGCCTCGTGTCTTAGAATTGATGACGGTTGCCCGAACATCTCTTTCAACGAATCCATGATAGCCTTAGCTATGCCCAAGGATTCGTATTTTTTCGCCAATACATTAGTCATGCTTGCAAGAATATAGACACAGGCTTTATCATTAGCCTTAACCCATCGATCGTGAGCATCCCGACTGGTTCGGCTAGCATTCGAGGCAGGGGCCTGAGGACATTCCTCAGTTAAGACAAATCAGGTCATCTATTACTAGTATTGTATTCAGATTTGTTTTCCATGTTGAGTAGTTATTGTCGTTAAGTTTTTCATAAGCTAATAGTTGAACTAAAGAGCTAGTCATGCTGAAAAGAAAAACATATCCTTTTTAGTAAAAAATATTAATCTTTAAATCCAATCAAGTTTAGCAAAAAATAATGTACCCATCATTATTATATTTGCAACGATATTTCAACAGTTTAGAATAACCTTCACTGAGGGGTGATCGACTATTCCTCCGTTGAACCAAGACTATCTTGACTAGATACTATCACCAGAATAACTCTTATTCCTATAGTAACTTAGTTATCGCTACTTTTGTCAAGAATTTGCTAACACTTGGTAATTCTCGTAAGTGTGACCCTCCATTTTCAGACCTCAAAGATCGGAATCATTATGCTCTTGAAGTTGGAAAGACGAATTTGAAGTCATCCACTACCAAAATTGTATTCATTGTATTTTTCTCAAGTTGTATAATTTTCTCCAATTAATTTTTCGGTGCCAAGCAAATTAGCGATTGAGCTAGAAATGCTTATACAAAAACAAATTACTTATATTAGGCACTTGTGCAAAAATTCATTTTTCATTTTAATCCAATCAATTTTGCAAAAAATTAATAAAGTCCAACATCATTGAACTTTGCAATAATACTTTCAATGATTTAGAATAAACGTCGCCTTAGGGTGTACAGTTATTCCTATCATTGAAGTAAGACACTCTCAATCAAATATTATCCCAGAATAACTCGTTATTTATATAATATTTAATTAGCATTCATTTGATCAATAAATCATTAACGGCCTTAATGCTTTACCATAAGTATAATCCTTCATTTTCAACTATATAACCCTATGCCAATCAGTCTGCCTCAGAGAAAAACATAATTGATGTAATTGGTTATAGTGATCTTATCTATTTCTGAAGTTTGTAATGTCCTTCCCCCATGCAAATACCTTCCTAAGGGAGGGTGCGCCTAAGGCACCACGAGGCTGAGCATAAAAGAAACACTACAAATAACGAAGGAGACCGCAGGATATGTTATCACATGTCCTTCTCCCACTTACTATAAACACTTTCTCTATTCACCTTGATATTGAACCATGCAAATACCTTCCTAAGGAAAGGTGCGCCCAGGGCACATAAGGCCGAGCATGAATCTCACCCTGTGAACTCTTTAGGAAAAGGTGGGTGGAAAAACGAAATATCATATATATATTTTTCCTCCCATTAAGTGTTTTACCTTTTGGGTTTATTAACTTAGAAAAAAAGGTTAAATTATTTTAACTAAGTCTTTGTTAAATTTGCTCAATATAACGCTTATATTGAATAGTTTAACAATATGTGTTTTTGTTAATTAAACTCTTTTAATGAAATTAATCACTTATTGCATGCTTATAAAATATTTGCTTAATTCACCTTCCAAGTCCATTCCCAAGTAGAGGTGTTCCATTTCTGTCAGCTTAAAAACCTCAGTCTAGACAGAACGTTCCTTAGACAAAGGTCCCTTATGGGCAATTATTTTATAAATGTAATCTTTTAACGAAGTTCATTTTAATCCTGTTAAAATGAATTAAAAAATTAATCTATTTTTAATCTCATTAGAAATACATTTAACATAAGTCAAGGTGAATCAATTTTAAACTATTTAAAAAAAAATTAAACTTATGTTTACATGCAACTTTTGATTATCGATTTTAATCTAATTCATTGAACTTATAACCTTTATAAAACAATGAATTTGTCAAAATCCTTTTTCATTTGCATTATGACGACTTTGATTCAATATAACGTTTATATTAATCTAAGTAATGTCATGCTCAATACAAAGTTCATATAATTATCATACATGAAAAATAAACATACATATTCATTTTTCTACATCATACATTATAACATATATGATGCATGAATATGCTTACTTAAAACATACATTCAAATAATATAACAATTATATTATTGCATGAGTATGCTTATGTTAATCATGTAACCATATAACATTTATATAATGCATGATCATGTTTATCCTAAAGTGTGATTTTAAAACTATATGACATACATTATGCATATTATGAAAACATATAATTTAAACATATATCTCATGCATATTTAATTATATAAAAGGTGTTAATAGACAGATATTTGGCACCCTAGAATTTGAAAATTTCTAAAAGAAAACAGAAAAAAAAATGCTTTTGTTCGACGGTGATGTCGGATACTACAGATCTCAAAATGATGATCCAACCGTACAAAACAAGACCTTAGGTGTCTGAACATAGTGATCAAATTTCAGCACAATCCAACGGTTAGAACTCTAAAAATCGATAACTTAATGAAAGTTGCCCTTGAAAACCGAACTGCTTTGTTTCTCTCCGTTTTCTCTTATTTCGCCTTTGTTTTCCCGGATTCTTTTCACAACAACTTTTTGCTACGAATGACGCGGACTTACAGACTCGATTTACATAAAAAAAAAAAAAAAAAAAAAAAAAAAAAAAACCCAAAAATAGTGGGTTCTTACATAATCAAATCAAGTAAGACGAATCTATGTGCTAAATACCAAAAACATCTATTAAGCCAAAAAAATTCCAAATGAAATTTTCAGTACTCATCTCATGAAAATAGTATATAAAAGCACCCACCATGTTCTTTATTCTTGTTTCTAAAAATTGAAAATCAAAATTGAAATAATTGGCTTTGATACCAATTAAAGGAATCAAATTCTCGGGGAAGTATGTGAACGCCTTGCATTTAGACATTCAATTTTATGGAAATAAAAACAGTAAAATAAAACATGTATTTGTAGGGTAAACATTCAAACAAAACTATAAGCATGTTAGAAAAGAAAAAGAAGAGAAGAAATCAAAACTCATCTTTGTTGATTCTTCTAGCTTTCCTCTTCTACCGTTATCAACAATCTCGAACTTCTCCAATGAAGAAGGACGTCACCAACAAAGTTACCTTGCTATTCTCTAGAACTCCAAAGAACATGGAAGAGTGGTCTCCAAGAACTTTTGAGGAGACAAATGGTAGAGAATTTTTAGAAATAAGTTAGATAGAAGGTGGAGACTTGAAGGCTAGGTTTTTGTGTAATGAAAATCTACCCTAAATGGGCTATAAGGATATATTTATATGAAGAAGGGTTAACTCATTCTCGAAGTATTTCCCTTTATACCCTTAGTGCTAATTAATTAAATAACCCTTATTTAATTAATTGACACATTAATTAAAGAACCATATATTAAATCATATTTCATATACATTTAATTAATTATCATAAATATCACATATTTATACTAACCTTCAATCTTCATTATTTCTAAATCAATTAAATAACTATATTAAATCATATTAATATGGAGTTAATTAACATATAAATATCACATATTTATATGTATACATCTCTTTATGAATCCAATTCATATAAATCTAATATTTGAATCTTATTCAAATATATCTCTCTTACATAATTCGGATTATAGATCATATTTATAATTAATCATTATATATTAATCTCATTTACATAAAATTTCCTTATTTGATTTGAACAATTTAAATCATTCCTCATTACTATTCTTTAGTGAGCTAACAAGGGGACCTTATGGATCTACAGATTAGAAGCTCCAATGTTATGTTAATTGATTAAACTTCTTTAATCCAATTAATCATTATTCATTAACTACCAATCACTCCACTAAAGATCGATAACTGCACTCTTCACACTATAGATATATTTCTATGTCCATGGATATAACCAATCAACAGAGCGATGACCTTTCACAAATGCTCATAACTACGACTACGTCAAAAATATCGTTTTAGCCCTGCAGTTACATCTAACTTCTTAAATACCACTAATTTCTCTAATGAACAAACAGTTTATCTATTTTCTCAAGGAATGAGAATGAGTGAAGTCCATCTTGTGTAGTTGTGTTTCCAGCTTCCTAAAGTCGGCTATCATGGCCACTTTTACCCATACAGATCAAAGGACTGTCGTCATAAACATGAGTTCACAACTCACTCAGGATTAAGGTCAAGTCTCCTATGGTTATCCTAGTAAAATATTAGTTTCTTCAAGTTACAGTGTTATAAAGAAAAACTAATTATTTAGTGGCCCGGTCTATTTAAAGACTCCTTTATACAAGATACCCCCATTCACATGTCTTTACATGAACAATATGGTTCATGTTGCTTGTAACATTTACATCTCATGTAACAATTACAAAGCGGGCCATATTCATAGTGTTACCAGGAAAAGACACCTAACCTTCATCCATTTACTAAAGCCTTTTAGGTTATTACTTGAACATGAACCACCTATATGTCAACCACATATTGTTCAAGTGACATCATATAACCTTGGATTTTAGTTTATTAGATTGAACTAATGTTGTCTAAATATCAAATAAAATACCAGTGATTTTATTAAACAAATAATTTGTGTTAACAAAACTACAGACCATGAGATACACTAGATTTAGGACATCAATCCCAACAATAGTCGTATGCCTTTGGGGTGTGCATGCTGGCTTGGTTGCGTGCCTGGGCTCGTGCCTATCTGCGCATAGGGCCACAAGCATGGGCACTCGATGGGGCGCCTACGTGGGTGTCCTCCTAGGCCTGTACATGCCTTGGCAAGCCTCCCATGCTTGTTCATGAGCATGTGGGTGTCTTGGCTACCCGTGATAGGTGTGTGCCAAGGATATGGGCACCCGGGTCAGCCATGCATAACGACTTGGGGATGGCATCCAATGGGTCTTGACTCCTCCTTGGCTGTGCTAAAGCAGTATTAGGTCATTTATTAATGCGATTTGAAAGATCATTTTTGTGGGAAGTGACCCCCCCCCCCCCCCAAACTAGATTTCGCAACGTCCTTGTTGCGTTTCTTGTCTTGTGGTGCCTCTTCCTTGTCAGCTATTCCTTCATCACTTGCATGGCGGATGTCACCTGTGTCTCAACCTTCTCCATGCTTTTCAAGGGAATCACACAGATGTGGTGATCCTCGAGCACTAAAAGAGTGTTTAGAGACAGTGCCAAGAAGGCAATTGACTTTCCAAAAGAAAGCTAGACCAAGTACGATTTTGAAATCATCCATAGGCACGATGGTAAACTGGATACAAGTTAAAGCTCTTCCCCTCACACGCGTGTCTCTCTAGTGTGAACTTGCTATGGGTCATAGACCTTAGTAGTTGTGAGTCATTCCTAGCATGTTTTTATCTTGATTGAACATGTCTCTTGAAGAGACGTATTAAAAAAACATTGTTTATCTCTGTCGTAGCATATGTTTATCTTTATTAAACGTGTCTCTTGAAGAGACGTATTAAAAAAAACCATTATTTATCTCGTGGTAGCTTGTGCTTTTATCTTTTATATAGACATGTTTTTCTGGTTTGTTGCATCAATTAACATTTTTTTTTTCCAATTTCTTTCTTATAAAGTGATAGTTTTTTTTGTAAATTATTATATTATATTTGCAATTTTTTTTACAATATTCCTAAAAAATTAAAATTTAATTAAGTATTAATACTTTAAATACCTTATCTAGAATTTTCTAAAAATTAAAAAAAAAAAAAAAAAAAAAAAAAAAAAAAAAAAAAAAAAAAACACAACTCTAATACCTTATGGTTGGTTATGTGTGGACTCATGCAAATTGCTATGCTAAAAATTTTATAATTATTTAGATTCGTATCTAAAGTTATAAAATAAATATTCTAATTTTTATCCAAAAATTTCAAATACCTTATTTTTCGTAAATAGTTTCCAACGAGTTTGTTCTACCTAATTTTTGTTATTTAAAATTAGATAGTACTTTTCTTCTAATAAGCCCAATTGTGGGTTAATAATTTTGATGTTTCAATTTGATTTTTATAATCTAGTTGGATCTCTGAAACCTGTCCACAAATTCACAAAATATTGACAATAGTTTTCTTTGCCCAACACAATTTCTTTGAACATATGTGTCACATGACAATGACACATTCAATTTTTTGTGGTACTAGAGATTTTGGAAGATTTATTTAAACTATAAAACTTGAACTAAACTTTTAAAATTATGATCACGTAAATGAAACGAAGCACACACCATACGAACTAAAATGACAATTTTATTTATTATCTTTTAAATGAAATGTTTAAAGAATTATTCAGCTTGCAGGCTAGGGTTGTTCACAATTTTGAGAATGAGTCCTTGTTCGGTAGTCGTTAAAATGACACTTCTTCTTTATAAAAGATGAAAAATATGCTTCTTGTTTTAACATTTCTTTTTGTTTCATTAATGTCCCGTTTTATATCTATTTCATTTATTTGTTTTTAAAATTTGTACTTATTATCTTACAACTTGTTTATCTATTGTCTTCATCATTCCAAACTACATATTTTAAATTCTTAGTTAAATTTTAAAGACAAACAAGTTTTAAAAATTTATTTATTTTTAGTTTTCAAAATTTGTTTAGTTTTTTGGAATATTGTTATTACTTATATAACAAAATAAAGAAATCCATAGGTATAAGTAGTAGTGTTTATAAACTTATTTTCTAAAACCAAATGATTATCAAATTGAGCTTAATCATATTTAGAATACCTTATAATTGTCCACTTTGGGTATAAGTCTCATGGCTTTGCTTTTGGAACCACTCCAAAAGACCTCATATCATTGGAGATAATTATCCTTCCTTATAAACCCATGATCATCCCTTTATTTAACCGATGTGGGACTTTGATCACATTCCCACCCAACAATCCACCTCTCGAACAAAGGACCACCAAGTGTTCCTTCAAATAGTCATTTGATCTCCTTGCTAACTCAACTACGAAGTAATCATCCATTCAAATTACACTTGAGCACTCTTGAGCACTCTTCCCTTCTAAAGGCTCAATCACGAACGGATACTTTGAATATGACTACATCTTGTTCGACCACTGAGAATTTTTACTGACAGAGCATAGTTTTGATACTAGTTTGTTACGAAAATGACAATTAAAGAATATAAAATAACGTAAAAGAATCGACACATGGATATACGTGGTTCACTAACAGTGTGTTAGCTACGTCCCCGAGACAAAGGGAGAATAATATTATTAGAGAGAATCTTTTCTGAATATATAAACGACACATCTAAGGTTAAAGAGTTTATATAGTACACTATTCTAAACTCTAAAATCATAATCGTAAATAACTATAAATAAATATGCTCGAAATTTGAATAGGTTTCAAGGGTGTTGCCCCTGAATCCCCACCAGGATTTTTCGAAGCGTCAACAAACAAATTTAAGGCATTTTAATACAAACCATTAAAGTACACACGATGTAGTACTTGCTGCATTGTAATGCCTAAATTAGATTAGGGTTTGCCTTAACTTAAAAGAATTTTGTATAGAGTTAAATAACATACCTTGTTTGTGAATCTTCCGTTTCTGTTTATATGAGGTTTAGAATTCCTGGGTTGGGCATGTTCCAAGGCTTCTAGGCCACTTGGGCCTGTCTGGCTTGATTGGATCCATGGCCTGGTTCTTTTAAGCCTATCTTGTACGGTGTCTCTTGGCTTGATTGGACCCAAGGTCTGATTTTTAGCTTTATTATATTATAATGGGTAGCACTATTGAACTAATAATTAAACATATAGCAATACTTTTAAAGAATTATAAGTATGACAAAATTTATTAATGATGTACGACTATTAATGATATAGTCTATCATGGATAAACTTCCAGAGTTAGATCTAAATTTTGTTATATCTGTAAATTATTTTACATTTTGTTATCTCTGCTAATAATTTGGACATAAATGCTATATTTTCAACCGCCACTTTATTCTATCCCGGACACTTCAAAGCAAAATATTCCTACGAAAAAAGTATATTTTAATATCTAACATTAATGAATTTTAAATTGAAAAAAAAAAGTGTTTAGTTGCATTCCATTTAAAAGTCATTCTATTAATTACAATAATCTATTGCCCATTCCTTTAAATTCACTTTTTAGATAATAATTCAGTCTAAAAGTGTTACTTCAAAAAGAATTTTTATTAAATAAATCATATTTTAAAATTAAAATGTTGTTTATTTATTAAGATTTGAAGAAAAAAACCACTTTAAATTATTAATTTTTTAAAACAAGTGATGTTATTTAAAAAGTTTTTTTTCCATTAGAAAATGTCTAAAAACACACTAATTTTCTCTTTTGAAAGACTCTCAAACACACTATATGAGAATATGAAAATAAATATTTTTAATTATGAAAAATATTTTTCCTCACCAAAAAATTCTTTTCTTGTCAAGGGAAAAATATATTCTAAATCTGGTTTGGCACTCTCCCTTGGAATGAAAGAAGTATCCCCACCAACTTTAATTTTGTACTTTTAATGACCTATGGTTTGCAAAGATTTGGTCCCTTTAGCTAGAAAGAATTCCAATTGACACTTTTATTTCAATACAGATACGAGATATGGAAAAAATAGGATACGACGATACGTCAATTTTTTAAAAATTAGGATACTAATACATTGAAGATACGTTTTCTTTCTCTTAAGAAAATCTAGGATATAGATGAATTTAGAATACGAATTAATGATAATAGTACAAAGTACAATATAAAACATTGAAATACAATACAAAAAGCAACATATAAGATGTTGAAGTAAAATAGTCAATAAAATACAATAAAAAAGTGATTCGTATTGATCAGAGAATAAGAAGAAGATTAGATGGAGAAGTATAAAGATAAACGAAGAACTTCTTCGTTGAATTGTTGTAGATATTCAAGTGGGTTATATTTTGGTAGACTTTGTGAGTGAAGATGAAGATTAGATGATTCTAGAGTTTGGTTTTTTATTTTATTTTTCTTTTAATTTTGGATTAGGCTTCCTAGTTTTAGATTGAGAAAGATTAAGCGAGTTGCTTATCTTTTTTCTTTAAAAAATATAGGCGTAAAAATAGATACGTCAAATCGCGTGTCAGATACGTATCTAGAAAGTATCTGAAAGTATCAGTATCTGATACGGATTCTTTGCCTTACATAAAGTATTTGTGCTTCATAGAAGCTCACTCATAGTCCATTACAAGAATCTTGCACAAATTACAAAAATGACTCTCGAAATACCGTAGTAGTGACAATTACACCCTTAAACTTCAATTGTAATTATTGGGGTCTCAAGCTTCTATAAGTGTTAAAATTGAATTTTCAAACTTACAATCGTTGTACAAATTAAACCCCCAAATGAAAAAGAATTGATCCCTCAAACTTGTACAATGATTATAATTTCTCCAATTATGTAAGTTTGAAGGTCTTGTATAAATTTGAGGATTCGGTTTTTACAATTGAAAGTTTGAAGGTATAGTTATAATTACCAACCTAGTTTAGGGGTGGTTTTGTAATTTTGCAAGACTTTTTCTTTTATAGAATTTATTTTTTGTAAGTACATTTGATCAATGGAATTTTATGTTTCCTAAAAAAAAAAATTAATAAATAATTTAAAAAAAAAAAAAAGCTCGAGAGCAATATGTTTGACATTTCTTTAAGGAATAAATACACAATACACCTCCAGAAAAATAAAAAAAAATAAAAACATTTACGTGATTGCAGGTTTAATCCCTATGAATCTACTAAAAAAAAAGTTTAATCCCTATAAATAAAAACAATTATATGGACATAATTTGTTCAATAGAATTGGAAAAGCAAAGAAAATGATGCCAAAGGCTCTTGAGTCTTGAACCTATTTTGCTGTTGGGAATCTCATGTTTTTTAAGATATCTTTTATATCCCAAGAAGTGGCTTCAAAGCTTTTCAGATACTTCACTGCAACTGATCAATATTTCAATTTTCAATGGAAAGTAGGAAACTTGAATTAGATCAAAGCCTAATATTTTACCATTTCTATCAAACAGATGGTAGATTCTAATAAAATTTTCCCAACATTCTAGCTACTTAACCGACTATGTACTATTATTCAAAAAAAAAAAAGAAAAAAAAGAAAAAAGGCAGGACAAAAGCAAAGAATGATTCTTTCCTCTACAATAGTTTCTTCATTCTTTCTAGATACAAATTATATTTAAAAATTATTGCTATTTGCCCTCTTTCGGCACCACGGTCTCGACATCGCTGTTCTTGGAACGTCCATTGAAGTTTTTATTCCCGTTGACACAATCCAGAATGTCACATTCCTCATTAGACTTTGCAAGAGACTTTTTTCTGACAATGAGCAATTTCTTCCACAATTTTAAGGTCCAAACCAAATATGGAACACAAGCAGGTGCCGCAGCATCAGGTTTCATCATCTCGGGCATTGGTCTCGTGTTGATTTATGTCTTTACTCAGATTATAAAGGAGAAAAATGATCAGCGTGTTTTTATAAGGTCAATATCCATGGGAGCTCTACATGATGGCAAACTAGCCATGAAAAGATTGCTTCAATACCACAAAATGAGAGCAACCCCAAAAAAGAAAAATACATATCTGGAGAAGTTTGAGAAACTGATCAACACAGACACAGACCGTCCTAATTTCCCCAAGCTCCAGGTTAAGGATTGAACTCTTATGTCATGTTTGAGAGTGGATTTTGAAATTGTTGAAATCACTTTTTGTCAGAATCTCAAATGTCTTTTAATCATGATTAAAAATACATTTTGAAAAATAATTTTCAACCGAATAGAAGTGATTTGAACAATTTTAAAATCACCCCATATTTTTTACTGCTGAAAACAGCACCGCAGATTGCTCCCAATCAACCAATTCATTCATGCATCAAATGAATTAGTGTGAATGCTTATTTGATTTCTTTAATGTGCAACAGAGCATTTTGGCAAAGCTGGAAATGATAGGACAAGAAGATAAAGCTATTGAAATATTAAAAAGAGCAGCAAGAGAAGCTAGGGAGAATTCACGTCCATACCATGAATATGAATATCAGATGCTTCTCGTGGAAGCACTCATTTACAAGGTGTTTCTCATTACAAACTTGTTAACTATTTGTTCAAATCTTATGTGTTTGTATGCATAAAACGTAGGCCAAAATGCAGGGCTACTTGTAGGAGCATGAACAAATTTCTCAAAGAAATATAACAATTGTCTGCAAATATGAAGCACAAATATGAGCATATATGATGTTGCATAAGTAGCTTCAAGGAATAATTCTCCCCGAATCAAAATTATGTATCTTTTATTAAAATGATAATAATTGTTTCATATAAGAGGAGAAGACTCCTATTTATAAAGTTTTATTACAAGTGGGGGTAAAAAAAAGGAATTAAACTAGAATATTAACCAATTAACCTTATGTGAAACTAATTAAACCTACAATATGATGTTATTTATACATTATATGTAATAACAAAAGGATGCTGCAAATATATACCTGTGGATTAATTTACAAAGCATACTCTTCAACTTCATGGAACAAAAATTGTGAATCAATCAAGCCTCCTACTCAATTTTTTTCTGCATTTCTAGGGAAACTTTGCCGCGGCAGAAAAAGTTCCATGCTTAAATAACAATGACGCTTCAGATGTTCGACGCTCATTATATAAGGTATATTATTTCTCATAAACTTCTTGGTTAAAACTATATAACTAACATTTTTCTAAATGTCAAAATGAGTGTATAATTTAACTCACATCATGTATGTACTATTGATCTCGAGGTTATATGTTTGATCTCCCACCCCACCCTACATATTGTTAAAAAAAAAAAACACTTTTCCCATATGACATACTGAGAATGATTAAGTAATAAATTGAGTGGGTTGATCAAAGGAAGGTCAATTGACCAGGTGAAAAGTAGATGGGTTGCCATTTTATGTTGAGTTCAGACAGGCCACCATAATTTGGCTCAAACCCAATAATGATTTGTAGCAATTAAAAGCTTCCCCTACAAGACAACTAAAGAAAATCAATAGTAGTTTTGAAATATTTATAAAAGATTAACGGTAATATTGTAATTTTTGAAGAAATATAAATACTTTTAAGACGAATGACAAAGTTATAGAGAATTTTTTTTATACTTTACCCAAGTCCAATCCTATTACAAGGAAGGATTAGTATACATAAATCATGCTCATTCATTCACCCTAATAGCTTAAATACCTTATATTTCAACAACTTACAAGTTGATAGCAAGTTTAAAAGCAAATACATTGAAACTTTTCTCAGTGGCATTTATTCAAACACTTTGCAGGCTATAATTCAACTGCTGCTGAATAATACCCAGAAAGCAGAAGAAGAATGGGAAGAGTTTAAGAATATGAGAAGCCACTTCCTCTTACCACCTGACGTTAAAGACTCTCAGTTTCACACTCTCTTGGCCGATTTCCAGAGCTTTAAACAAGTCGTCAACGTGCTCAAAAAAGACATTTTTGAGAAGCAGAAAGCAAAATAATAGGGGAAAAAGGAAAATGGGCATCCAAACAAGCCCTCTAATTATAACTATTTTCTTTCTTGGAAATACATTTTACAGTAATTACGTGTGCTATGCGTAGAATATGAATAATTGAACAACTCCCTAATAACAAAAATAAAATGGAGAATAATGTGTTGTAGGCTAAATATATGTTTTCTTTAATTAAATATGTATGTGTATTTTATTTTTCTCAAATGTAATATGATTTTATTCGGTAGGACAAATATCAATTTATATCCCTTGACTTTTGAAGTTGTATAAATTTAAACTCTAAATTAATAATTATGTCAATTTAAACCCTAAACTTTTAGAATTGTATCAATTGAAACTCCAAATTAATAATTGTATCAATTTAAACCCCGAACTTTCATAAATATATCAATTTAATGATAGCATAATTATTTTAAATCTATATCAAATAGATTTAACCCTAGGATCATTCGCTAAATTGTCAAGAATAAATAACATACCGCATTCCATTGTGATTGATGATAGCGTCGGGATGACAATGACTTTAAATCTGGTCCATCTCCTGTATTAGTACAGAATCAAGGCGACTTTCGTCACTTCCCTTGTAACTAAACCTTCCTTGATCACAAATTCTAATACATTCAATGATATAGATCAAGTATGGATGGATAACATGGAAACTACATGCAAAGTGATCTAAATCGTGCATGTTTCTAACTGATTCAAATTCCTTAGTGAGATCATTCTTAAAAACTTTATGTTAAACTACATGCATGATAAACGAGTTCAAATAATAAAACATAAACCATCAACTTTATTCTATATAGAAAATAAACAAAATAAGGTCAAAGAACATCATTAATAACAAACTTCCACTAAGCCATGGAATCAGAAAAGTGACTGACTGTGAAACATGCTCATGAAAAACTTTAGGTGGTAAACCTTTAGTCAATGAATCTGCTACCATAATGTTTGTTCTAATGTGTTCTATCGAAATTTGACCATTCTGAACTCTTTCTTTAATAACCAAAAACTTCACGTCTACATATTTTGACTTCGTATTGCTTCTATTGTTGTTGGAATACATCACTGCCGACTTATTGTCACAAAATAATTTCAGTGGTCTTTCTATGCCAACCACTATCCACAGCCCGGCGACAAAATTTTGTAACCATATTCCATAATTGGATGCCTTATAACATGTTATAAACTTCGCAATCATGGCAGAAGAAGTAATAAGTATTTGTTTAACACCTTTCCAAGATACAGCTCCTCCAACCAACATGAAGATATAGCCTGAAGTGGATCACAAAGTGTCTTGACATCCAGCATAATTAGAATCAGAATATCCAATGATCTCCAAAACTTCTGATCTCCGATAAGTGAGCATATAATCTTTTGTTCTCTATAAATACCTCATAACCCGTTTGGCTGCTTTCCAATAATTCATCTTCATGTTACTCAAACATCTGCCTAACACTTCAACTATGAATGCAATATCTAGACGCGTGCATACTTGAGCATACATTAGACTTCCAGCAACCGATGCATAGGGAACCTTTTGCATCTTCTTGGTCTCGAGTGTGGTTTTGGGGCATTGACGTAAATGAAATTTATCACCTTTAGCGATCGAGGTATCTCCCTATGCACAATCTTTCATGTCAAATCTACTCAAGATCTTTTCAATGTAGTTCTTTTGTAACAATCTTAAAATACCTTGAGAACGATCTCGCAGTATTTCAGTTCCTAATACAAAAGAAGCATCACCAAGATCCTTCATCTCAAAATTCTTTTTGAGAAATCTCTTAGTGTCATGCAATAAACTTGCATCATTACTCGCTATGAGTATGTCATTGACATATAACACCAGAAAGATTGATTTACTCCCACTGAACTTATGATATACACAATCTTCCACTATATTCACCTCAAAACCAAAGGAGGTTATTACTTTATGGAATTTGTGATACCATTGACAAGAAGCTTACTTGAGACCGTAGATGGATTTCTTCAATTTGCACACCATAAACTTTGAATTACCAGACACAAAGTTTTCTAGTTGTACCATATAAATCGTCTCATCAATGTTCCCATTGAGAAACGCAGTTTTTACATCCATTTGGTGTAGCTCTAAATCAAAGTGAGCTACCACTTCCATGATTACCCTAAAAGAACATTTTGATGAAACCGGAGAGAAAGTCTCTTTGTAATCAATGTCTTCCTTTTGAGTAAAATCATTTGCAACAAGGAGCCTTATATCTTTCGATATTGTCATGTGAATCCTTTTGGTTTTAAATATCCATTTACAACTTATGGGTTTCACTCCTTATGGTAGTTTGACAAGTTCCCACACGTCATTATCTTTCATGGATTTTATTTCCTTTCCCATAGCACTTATCCACTTTTAAGAGTTAGAACTTTATAAAGCTTGTTGGAAGTTGATTGGATCATCTTCCATTATGCCCACATTATCCTGATGTTCTTGAAGAAACACAATATAATCATCTGGAATTGCACTTCTTCTCTCTCTAGTAGATCATCTTAATGGCACTTCTTGAGGTTGTTGAGTTTGAACTTCAAGTTCAATAATGGGGACTTCAATGTTGTCTTGTTCTATAATTGGTTCAATAGTGAAGTCAGGAATTGGAGCCTGAACATCATTTATAACCATATGAGGAAAAAAAACTAATTCCTCTTCAAAGACAACTTTCTTTATGTTATATTCCCTCCCAAACTCAACATCCTCGAGGAATCTAGCATTTCCTATCTCAAACAATGATCTAGAAGTGAGATCATAAAACTTGAAACTCCGAGAGTGCTCAAAATACCCAACAAAATAGCAACTAATTTTCTTTCATTAGGCCTATAAGGCCTAGCCTCAGTTGGACAACTCCAAATGTGAAGATGCCTAATACTAGGGGGTTTTTCTATCCACAGCTCATAAAGAGTTTTAGCTACTACTTTACTAGGTACCTTATTAAGGATATATGTTGCATTCTTTAATGCCTCAACCTAGAGGGATTCTGGTAGAGAAGAATGACTAATCATATTTCTTATCATATCAGTGTTCTATTTCGCTTTTCCGCAACACCATTCATACTGGGTTTGCCCGACATAGTGTATTACGGGACGATTCCACATTCCTCTAGGTAATTGGCAAAGGACCCTGGACGTTGTTCACCTGATCCATCATATCTACCGTAATATTCACCACCACAATTAGATTTTATAGCCTTAATTTTCTTTCCAAGTTGAAGTTCAACTTCAGCTTTGAAAGACTTAAAAACGTCCAAGGATTGAAACTTCTCATGAATTAAATATAGGTACCCACAACTTGAATAGTCGTATATGAACGTAATAAAATATTGTTTTCATTCCAAGAAGTCGTAGGGAATGGACCACAAATATCTGTATGTATTAGTTCTAAGATGTCTGAGCATCTTTTGGCAACTAATTTTCTTATGTTTGTTTATTTTCCCTTAATACATTCCACATAAATGTTGACGTTACTTAAATCAGTGGAATCAAGAATTCCATCTGACACAAGTCTCTAAATTCTTTGTTTAAAGATGTGACCTCAACACTTGTGCCATAACATAGCAGAATTCTCATTTAATTTACACTTTGTACCACATGAATTAGACAGCAGGATCTTGTTAAATGAAGTAAAAGAAACAAGCATATACAGACTATCAATTAAAGAACCTGTACCAATAAGCTTAGAATCTTGAATAAAAGCTAACATTATTATTTCCAAAAAGAACAAAAAAACCCAAATTTGTCCAAACTGGAAATAGAAACTAAATTTCGTCTAAATGACGGTACAACAAAAGTCTCATTCAGATTCAAATAACAACCAGTTTTTAAAAGTAATCTAAAATTTCCAATAGCTTCAACTAGAACTGCTTTGTCATCGCCCACATAGATGAATCTTTCAGCATCACTTGGCGGCCAACTCCACAGGCAACCCTGCATTGATATACTTATATAAGTAGTAGCATCAGAATCTACCCACCAAGTATCTGTAGGTACAGAAGCTAAATTAACTTTAGAACAAACCAAAGTAAGAAGTTTACCCTTCTTTACACGCCATTTGGCGTACTTGGGATAATCTTTTTTGAAGTGACCTTTTATTTTGCAGAAAAAACAAAGATTTTCAGTATCTTGTTTCTTGTTTTTATTCTGCTGAGATGTTCCCTCTGCAGCATCCACAAATTTCATTTTCTTCTTATCACGAGAGCATGTTGCCAAATGAGCACTTTTTGTCCTTTCTCTCATAATCCTATCTTCTTCTTGCACAAATTGTGAGATAAGCTCATTAATACTCTATTTATCCTTCTGAGTAGTATAGCTTATCTTAAACTGAGTGAATTGTACGGGAAGAGAGATAAGTACCAATGTACGAGTAAATTTTCATTTATCTCGATATCAAGTGCTTTTAATTTACTTGCGAGATTGGACATTTCTATAATGTACTCCCTTATGTTTCCATTGCCCTTATACTCATAGAAGTTAAAGAAGTCAAAAGACTACTTGCTTCCCCTTTTTTCATTTTTAGCAAAATATTTCTCAATTTGAGCAAGAAACTTATTGGCATTTTCACTTTCCGTGATAGAGCCTCGAAAAGACTCCGGAATGGAGTGCCTAATGATCATCAAACACATGTGATTTGACCATTCTCACTTCTCTATATTAGTCATATTTGGTTGTTCCTCAGTAAAAGTAGGTTTATCGATCCTTAATGCAAGGTCCAAATCCATACACCCGAGAAGTATCTCTAGGCTTTCCTTCCAAATCTTGAAGTTCGATCCATTCAACTTAGGGATTGAACTCAGATTTCCGGATATTTGAGCAAAACCAACTAAAACAATAAATAACAAAACATATACTTACAATTAAAATATAACAAAAAATTTCACATATGTGGTGGGCCCCTTTAACAAGATACCTAGCACAATATTGATGTCTAGCCTTTTGGGCAAAAAACACCAACTATAAATGGTAATCTCAATATAATAATCAAAGTACTGACAATTAACTCTCTCAAAAAATAACCTTTCTTTGGACAGACTTTTTTTCACGAGAAATTCTTATAATTGCCACGTACTCATTACCACATGCATACTCACAATTTGGCCAAATAATTATCTTCCACCGATAATTATCCGCGTAAATTCATAAATATGCACATCTTATATTTTTTTAGTTAAACTGATCTAGATAATAGAGGCTACTTTGGTAACATATTATTTTTGACCAAATCAATCTAAAGTATAAAACACAATAATATAATAATATTATTGTACAAAAATAAAAGAGAAAGAACACTAAATAGTCTTTTACCAATATTTACTTAATAATTACATACAAATAATACAATTAAAGCAACATAAACATGTGAATATCGTCAAATATCATCAATCAATTTTAAATTTAAATTTACTAAAAAAATAAATCAAATTTAAATTTAAATTTACCATAATATCAATTAAAATTTGAATTCACAATATGATCAATTAATCTTGAATCCACAACATGATTGATCAAATTTAAAACTAAATTCACAATATGATTAATAAAATAGAACTTAGATGCACACATGATGCATTATTTTATGAGGTGAAATTATAGAATGAAATGCGGTGATGGGAATGCGTTGAGCAACAAGTTTTCTCAGCAGAATCCAAGTATAAATTCCACTAAGTTTCCTGGTAAGTCCAGAGTCGAACTCAGGGACTAGGAAAAACGGTATGCGGTGATAATTTTCGAGAAAACTTTGCGGTAACCAGTAATTCAAATAGTTATGTTGGGTTGTTGTTTGCAGTATAAAATTAATGTACGTGGCAGAGTTACGAAAAGAATTGATAATACAGAAGATGCGATGAATATGCAAGGAACGGGTTGAGAAGGGGTTCAGCTAACACTTCCTAGGATGCGTTCATGTTATGCGATCATGCAACACACATAAATAGCAAATCATCTCTCAACGCAAATGCTACGGCTTCTAGTACTAGAACGCATGCGATATATGCGATGAGTCTATAGGACCTACACATAAGCCTCTGTTCTTATTTATACGATGACAAATGACACACACATAAATAAGGCGACCACATAATATCATAATCTATCTCTCGGGTGCATGCGATGCATGTTGGCAAACAGAGCTTATCTTTAAGTCCCTATCTCTCGCTTATGCATATCTAATCTTGCTCTCTCGAGTCTAGATTCTAACCTAGCTCTCTCAAGCCTTAGGTTCTTTCTTTAGACTCTCTCTCAAGTAGCTTTAAAAGAATGTTGAGCATAACATAAAATAAGATAATCGCATGCGATGAAGATCCTAACTCATGTTAGCTTAGTTCTTCTCAACCCATTCGATAAATTTAGCTACTCATGCGTGCTTTTAAGAGAGTGAACAGATGTAGATAAAGAAGTTCCATTGTATAGATATAGAGTTGAAATACAAAATAACAATGCAAAATGAGAATAAAGAGCCTGGTAGCAATCTCTTGCTTCCCAAGGCTTTTACACTGTCTTTTCTACTATGTTCAAAAGATAGTCTCGCTCTTGCGAGAGTCGACCCTCTCTCTGCTTTCCACCCCTCTGGGTTCTTTCTCGAGTTGCCCTGAGCGATCGTCCGACGTCTCTTCCCTTCTCTCGCTTCGCCTTCTAAATAAAAAGGAAAACTATGAACAAGGTTATTCTATCTAAGGGGAAATTCTCTAACTGTCCGAACTCCTTTTCTGAAGGTTGCCCTCAGTATTTATAGAGCTTCGGGGTGAAAGGTGTCTTCTCTCTTATGATTGCACTGATGGGATGGCATTAATTCTCTGTCTGATGTGCCAAATATTTGTCACCGAAAAGTTGAGTGTAATTGCTATAGTAGTTCGTTAGCGGCTTGTTAACTTAATTCGGACTCGACCATCATCAGCTTTCTGTCCCATCGTGATTTATTATGCCTTTCACCTACATGCGCCCACCAAGTTGCGGCGACTCTATGCGGCAATCCTTCTTGAGCAGATGTTTGCGAGCACAAATCATCGCAAAGCCTTGCGGTAACGCTGCACTCGACCATTGCTTTCTTGTGATCACATTTTACGCTTTGCGTCAACACATATGCTGCACAAAAATACAAAAGTTAACTGTTTTTATGCGATGAACACATGCGGCCGCAATGTCATGAACTTAATGCTTTTTGGACGCAATCTTATATATTTTATCAACGCAAACCTGCATGGTTTAATAACTTAGTACTGTAATAACGTGCATTTTTGCCCGTTATCAGCACGTTATCAACCCAAATAAGAACAAGAAACGCCAGCAAAATCGATCAAGAAGTGTCAGCGGGCCCTCAATTGGCAATTAACCGTTTTTGAATCATTGAGATTTTCTTAACTTAAATTTCATAAACTGATTATTTGTGCACAATGATATCTTATTCAATATCAATCTAACATTATTTCAAAATCAACAGCGAACTTGCAAAAAGGAAAAAAAATTATCTAAACAAAGCTGCTTGAAGAATTTGGTTCTCTTTCAATTATTGTTGTTGTAGTAGCCAAAGGAGATGATGAAGAAACTAATGTGCAATTAGATTTATCTTCTCCATTGCTTTTCCTTTTGGATTTTTTTTTTAAATATTTTCTTTAAATCTTCAATCAACTTTACTTAGATTAAAGATTTAATCTCATGCCCAATGAAAGACAAAAATAAACCAACAATCCAACATGAAATTTATGCTCTGATACCACTTGATAGCATAATTACTTTAAATCTATATCAAATAGATTTAACCCTAGAATCATTCATGTTAAATTGTCAAGAATAAATAACATACCAGATTCCATTGTGATTGATGATAGCGTTGGGATGACAATGACTTTAAGATGACTATAGTCTTCCTCAACCAAAAAATGTCTTTGTGAAATCTCTCTAGATGGGATTCAAAAAAGACTGAGTGCTTATTGTTTTGGTATATTGGGGATCATAGCCCTAAGGTCTCTTTATATACTAGTTCAACTAGAATTCCCACTAAACCCTAATTAACTAGGAATGAGCTTCTTCCCATTGTCCATGCTCAATTAAGAATCTAGAGTCTTAATTAATTAGAACACATAATATGGTTCAATCTAATAAATAACCCAATGGGATAAATTATTAATCCACATACATAACTCATACTTTAATTAAGCATATTATTATTTAAATATATCTTACATTTAAACCTTAAACTTTCATAAATATATCAATTTAAACCCTGAACTTTCATAAATTTTTCCAAATAAAACATAATGAAGAGTTTAAATTGATACAATAATGACAATTCAAGGTTTAAATTGATACATTAATAAAAGTTTAGGGTCTAAATTGATACAATTATTTGTTTGGAATTTAAATTGATCCAACTTTAAAAGTTTAGGGGTTAAATTGTTACAATTATTAGTTTAGGATTTAAATTGATACTACTCTCATCCTGTTGGGCTTTACTGATATATTTGGTGGGCTTTGTCAATGTCCCACCAAGGCCCAATCTTGGAAAAACAATTCATCTAAAAACAAAAAGCTGAAGGAAAACCTTG
Source organism: Benincasa hispida (assembly GCF_027475165.1). Lineage (NCBI taxonomy): Eukaryota > Viridiplantae > Streptophyta > Magnoliopsida > Cucurbitales > Cucurbitaceae > Benincasa > Benincasa hispida. The sequence goes on from NC_143480.1 coordinate 5,229,626, forward strand.
TCTTGAAATGGTGTGCTGAAAGCACAATCGTGTGAAGGCTTGATCTGGCCTTACACGTTGATGGCCAAAATTACACCAAGCACTATTAGAATTTTGGTTTGCCTTAAGTGTGTATACTTTTTTCTTTGTTTCTTTCTGATTATGTGAGCTCGAGAGAGAAAAAAGTACAATGGAGAGATGCTGTCAAAATTTCTAGAGAAATTTGATGAAGATGGTGAATGAAAGGTTATGCATGAAGAGAAAAGAGAAGAGGAAGAAGGAGAACATAAGTTTTTAACGTGGTTTGGCTACATGATGGCCTACATCAATGGAGGAGTTGATTTTATCATTCAATCTTGTAGAGATCTTGAAAATTACATATAAGTAGCAAGGAAAATCTTTGTTTTTCTCCATACATTTATGAACTAGCTAAGATGTATTTATATAGGACTTTACAAAGTAGTTATAATAAACTTGTAAAGTTAATTTCAACGTGTTTTCCTTAACAAATCCCAAAGTTATAAATTGATATTTTTCCTATTTTTTAAAGTTTAAGGACCCGTTTGGATTGACTTGAGAAAAAAAGTATTTTTTGAAAAACTCATTTTTATTTAAACACTTTCGATAAAAACATATTAAAATACACTCGAAACCTATTTTGAGTGTTTATCAAACACTCTAATTTCTTCTAAAATGATTTATTTTTTAAATTTAACACTTAAAAATATATTTTGAACACACCCTAAATTAAAGGAAGATTTTCAATTTACACCTCAAAGTTTTAGGGTAATAATTGTATAAATTTAAATTCTGAATATTCGCAAATGTATAGATTAACACATTTTTTCATGATTAGTTCGAAAAATATAGTATGGACAAACATATAATTGTTTCAAATTAAACTTGTTATAAGTGAATTAATTTAGACAGTTTATTTAGATTACATTTGAAAAATGTCTATGCATTCAATTTTTACATGTGAGTAGACTTTTTCAAATATTTGATTATTAAAAAACGGAGATTAAAATTGATACCACACGAACAATTTCGAAAGATATCTTAATTAAGAGTCTCAATTGATTCATCTATGAAAGTTTAGGAGTTTAATCAATAAAATTATGAGTTTCACACGATGTTTATCCAGACAAAAAGTAATGAAGGGTATAAATTGAAATACTTATAAAATTTTGCAGTTAAAATTGATGCAAATTATTACTTCAATATTTAAATTTATGCAACCTAAAAATTTATGGATGTAAATTGATATTTTTCTTTAAATTAATTAGGAATGTCTTATACATTTTTCAATGAAAAATGTTGACTATCACAAGATACTTAGTAAATTTGAGGAGAAAAAACGATTATTTGAAAAGGAAGAAAACTTGAAGTTTCTACCAATTAGAAATGTTTCTTTCCCAAAATTTGTCAATTTACTAGTAAAATATCATCTAAATTTATTGTCATTCAATTTTAACATTATAAAGTCTCCACAAAATGATAAACTAAAAAAAATTAGGAACTAAATTAGAAAATGTTAAAATTAAAGGGTGAAATTATTCAAACAATATAGATTATTCTATATTTTACCACACATAGTAGATTTCAAATTTTTTTTTTTTCCTGAAAAAGGGTAGACAAAATATTATATTGATTAGATGCTTATTTACGTTCTAAAGTCAATTATTTAATCACTCAGGATTGAACTAAAAAGTAGTTTATATATAAAATTTTGGATAAACTTAAACATTGTTGCAACTTGCTAATCTAAACATAAATTAATGGATAAATATTAACCCCTAAGAAAATAGTTTTAAATGTCACAATTTTTTAAAATACTTTTAAATGTCACATTTAAAAAAGAAAAATTAAAGCAGTCTATCTATACTATATAAGTCACTAGAGTTATAGGAATAAATTTAATATTGTGTTTTATTTTTTTAGAATTTTTCACTTTTAGTAAATATACATATTAAAATGGTGTTGTAGAAGATAATTTTTTATATTTTCAATATACTATTTATTTTTTGGTTTTCTATTTTATTTTTTATGTTTTGGAAAATTAAAATATCGATTTTTTAAGACTATAATTTTATCTTTATAGATATAGGCTATCTCTTGCATTGCCTTAGTTATCTCATTTGAAAAAAAATCTTAATCGTTTTCATTCTTTACGTTTGGTAAAACATTGTTGGAGGAGAAATTTCAGACCAATAATGAATCGCCACGTCATTTATTAAATTAACGACAAAATGCAAAAATCATCAAATTTGGGACCAGTTAAGAGTCGACATGTGTCTCAAATTGAAATTGAAGACGAATTCAGATGACGTCACGTGTTCCCGTCATGAATGTTGGGTTGAGAAATTAATTTCACCCAATTTGACATTATAATTTGGGCATTGGTTCACTTACGCCCAAATATGGACTTAATTTGGGTTTAAATGCCAAAATAGGCCCAAATCCAATTTTGGCCTAGTAAAGTAATTAGGCCCAAGGTCATGTAAGACCCATGAGAAACCTCTATAAATAGAGACGTTATCTCTTCATTTGGGGGAGGTTGGAAGAATTGAAGGCAAAAGCTCTCTGAAGATCTGAAGTCTAAAACTCCAAGGATCGGAAGAACATAACTCCTCCTCCAAAACTTTGAAGACCAAAAGTCACTAAAAGCTCTAAAGATCAAAAGACATATCAAAGGCCATAGGGCAATCATCCAAGAAGATCAAAAACCCAAAGGCCGATCATCCAAGAAGATCAACAAGCCCAAAAGCCGATCATTCAAAAAGATCAACTAGCTTAAAGATTATACTTTATTTTGAAAACATCAAAACATTATGTATTAGAGATTGTACTCACTTTCCACAAAATTAATACAAATACAAAGTTCAATTCCATGAAATAAATTTCTCTTGAAATCTCGTGCAAACAAATTGACACGCCCAGTGAGACCTCTCTACCTCTCATCCCTCTCTCAACATTCAAGTAAATTAATGACACCAAAGAAAGATGCATCCAAAGCAACTGCTGCAAGCAACACCTACACAGAACTTGTCACATGCAACCATTCAAAGGAGAGTATACAAAAGCAAGAACAAGGTTTTATCTTCGCAGAGAAAATTTGGGAGCAGCTGATGGAATCTTCTAAAGGCGAAATCATCATAAGAGAAAATCCCTTATTTGACAACTCTACCTCTGCTTCTGACCAATCAAAAGAAGAATCATACATTGACGTAGTGTCTGTCATGATGGCTAATGTAACGACTGAGTCAACCATGGTAGAAATGGAAAGTAAGATAAATCTCTGAAGGCTGTAGAGGAGCAAGATCATGATCGCTACTTTAAGAGATCAGATATAGACTTGAGATACTGTTGAGTCGAGCCAATCTTCAGCTATAAAAGTCAATGACAAAGGAAAAACTGTCTTGCAGGAAGACCAGCCGCAATAATCTACCTCTATCGCCACCCTGTCAGTTCAACAGCTGCAAGATATGATTACAAACTTCATAAGGGCTCAGTATGGAAGACCATCGCAATCTTCCTTTATGTACTCCAAGCAGTACAAGAGAATCGGCAACTTGAGAATGCCAACTAGGTATCAACCTTCAAAGTTCCAACAGTTCGATGGAAAGGGCAATCCAAAACAACATGTTGCTTACTTCATTGAAACCTACGAAAATGCAGGAACCAGAGGAGACCAACTAGGAGTGTACATAGTCCGGGTTGGGCCGGGTTGGAAGATTTTTGTGGACCAACCCAAAAATTCGGGTTGGCTAATAATGAACCCTATTAGTTCTTTTTTGGAGGGTCAACCCAACCCAAAAATTCTGGGTTGGGTCGGGTTGGGTCACCGGTTCTTTTTTTTTAATTTGACTATTTTTTTTTAACTTATATATATTCGGGTCGGGTCGGGTTGACCCGACCCTGAAATGGGGTAACCCCAGACCCAACCCGAATTTAACATTTTTAACCCAACCCAACCCAAAATAAAATCTAACCCAACCTCACCCTTACAGTTTGGGTTGGGTAGTATGGGTTGGTCAGGTTACCGGGTTTTTCGAACACCCCTACAGCTAGTCAAGTAGTTCATCTGTACCTTGAAAGGAAATGTTTATGATTGGTATACTGATCTAGAGCCCGAAGCGATTGATAGCTAGAAACAGTTGGAAAGAAAGTTCCTCAACCGCTTCTATAACACAAGGCACACCGTTAGCATGATGAAGCTGACGAATACAAAACAGCGGAAAGAAGAGCCAATCATCAACTACATCAACCGATGGAGAGCTCTAATTTTGGATTGCAAAGATAGACTCACTGATTATCTATAGTGGAAATGTACACCCAAGGCATGTACAGGGAACTTCTTTACATTTTACAAGGGATAAAGCCCCATACATTTAAGGAGTTGACGACACACGCTCATGATATGAAGCTGAGCATCGCCAACAGAGGAACTAAAGATTTCCTAGTCCCTGAAAGGAGAAAATACAATAATGAAACTAAGGGCATTGAAAATATCGTGGATAGTGCCACAAGAGAATCTATGGTCGTTCAGATAACCCCGCTGAAACTTTCCTTCAAAGGAAAAGAAACAAAGTCTGAAAGAAAGTATCATGGTAGCCAGAAGGGTCGCCCACTCTCAAAGAAAGACTGAGAAGGTTTATCCGTTCCCAGACTCTGATGTTGTCGACATGTTGGAGCAATTATTAGAGAAATAACTTATTCAACTACTAGAATGCAAGCGACCAGAACAAGCAAGAAAAGTAGATGATCCTAACTACTGTAAGTATCATCGAGTCGTTAGTCACCTGATTGAAAGTGCTTCGTGCTGAAGAAGTCGATTCTAAAGTTAGCTTGTGAAAAGAAGATTGAGTTGAAGCTTGATGAAATAGCTCGAACAAATCACGTGGCAGTAGCGATGACTTCAAGTGTCCCAACACCGTCTGCATCTCTTGTCAAATAAAAAGCTTCATCCAGTTGGGACTTTTGAGCCTATAGTCGTTCGGTTCCAACAAGAGATTCTAACAACAGATTTTCGAAACAAAGATGATCTTATTGACGATGACAATGAAGGGTAGATAGTTGTGACTCGTCAAAAAAGAAGACAACCAAATTCCACCCAAAAAGAGTTGCGCTCCTATCGAAGCTATAGAAAAAGGAACAAGACCCATAAAAAGACAGGGGAAAATGAGGCATGGAAGCCTAAGCCTGCTAAGGAAGAAGACAAAGACTTTCTTCAACTTCGACGGCCGGTAACTTTGGCAGAATTTCTCCCAAAAAGCTTTCTAAATAATCATTCAGAGGAAGTATCAAAAGTTATTAGATGTCATGCTATCAGCATAGGGAAGTTGACAACAACCATATAACTATTAAAAAAGTCAATGATTCAAAAGAAACCGAGCAAAGAGCTTCTATCTTCCATCGTATTAAGCCTTCAACTACTCGATCTCCAATCTTCCAAAGATTGAGTATGACCACGATAGAAGAAGGAAACCAATATCCAATGTCTATTGCAACTCGAACTTCAGCTTTCTAGAGGTTGAGTATTTTCACATCAAAGAAAGATTAACCTTCAACATCTTCTTTTGATCGTCTCAAGACAACAAGCAATCAACATAAAGGAATGATAAAAATTTTGAAGGCAACATCATTTCATGAAGAAAATAACGACGAAAATATTCACAGTCGTGTTTCTTCACGCAAGAAGAGGAAATTGTCTGTTGATATAAATACAGAAGGTTCGTTGATAGTGAAGTCAAGACTTATCATATTGACGAATCCTACAAATAAAGAGGATGATCAAATCCATGATAAAATAAGAGCTTCTGAAATTTAAATGTAGAAGCTCCTTATCGCAAGAACCTAAACTGCATGGTGCTCCTGACCCGTATGAGCTTAAAAGGTGAATGACCCAAAAAAAATCTCTTCATTGAACTACATTATGACTTGGTCTATGTCATTGTAAAGGATACGTAAGCAACTTGAAAGAAACTTCAAGTTTAATCCAACAAAAAAAAATATTTGAACTACGTCATGACTTGATCCGTTTCAATGCTCGATGGCTCCTAGTGGCAGCTCGACAGCTCGGGAGTAAAAAGAAAAAAGAAAAAGAAAAAAGGGGGAGAAGTTTTTTTTTCTCGAATGCAAAGGCCTTGAGGACTTCAATGAATCCATAATGAAATCAGGAAATCTAAGATTTGGTAAGATTCTGTTTGATTTAAAATTTTATTTCAACCCCTTATTTTTTGTGTTTTTTTTTCTACCCCTCCTTTTTCAAAAACTATTGGTCACATACTAACCCTTTTTCATTAATTAAGTTTTACCACCCATTCTAAATTCAAAATTTCTAAGTTTTATCTCCAAATCAAATTAAATTTGGGATGAAACTTGAATTTTTGTTTTAAATTCAAATTAATTAAGTTTTATCTCCAAATCTAACTAAATTGTTGGTGAAACTTGAATTTTCATCCTAAATTCAAAATTGTTGAGTTCTACCTCCAAATCAAGTTACATTGGGGATGGAACTTGAATCTTCATTTTTAATCCAAAATTTTTTATCCCTAAAATCAAATTAAATTGGAGACCAAAGCTCGAAGTTTGTTTTTGTAAATTTGGCCATATCCCAAATTTCTTTCTTAAAACCAAATTCTTAAGTTTTATTCTCCAAATCAAATTAAATTATGTTTGAATTTTCATTTTAAATTCAAAATTTATAATTTTTATCTCTAAATCAAATTAATTTGGGATGAAACCTGAATTTTTATTTTTTGAAAAAAAAAAAAGAGAAAAGAAATTTGAGAATTCCTACGTTTTATCTCTCCAAATCATTTAAGTCTGAGATAAAGATTGAGATTTTTCTTAAATTTTGGTTGTCCTCTATTACAAATTTTAGTTAAACTTGTGCACTAAATTCACGGTTTAATTAAATTGGGAGCATCGAAGTCAAGACCAAATTACTTGCATCTCGATGTCGGCTTTATCTTTTTCAAGATTCATCCACCCATATCTGTACACAAATCTCAAAAAGAGGCATTTGTTGGAGGAGAAATTTCGGACCAATCACGGATCGCCACGTTATTTATTAAATTAATGAAGAAATGCAAAAATTATCAAATTTGGGACTAGTTAAGAGTCGACATGTATCCCAAATTGAAATTGAAGATGAATTCTGATGACGTCACGTGTTCCCATCACGAATGTTGGGTTGAGTAAAATTAATTTTGCCCAATTTAACGTTATAATTTGAGCGTTGGTCCAGTTACGCCCAAATATGAGCTTAATTTGGGCCTAAAATGCCAAAATAGACCCAAACCTAATTTTGGCCTAGTAAAGTAATTAGGCACAAGCCCCTGTAAAGCCCATGAGAAACCTCTATAAATAGAGGTGTTATCTCTTCATTTGGGGGGAGGTTGGAAGAATTGAAGGCAAAAGCTTTCTGAAGATCTAAAGTCTGAGAACGTAACTCCTCCAAAGCTTTGAAGATCAGAAATCACTAAAGCTCTGAAAATCAGAAGACATATCAAAGCTCTGAAGATCAGAAGATAATAAAGCTCTGAAGATCAAAAGACATATCAAAGCTCTAAAGATCAGAAGATACTATCTAAAAATCAGAAGACATATTAAAGCTCTAAAGATTTAAGCTCCCAAGATCCAAGACTCAGGCTCTCAAGTGCTGAAGACTGAAGCTTTTCAAGTTTTGGAGACAAAGTTCTCAAATTCTGAAGAACTGAATATCTGAACTATTTGAAGCTTTGAAGATTAGAAGATTTCAACAAACTGACCGTATCTTCACAACCTACAAGCTGAAGATTCAATCTCCTCAAACCCAAGGGCTAAGCCCAAGCCCACCTGTGAACTCTATAAATAGAGAAGCTCTCATCATTTGGGGAGGATAAGAATTCTACATTTTAGGGCCAAGCCCAAGCCCATCTGTGAACTCTATAAATATAGAGGCTTTCATCATTTGGAGAGGTTAGGAATTCTACATTCCAGAGAGCCTAGAAGAATTCTCCCAACAACCATAGGACACCCTGACTCCTAAAGCTGACCACATCTAAAGACCGAAGTCTCACCACACCTGAAGACTGAAGTCCCTTCAGAGATACAAGCATTCTTCCAAGACTTCAACTCCAAGATCATCATGTGCTTTGCTTCCTCAAATCAAGTGTATGCATTCGACTGAAAGAGAATCGGGGGATTGAATACTAGAGATCGAACCATATCGTATCAAATCAACATCAACACCAACTCAAGTTCAACTCCACGAAACAAGTTTCTCCGGAAGTCTCGTGCGAACACTAATCTTCCGAGAAGATCATCAAGCCCAAAGTTCGATCATCTAAGAAGATCAACAAGTACAAAGGCCAATCGTCCAAGAAATCATCAAGCCCAAAGGCCGATCATCCCAGAAAATCAACAAGTCCAAAGGCCGATCGTCCAAGAAGATCAACAAGCCCAAAGACCGATCGTCCAAGAAGATTATCAAGTCTAAATATTGATCATTCAAGAAGTTCAACAAGCCCAAAGCCGATCATCCAAGAAGATCAACAAGCCCAAAGGCCGATCATTCAAAAAGATCAACCAACTTAAAAGACTATAATTTATTTTGAAAACATCAAAATATTATATATTAGAGATTATACCCACTTTCCACAAAATTAATACAAATACAAAGTTCAAGTTCCTCAAAATAAATTTCTCTTGAAATCTCGTGCGAACAAACATATTTAAATTAAATCTGTTAAAATCAATCTTAAAAATGTATAATTTTTAATTATATTTCGTTTAAAATTTTACACTTAAAAAAGAAGAATTATTTTATATATTTATCTATTTCGCAAATAATCAAATTTATTTTATATCTTTGATGAGGTAAAATATATCAATTTTTATTTTTTTTAAAAAAAGTATATTATATTGATTTTTTTTAAAAAAAAAAAAAAATAAAGCTACTTCCCTTAATATTTAAAAAATTTTCTATAAAAAAACAAAATTTTTCATAATAAACAATTACATAAATTTGTTATATCTAAAATAAGATGTTTTTGTATTTATTTACCAAATACTCTAACTTTCTTTTTCAAGTTTAAGCTAAAATTTACCAAACATTATTTTACTTCTCTTCACATCTAATTTTTCTAAAAACAGAACTACCAAAAATTATTTTAAAAACTACAACAATCTCAAATGAAGCCTTACTATTTCACTTTCTTAAATCATTTCAACGAATTCATTTTTCTCAACAAAGTTAGAGTAAGGCAAATTATATTTTTTAGTATTCTTAAAACAATATAATTTTAAAAAATATAATTTTCGCACTCCAAATGTTAGATAACTTTTTTAAATATAATTGGGTAAAGAGATTCGAATTACATACCTAGCACATCTGTATGTCAATTGAGTTATGTTCGCTGTGACAACTTTAGATGACTTAAGTTGGGAAATTTTACAATGTTTTTCTCTCTCATTTTTGTCCTTCAATATTTAATTTTAATTTAACTATAAAGTAAACGTTTTTTCTAATTAATTTTTAAATATAATTGTATATTTTAATTTCGTAGTATATCTTAGATAAACAAAAGAAAAAATATTTACTTTTGAATTTCTTAAATTAATTTAAAGGAAAAATTCATAATGATGTTAACTATTCGATAATTCCAAAATACTCATATTCCTCCAGATTATTCCTTTTATACTTTATTTATGATATGGTGAAAATTTTCTCTTCAAAAACAAATTTTAGGGAAAAAATAAAATAAGGGAAATGGTTTTAAATGGAAAAATTGTTGATTTTTTTTTCAAATATAGCAAAATGTCAAAGTCTATCAGTGTCTATCAATGTAATGACCCGACTTTCTAAATGGGATGGGCAAAGAACCGTTATTACATGCATACATAAAACTTAAAACAACCTTTCACAAAATCGGACTAAAATCAATAAAATTTCATTAAAAAATTTATAATAAAAAAACTCAAAGAATATAATTTTGCCGTTCGGAGTATTCCTAAATCCAATTGGAAAACAAATTAAATAAATATCCAAATAAATCGATCAAGAATTTAAATGCTTAACTTTTAAATTAAAAAATGAAACATGAGAAAAATAAAACATAAGCGGAAGCGTTTGACAAGTCCCAAAGGCTCAATCACGGAATCTTCTTGTCATTTGTCGTTCTATCCTTTCCTTTACCTGAAAAACAAACATAGATAAAAGAATTAGTATAAAAATACTCAGTAAGTGACCCACTACTGGGCCTACTAGGTGTACATGTTAGCCTTCCTATCAAGAAAAGTTGTACATTCCGAACATAGGCATAGTCGTAAGGATGAACCCAAAGGCACGCGTTCATAGGAAGTGACTCCGAAGAGTCACAAAATCATAAACATAGATGATGATCCCATAAGGATGCCGAAACTTGCACAAAGGATGTACACAGTCCCATATGAGTGCAATAGTCACCATCAATCTATCCTGTAACATACAACATCCAAATTTATACCAAGCCACAACATAATATAATAATCATAGTAACATTACTCATGAGTTTCCAAAACAGTCTCAACAATCATCCATTAGTCAATCATGGCGGAACATTCCATCACAATACAAATTCAGTGTATTCACAGTCTTAACATCAACTTTGGGTTCAAAGGCAAATTGGTAGTAAATCACTTATCTCAAATTAAGCCCAAAATTAATTAAAGCAAATGAATTCCTTTCTAGCTTTCCAAAAACTTTGAATTAGATCTTGGAACACGAAGCAAAAATAATTTTAACCTTTAAACCCAATCTAAACATTCAATCATTCCAAAATTACTAACACGACTTAGCTAATAGTGGTTTGTCAAAACCACCTCGATTTTTCCATCTAAAACCCAACCAAAATTCATAAAGAAAACACTCTTTAAAACTATTGGACAACGATTGTAAACACCTCAAGATCTCAACTCCAACCTCCTAAATTGAAATTAAACCAATAATAAAGGTAAGAATCAGAATCCCTAAATTTTAGCAATTACTGACGATATAGAATGGATTCAAAACCTTAATACTTACAAACACTTCAAATCTTGTTGGGTCGACCTTAAACACCTTGAAATTTCAATTTAACAGCCGAAACATAAACATAAAATATGAACTCGAAAATTAAAAAACATGCAATGTACACAGTCCAATAAAAACACTATCAACAATCCATCTGATGTTCAAATCATAGAAAATCATTGCATCAAGCTAGAAGCATGCATTCAGCGGTGTGTGGACTTGATGAACAAAGTGTTCAAGATAGAGGCTGATTATGAGGAGCATCTTTGAAAGGTTTTAAAAACTCTGGGGGAGAATAAGTTGTATGCTAAGTTCTCCAAGTGTGAAATGGTTATGTTAAGTGTCCTTTCCTTGGGCATGTGGTGTCAAAGGATGGAGCTTCTGTGGACCCAGCAAGGATTGAGGTAGTTACCAGTTGACCTCGTCTCACAACAGTTAGTGAAATACGCAGTTTTCTAGAGTTAGCTGGTTATTATTGTCAGCTTGTAAAGGATTTCTCTTGCATAGCCACTTCTTTGTCTCAGTTGACAAAAAATGGAGCTTCTTTTATTTGGAGCAAAGCTTGTGAAGACAGTTTTCATAATCTCAAACAGAAGCTTGTTACTGCATTGGTTCTTATAGTACCAAATAGTTTAGGAAGTTTTATGATTTACGGTGATGCTTCTAAGAAATGACTGACATGTGTGCTTATACAACACGGTAAAGTGGTTGCTTATACAACACAGTAAAGTAGTTGCTTATGCCTCCTGCAGTTGAAGAACCAGGAACAAAACTATCTTACTCATGACTTAGAATTAATAGTAGTAGTTTTTGCTTTGAAGATCTAGAGACACTATTTGTGTGGAGAAAAGATACAGATTTTTACAGATCATAAAAGTCTAAAAATACTTCTTCACTAAGAAAGAGTTAAATATGAGACAAAGCAGGTGGCTCGAGTTAGTGAAAGATTATGATTGTGAGATTGTATATCATCCAGGCAAGACAAATGTGATAACAGATGCTCTCGATCAAAAGGTAGCTCAGTCAGCAACCTTAATTACTAAACAGACTCAACTATGTAATGATTTTGAACGAGCTGAAATTACAGTAGCAGTAGGAGAAGTTACTTCACAATTGGCACAATTGACAATACAACCGACCTTGAGACAGAGGATTATTGATGCACAACAAGGCGATGCTTACCTTGTTAAGAAATTTTGTCAGATAGAGTTAGGTCGAGACAATGAATTTTATGTTCTTTATTCTTTCGGTGCATCACTTAATAAAAATGGTTTCTCTTATTTAAGTTGCAAATTCTTATTTTTTGTAATACGCATGCATGAGGTAACATCCGTACGGTATGTCTAGATAGTTGGGACGTCACAACCAGTGATAGACAGATGATAGTAGTCTATCAATGTCTATCACTGATAGACAGTGACATTTTATTATATTTATATATATTTTAGTTCATTTTACTATGTTTAAAAACAACCCAAAAAATAATCTAGGATGTTTTAAAAAATAAGTATTGGATTAAAATATTATTTTAGTTTCTATACTTTGGAGTTTGTTCAATTTTATCACAATATTTTTAAATGTCTAACTTTTAATCCCTAAATTTTCAATAAATCTTAAATTTCGTTATTCGAAGTTAACCATTAAAAAAACCAATATATGAATATGTTTTCCAAATTTATATTAAAAATAAAAATAGATAATAAAATGTTATAGAAAAGATCAACAATAAATTAACCTAAGAAATAAATTTACGATTTATTGTATACTTGTACACAAACTAAAATTAGACATTATAAAGTACCTACAGTAAAGCACTATACCCTTAATCTCTGGCTTGTATCAATTTAAAACTCAAACTAATAATTATATTAATATAAACTTTCAACTTTCATGAGGATATAAATTTAAATTTCAAATTAATAATGGTGTCAATTTAAACCTTTTATGATATTTTCGATAGAATAAAACTAAACATATCCCAAAATATCCAGACCAAAATGATATTTAACTTTTCCTTAACTGTATTGAATACTTTTTAAATTTTACTATCTATTACTTTCTGAAAATATGATTGCTAACTAGTTGATTAAATTTAGAAATATTATAGAGAAAATAAAATCCATATATCAATTTAAATGAGTAATAAAAGTTAGTCATCAGCATTGGAAATTATAAATTTAGTCATTATATTTTTATTTTTTTTAGAATTTAATGAACCTATCAAACACAAAATTTAAAGTTTAACATAAAATTTAAATTTATATCTAATAAAACCAATTAATATTTTTTATTAATTTTGAATTCATCGGAATACTTGTATACATTTTTAAATTAAATGTAAAACTAGATAATCAACTGCTAAAATGAACATAACTCAATTAAAGAAAAATCTTCCTATTCTGTTAAAAAAATCTAGGTAGTAAATTTGTAATTTAGTAAAAAATTATTTTAAAGGATAAAATTACTGAAAATATTTACAAATAATAATAAAATGTCACAATTCATTTGTGATAGATTACTATCTGACGTAGACATAGATCGTAGTTTATCGTAAATAATAAATTTTTACTATATTTATAAATATTTTGATTCATTTTTGTATACGTGAAAACAAACTTAATTTAATACTAATAAAGTTGTGAATTTCATAAAAACAGAAACGGTTATAGTTTTTGTCGCACTGAAGAGAAGGTGAGGGAGTGAAGTGAGGCAATAAACGACGAAGAAAGAAAAAATATATATATATAAAGGGAAAAAAGAAAAAAGAAAATTGATGTGAAAAATCGAAATCCAGAGGCTATGGGAAAGCCAGGATGGTCGTCTCCTCTGCTTTTCCAATCAAAACTCCTCTGTTTCTCTCTGCTTTACCTTTTTTCCTCCATCTTCCTCGCTCTCTACACTTCTTTCTCTTCTTCCAAATGCCTCTTCCGTTCTTCTCCCTTCGATCCCATTCAGTTCCCTCTCTTCTCTTATCCCTCCTCCTATGGCGAACACAAGTACGCCATTCCCACTCTCCGCTCCTCTTGCTCCTCCCCTGTTTTCTTCTCAGGTAATACTCTCGAACTTTCTCCATTCTCATTCCCTTTTTTCTTCTCTCATTTCTTTTCCCTCCCTGTTTCAGATTATTGGATGGTTTTCAATGAGATCCATGAAATGCAGTCGAGTTCTTCGTCGCAATCCTCCAATTTGAGGTATCTCCTCGCTAATTCCGACACTTTCGGCGGCAATTTCACTGCCGAGAGGAGATTTTCTTTCTTCGATTATCGAGATTATGATACCACTAACGTACCGGTTCCTTGTGGATTCCTCAAGAAATTTCCTGTCAGTGATTCTGGTATTACGAATTTCTGATGCGATTTTTTGACGTTCGTGTGTTTTTGAATCGTTTTAACCGATTTTTTTCCCTCCTTCAGACCGGATTGCTATGGAGAGTTGTAACGGTGTGGTTGTAGTTTCGGCGATTTTCAACGATCATGATAAAATTCGGCAACCGAGAGGTCTTGGATCGAAAACTTTGGGTAGCGTATGTTTTTTCATGTTTGTTGATGAAACAACAGTGAAAGGATTGGAAAATCACAAGATAATTTCTGGAAAAAACTCGTCGTCTGATATAATTGGGGCTTGGAGAATTGTGAGAGTTTCTAGCAAGAATCTGTACGAAAATCCGGCAATGAATGGCGTAATACCTAAATATTTAGTTCATAGACTATTTCCAAATTCTAAATTCAGTATATGGGTGGATGCGAAGCTTCAGTTAATGGTGGATCCATTGTTGTTGATTCATTCGTTGATTATCACTGAGAATGCAGATATGGCTATTTCTAAACATCCATATTATATTCATACTATGGAAGAGGCTATGGCAACTGCAAGGTGGAAGAAATGGTGGGATGTTGATTCTTTGAAGAAGCAAATGGAAACTTATTGTGAAAATGGCTTGCAACCATGGAGTCCTAATAAGCTTCCCTATACCACAGGTAATTTCTCATTTTAACTTCTAGCTTACATTTTCTCTCATAATACAATATTTTTTATGCTTATTTTGCTCCCTACAAATATTGTCTATATTGGAATTTAAAGGTCAAACATACCTATCAATCTTTAACTCACAAACTAAGCATAACTTACACAATTTTTTTTTTTTTTTAATTAGCTCTGTAATATCCAATTGAAAAATACTTGTGCATCCTAGGAACACCTATTTGTATGCTTCTCACCAAATTGTCGAATTATAATTTGATATGTGGTAAATTATTCTTATTTATTATTTAAAAATATTGTAATTATTTTTTTTGGTGTGAGTGATAGGAGAGAGAAGCATAGAGATAGGTGCATCTTGGATGCATCCAAATATTATCATATTCAATTATATATTACCAGATAAACTTAATGATAATTGACATGTACTAACCATAGGTTTAATTTTCATCTTTGTATTGGTTGTACTACAAAAGCTACATATTAAAAAAAAAAAAAAAAAAAAAAAAAAAAAAAAAAAACCATATAGTTCTCTAGCCATAATCCTCATAAATCCAAACGACCTAAGGACCTAAGTACATGTTTGGAAGTGGTTTTGACTTTGTTAAAATAACTTTTATCATATCATGTATATAATTATTTTGAAGCATAATTCCAATAGCTAAAAAATTATTTAATATTTCATTTTTTTTTTACTTTTAAATGCAATTTTCATATCATCAAAATTGGTTTTAGATAACTAGAAACAATAAATCTCAAACATGCCTAAATTTATAAAAGAAAAATTTTCACAAATAGAAAAAATGTCAAACTATTTAAAGAAATAGCAAAAAAAAAAAAAACACTAATAGTCTATCAATCTCCATCAAAGAATATTTGTAAATAATTTTTCTTTTATCTTTTTTATTTCTAAAATCTCCTTAATGAAACTTGGAGGGGTGCAAGTGGTTCATGGAACTTTTTTTAAAAAAAAAAAAAAATTAGTTAATTTGAAACTGGAGGAGTTATTTTTCTCTTCCTTTTTTACGCAGAGGGTGATTTTTATTTATCAAGTATAGACTTGGATGTGTTTTAAGCAAAAGAGATATATATGTTTTTAAAAATTATTATAAAAAATATCAAATTAATATTTAGTGGGTTAGAAAGTTTGTTTTGATTTCAAAATACTTCATACTTTAATAAACGTCCCATTGGAAATTTAAAGAGGTTAGGTTATAGTAACAAAAGTAAAGTTTTGATTTTATTTTTCTTTACTTTGTGTAAATCTAATATTCAAATATAGCATTTGATGGTTTAATTTAAGTCAACCAAATTCTGTTCTTTTGTTCAAACAAACAAAGCATCCAACCCTGGATTTATTTTTATTTTTAGCTGGCAATGAACCTAAAAAAAGCATAGAAAGATTCCAATCGAAACTCTCTTTCGTAAATTTGTCCGCTTGCATTTTGCTGTGAAATGAATTGGATTAATTAAGCCAAAAGAAGCCTCTAAGATATTATTTCAATGCCCATACTTTTGTCTTTGCCTTTTGTATGTTTGTAATTATGCCTTGTGAATTACGTCTCATGCATATCATGCCCTTTCTCACGGCTTTCTTGCTTTCAATCCAAGATTTTTTTTAACCTAATAATCATATCTATCAAAACTATATGTTATCAAATTCATAAATGTAATCTGCCATTCAAAACTCCTAAAGTAAGAAACAATGGGTACATAATAGCAAATAAGAACTACAATTTTGTTTTTTTAATGCGTTATAACGTTAGAATAACTTTTAATCATAAAGTTCATGTATTTTGAACATGTTTCTATTTAGTCCATAAATTTTAAGAAGTTATAATAATTTTGAATTATGTTCTTATTATCGTTGATTTAATAAGTTTATTAGATGAATTTGTCTTATTGTACTTTAAAAAAGAGAGAAGAAAAAAGTAGGAGTTTGTACTTAGGTAAGGACACATTAGCTGTAGTTTTTTCTTTTATACATATTAATACAATAGAGTTAGGAAACTTCGAATTAAAAATCTCTTAAGTACTAGGCTCACCTTTGTATACCCATTAATTATAGTTAACTTAAGTTTAACAATTAATAATTAATATATATTTTTTCGACTAAAATTTTAATCCAGCTCTCTTGAGCTCAAAAATAATTATAAAGAATGTAGATTGATTTTTAAAAAAAAAAATAAACAAAATTGTGGGTTTGGTAGAAGAACAAAAACAAAAGGGAGAGAGTTATTGGGAGCATGGAATGGGAGCAGATAATTTCTCCATGATAAGAATATTGGTCTCCCTGTGAGCCACATGGAATTCTGAAGACCTACTCTATTTCTCTTTGTTTTTTTATTTGAAGTCTACTTAACTCTTTTATTATTATTATTATTATTATTATTATTATTATTATTATTATTATTATTCTTTTTTGTTTTGTTCAACTCTGCTATTAGTGGACAATCTACTCTTTCAATATCACTTTAGAGATTCTCGAAGCTCCATCTTTCAATGCTTTATGTATTCAAAACACAAGATTTCTAGTTTCTCTCTCTCTCATTAGTTGCTATATACAGTATATTAATATCACATGATATAAAATATTTTGCTAATAAATTATTTGTGTCCGTTTGGTAATCATTTAGTTTTGAAAATTAAGTATATTTTATCTCATTTTCTTAACATGATTTTCATATTTCTCAAATAAAATAATCGCTTCTTAACCAAATTCTAATAACGCTAACCAAGCTTTTAAAAACATTTTTTTTTCAAAACTTGACTTAGTTTTAAAAAACATAAGTAGAAACTAGATAACAAAGCAAGAGATTTAGAGATGAAAAGAGTGTTAGAATGTTTAATTTTAAAAAACTAAAAATTGAATGGTTATCGAGCGACGTATATTTTTCATATATTTAATTTTGGGAGAGGAATTATACAGATGTACCCGATAGTGCTTTGATCTTGAGGAGACATGGAAGGGGAAGCAACCTATTCTCATGCCTTTTGTTCAACGAATTGGAAGCTTTCAACCCAAGAGACCAGTTGGCTTTTGCATTTGTGAGAGATCATTTGACCCCACCCATCAAAATCAACATGTTTGAAGGAGAAGTTTTCGAACAAGTTGCTTTGGAATATAGGCACAATCTCAAAAATAAACGATATGGTGGGCCTGAATTGGGCCCCCACATTTCCAAGCCCAAACGAACTAAAAGGGCCGGCCCTGATTTGTCGTACGTCAATGGTAGCTGTTGCAGCAAGTGCCAAAATTATCTTCTCCAGATGTGGGGTGAAGGTGATGTTTCTTGATTTCACCTTTTTGTCCTTTGCCATCTGCCACGTGTTCTTTTCCCCAGAGCGCAGAAAGGTCATTAGGAAAAGTTTGACGGGTCAACCGTTCCACATCTTTCTCATTTCCTTTCTTCTATTACTATTCATACGACGCCGTTTGGGAGCTATGAACTAGTCGCTTTTATATTAAAATTATTTTTTCAGTTGTACATATTTAAATTATTTATCGAGTGTTTGATTTAAGGGACTATTACCTGAGAGTAGTAATTCATGTTGGTTATGAGAGAAATGATCATGGATTGTTCTTATTTCATTGACTCATTAATTTTACTTTCTTATCAATCTACGAATTTTTTTTAGTACCAAAAAAATAAGAGATTTAGATTACAACTTTTTAGTTGCTAACACATATATTTGTCAATCGAGTCATGTTTGTTACGGCAAAAATATAGATATTTTATCAATATAGATAATAACTTATCTGATTGTAGTCTTAATTGTGATCTTATGACTGATAATCGTGTAAAGATTTGTTTTCTTCTATCAACTGAGAGAGATTCCGTATCGATGAACTCAAAAAAATAGCGCTAAATTAAAATTAAAAAAAGAAAAAACTTTAACTTTGCCTTTATTTTATTTATTTTTTTAAATACTCGTTTTCTCCCCAAAGTTGCATCACAATTTTTTCAAAATTACAATTGAAGTAAACATCCGTTAAACTTTGAAAGAAAATTAGGGCATGGAGCCCATGTGGCAATATTTGGTCTAAATTTTTGCCCAATATTCTATTAGATCGATTCATACTCAATTGATAGTTTTGAAACATTTGTAAAAGACAATACTATAAACTACACATTTAGATGGATTTTTTTTGTTGAATGAAAAATCTTAGACCCAATCACAAATTATCACATCATTTATCAAATTAATGTTTGACATGTGTCTCAAATTGAAATTGAAGACAAGAACTAGCCAATCCTAATAATGTCATTGTGTTCTCGTCTTGTTTGTTGGATCAAAGTAATTATTTTGGTTCAATTAAATATTAAAATCTGGGTCAAAGTCCAATTGAGCTAAAAAAAAAAATAGGCTCAATTTGACCTAAATGGCAATTAAAGCCCAAATCCAATTAGTTGGGTCCAATGACCAAGTTCATGTACCAACAAAGTTCACTCGATGACACTATAAATAGAAGAATTCTCTTTCATTTGAAGGGTCAGAAATTTTAAAGGGCCGACAAGAGAAATAACAAATTTTAAAGTTTCATTTGGAACAATGACAAAAAAATTTCCAAAATTATAAAAATAGCAAAACGAATTTATATAATAAAAAAAATACTAATTAGTAAATGATAAAACTATCCTAAAACAACAAAATTAAATACAAATAAAAATGTAGAGATACACTCCTTCAAAAACAACACGAATACCACAAGTACAGTCTACTTAGACATTCTAGAACCACAAATACATAGTAACTAAACATTCTAGAAGAAAAATTAAAAATCACCCAATATGGTCCTTTATGTAAGGGAAGATGACGAGTAGTCCATGGGGGTCATTGAAAACTTATGGATCTATACAACAATGGACTTCCTCCAAAGTGAGAAAGAGCAAAGTTGATTTTACCAATAAAGTTGTTGTTGGCAAATGAATATGCGAAGGAATTGCAACTTCATGACGATGTGACCATTGGAAGTATGATTGCTTTTGACACCAAACAAGTTTTAGGGAGTCTCATCGTAACCATTTTGCTCATTGGAACTTGAATGTCAACTTTAAACACTATTAATCCCAGAACATTATTGTTGAAAATGATGTTCAAAGTAGAAGCAAGGCATAAAAGGTCGGTAACCTGGTGAGAGTGGTCGTTAAAAGCTAGCCAAGATGATGGAATTCAAGAAAGAGTTGCTAAACCAACGATCAAAGACATGAGATTGCATAGGAAAAAATGAGATTTTGGGACGGCTAAGTGAAGAAGATGAGATTTAGTGTTTTTTGTTATCTTCTTTTAATAAATAATAATAATTATGATGATGATGATAATAATAATAATAATATTAATATTCCCATTTATTTGTTTTTTTAGGTTCAATAAGCCATTTTTACATGTTTGTATATGAAAAGTTGAAAACATAAAAAATATAAAGAAAAAAATCAAATTAATTTGATAACAATAATAAAAAAATATTTAGATACAATTGAATTTGTAACAAACATATAAACAAATAAAAAGTTAGTTGGATAAAATCAAATTTGATAATAAAAAATAAATTCAAATATAAATTGGAGAGAAAAAACAGTAAGTTTTTGTTTATTCTGATTAAAAAAAATGATTAGTAGCTAAATAAAATCTAATTTGATAATAAAATATAAATTCAAATATAATTCGGGGAGAAAAATCAGGAAGGGGTTCGTTTATTATTCATAATTTCATTTTTATAAGAGCAAAAACAGAAAGATTAGAAAAGTGAATACTTATTTGTTTGTCAAAAAAAAACAAATTAATGATGTAATAATATAATAAGATGATAATGAATAAAAGGTAATTAAAAAATACAAAAAATGATCAATGTAACAGTTTATTAGATGATAATGTGTATAAAATATTTTGTAAAACCCTAATTAAAATTAAAAAAATTTAATATGAATTTAGCATAATAAAAAATGAATAAAATATATAAAATCTAAAAAAAGATGTATTATAAATTAAAATCCAAATGGTGATAAAACAAATTAAATATTGATTAATTCGGAATATTTTTAAAAAGTGGTTAAATCAAAACAAATAGCTAATTTAAATCAATAGAGAAAAATGAGAAAGATATTGGTTTATTTTAAATCAATTCGTGGAGTAGTAATCAAACTCTAATTTTTATATTAAAAATAAATTTAAATTTCAAAAGAGGAAAAAATGGAGAAAAGATTGGTTTATTTTAAATCAAATCCTAATTGTAAAGTCATAACAAAAACAGCAGTTTGTTAAAGAAACCACAAAAAAACTTAAATCGATGAAACCTTTGGGTAAGTAACAAAAGTTATGGCAATGTATAGAGCAACAATATTCTTGTGCAATCAACGCATGATCATGTTTTTAGAAAGTGATATTTTTTTTCTCAAAATGTTAAAATAATATAAAAAATAACATATACAACTAATTTATTAAAAATATGAGAAATATACCGCTAATTCATTAAAAATGTATGTATACAATTATGAAAACGATATATAAATTTGAATAAAATATATGGATAAAATAAGTTTTAATCATATATGAATATTTCAAATATAAATTTGGTAGAAAAATCTGGGGAAAATTAAAAGGATATTGTACTTTTAGAAACTATTTAGGAAACTATTGTTGTTTTCAAACTATTTGTAAAAATATTGTTGTTTTAAATAAGTCGAGGGTTGAAAATTTGACCTAGATAGGTCGAATTTTGAACCCTCGACCTTCTTTTTTTTTTTTTTAGAAAAATATTGTTGTTTTCAAACGGATTCTGTCATCTCAGCAAGTCTGACTAAATAACGAGTTAATGAGTCTCCTTCTTTTTGTCGCTAACGAGCTAACGAGCTAATCAAATTCGAGAGTGAGATTATGAGAGACAGCGAGAGTTTGAGAGAGATCGTGAGCAAGATTTTGATAGAGAGCGAGAATACTGTACAAATTTTCCTCTTTTTTTCCTTTTTAATTATTACACATTCCACCTTCTTTCTAATCCTTTCTTCTTTTTTCTTTTTTTTTTTAATTTTCCATTTTATAAAAAAAAAACTAAAAAAATTTATTATTTTATTTAAACTCTAAAAAGAATAAATTGAAAATAATAATAACTCATAAAAATAAAAAAATGTAAATTAAATATCTCATTTATATAAAAATAATTACAAAAATCAATGTGTCCCACAAGGCGGATGTCGTCGATTTCTAGCTGGTTGTCGTCGTCGACTTCGAACTTGAGGTTGCTCGGGTTTTTCTTGATGTTGCTCTGGTACCTCTGCAGGCACTTCATAATATAAATATTCATTATGCTCTCCACGACCCCGACCATGTCCATGCACGTATGAAGACGAAGGACCAGTCTCTGAGTCATAATGTCCTGAACCAAATGCTGGCATCATCATCATCGGACTAACATAATCAGTTTGACTCTGCGTCTGCGTCATAGGGGGCAACTCTTCCACATTATGTGCAACCTCATCAAACTCATCCTCTTCCCGAACAGGTCCTCTACGTCTAGGAGTTGGTGGAGGAACAATAGGTATATCGTACATATAATGAATTTCCTCCATATAGCTTTGGTTGTCACTACATATAGCAAGAACCTGGTTCGGATCATTCGTAACCTCACAGAGTCTACTGTTGTTCAATCTCTGTGAATTATAAAATAATTAGACAATATTTAAAATAAATTTAAATTAAAAAAAATTAGATAATATTCATTCATTTACCAAATGACTCACAGCTGCTCCCGGACGAGTGACGTACGCCTTGTGATATTATTATACTAATGAATATATTCTGGAGTGACATCTGTGTCAAACTGTTCAAGAAAAACCCCCACTGAAATAAACCTTGCACGATAGTGCCATCGCACTACCAAATGTGCAACTTTTTCGGACCAATCTTCAGTCCTTAGGTCAATATCATGCAGTACGGGTTCAGTATTACAAGGCGATGGGATATCCTGCTGAAAACCGAATTGTCTCATCACCCTGTCAGGAATATGCCACTCACCAATGTGAAAACATATGAGAGGACTCATCGTCCGCCATATGTTTTGACCATTCGTACAAAAATTAGGTAAAGTATGCACAATAATTTTGTACGGTTCTCAAATAACCTGAAACACAAAATATTATATTAGAGAATATTAAAGACAAATACAATAAAAATGTGAATAAAATAATCAATTAGATTTAGTGTAATGTACCTGTTCAGGTTGAAGCAGATCAAACATGTATCTATACTGGTTGACTACATGTGTGGCTGTCCTAGTCACACAAAATTTGTCTCTCTACCTAAATTTTTAAATTGATAATTTAGAATTTAAATTAACTAGATCAGTGATATAAAAATTAAATTGAATTAAAACAACATACCGAGAACCGTAGGCTCGTCCAACTAACTGAGCGTCATTAACATGATGTAGCTGTGGAGCCATTGTTGGAAATCGCTCCCAAGCCCATAGTTGCAAAAGTATGAGAGGCCCAGCTATCTCTCGAACCTCAGGTCTTGTTGCTTTACATAGTTGTCTATACAACCATGCCAAGCATGCTCCACCCCACGAATACCGCCCCGCATCATGGAGGTTAGCTAACAGTGGCAGGAACATCAAGTGAACAAAATGACTTGATTTATCTGAAAACAGACTTCCACCCATCATTTGTAGTATATATGCTCGCGCATATCTTATGACGGTTTCCTCGTCTGCATCATCTGTGAGCTCACGAAATTGTGTTCCTAACCATATTAAACTTAACCTCGATCCTTTAATCTTGTCGGCAGTGGGGTCGCACCGAGGTACAGTTGACAAACTTCTAACCAGTCATCGTACATCACTCCGGTGACCGGCTCACCGTCAACAGGTAACCCCAACAACACTTCTATGTCTTGTAGAGTGATAGTGCACTCTCCAACAGACATATGGAATGTATGCGTCTCGGGCCTCCATCTCTCGACCAAGGCTGTGATCAGATGCCAGTCAACTGAATAAATCCTAATCTGGCAACCCCATAGAATCCAGATGTGCGCAGTAGCGGTAGTATTCGAGGGTGGAGCGGGATAGTGCGCTGGAGAACTGCCTCTCGACGTCTACAAGATATTTCTCCAGTAGTACGATCTCGCCATACAACATATGATCGATGAATGGACTGGTCGTACAAAACATCGGGATCAACAGGTCCTGGGTTTAAAGCCATGATCTGAAAAATATATATATATTAAAATTGACTATAATTGAATAGTAGAGAAAAGTGTGAGAGTAAAGAATAATGTAAAACTTTATTGATTACAATAAAAAAAAAAATGAATATACAATAGATTATTATAAAAAAATTGAATATACAATAAATTATAATTAAAAAATTGAATATACACTAAAATGAATATATAATAACAAAATTATTTATTTTTCAATCCCTAACTATCTGGAGCCCGTCTTAGTAACGAAGGACACTTCCTTCGATTATGTCCTAACTGGTTACAAAATCCACATCGTTGTCGAGTGGCTGGTTCTGTCCAATCCATCTCGTTGTGATAACGTGAACTTTTCGGTCTACCAGGTTTTCTCAACAACGATGGATCAGGATGTAAGACGGGCATATTAGGGTGCGTGATCCAGTAATCTTCATGCGGTACAGGTTGAAATTGAGGAGAGTAACATTCAGCATACGTTGACAATTTGTAGTAGTCCTCAATAAAATCTTCGTAGTTCATGTTAAAATGTGAGCAAACGGCCATAAAATGCGAGCATGGAATGTCGAATGCTTGCCACTTGTTACATGAACAGTACCGCTCAGACCTGTTTAGCCTCAATATTTGAACGTTTCCTCCTTTGGCATTGAGACTATGACGTCCGGTCTTCACATGAAACACACCTTCATACCGATCGTATGATTGTACTTCATGTTTACTAGATCGTGCAGCCCATTTATTTATTTTGTCGTGTGCATACCTGGATTTTTACTCCACTTAGTATTATAAAATATGTTTGAAATAAATTATTATTAATATATATATATATATATATATATATATATATATATAATATTACCGGGTGTATTTATCTTGATGCTCCAATGCATCCCTTATTTCTTCTCTTATTTTCTCGAAATAGTTCACGCATTTGAAGAATGTTATCTGAGCAAGAGCATTTATAGGCAACATTCGAGCTCCTTTGAGGACTCAATTTATGCACTCTGATAGATTTGTCGTCATCCACCCATATCTGAATCCTCCATCATGTGCTTGAGTCCATTGCTCTAAACTAATGTTGTCAAAAAAACTCAGACAGCTCCGATTTATTCATTTGATATCTTCAACTGCTTTGTTGAACTTTCGAATTTGAAACTGACACTCAACACGATAAACATAATTTTTCAATGAATTAAATTTATACTTTTTATTGAAGTTGCTGACGATATGTCGTAAGTAGAAACGATGGTGACATTTCGGTCCCGTCCAACCAATTGCTGGGTTGTTCACTGCTGCAATTATACCAGCATGTCGATCTGAAATTAAACACACCTCTTCGTGTGTTACAATTTCTCTCAGATGTTTCAGAAACCATCCCCATGAGTCTACGGATTCTTCATCAGCAACGGCAAACGCAAGTGGAAGTAGATGACCGTTCGAGTCAATTGATGTAGCAATCAACAGTTTTCCTCTATATTTGTCGGACAAGTGTGTACCATCTATCTGAATGATCGGCCAAAATTTATTAAAAGCTTCTATACAAGGACCAAATGCCCAAAATACAGAAGTTAGGATAACATGGCCTTCAGTAAGCGTTTCTTTAACTCGCCACTCTACTCGTGTTCCGGGATTGGTCTGCTTAACCATATATAACCACCTAGGCAACAATTTGTAAGACTCATCCCAATCACCAAATACTTTAGCCAATGCTTTTCTTTTTCCCTCCCATACCCTATGGTAAGGAACATGATATCCAAACTTTGATTTAATGTCGGATTGCAGTTGTGCCACACTGATAGATGGTTTTTCTCTTACGGCATCACAGAACTCTAGTGCAATAATTGATGAATCCAATTGCACGTGACTTTGACTTAGTTCTGAATAAAAACATGTATGCTGCTCATCATATTTAGTGATCTCGAACAAGCCATGCGATTTTTTCTTTATTGCACGAAGTCTCCACTTGCAACCTTTCTCTCACTTCTTACACCGAATTGTCCAAATCATCGGTGTAGATTCAACAACCTCGTATGGTGCATGACACTTTATAGCAAAACATTTGACCACGTGTTGTAGCATTTCCTTGTCTTAACAAATCATTCTTTTATACAATTGCATATTGTCAACGTCCACAGGAGCTACAATTGGGTCATGTTCCCGAATGTTATCCAATACATTCATATCCAAATCATTGAATGTATCTAAAAGCATCTCATGTTCACGACCATCGAAATCTAACTCTTCAAATTCGTCATCCGTTTCTGTTCTGAAGTCTCTGTACAGGTTGTTATCCGCCATATCTTCATTATCACATGGCGATGCAACTGACTCCAGATCAGGATCGATACATTGAGTTGGATCTTCAAACTGGTTAAATGATGTATCAGTATTCACCCCTATCATATTTACATTTACATACAAATGCACTACATTTGGCACTGGCATTGCCATTGAGAACATCAAGTTTATAGCTTGTGCATTCGAAATAGGGAATGACATATATCTTATTGATCCTGATGGTTCTAGATTGGGATGTCTATATATTATTTCTATCCGATTTGCTCCCATATCTACACTAAGTAACATCCCAATCATTTGAATGAATTGTTTAAATACAATTTCACTGTTCACATTTATGGTAAAACTTCCACTTGGCGGTTGGTCATACTCAACTCCATCAATACCATCAATCATATTACCATTTGTAAACAACAAAAATTTCAAGCATTTAAAAAAAAAAAGACAAAGATCAATTTTTTGTATTATACTTTTTATAAAAAGTATATTAAAAAATATTAAATTTTTTAGTTTATAAACATAACAATAAATTAAACTTTTAAAATTTTATGAACATCAACATTTTAAACATAACAATAAATTAAACTTTTTATAACTATTTTTAAACATAGCAATAAATTAAACTTTTTATAACTATTTTAAAAATAACAACAAACTAAACTTTTCAAATTAAAATGAGGTAAACTTTTTTAAACTATTCTTTCAAATTTAATACAAAATAAAAAATTAAATTTAATTAAACTTTTTCAAACTATTTTAAACTATATTTTTATATTTTCAAAGTTAATACTAGAAAATATCAACTTATCACAATAAACATAACAACAATAATTTTCATATGAATAAACTAAAATTATTAAACTTTTGAAACTGTACTAAACTTATTAACTATCACAATAATTTTGTATTAAACTATAAATATCAACTTCTTAAACATAACAATAAACTAAACATTTTAACACTATAAACATCAAAGTTAATACTAAATAAATCAAATATCATATGAATAAACTAAAATTTTGAAACTATACTAAACTTGTTAACTATCACAATAATTTTGTATTAAACTATAAATATCAACTTCTTAAACATAACAATAAACTAAACATTTTAACACTATAAACATCAAAGTTAATACTAAATAAATCAAATATCATAAGAATAAACTAAACTTTTCAAATATCATAAGTTCAACTCACAGATTCGACGGTAGTTCTCTTTTTTCCTTCAAAGTGACACCGTTCGCCCTTTTTTCCTGTTATTTGTTATCTGACAACAATTACAAAAAAATTAAAAAAAAAAAACTAGAATCTATAAAAAAAAATAATAATATAAGAACAAAAATAAATTTTATAATTATTCTTAAAAAATAAAAATTTAGTAGAGTAACGAACCAGTATAGTTGTGTGAGAATAATTTGTATTAAACGAAATACAAGAAGAGAAATGGAAATGGAAATGGGAGGAGAGGAAGATGATTTTGAAGGCTTATTTTCGAAGGCAGTGAGGAGGCAGTGAGCTATGAAGGGGCAGTGAACAAATCAAGGGGAGAGGAGTGAGCAAAATCAAGGGCAGTGAGTCTTCAAAAATTATCGAGGGAGTGATTGAGGAAAAATGAAGAAGATGGTGGTTTAAAAGGATGTAGGTCGAGTGTTAAACACTCGACCCACGGGTTTAAGGTGGTTGAAAAGGCATTAAGGCTATGGCAGAAGGGCATGAATGCGTCAATGAATGCATGGAATCGAAGCAGGGGCAGCTTGGTGATATATATGCACTTTTTCAGACTTATGGAAAGTAAATAAAGTGAAGACGATTTCCATGTGGCAGACCACGTCAGCTGACTGGTTGGCCGTTTAATCCATGTGGCAGACTCAATCTCGCTCTCGCTCACAATCTCGCTCTCTCAATCTCGCTCTCTCCTACAATCTCGCTCTCTCAATCTCGCTCTCTCCTACAGTCTCGCTTTCAATCTCGCTCTCTCCCACAATCTCGCTCTCTCGATCTCGCTCTCTCCTACAATCTCGCTCTCTCTTACAATCTGCTTCACCCACTTATCTTCCTTGTCAAGGGTTGAGGTTTTGACTTATGTATGCCAGAACTTCAACCTTCGACAACCTAATATACAAAATTAGCGAGATTCCCTTCTAGAGTGAGATCCTCATCACAAAATTAGCGAGATTTCTCTTTCCTTGTCGAGGGTTGAAGTTTCTACTTATGTATGAAGAAACTTCAACCCTCGACAACCCTAATTCTATGTTTGTCTCTGTTTGTCGAGTTCTCAACGTTCAACCTCTACATTAGTCGAATCCTCAACCCTCGACTTCTAGCCTCGAAATCCCAAAACAACAATATTTCTCTAATAAGTTTCAAAACAACAATATTTCTCTAATAAGTTTTGAAAACAACAATATTAATATTAAAGGTCCGAAAAATCTGTATATTTTATTAAGGTGTGATAAATTCATAAAGTAGTTAAATAGAATCTAAAACAATAATATAATTACAATATAGAGATTATGTTAACTACATAACAAAATTAGGATAGGAGGGCAGTTGTCATTGATAAATATCAACAAACCCTGTATATATACCTCGACCCTGTTTTCTATTTTGAAATTACCTGGTATTTGTAGTTTCATCAACAATAACATCTACGAACAAGGCAAGGGCAATTCAGGGATTTAGAAAATCGAGATCATGTAGTCAATTCATGGGCGATTTTGTCATTTTTCAGAATGAAACCTCAAATTCCACCATATACTCCAATTCCCCAATTTTAAACTCCAAAGTGTGTATAGAGAATTAGATCAATAATCAGAAGATTCCATAACTCTTGAAATCGAACATTCCTTACCTCAAATGAAGCGTACACATTCAATTGAGAGAATTAGATGATCAATTAGTAGAGATTTAGATATCTAATCTCCCAAAAGACTGGTGTGAACATACACATATTTATATACTCTTTTAAAATCAAGAGATTTTTACTTTTCGAAGAGTGGTATTGTGTCCTAATTTTTCTTTTGGGAAGAAACAGTTCTTATCTCTAAAATTTTCAAATCAAATGATCTTTCACTGCGAACTTTTTTTTTTTATTATTGGACTAAGTTAAACCATAGACGTAGAAATATACTGCAATTTTTATTTTATATTAAACTTTCTCTAATTCACCCATTCAATAAAAGGTAAATTCACTAATTCTAATAAAAATAAATTGCGTGTAAAATGAGTTTGACAGACAACCTAATTAATTAACGAATTTTAACAAATATTTTTAATATTATTTTTCTTATCTTACTAATTATGTACCATACATATATTTTTACAATTCATAATTTTCTGAATGAAAACTTATCCAAACTAAATATTGCAACAGTAGTGAAGTCTATTTAAGATCACAGTGATTTGATGAAAATGAAGTTTAAGGGGTAATTTGATCCTTTCACAAAAAAAAAAAAAAAAAAAAAAAAAAAAAAAAAAAAACATAAGAGGGGTAATTTGATGAGATTGAAAAGTTGAAAATTTGATTTGACATTTTCGCATTTTAGTCACCGTTAAATTGAAATTTATGTATTAATTCTGCTGAAAGAAAACGTAGTATCATTAGAAAAAATTATCGAGAATAACATTATCAAGTTTTTACTTTTTAAAACTAGCATGGTTTTTTAAAATTCATTAAATTAGTTTTTTTATTCTATGGTTTTTTAAAATTCATTAAATTAGTTTTTTTATTCTATCTTGGACAATCGAGCATCGAGATTTAGTTAAAATATTAACATTTCTAACTCATCGATTGTTTTAGACCTTTTCATGAAATCTCGAACAATATTATAAGTTTTGATAGGTTGGTAGTTAGATCAAGATCAAAATAGAACTAACTTTTTTCGTTAGTATATCTCTATCTTGAAAGTCCGTCCTACAGATAGGAGTTCCTATCTCGACGGCCTAAACGAGAATTTTCTGTGGGACGTGAAAGAGTTCAAGCTGCAAAAAAGACTAGTAACGATACTACTGGATTCATACGTATTTTGTTTTCTCGATGTTAAATTCTGATATAAATATCGATGGTCGATCTTGAACGAGATGAATCGAGAAAAACTATAGTGAGTTTTCAATTTTAAGAGATGAAGTACAAATAATTTCTACCTCACAAACTACCCAAAGCGGACTATAAATACAAACCCTTGATTGGACAAAGGAGAATTACCAAGTCAAGATACACCAGAAAAATGACGACGCAACTTGCTACTCACAGAGCAGACGCCGAGATCTACAACGGCGACGCTCTCTGCAAGCAAAAATCTCAAGAACTTCTCGATCAATTCTTTCTTCCTCGCGGCCTTCTCCCCTTAAACGAAATCCTTGAGGTCGGCTACAATAAGACCTCTGGTTTCATTTGGTTCAAGCAGCAGAAGAAAAAGGAGCACCGGTTCGCCGCCATCGGACGCACTGTCTTGTACGATATCGAGGTCACCGCCTTCATCGAGGAGCGTCGTCTCCGCCGTCTCACCGGAGTTAAGAGCAAGGAGTTCTTTCTTTGGATTACCGTTTCCGATATTTATATTGATGAACAGAACACGAGCAGGATCACCTTCGGTACTCTGACTGGAATTGCCAAGTCCTTTCCGGTCTCTGCGTTTCTGATTGAAGAAGAAACTGATCGGAAGAAGTGAAGATTCTTAGGGATTGAACTAAAGGATCGGTGAATTTCAAAACTCTGAGTCAATTCGGGTATGGATACATTCAACATGAATAATTTGATAATATATGATGGATACGGAATAAACTGACTTAAAACTAGGGCATAAATCTCCTGCTTAATTTAGTTCAAATAATCTTAATTCGGTTCGAGGAAAATGAAATTACAGATGTTTTCGTTACAGAAGTAGGAATTACTCTCTGAGTCTGAATTAAATTTCAATTGTAGAATCCATGTACTTTGTTGAGAAATATACCATTGCTAATCCTATTTACCTAATCGAACCGATCATCAAATTGATCATCGTGCTGGTGACTTTCATCTCCTGGATTTGGTAGAAATGGAAATTCCATAATTCAGTAATGATCTTGTTGAATGATGAACACTAACTAGTGTCGAAATCTTCCAGCTGTTTTAGCAGATTATCTTCAATTGCTGTAATTCAAATGAAAAACTTGAAAACCAGAAAGTGAGGACCACAAAAACTTTAAACTAAGAGGGTGAAATTCCTCTCCTATCTGTGAAAAAAGTGGTATGTGATAAGCCATGTGCATCTTTCATTTTCCTGAAAAAGAATGAAGCATACTAGGAAAATTCTTACTGAAATCTTGTTTTGTTCTTATGTGGTGGGAAATTGGGATAATCAATATTCAATGATAGCAACCCATATAGTATATTGAGAATTTGAAGCCTAAACTGAAGATAATGTTATAGTTTATGATATGATTATGCCAAAAGCTGATTTCTAAGTAAATTGCTATGCTTATAATATGGAGTGTCTTCTTGTTCATGATGATTGATTTTCTTTGTGTGAATATTATTGGTAGATGGAGTAATGAAGGGCTAGCAGGATGAACTTGTTTGCATAGAAATAGTTTCTGTGTTAATTAATCGTATTTGGTATTTCTAATCCTTTGTGGTAAAAAAAGTTGGGCTAAATAAAGCACTTAACTCCAATTTTAGTTCGATTGATTAGAATGGAGTTTAAGTTCTTTTGGTTCGGCCCTTTTATTTAACTATAAGAAAAATAAAAATCAATTTCGGGGACCTTTCAACTATTTTAAAATGGGTAGGTAAGTCAAACCTACTTGTATACTATTGATTTCAAGATTAGATATTTGATTCTAAAAAAAATGTCTTTATTCTCCAACTTTCAAAAGTATTTATTGCTTTTATCATTATTGCAATTTATAAATTGTATTTAGTAGGTATTTAAGTGTTTGAGGGGAAAAAAAGTAAACGATTGAAGTTACAAATTTAAAATTGGGCAAATATCAATTTATATCTCTTAACTTTGGAGTTGTATCAATTTAAACCATAAACTAATATATAATTATATCAATTTAAACTCTATAGTTGTATCGATTTTTGTCCTAAACTAATAATTGTATCGATTTAAACTTTTATAAGTATATCAATTTAAATCATGAACTTTCATAAGTATATAAATTTAAACCCTAAAACTTAATATTTCATAAATGTATCTAAATAAAACATGATGAAGGATTTAAATTGATACACATGTAGAAGTGGAGGGTCTAAATTGATATAATTATTAGTTTGAGGTTTAAATTGATACACTTAAGAAAATTTAGAGTTTTAATTGATACAATTATTAATTTAGAATTTAACTTTATACAACCGAAATATCCATTGATATAATTATTAATTTAGAATTTAACTTGATACAACCGAAAATTGAGGATATTTGCTCTTTAAAATTTAGGACCATTTACGCAACCTAACTTTGCCAAAAGAAAAAGTAAGTCAATTGGAATAAAAAACATAGGTTTGAATAATTATATTATATTTAATGAGGTTATTTGCTATGTTTTTTTTTTAGTAATAAAGTGCTATGATTCTTTGTTCTATCTGCCACCCATTAGATTTTCATTCAATATCAAGACAATAGAAAAAGTTTAACAGAAAAATCATTTGAATGTTCTTACAAAAGTCTGATGAGGTAAAAAATAGGATATCAAAACAGATTTAAGATGAAATAAACTGCCATAAAAATTGTTACTATGATAGGTAATAAATGTCAACAAATATTTATTGCTGACTGAATTGAAAAATCATGAAACAAAAAAAAAAAAAAATTGATTTTTCGTGTGTCATCTATATATTTTTTATAGCAGATTTAAAGATTAGAAAAAAGTTAAGAAATGTATTTATGACAATTTTTTAAAGTCATAAAAACTCGTTTTTGTTGTAGTGGTAGTTCATAAATCAAAATACTATTTAAACTCGTCAAATACTAAAATAGAAAGATAAATAATTTATAAGCATGATGTAGCAATTCATACTCCAATCATTCAATTCTATATCCATTTGAACCTTAGATTTAAATAAATATACCATTTTTATCGGTTTTTTTAAATTTTTTTGGTAAACTTGTCTACCAATTAAAAAAATTAAAGAAAAAATATCATTCAAAACCCACGAATGTGAACACAAATCTATTCAACTCTTGTTCAGATCATACATATGTGGTAAGTCAGTAAGGGCACAAATAGTATATATTCGTATATTATTTTTCAAATAAACGTCTCTTATAAGATAAAAATTGCAACACATTTGAAGTATAAGATAAATAAAAAATATTCAAGGTACAATATGATAAAATTAAAAGTTTAATATATCTCCCAACACGATTATATATAGGTAAAAAATGATTCTTGCCCCCTTAAAAATTAATATCGAAGAATAAGAAAACATGATTTGAAGTGTAAAATGTGTTGGATGTGTGCATCTATACGAACGTACATCTCGAAAAAAGCCAATTCCCATTTCATGCATGAAGTGCACGCTACGAAAATCAAATTCCAATAACCCAAGCAACTTCACATGCCTTCTTTCCTAGCTAGTTTCCTCCTTCAAAATTACTAGATTTAATTATTCACACATTCTTTATTAATTTCCTCCTCATTAAATCAAACAAAATATGCTCCCACAAACATTAAACTTTTGTCTAAAATCACTTCTTAAATTAAAATTAAAGAAAATAACTTTTCATATTCTTAAATTTCTATATTAGACACAAATAAGAGAGGATTACATTCTAAATAATATACAAGAAACAAGAAAGAAGAAGAGAAATAATGGTTTTTCTTTTTTCTTCTATATATATATATATATATGGAGACCATATGTTATACTCTTTAATTTGTCACATTTTCAAGAAGGGGAAAATTTTTAAAATAGCAAGAAAAAAGGGAAAAAAAAGCCAGAAATTAGCTGAAACCCACTTGAAGAATTGATAATGCCCAAATGAATGATCAAGGATTAATCAAGGCCGATCAAGATGGCAATAGAAGGCAAGAGATGAAGATTGAGGATTTTCATTATGGCAAGGAGAAGAACCAGAAGGAGGAACAAATCCCTTTGGAAGCATCACAGAGAAAGCACTTCCCTTTTTATTATAATTGCTTTTAAACCCAGCCGGGACCTTCTTTAATTTCTTCTTGCTGATCTTGTTAATTTTGATCTCCATTTGTAATTTGTTGGTTGTGTAGTACTGATGTCGATCATGATCTACTTCTCGCCGTGGGGTGGTGGGTGCGCCGCCGTGAAAGATGGTGGTTCGGTGACGGCGGGGTTCGTTTGGTTTGTGGGGAAGGGGTTTAGAGGAAGAGGTGGAAATTAGGAGAAAGAAGAGAATGAGAGACAGAGAGATTTGGAAGAAGTAAAGGTAATTTGGTGATGAAGGAGAGATTGAGGAAGGAATCTTGAAACCCATTTTCACTTTTGAGAAAGAGAGAAAAGGGTTGAATGTTATAGTGAAAATGGGTACACTTGTTTCATTTGTGTTCTTTTGTGCAATCCATGAGAGCCAAAATTTTCATAAAGAGAGAGAGAGTGAGAGAGAGAGAGAAAGGGGAAATATTATTTGAGGGAGGTGTGGATTTGGATAATAATAATGTGTGTATAGTTGTTTATTTATTTATTTATGTTATTTGATGTATGAGAAAATGATTTTAATGCTGTAATTTGGTCCATATTTCATGGGTCAATCACGTTATCTAAGGGGAAAAAATGGTCAATTATATTCCAAAAGTCAAATAGAATATATTTTTTGAGTGTATAAATCAATAGAAAATTTATTCTATTATAAGGCCGTTCGCTATACTTTATACTTAACAACTGGATGATTGGATGTAAATTCAAGAATCTGCAGGTACATAATATAAATTTAAGGTATTTTTATAAATCTTAACTCATATTATCTAACAATGTAAAACTGTCAGTCACATTGTGGTAGCCTCCTCTAATAATTAGTTTTAGTTGATGTGAGATAGTTACGTTAGAATGAGAGAAGATAAAGCCTCTTCAAGAAAAATCATCTTTTTATATATTTTTTTTAAAAAATAATTTGGGCACGTAAAAAGGGGAAAAAAGGCTAAAGAATAGGAGTAGAAGCCACAAACTAGCTCTTGAGTTAGAAAGAAACTCATCCATTAGACCTTTTTTTTTACTATAGCCTCTCCAATTTCATCAACAAGACGTTGAATTTTATTGTCAAAATGTTCACCTTCTTCCAAAATTAAGTTTCCAATGAATCAATGAATTAGTTTTAGGAAAAAGGATTAAGTCAAGACTTGGTCATTTTTTAATGGTCATATTGATGTCGTCCAACAATGCAACCGATTCTATGAACTCCAATGAGTAGACATTCTATGAATCCCTTGACATGCTAACATTATCTCACCTCCAAAATTTAAAAATATGCCCCTTATGCCCTGAACAACACGTGCTACAATGGTCGGGACAAAGGGTCGTTATCCGCGAGGGTGAACTAACTCCAAAACCTGAAACCTACCACACTCATTTTGAAAAAAAATCCATGTTTACAAACAAAATATTAATTATCTTAAACATTGTTGTTGTATCAATTAAAGCTCTAAATGAACCATTGTATCAATTTAAATCCAAAACTTTTATGAGTGAATCATTTGTTACGATCTTTACTAATTTATAGATATTTTCACTTGATTTCAATTAAAATCAACTAAAAAATACCTGAATGAAATTATTCTCTTTCCGAAGTTTTCTATCCAAATATATCATATATTTTTTTTCCTAAACACATAAAGAAAAATATACGAAAACAAAAGGAAGAAAAATTAACTACTCATATTTAAAAAAAAATGGATACTATTTATTTAATTATACAGTGCGTTTCTCTAATATTACGTAATTTGATTTAACCTCATGTGAAAAGTATACATTAACAAAATTTAAAACAAAATTTGTTAAAAAAAAATTTGATTTAAACTGATTTAATTATTAAAATTTAAGATTTTAATTTATATAATTATTGAACGGTATAAATTAATTTTTCAATTAAAGAAAAAAATCTCAGTGCTCTTCGCGGAATACTAATTATTCGGTTCAAATTTCGTTCACCTTCTTCCTCTCCTCTTCTCTCTCCGTCTACGACCCGTGGACCTTCATTTCTTGTTGCGTATCAATCCATACATACAATTGCCGCCAATCAATTTCCCGCTCAAATTTTCCGATCATCTCCACCGGTAATCGTCGATCGGAGATGTAAGAAGAGCACTAGGAATCCGTTGCCATTTTTAAATCTCCGCGTCTCTCTCTCTGCAACTCAGGCCTCCGAGCGGAGCGGAGAGGAGGCCAACCGTAAAAAAGCCCTAGACCGCGATCCAATTGAATATGTCGAGTTCTCTACCCTACTCTGTCAAAGATGTTCATTACGACAATGCTAAGTTTCGACAGAGATCCTACTTCAAGGTCTTTCTATGCTAGATCTTGACTTATTGCGCCATTTCCATTTCATGAAATCTGCTTGCTTATCCTCAGGCACTCCGTGCGTGTGATTTTGTTTCCGGTTAATGTTTGGATGAATTGGTAGCTTTCTACTTACATTCTAGCGACGAGTATTTCTTAATTCTCATTCATTCCTTGAACTTTGATTGTGCCTGGAACAACTTTAGATTCTCTCGGTGTAATTGAGTTACGAATTCCATTTACTTTATTTAGGACTGTGAAGTTGGTTCTGGAATGGAGCTGGCGTGGGGGAGGGGTAGAAACTCGATGGAATCGATCGCCTGGATTTGTTTGAATAGTCATTTTCGTCGGAAATGCGTGTTTAATTAGTGAAAATTATTATAGAAAAGAAAGATTGAGGATATTTGTGTTTTGCGAAATAATCGGGAGCTATGTTGTTAGGTCCTTTGTGATTGATGTGAAATTATACAACGTTGTTCATAAACGTACAATCTGCAATTGGTGGTTATCTTCTGCTGTAAATTTCAGACTTGCCAATACTTTTGGATGACTGCCCAAACAATATGGAAAATACAGAGAAGATAAATTTTCAAGGAAGAATAGGTTTACAGAAGAATTTTGTGAGTAGAAATTTCCCCCTCCAAAATTCTCCTTACATGTTGAACCATCTAGGACGTGAGACATGCAACTTATCTCTAAAATACTCGTCTCTTGTTGTTGTGAGATCATTGTTATTGATAACCCTGGGACTTGTGTGCAGTTTCAATTTTCTTAACACTGAATATAGTGACCTAATAATTTTGTATTTATTTATTTATCATGTCATATCCCAGTAACATAAAGATTTTATTTTGGTGGTACAAATATTAGATCTTATCCAAAAAGAAAATTTATTATCTGAACCAATCCTTATTGGTTACAGATTGCACTTATCAGAGTCCTTCATTTTTGGGATGAACCTATAGTTATTTGATATGGGTTGACATTGATTGTTCTGAGTTATGACTCAAAGTTCTCATCTCGCTTTCTCAGGTGATGACTCAGAATTTACTCACTGGTAGCAGAAAACGTGATTATCTAAGTTGTAGCACAGGGAAGTTTCTTGTATTACTTTTGATCTTCGGCTTGGCATATCTTTTGTTGACTAGTACTACTCCCGTCCATGGTCCCAATCGAGTGGCCAAAGTTGGTGAGAATAATGAGAAAGGAGAGTTTAAGAATAATGGTGGCATTAACTTCAGGAACTTATGGAGAAGAGCTCCTAGGCTTCCTCCTCGATTACCACCAGATGAAAAAGGTAGCAATACTAGCTACCATTTCGATCCAAACACATTAATCTCTGAGTCGTTATGGATTTCAAGGCAACAGAAAGTTAAGGATGCTTTTATCCATGCATGGTCCGGCTATAAAAGGTATGCAATGGGGTATGACGAACTTATGCCACTGAGTCAGCATGGAACTGATGGTTTAGGAGGTTTAGGTGCTACGGTTGTGGATGCCCTTGACACTGCCATGATAATGGGCGCTAGTGATATTGTCTCTGAGGCAGGCTCATGGGTTGAAAAACATCTTTTGGATAGAATTAAGGAAAAAGGTCAAGTCAATTTATTTGAGACTACCATACGTGTTTTAGGTGGTCTCTTAAGTGCATATCACTTGAGAGCTGGAGAATATGGGAAGAGGTTTGAAAATGAAGGACCTAAGCCAGCTGTTTATCTAGAAATTGCAAAGAACTTGGCTGATCGTTTGCTAAGTGCTTTTACCTCCAGTCCAACTGCTATTCCTCTCTGTGATGTTGTTTTAAAAGATTCCTCGGCTCATGCAGCTCCTGGTGGATCAAGTAGCACATCCGAAGTATCTACTTTACAGCTGGAATTTAATTATCTCAGTACTGTTTCAGGTGACCCAAAGTATTCAATTGCTGCTATGAAGGTCTTGGAACACATGAAGAGCCTTCCGAAAGTGGAAGGTTTGGTTCCCATCTATATTAGGTATGGAGCTTTTTTTATCTAGTATAAGCACGTTTTCTTTATTTTAGACAATATGGCTATGTCTAACATATATGTCAAACTTTTTAAGCCTTTTTTGTTATGATCTATGGACGCATCAGAAAAAAGATATTAGATGAAAATTGTGAATTCTTTTGTAAACTCTAGTTTCCATCTGGGTTAATAGCCTCATCTCCCCACAGTTTTTCAGTATCCCTATATTTCAGTGTTCATGAATTACATACTAATGTGTGTATGTAACCAATTCAATGGATATTACTGGTATATAATATGTTGAACCTTCTATTTTCTTGTATTAATATATATTTATCCGTCTTCTCATTGTGGATAAATGAAAACACTATTATTTGAATTGTAAAATGTATTGTAACAAATATTATCTTTGTCAATTATAATCTTGATGTTCTTTCGGCCAACTGGAAAGCTTTCTTGTGATCTTCCTTGGTTTGGAACTTAGGGCTTAGCTCTCCTGGTTTTTTCCCCCTTTTTTTCTAGTATTCATATATGTCTAAAATTGATTCTTTTCTCTCTCTTTTTTTAAAAAAATATCTACTTTCATCACATATTCACAATATGCTATATTGGTAGTCATTTTAAAAGTTGATATCTTGTCAGTAGTGAGTCCATGCTTCGCAGTGTCTGAGATATGGCTTCAATTGAACCTTTTGTCATGTTGGCAAAATTCTCTTTCCAATCAAGAGAGGTTATTCTTCTGAAGCCAAGAATAAAAAGTAAATAGTTGTGCTTGTATCAATTTTTTTTTTTTTTTTTTTTTTTTTTGAGTTTTGGCATAATATGGTTCCTTCTGCCATTCTGAATCTCCTCGTGCTTTTTGGTTATTGAAAGGTTCCTTTAACTTAGAGGATATGGTGATGACTAAATTGACTTATTTTAACATCATTTTCTTCTCAATTGCAGCCCTCAAACTGGCCAGTTTAGCGGAGAAACCATAAGACTGGGATCTCGTGGTGATAGCTACTATGAGTATCTACTCAAAGTGTGGCTTCAGAAGCGAAGGAGAGAAAATAATAATTTCACTTATCTACATGATATGTATGAAGAAGCCATGAAAGGTGTTAAACATCTTCTTGTTCGAAAGTCCGTCCCAAATGG
Source organism: Benincasa hispida (assembly GCF_027475165.1). Classification (NCBI taxonomy): domain Eukaryota; kingdom Viridiplantae; phylum Streptophyta; class Magnoliopsida; order Cucurbitales; family Cucurbitaceae; genus Benincasa; species Benincasa hispida. Next base: position 5,269,685 of record NC_143480.1, read on the forward strand.
GTTGGTTTTTGTTGGAGAATTGCCATATGGATCAGATTCTTCTATTAGTCCGAAAATGGACCACCTGGTATGCATTATTTCTTCTTGTATCTAATATTCAATTTTCTGGTAGACCAGCTTATGGTATAGTCAAGGCTATATATTATCAAGGAACATTGGCTCAAACTGAAATAATTTGGAAGATTATTCCCCAAATTTGGGAGTTTGATTTTTCTGCATATATCTGTCTAAGATATTCAAAATTTGAAATGTCTCTGGATGTATAGAAATATGATTTAAACTTTGAAAAATAATGTGACATATGAAAAAGATGCTATATATGCTCGTTGATTGTCATAATATAAGGCTATATATATATCTTTCATTCACCCTCAAGATCGGTATTAGTATAACAGTGGAAACAGTACCATTATCTTGAAGCCTGTTATGTATTTCTTCATGTGCAGTCCTTGTGTTTGTGTTACAGATTTAGGGTGTTAGAAATTGTATAGAGTACACTTTCGCCTCCTTAAGTACATTATACAAACTTCTTTTTCCACTGCTCTGTCATTGCCCATTTCATCCTTTTCTATGCAGTGAGAAACATTACTGCATTCATAGCATTTAATAGCTACTAGTTATTTGATTGAGCCAAAGTGTCATGTTACTGGAAAGAAAAAAGATGAATGTAAATGCCATTGACAACACGTGTCTTCTTGTTCTCTTTAATAAATATAAAGAGATAGGGAGTAAATCTTGGGTTATCACTTATCCTACATCAGTTGTGAAAAAGGATGGGGGTCGTTCTTCAAGTATTGAGGAAATTTTCACCTCTTAAGTTAGCTTTTGGGGGAAGAACCCCCATTTGGCACAAAACTCTATCCCTAGATGAGATCCAACTGAAAACATCATATGTGGGAGGGAGATTGTTAAGTTTACTTATGAAGGGGCTGGATATTGGTAAGTATTAAGCAAAGCCCACTTCATAATTTAGCTTAGGGAGAAAGTTTGGTTATGGGATTAGATGATGCAGGGCAAAAGAAAAAAGAAAACATACAAATAGTGGGTTTTTTTTTATTTATTTATTTATTTATAATTTTAATTATTATATATATATATATATATATATATATATATAAAAGAAAAGTAAAAGTAACCGTTAGCTCAGCTGGCATCCCGCATGTTCATACTTTAACGTTTTAAGGCTCTTTAGTAGTGTAAATGTGTCCCCCCGTAGTCTTTCTGCCTTATTCACTAGTTAGAGGTCCTTTTGGAATGGTGGCTGGTTCTACTTCTACCTCATCTTTGTTGTGTATATATATATGTTCATTTGGACTTGGTCACAATTCTAGTAGTTAATTGATGAGTTTACTAAGCCTGCATATTTTCCTTCCAAGGAATACCTATGTTATTCTGATGTGATTTTATTTCAAGACTTCATTTAATTCACCAGCTCAATGAGTTAACTAAGGTTGCATATTTTCATTCCAAGAGAATAGTACGCCATTGTAATGGGTTCTAGATCAAGACTTCAAATTAATATTTTGATTCTTCAGATCATTGGTAATCTGAGTAAAGCAATGTGACCTATGAAAGCATCATATTAGCCCTTGTTTCTTACTCGACTAATAAACTTGTGCCTGTTTTAGGTATGTTTCTTATCAGGTACCCTTGCTCTTGGTGCAACCAAGGGCATCACCAAGGAAGAAGCAATGAGTAAAAGCTTATTGAGCTTTGATGATCTGGAAAATCTGAATCTAGCAGAGGATCTTGCAAAAACTTGCTATGAGATGTATGAAGTAACCTCTACCGGTCTTGCCCCAGAAATAGTTTATTTTCATACTGAGGTCGGTTCTATTTCCCATCATCTATTGTAAATTTGTTCGTTATTTCTTTCTTTCCCCATTTCTTCATGCTGTCCATTAATCTAAAGACACTAGGCACATCATTTGTCCAGGAATATTCTGAACAAGGCCTTGATGGTGGAAATAAAAATTCGAAATACATCGGCGACATAATAATCAAGCCACTGGATCGTCATAATCTGATGCGGCCCGAAACAGTCGAGTCATTGTTCGTCCTGTATCGTATCACAGGCAATCCAAAGTATGGCCTCTACATTAACCATGCTTCTTGTAATTGTTCATTAACTGCATTTCGTATAGCTGCATCGGTTGAGAAAAACAAAGGATGTTTATATGAATGTAATGCAGGTACCGAGCATGGGGGTGGGAGATTTTTGAAGCATTCGAGAGGCACACAAAGGTTAGTAGTGGTGGATATACATCACTAGATGATGTTACTACAGTTCCTCCCCGGAGAAGGGACAAAATGGAGACATTCTTTCTGGGGGAGACACTCAAGTATTTGTACTTGCTATTTGGGGACAGTTCCACGATTCCGTTGGATAAATATGTGTTCAATACAGAAGCACATCCGCTACCAATTGAAGGCAATATTCAGATTAAATGATACCAAAATTGTGTTCGGCGGAAAGGTAAATTTCCTGTATTCTTTTACATATTTGCAAATTGATTGATTTCCCTGGTACTCTGACCAATGTTTGTTCATATACTACTTTCAACATCATTGATCTCTGTATTTTAAAAAAATCGACCATTTTGGTCCCTTCATTTTTAACTCATTTTGATCTATCAAAATTTTACCATTATACTCCATTCAGTATGACCATAAATTTGTATTAATGACTTTTCATTGGGAATGAAATTATGCTAATAAGGATAAAATGGTCACTTTTTTAAAAATACAAGACCAAAATAAACGTAATAGATTAATATGTTGTGAGCCATTGATATTTTACACCTTGATATCAATTATATCGATTAATATTTACAATATTTATAACCGCTGTTTAAATTATAATTTTATAGTATTTTATCTAAATTAGGTTGCCAACTAATCGTACAACATCGTAGCTCACGGAAGCCTGTCATGGTAAAATGGAAGAGAAGGTTTAACTTGCCAATTCACATGAGAAGCATTAACAGGTTTCTCGATAATTTAGCCTTTTAGTTGAATTATAATTTTTTTTTTCAAATACAGGTTTTTGTTTTTCTAGTCTCTGCATCATAGTATAGCTTAAACAAACATTTTGGACCATCATTAAATTTGTGCACATGTAGCCATTTTTCCAGTTTTCTCATATAATTAATTGCTTTGAAATACTAAGTTGAATATGAGTTGGAACTTGTACTGCGGTAGATGATTGTTTCCATTTGGTTACACTGAACAGCTTCAATGTCTGTATTCATCGGTGGTCCTATCTGATAACCAGAGAATAAATTGAATTTATATTTTATGAAGGAACAATACTATAATAATTCTGACATCAATACTACCTCTAATAAATGGTTTTAGTATAGAGCGTCAGTATTTATAGAATGGAAATCTTTTCTTGATTGAAATATGAGCAAACCATGAAATTTTAAAAGTTCAAACACCAGTAGACTATTTTCAGTTATATCTGCAATTGATTAAAATCAAAATTGCAAAAACGAAACTTTCGGTTTATTTATGAAACAAGTATATACCCTTCCCTATTTTTTAGTGTTTCCTTTTTCTTTACTAAATCCTAGGTCCTATTATTTGCTATTAAGAAGTGACTATAGATGGCACGTTTTTTTCGAACAAAGAATTCTGAAATCTGATACCTCATATGAAAATAGTGAAAACGAAGACTATATCTCCCCAAGCCGGAGAGATTGAATCCTTCCTTCTACCTTGGAAATCTGCCAGACTCATCGTGAAATTATTAAAAAGTAAAAACATTTTTATGTCTCATTCAAATTCTATACCGTCTTTTGTCAGAATAATGATAATAATAAAAAGACCGTATTATATAGAAAAAGGTGTGACTAATACAATATGTATGCATGATAAACCATAGATTATTTTTTTTTTCTTTGGAAAAAAAATATTTTTTTAATGGTTGAGGTTTTGAGTCTAGTTTGTATATTGAGTTCTGCCATTTTGATTTTAATCAATTGAGTTCATAAAATTTGGTCCCTAGGACTTCACAATTTAAAAATGTTACATTTTTCCCTTTGAATATTGAGTTCTATTTCAATTTGGTCCTTAGGACTTTGAGATTTATACTTAACCTTGATTTTTTTACTAAATACTCACTTTAAGTCCAATTAATGTCAAATATGAAAGAGATCATTGGTAAAAGTTCAATGTAAGTGAAAAATCTTAAAACTCAAGGACCAAATGAAAACTAAATCAAAATTCAAGGATAAAAATATATCATCCTGAAAATCTAGGAATCCAAGAAAAATAAAACTCAAAATTTAAGGGATAAAAAGTGTGATATTTTGAAAATTTGAGGCCAAATAGAAACTCGACTCAACTGTCCAGAATAAAAGCATATTTTCCCCCTTTTTTTTAAATAAAATAAAGTGCATCAATACTTGAGCCTCTAATGAAAGAAAGTGAGTTCATATAATTTCATCACCAATCCATAAAACTCGGATCAAATAGTCATATACCAATTAAAAAGATAAATACTCAATCTGAAGGCATAAATTACTGTTATGTCCAAATACATATGATAAAGCAAATACTAACCTTCTCTCTTTTGCTCATTTGCTTCTCTTCCAGATCTTATGCATCAACGCGCTTCCTGTAATGAATTGGAATTATTGTGGTCAGAGATGAAGAAATCTACTAACGTAGATTGATAAGCAAAATTCGCACAATGAAGAAATCTACTAACGTAGAAATGAAGAACATTTTAAGAACACTAAATTCTCAAGATAGGTAGGTTAGAACCAAATGTACGAATGTAAGCAAAATTCCCAAAAGTAAGAGAACTGTTAGATTGATAAGAATAAATGAGTTTTTTTTAATATAGAAAATTGTTGATTTTTTTTTTTTCGAATATAACAAAATTTCACTGTGTATCCATGATAAACATTAATAGATCAATCAGTGATAGACACTGATAGATATCTATCAATGTCTATCACTGTCACTGATAGTTTCAATGTCTATAACTAATAGACAGTGATATTTTACTATATTTTGAAAATGTTTCCAGCAATGCAAGAGAATGTTAAAATATTACCGCAACCAAAACAAATTGGTAATGGGAATTATTAGTACTCATCGTCACTACTATAGACAACATTGTTCGAATTAGAGGATGTTATATTTTATATTATACTTGCTCTTATACTAACTCCCAGAGATAGGGATTCAGATTAGGAGTGTTCAAAAAACTTGGTAATTCGACCAACCCGGACTACCCAACCTCAACGGTAAGGATTGGGTTGAGTTAGATTTTATTTTGGGTTGAGTTGGGTTGAAAAAAAAATTAAAATGATTTGGGCTAGTTGCATAAATGGAATTCAAACCCAAAATAATAGAATATGTAGTACAAAGATAAAACAATTGCATATATAGAACAAAAAATAGTAAAGGACCAAAAAATCCATGCCCAACCACCATTTTGCGCGTTGTTTCCCAATTTTCTCAAATTGAAAGTTATCATTGATAGCTACTATCAGTGAAGCTTTTAATTTGAGAAGTGTGTTATAAGTAGCTATCATCAATAGCTATCACCGATAGCTGCCATCAGTGGTAGCTTTTTGATTTGAGAAGTGTATTATCAGTTGCTATCACCGATAGTTGCTATTAGTGATAGCTTTCAATTTGAGAAGTGTGCTATTAGTTGCGATCGCTGATACCTGTAATCCGTGATAACTTTCAATTTGAGAAGTGTGCTATTAGATACGATCGTTGATAGCTACAATCCTTACTACTATCAGCGATAACTTTTAATTTAAGAAATGTACTATCAGTTGCTATCAGTAATACTGCTATCGGTGAATATCAATAATGTTGTTACTAGTGATAACAACTGATAGCTGCTATCAATGATAGCTTTCAATTCGAGAAACGTGTTATTAGTTACTATCGTTGATAGTTGTTATAAGTGATGTTGCTATTAGTTATAACTTCCAATTTGAGAAATGAGTTATTAGTTGACTGATATGTTTTTATCAATGATAGCCAAATAGTATTGCCAATATGTTTCTATCAATAGTATTATTTTGATTTTTTTTGTTGTTTGAATTTGATATCATGTTATAGTTGTTTGTAAATAATCAGGGTCTTTTGATTAATTTGTTGACACATGTAGTGTGTTTGTATGTCGTTATTGATGCATATAAGTATAAAATGATATCTTTCAACATTGATAGTCATAAAAGATAACATTGATAGCTACTGTCAATGATATTTTATATTGCTATCAATGTAATAGATATCACCGATAGTATTTATGTATTATGTAATGTAATATTTAAGAGGAAATGACTCATCGAGATTGTTTGACTGTGTATAAAAGTTTTCATTGATAGCATTCATAGTATCACTGTGATATTATTGATAGATTTCATATTCTTAAAGTCCTATAAAAAGAAAAAAAACATTATTGGCCTATTTCATAACGTTTTCATTTCTTATTTTTGAGAAATAAACTTGTTTAATAGCTATTTCATTTCTTATTTCAAACTTTTAATAAATATTTCTAAAAATGGTGCAATGAGGACTATTCTTTCAAATCCATTTTCATTTGTTAATTATATTTATTGTTTCGTTATAATAATCAAATTTGATGATTGACTTGTCGGTGTTAAGTCTTGAGTTTGAAACTCAGTTTTATAATTCTTTTTTTAAATGATTCAAGTGGGAAATGGGAAGATGAGGGAGAGAAATGTTTGATGAGATGGAAGCAAAAACTGGAGAAAGGAAAATAAATTAAAAAAATTTAAAAATGGGGAAAGGGAAAATTTAAAAAATTAACAAAATTGGAAAAATAAAAGAAAATAAAAAAAAAAACAGAGAAAGAAAATAAAATAAAAAAGGAGAAAAAAAAAAGAAAAAAACTGGAGAAAAAGAAGGAAAGAAAATATTTTTAGATTTTTTCTCTTATTGTTCTATTTATTACAAATAACCAAATGATTTTTCAGGTCAAGTCAAATAAAGATTGCAGAAACAGTGTAATTTGCAAATCTTTCTATATATTGCACACAATTTTAGAGAGGCACCACGATCCTTTTTATACAAACCTTTGCCCTAATTTAGGGGCAATAAAATAATAATAAATGAAGAAATAAGGGTATAAGAAAATGTACAGATGGCCGAATGAGATGAAGGAAAAATGAATCAGAATAACAACCTATAATAGAAAGCATGATTGGGAAAATGATCATATGTGGCATTCTTGATAACCTGACATCTTAATGTGTGAGTTGGCAGAGTTGGACTTGTTAACTTCTTTCAGCTGGACTTTCTCTCTAACATCCCCCCTTCAAACTTAGGGGTACTTCAACTATCCCAAGTTTGTTGCACAAAGTAAAGAACTATGAATAAGTAAGCGTTTTTTGTAAGACAATCTGCAAGCTGATTGGTGGTGGGAACATATCTGATTTCCAAAGTCCCTTTTAGAACTTGATCTCGCACATAATGAACGTCAATCTCAATATGTTTGGTTCTAACATGAAAAATAGGATTTGAAGTAAGAGCATTTGCACTGAGGTTATCACACCACAAGATTGGTTTGACGAAGGATTTCATATCGAGTTCACCCAGAAGTTGCTGCAACCATACAATTTTAGAGGAGGCTTGAGCCAAAGCCCTGTATTCTGATTCAGTGCTAGAACGTACAACTGTTGTTTACTTCTTTGATGACCAAGAGACAAGATTATGACCAAGGAAGACACAATAAGCAGCCACAAACTTTCGGTCGTTCATGTTAAAGGCCCAGTCTGCATCAGAAAAGGCAGAGATGTGCAAGTTAGGACTAGGTTGGAAGATAGTACCATAGTGCTTGGTACCACTAATGTATCGTAACACCCTTTTTACTGCCTGCCAGTGGATGTCAGTTAGCTTTTGCATAAGTTGACTGAGATGATTCACTGCATAAGAAATATCAAGTCGAGTAGTTGTAAGATATTGAAGTGCGCCGACTGCACTTCTATATATAAAGGGATTAGTAAGAGGATTTCCATCACTACTTGAGAGGTGTTTGCCTTGAATACATGGAGAGGGGGTAGGTTTGAGGTCAGAGAGCTCCAACTTATGAAGTAATTCATCAACGTATTTAGCTTGATGAAGTAAAAATCCAGATTCGAGACAGGTAACTTGGATACCCAAAAAGTAACTAAGGCGCTCAAGATCTTTTAATGCAAATGTATTATCCAAGGCTTGTATCAGCTGAGTAATTAGGCACCCGTCATTCCCAGTTAATATAACATCATTGACGTAGACTAGGAGAAAAATGATAGTAATCGTTGTTCTATATATGAAAAGGGAGGAATTAACCAGTGAGTGAATGAAACCCCATTGGAGTAAGTCTGCTTTTAGTGCATTATTCCAGGCTATTGGAGCTTGTTTTAATCCATATATGGCCTTTTTTAGCTTGCACACATAGTGAGGATATCGTGAGTCGACATATCCTGGTGGCTGTGACCTATACACATTTTCAGATAATTGACCATTAGAAAGGCATTGTTGAAGTCAAGCTACCTAAGCTCCTACCCTCTTGATACTGCAACGCTAAAGACAACACATTGTTGAGGTTTTTACTACAGGGCTAAAAGTTTCGAAGAAATCAATACCTGGATGTTGGTGAAATCCCTTAGCAATAAGGCGAACCTTGTATCTCTGTATCGACCCATTGGCATTGCGTTTTAGGTGAAAGACCCATTTGTTACCAACTATATTAAACGTTGATGAGGAAGGAACAAGCTGCCATGTATTGTTTTGAATAAGAGCATTGTATTCATTGTCCATGGCACTCTTCCACTGTGGAGTTGCAATAGTATCACATACTCTGGTTAGTTCAGTGCACGTCCTATCTGTAGGACCCTTAGATAGCCACACCTTTGGTTTGAAAATACCAGCTTTGCCTTTTGTAATCATCGGGTGAGTAGGGAGATTAATAGGATTCATAGGTCGAGAGGAATGGACTAAAGACTAGCTTCAGACGAGGTGGAACTGGGATGATATGGTGAGGACAATGAGTCTGGAGCTGGACAGGTGAACATTGGGTGTGAAGAAGCTAAATGTAAGGCAGAGGCAGAGCCAATGGAAGGTTGGGCTACAATATCACTAGAGAGACGATCTGGTGTAGATATTGGGGCAGCTGATGGGCCAGTAGGCTGGTGGGAAAATGGATGGATAATATGGGCTGAGGAGGTTGTGATTGCAATAATTTTGATGAGTCTGAGAATTGGGCCTGAGTTGGGTGGGGAACATTTTTTAGAATGGGTTGAAAGTTAGGTTGAATAGCCAATGTGATTTTTTAAGGCTTTTGAGATTGAAACTCAGAGGCATAGGGAAAATCTTGTCCATTGAATATTAAATGTCGAGAGATATACAACTGACCAGACTTACTAAGGCATTTGTATCCCTTGTGTGATGGGCTTGGCCCAAGATAAACACATTTTTCAAAATGATACTGAAATTTGTTTGTCTGGTAGAGCCGAAGACAGGGAAAATAGGCACAACCAAAGATTCGTAGAGTTGTCAAATCTAGTTTCGTTTTAAACATCAGCTCAATAGAAGCCATCCAATGAAGCATGGGAGTGGGTAGGCCGTTTATCAGGTATACTGCCATGGAGAAGGCATCTCACCAAAACGAAATGGGCATAGAAGCCTGTGTAAGAAGTGTTAAACCAGTTTCTACCAAGTGTTTGTGCTTCTACTCAGCCCTCGCATTTTGGGTTGAGATATATGGGCATGACAATCTAACTGCAGTTCCCATTGAAGTACAGGCTTGATGGACACGATGTTACTCACCACCATTATCAGACTGTAGTGCTTTGATTTGTGTATTGAATTGTGTTTGGACAAATTGAGTAAAATGTTGGAAGGCTGTGGGAGTGTCACTTTTTTGTTTGAGAGGATAAATCCAAAGATATCAACTGTGATCATCTAAAAATTAAACATAATATCTATATCCATTTATTGAGGTTATGGGAGCGGGCCCCCAGACATCTGTGTGTATGAGATCAAAGCATTTGTAGCACGGGAGATGGACAGAGGAAAGGGTAAGGCATGAGACTTTCCCAATCGGCAAGATTCATAGAAGAACAAGTCTTCATTCATTTTAGTGGAAACATTATAATGTCTAAGTAAGCAATTTAACGTTTTAGACACTGGATGACTCAGACGCCTATACTAGACAGTACGAGATTCTACAACATTTACTCAAATTCCCGATAAAACAAAGGCTGCAGACTTCTTATTTTTGTGCAGGGACTATTCTTGGCCAACTTTTCCATTGTGCATGATCTGAACTCCATCCAGACGATAGAGACCATCACTAAGCTCCCCTCTCAGTAACGTGCGTCCCGTAAGCTTGTCCTTTATAAGACAACGATCAACATAAAATTCAACAAAAATGACATTATCATTATCAAGTTTGGAAACACCGAGCACGTTTTTAGCTATATCTGGTACACACAAAATATTTGTTAGTTGAAAATTGATTTCCCATAAGATAAGCAAGAGTTTCTCGTATATGTAATATCTAGTTTCTCACCATTTCCAACAGTAACTAGTTCATTACCTCCATATTCAGTGAGATGATCTATGTTTGAGGAATTAACAGTGACATGGTTGGTAGCTCCATTGTCAGCATACCAGTTGAGCTTAGCCATTGTTTCAGAAGTTGCAAGAAATGGATTAATATTCTGTGTAGTGACAAAGACTGCTGGATTGGTAGGATTGTTGATAGAACTAGACATATTTCCACTACTCCGTCCTTGATTGAAAGATGGGGAGAAGTCCTTTTCGAGTCAATGATATCATACCAGGTCTGTGTGGCCGAACTTACCACATACTTGACACATTGGTCGATTGTTACCATGACTGTTGCTGCGTCCCCTATTGCCTCCATTGTTATTGTGGGAGAAGTAGTTGTTCAGAACGTTATTACCATTGCCATTCTTACCATTGAACTGGTGGCGATTAAAATTCTGACTGCCTGGAGGTCGTGACCCATTCGGAGGTTGATTAAACACTGCATTGGCAATAATTTTATGATTGAAGGAGGTATTAGACTTCATAGCTTTTTGATATTCAAGGCATTTCTCATATGATAGAAGTTCCGACTGCATATCGAGCCATGATATGCCTGGTTTTCCTTGAATGCCAATGACTATCAGATTATATTCTTCATCTAACCCCAGAAGAACTTGAGAAATCAACGCTCGAGTAGTAATTGCACTTCCAGCCTGGGCTAGGTTATCACAGTATGATTTCATCAAACGTAAATATTCACTCATCTTAGTGTTACCTTTGCGAGTTTGTTGAAAAATATGGCGTAAGTAGTTCTCCTCAGCTCTGGACTAAATGCTAAATAATTCTGAATGGCTTTATAAAGTTTTTTTGCATTGTCAAAACCAATCAGCATTCTTTTGCATTGTCAAAACCAATCAGCTGCATAGCGACCATGGGCATCATTGAATTGTAGAGCTAACTAAGGAGAAGCTGATCCATTGTTATTCAGGCCTCATATTGTGGATTCAGGCTTCTCTCAGTAGTGGTACTTACAGAATCTTCATGTACCATTTGAGAACTTGAAGCATCACTGATGCTTTATGCATCTAGTCTCGAGTTGTCACCAGGGGTTGGGAGAAATATGGAAGGGCAAGGATTCTTACTAGAAAGGTGACCTTTGAGCTTGTAACTTCGAAGAATGGGGAGAGCAAGATTTTTGCATAGTAAAAAATTTCCTTGATCGAGCTTGATACTCATTATCTGAATCAAAAGTTGGTTCAACGGAGGGTTGTTAAACTTTGCAGATTCAGACCCCCCAGATACGGTGTTTGCCATGGCACTCTGATACCAAAAAAGAGATTGTAGAAATAGAGTAATTCGCAAATCTTTCTATATATTGCACACAATTTTATAGAGGCACTGTGGCCCTTTTTATACAAACCTTTGTCCTAATTTAGGGACAATAAAATAATAATAAATGAAGGAATAAGGGTATAACAAAATGTACAGATGACCGAATGAGATGAAGGGAAAATAAATCAGAATAACAACCTATAATAGAAAGCATAATTGGGAAAATTATCATATATGGCACTTTTGACAACCTGGCACCTTAATGTGTGAGTTGGCAGAGTTGGACTTGTTGACTCCTTCCAGCTGGACTTTCTCTCTAATGAAGTCTCGGGTCCATAAATTCACTGTCCAGATCGGCTTGATATATACATACATACATACATACATACATACATACACATATATATATATATAACCTAATTTCAAATTTTACCTTTTAGATTTTCTTTTCTTTTTGCCGCTCGAGCCTCGCTCTGTCTCTCGACTCTCTCTCTCGACCTTCAACTTCAGTTTGCATGATCTCAGATGCCTCGCCGTTGCCATCTCTCTTAGACTCGATTCAATCTCAATCCTCCTTGTCGTCTCCCTCATTTCGGCTATCTATCTCCTATACTCGCCTCATTGTCTCCCTTGACTTTTTCCTTGCTTTCTGGTGATTAGTGCATGTTTTTGTTTATTTCTTCTATCATCAGTCGATGGATGAACTGTGTTGATTTTTTCATTGTCGAGCTGTTTTTTTTGCTTCTTTTTTTTTTTTGTTGTTCTAGTTCATATTAGGGATGATTTAGTTGCTTTGTTCTCTACTTTTGTGTTGTTTTTAGCTCTTAGATTTTGCTTTTCAATCTCAAAATGGATATGACTAGAGTTTATGGTAGCTTGTGTAATAAAAAAAAAAAAACCGATGACTTAACCTGACCCAACTTGAAAATTTTGGATTGGGTATGGGTTGGATTGACCCTTCAAAATATTGAGTTAAAGCCAATCTAAAATTTTTAGTTTCTATAAAAAGTCCCTAAACCAGCTGAATTCGCCCGTGTACACCCTTAATTCAGATTTCAAATAAACATGTGTATACACGCATTTAACAATGACTCAAACAAAAGGCATCAAAAGAATGTCACACATTAGCTTGGACAACAGTTGAATTCAAATTCTTATTACACCTAATAGAAAATTAAACAAAGAAGTACAACCTAAAAAAAATGAACAACCATTGCATTACATCATACAATATAATAAAAGCAAAAGAATGCAACACAATGTAGAGAAAGAAGTTAAAAACTATTGTTTTCCTAATTATATGATGATGATGCCCTCCATGATAATTTTTCTTGTTCGATTTAGATATCGGATATCAACAATCTCTTGTATTGATATTGTTTTAAAAAAAAACACTATTGACTATATAATTTGAACCAACGCCACTCCCTCCTCTTAACCAAACTCAAAATGGTCTTTCACCCGAACAATCCTAGGGGATGCTTTGTTACAAATATGCAATTGTTCTCTTGTACATTACTTGTGCTAAACAGTGTATAAAATCCTTCAGATAGACACAAAGTAGGTTTTGGTCGTATTAGGTTAATCAATCTTCGCATTAGGTCAAAGTTAATAAGGGAACCAAGCAACTTCATAGCTGAGGAAAGTTAGCATTATATAAATCAACGACATATGGAAAAGAATTGAGATAAAAACATGCAATTCATCTTTGAGATGAACAATTCTCTTCTGAACATTTCTATTTGGCTCTGCAAGATCTTGCTTCACAATAATAGGACCAACTAATTTTTAAATAGTTGCATCATCTTCAGCAAATCCAACTCCTATATTACGCCAAAAAATAATGCAAGAATAAAAATCGGTCTCAAACTTGAAGAGGACAACTATTGGAAATGTATTTCATAAGTATATTCTGAACAAAGAAGTATGTTTGATATAAATACAACTTCAGGGGCTAAGAATAGACATCAACCATCCCCCCTAAAGTCTCTAACCTTCCTAACAACAAATACTAAGTTTCTAACCTTCCTAACCACAAAGATAAGTCTAAATAGTCATACATTTAACACCCCTCAAACTTAAGGTGGTAACGTAGGAATCAACTTGAGTTTGTTAAGCAGCGGAAGAAAGCGCCTAGAGGACAAAGCTTTGGTGAAAATATCAAGCGGGTTGCTCAGTAGTAGAAATAGCTCGTAAAAGAAGAGTTTTAGATGATGTAAAAAAATGACAGTCATTTTCAATATGCTTAGTGCACTCATTAAAAATATCATTGTGAGCAATCTGGATGACACTACGATTGTCATAGTGAAGGATAGTGGTATTGATAGGATGTAGAATCATGCAATGGAAGCAATTAGAATCAATAAGCACTCTAATTACATTTACTTTGAGTTCTAAAAACATGCAAAACATATTTTTCATAAGAGGGTTTCATGAAACACATACATTTGAAAAATTCCTCCAATTCCAAGTTGCTCCTCATAAATTCCCAGCTTCAAAATTTTCAGTGAACCACCAAAAGATCTTCTCTACTATTCTCAGCCATTAATTTGAGTGGTGGAACTAAAAATTGAAGTGAATTGTGAAGGGAATTGGTGTGGATCTGAAAGAGGAAGAAAAATTCTGCCGAAAATCTTATTTCTAGCAGCTCTGTCTCCAATTTGAGAAAATTGAATGTTTTATATTTCTCATACATGCAATTCACTTGGAGACTCAGCTCTTTGACTCATCCAAGAGCATTTAATTTTGCTAGCTAGCTGTTAAAGGAGACCTAATCCACCAAATCATGGAATTTCTCACTATAGAAAGTGGGTTTTTCCATTAAATCAAAATTTGATTTTAATTCAAAATTAATCAATATATAAAATTCATTTTCTCAAATTGAATTTGAAACTGAAAATAAATTTGATTTTAGTTAATTAAACATATTTAACTAATTAAATAATAATTTAATATCAAATATTAAATTAATCAAACACCTAATTCTAAACATGAATCCAATTAATGTAATCAATACTTAAATCAATATTTATATTGAATATAATTATAGAAACCCTAATTCGAAATTGAACAATTGAAATTAAAACCCTAATTTATAATTTGAACATTTCAAATTTACTCAATTTACTATTCAAGGTGTTCATGTTTTACGAGTTAGTAATGAACCTACAAATCATGAGCTCCAACGATTTGAGATTAATTGGCTAAAACTCTTTAGACTGAATTAATCAATATTTGTTAACTACTGAGTTACACCACTATAGCTCAATAGTTGCACTATCCTCACTGTAGACATATTTGTGTCCACTTGATTTAACTATAATCAGTAAGTCAACCCTTCACAAGTTGTTCATAATAACGGTTGAGTCAATATGTTGTTATCCCTATAAATTACATCTTGCTTTTTATGTTCCACTGATCTTCTAATGAACAGCTGGTTTGTGATCCAATTACTAAATCGGATCCCTCTCAGACTAATGAGAAGCTAGGACCCCTTGTTCAAGACCTAGATTCATCACTTTAGAGAACAACCTTCCTACTATCCCTCGGGTAAGCGTGAATTCCATCTTGCACCCTATGTCCCCAACTATTTGAAGGATCTCATACCGAGAGTTCCATTAGCGTGTTCAGATCGCTTCGATTTCACAGTGATCGAAACATAAAAGATATACATTCAACACTAACAGTTATGCATATAAACCTAGTTATCGACATGCTCTGAACACAATAAATAATAGGGAAAGGGTTCATACTAGTTGAAGTCTCTCTTCAAACATCTGAACCCAATGTAGCAGAAACCCTCAAACAGAACTACCAACACCTGACGGGTATGTCGACTGCAACAGCACGATCAGAATGAACACGAACACTACAGTGGGGATGACACCACCACTAGTGAAGCCTGGGTATCCTCGGAGTGACAACCCAAAGAGTGGGCTTTGGTGATTTTGGTAGAGGATGGAGGATAACGATTCATGTAGATGATAAGCAAGTGGGAGATAATACAATGCTATCGTATAGCATAAGTGCTTATCGTATAGAAGAGTTACATGATCGTGTAGGAAAGGCTGAACGATCATTTAGGAAAAATGTATATGATTGTTTAGAGAAGTCATGAGGTAGACGATCGTTTAGACGGAAGAGCTTCTATCGTATAGGCTCTCATGATCGTTTTCACAAATTCTTTTGGGTGCTCGAAAATAATGAATGCACAATATGAAAAATGAAAACGATTTTCATTTTTAACCCGCTGGTTACCATAACCAACGCAGTCCACTACCCACATCCGCACGTGGAAGAATTGGTTATTTATCATATTATTAATCATCAATCAATTAATAAATATAATCATATTATATTTATATCCTATAGTTTGATATCACATATCTACTATAGTATTTTCTCATCTACTTGATATAAATCATATTTATATCTAATTTCTTCCAAATTAATGTATCTCATACATTTAGCCAATTATATCATATATAATTAACCAGTCAAATTATAGCATATATAATTGAACTTCCTCTTGTCAATTTGAACATTTCAAATTAACCCAAACATTGGTTCTCGACTTTATCCAAGCTACCCAAGGGACCTAATGGACCTGTGGCTCGAAGCTCCAACGGTACGTAAATAGCTGACTAAACTCTTTAGCCACGAGATCCACCATCTGTTAACTGTCAGTGATTCCACAAAAGACCAATAGTTGAACTCTTCTTACCACAGATATATTTCTGTGTCCATCGGATATAACAAACCATGAGTACGATGATCCTTCACAGATGCTCGTAAGTACAACTGAGCCAATTTACTGTTTTTCACCTGTAGTTACATCTCACTCCTTAAGTACCACTCATTCCTCTAATGAATAATACAACATAGTCCAACTATGTGTGAACACCTTTCGAGCAAAGAGAAGGTGTGTGGTGCCACATCGTTCAAGCCCCAGAATCAACCCTTAAGGAAACCATCTATCTACTTACCCCTGTCTTGAGGAAGGAGTGAATTTCATCTTGTGTAGCTGAGTTCCCAACTCATAAAACAGACAAATCCTCAAAATGGTAGGTTTGAATCGGCGACCTGGCCACTCACACCCATACAAATCAAAGGACCACCCTTAATGGCAGGAGTTCCCAACTCATTCAGGATTGAGGTCATGTTACCTATGGTCATCCTAGTGAAGTGAAGTCTCTGTCATGACCGGTGTTATATAACGAGACTTTAACACTGGTCAGGTCTTATACAAAATTTTTGTATATGACGCCCCTGCTCGCATGTCCCCAACTTGAATGATCAGGATTAGACCATCTGTGACAAGTCACAACACTTGTGATCATCCCACAAAGCGGGCCGCGTCCATAGCGTTACTAGGATAAGGTTTCCCTCATTTATCCATTTACTACAGACCATTTTGGTTATCACTCAAGACATGATCCATTTGTATGTCTCCACATACATGCTTGAGTCACATACAGATAACCAAGGATTTTATGTTTATTGGTTTGTGGTAAAGCAAATAAAACAATTAACTGAGCAAAATACAAGATGTGAAGTAAATATCATATATTAACAACACAAGTGTTCATACATACTGTTTACAAACTACAGAACACGAGACTTTAGGGCATAAACCCCAGCAATCTCCCATTGTCCTAAAGCGAAGTGTGGTGTATAAAAAACTTAGTACAAAACAATAAACTAGGGCATAAAAGCCCAGTACAAGAAAATCTCCCACTTGCCCTAGTCTAACCGCGGACGATCCTGTAAACCCATGCTCTGTAGGTGACCCTCAAATACTGTAGCCGTGAGAGCTTTTGTAAACGGATCAACAACATTGTTCTCTGAAGCGATTTGCGTGACGATCATGTCCCCTCGCTGCACTATCTCGCGGATCAGATGATACTTTCGCTTTATGTGTTTTCCGCACCGATGACTCCTTGGCTTCTTGGAGTTCGCCACTGCCCCAATATTATCACAATAAAGGGTAATAGGTCTACACATATCTAGAACATCTTCTAGGTCTATCAAGAACTTTCTGAGCCAGACGACCTCCTTAGCAGCTTTGCAAGCCGCAATGTACTCCGCCTCCATCGTGGAGTCGGCGATGCACCCCTGCTTAGTGCTTCGCCACACTATAGCTCCTCCGTTAAGAGTAAATATTGACCCTGATGTGAACTTGCGAGAGTCCTTATCAGTATGAAAGTCAGAATCCGTGTATCTTATAAGAATCAAATTCCTCAAACCATACACGAGCATGTAGTCTCTCGTTCTCCGAAGATACTTGAGGATGTTCTTCACTGCGGTCTAGTGACCCTGGCCTAGGTTAGACTGATACCTACTGACTATGCCCACAGCGTAGCAGATGTCTGAACGAGTACAGAGCATCGTGTACATTAAACTGCCAACGGCAGATGCGTATGAGACCCGTCTCATTTCCTCAACCTCTTAAGGCGTCTTAGGACACATGTCCTTAGACAAAGTGACTCCATACCGGAACGGCAGTAGGCCCCTCTTGGAGTCCTGCATCGAGTACTTGAGCAACATCTTATCAATGTATGATGCCTGAGACAGTGCTAACACTTTGTTCTTACGATCTTGAAAGATCTGTATACCTAGAATAAACTGAGCCTCTCTCAAATCTTTCATTTGGAATTGGGTCGCTAGCCAGTTCTTAACTGCATTCAGTAGACATACATCATTCCCAATGAGTATGATATCGTCTACATATAACACTAAGAAGACTACTGAAACGTTGATGATTTTCTTATAGATACAAGTTTCATCAACGTTTTGGTCAAAGCCATACGACTTGATCGCATCATCAAACCGTATGTTCCAAGATCGAGACGCCTGTTTTAGTCCATAAATGGATCGATTATGTTTGCAAACCTTTTGCTTTTGACCTTGGGCTATGAATTCCTCGAGCTGCACCATATAAATGGTCTCCTCAAGATTTCCATTCAGAAAGGCCGTTTTGACGTCCATTTGCCAGGAGGATATGAATCGACTTTAACATGGAAACAGGATAGAAAGTTTCCTCATAGTCGACTCCCTCTATCTGGGTATAACCCTTTGCCACAAGTCGAGCCTTGAAAGTCTGTACCTTCCCATCAGCACCCCGTTTGTGCTTGTAGATCCATTTACAACTTATAGGGTGAACCCCATCAGGTTGATCAACAAGATCCCATACTGAGTTGAAGTACATCGACTCCATCTCGAGATCCATGGCCTTGACCCATTCATCCCGGTCAACATCCTCCATTTCCTTCTTATAAGACAACGGATCCTCTACGTCGCCATCTGCTACCATAGCAAGGATTTTCGTGAAACCTAGATAGCGAACGGGTGGGTTCGCAACCCTTCCACTACGTCGAGGTTCCTTCAACTCTTGAGGTGAAACCGACCTACTGGATGAGCTCCCATTAACAACTTTTGTTGATATAGCAGGCTCTTCAACAACTCTTGTTGAAGTTTCAGTAGTTTCATTGGAAAGCTCACGCAACACGACTTTACTTCGTTGACTGTGCTCCCTTATATGATCTTCCTCCAAGAAAGTAGCGTTTTTTGAAATAAACATCCTATTTTCCATCTCGTGTACCTTTGGGGTAGCCTACAAAGAGGCACAACCTCGACCGTGGTTCCACTTCTTGGGATTAGCCTCAAGCACATGTGTAGGGAAACCCCAAATGCGGAAGTGATGTAAACTAGCTTTACGCTCGTTCCATAACTCCAGAGGTGTTCTTGCAACACTCTTGGAGGGAATACAGTTGAGTATGTACACCGCAGTCTCCATTGGGAAACCCTAAAATGAGTTCGGTAAAGAAGCGTAACTCATCATCGAGCGAACCATGTCTAACAAGGTCCTATTTCTCCTCTCCGCTACACCATTCTGCTAAGGTGTACCCGACGCTGAGAGTTGGGAAACGATTCCATGTTCTATCAAATAGTCCTGGAATGCCGAGTCCAAAAACTCTTCACCTCGATCCGATCGAAGTGTTTTAATTTGTCTATCTAATGTGTTTTCAACTTCAGCCTTGAACTCTTTGAACTTTTCAAAGGATTTAGACTTTCGTTGCATAAGATAAACATACCCGTACCAGGAGTAATCATCAGTAAAATTGATAAAATACTCATAGCCACCTCGGGCTCGCACATTCATAGGACCACAAATGTCAGAATGTACTAACTCAAGAGGCTTCTTGGCTCTAGAACATTTTCTAGTAAAAGGTCGTTTAGTCATCTTACCCTCAAGGCAAGATTCACAAACTGGTAAAGAATTTTCTTCTAACTCACTTAGAAGTCCATTCTTCACCAATCTCTCAATCCTATTGAGATTGATGTGCCCTAAACGTAGATGCCAAAGTTGGACATTTTCTTTTGGAGAAATACGTCGATGTTTTGATTGAGTTACGGCAGTTCTGAACATTTTAGTATTATGGAGAGAATTAATGGCTAACGACCTTAGCACATATAAATTCGATTCCAGATTTGCTGTGCAAATAAAAACACCATCTTTATGAATAAACGCTTTATTCAAATCAAAAGAAACAGTGTATTTACATTGCAATAAACACTTTACAGAAATAAGGTTCCTTTTTAGTTTAGGAACAATATATACATCATTGAAAATAAGAAACCTATTCTGTAAAGCTAACTGGAGTCCTCCCACTGCCACAGCTTAGACGACGTGCCCGGTGCCTACCTTCATCGTCATCTCGCCAGCCTCCAGCTGTCGCCAAAATCTAATCCCCTGAAAAGAAGAACAAACATGGTCAGTAGCGCCTGAATCAATTATCCAAGAAGAATCATCATTCTCCACTAAACAAGTTTCAAGCACAAGTAAATCACATTTACCTTTATCCGCTTGGTTTTAGCCTTGGCTGCTTTCTTCTCCTTCAGATGCCGAGGATAGTTCCTCTTCCACTGTCCATCTTGGTTGTAATGGAAACACTTTCCTTTAGCAACTTGTGGACGCCTCCTTGGGGCGATAGACGGTGGGTTAGCAGGTGCCTTCCCTTTTCCCTTACCACTTTTCTTCTTCTTCCCCTTTGCAGAGTTAGAAGAGGAAGGTGTAGACTTCGTTCCTGAGATTGAACCTCTATAGAACGTCCTAGAGGATGAAGCAACATTTACCTCACCCTTCTGTCTCTACTTACTTTTCAGTAAAGATTGGTATGTCTGTAACTCGTTGTGGAGAGTTGTAAGGTTATACTTCACTTTGTTAAAAATCACATTGCTAACAAAATGCAGGAAGCTCTTCAGAAAAGAATGCAAGATTATGCTAACCTGGCTGCCCTCATCGATGGTAGACCCATTCAACTCTGTCACATTGAAGTAGACCATCATGTTTAGTACATGTTCACGAACAGAGGCGCCTTCTTGCATTTTGGAGTTGAATATGTATTTAAGAGCCTCATTCATAAGCTGTTCAGACGGTTGTCCAAACATTACTCGCAGGGACTCTATGATCTCACGCGCTGAGACCATAGGCTCATGTTTCTTGGCCAAGACGTCAAAAATACTTGCCAAGATGTAGGCTCAGGCCTTCTCATTCGCCCTTGTCCATCGCTCGTATAACTTCTGAACATTTCGAGTGGCATTTGGAGCTGGAATTGGAGGACAAGCCTTCGTGAGAGCGAAAATGAGATCCTTGATGATTAGGATCGTCGTGATCATGTATTTCCATGTTGAAAAATTATCGTCAGTTAGTTTTTTGGCGCTTAACAATGATAAGATGGCTGTTGCCATTTGAAAAAATTGTTGAAAATACGAACAAAACTTTATTAGATTTTGCTAAACTACTTTTAAACCAATCAATTTTACAAAACAGTTTCAAGTACCCTAAGTTATAGACTTCTATTTTGCAATGATGCCCTAGTGAGTCAGGATAAACGCCACCGGTAGGGTGATCAGTTGTCCCTTCGCTGGATAAGACATTCTCAACCATTAGGCAGAAGCAACTCTTGGAATTGAACCTAATAGCCACCATTTTTCGGTCCGGAATGGTTAACCTTTAACTATTTTGTGTAAGTGTAACCTCTCATTTTCGGTGCCAGAGTCCCGCCCTAATGCGCTTACCGTAGGGAAAAGACAAATTAGGACAAAAGACTAAGTTACCTTATCCTCTTAATGGAGATCAAATAAAGAAACGCGCAAAACTGCCATCGTTTAGGGGGACACTCCCAGGGTGCCTCGAGGCGATGCGCAGTAACTTTATTCAACCTAATGAGGGAGACCAAGGGATATGCTGTTGCATTTTCCGCTCGCACTTACTATGAACATTCTCTCCATCCACTTTGATATTGACTACCCAAACACCATCCGTTGGGGGGACACGCCAAAGGTGCCCCGAGGTCGAGGATAGATCTCGCGGTGTGGATTATTTAGGAGAAAAGTGAAAGGTTTAAGTGAAGCATCTCATGCCCTAAGTACCTCCCACTGAATGTTCTACCTAGGGATTCATTAACCTAGACAATCTGACTATTGATTTTAGTCTAAGTGTTCTTTTTAAAGCCTGTTCATAAATAATATTTGTTTATGAAATATAAACAAGTTCAAGTAGTCACATTTAAACACTTTAATGGATTGTCCTTAACTTGCATGCATGCATCAAATCTATCTAATTCACCTTTCCAAGTAAGTTCCCAGGTAGGGGTGTTACCTTTCCGTCAACTTAAATACTCCAGCCTAGACA
This sequence comes from Benincasa hispida, assembly GCF_027475165.1. Taxonomy (NCBI): domain Eukaryota; kingdom Viridiplantae; phylum Streptophyta; class Magnoliopsida; order Cucurbitales; family Cucurbitaceae; genus Benincasa; species Benincasa hispida. The sequence goes on from NC_143480.1 coordinate 5,292,246, forward strand.
GAACCCGCCTTAGACAAAAGGTCCATTATAGATAGATTTGCTATACTTTAACCTTTTATTAGCGAATTTAATCCTATTAAACTGATTTAAAGATTAAAGCCTTAGGGTTGCTAATCATATTAGAACCGTGATCTTAGGTCTATGTGATCCAAGTTTTAAACATTTTAAAACCATGAATTAAACCTAAGTGAGCATGCATGTCTTTTTTATTTCTTTTAGTTCTAATTTCTCTTTAACTTTTAAAAAGAAATAACTAAAACCATTGCGCATAACGAGGCGTTTATAACATTTATAAAGTAACCTATGTGTCATACTTTATGCAATGTATGGTCATTACTATATAACTTTTATATAACGCGTAACAACCAAGCAAACATGCTATCATTCACCCTTATACTATAACATTTATAATATAAAGATGATGCATGTCTATGCTTTTTATGCATGCATAAATATAACTCTTATATTATATGATGCATGAGCATGCTCTTACATAATTAAAATCATGCTTCTCTAAATTATAACAATTACAATAAAGAGATGATGCATGATCATTGCATAACCTAAGGTGGGATTTACTATATGTGCATACCATAGTACATAGAAATCATACATCGCATGTAATCTACAAAGGATTAATGGACTGGGATGAGCTTTAACACAAAAACCGGAATGAAAAAACCTATCTATTACATTTTTCATCGAGCAAACTGATTCACAGGCAAACCCGGTCTTGAACCGCCAGGAGCTCCAGCAGGTAGACGATCGTTCATCGTGCACTAGACGATAGGAACATAAGAAAACGATCGCATAGACGACGACGCGGCTGCGAAGCCTGATCGTCCATGCGATCGTGTAGCGCGACGATAGGTAAACGATTTACCTTTAGTTACTAAGCGATCGTTTAGTCAGTTACTAAGCGATGAAGCTTGCTGACCTAAACGATCGTCTAGCGCGCTTTAAAATGATACGCGAGCATCTCATCGTCTAACCGATGCGTGCAACTTGGTAAACGATTTACCTTGCGATGCTAACCGATCATTTAGTCAGTTACTAAGCGATGAAGCTTGCTGACCTAAACGATTGTCTAACGCGCGCGCATTAAACGTACTTAGCGATCGCATGCCCGATCGTCAACCCAAACCAATTCTTGATCGCATACCCCATCGTTTAACCGATGCGTTCAACCATGATCGCGTACTCTTTCATCTTTACGATGTGATGGACAGCGATCGTGTAGAACTTCTTCTGCATGATGCGATCAACGTTAGATCGTCTTCTTCCTCGAAGAACTGCAACCTTTGCCTAGAACTTTGACGAACGACTCAAGACTTCAAACAAACTTTGAATACAGACTCGATAACGATTATTAATGTCCAAAAACACAGGGGCCTTTACAAACAACCGCAAATGTAAAAGGATTTAAACAAACTGAGGTAATTCATCCCGAAAACATCCATTAATCCGGCACATCCACAACAGATTTCACAAATAAAATAGTGTAGAAATGCACCCACCATGAATGTATATTTCATTTCGTTGCAACAGATGAAATCGGAGTATCAAAAAGCTGGCTCTGATACCTATTGAAGGATCTCATACCGAAATTTCCATGAGCGTGTTCAGATCGCTCCGATTTCGCAGTGACCGAAACACAAAAGATATACATTCAACACTAACAGTTATACATATAAACCTAATTATCGGCATGCTCTAAACATATTAAATAATAGGGAAAGGCTTCATACCAGTTGAAGACTCTCTTCGAACGTCTAAACCCAATGCAGTAGAAACCCTCCAACAGATCTACTAACACCCGACGAGTATGTCGACTGCAACAGCACGATCAGAACGAACACGAACACTATAGCGGGGACGACACCACCACTAGTGAAACCCGGGTATCCTCGGAGTGACAACCCAAAGAGTGGGTTTGGTGAGTTTGGTAGAGGACGGAGGATAACGATTCGTGTAGACGATAAGCAAGTTGGAGATAATACAGTGCTATCGTATAACGGAAGTGCTTATTATATAGAAGAGTTACACGATCGTGTAGGAAAGGCTGAACAATCGTTTACGAAAAACGTATACGATCGTTTAGAGAAGTCGTGAGGTAGACGATCATTTAGACGGAAGAGCTTCTATCGTATAGGCTCTCGCGATCGTTTTCATGAATTCTTTTGGGTGCTCGAAAATAATGAATGCACGATATGAAAAATGAAAACGATTTTCATTTTTAACCTGCAGTTACCATAACCAATACAGCCCACTACCCACGTCTGAACGTGGAAGAATTGGTAAATTATCATATAATTAATCAATCAATCAATCAATTAATAAATATAATCATATTATATTTATATCCTATAGTTTGATATCACATATCTACTATAGTATTTTCTCCTCTACTTGATATAAATCATATTTATATCTAATTTCTTCCAAATTAATGTATCTCATACATTTAGCCAATTATATCATATAATTAACCAGTCCAATTAAATCATATATAATTGAACTTCCTTTTGTCAATTTGAACATTTCAAATTAACCCAAATATTGGTTCTCGAATTTATCCAAGCTACCCAGGGGACCTAATGGACCTGTGGCTCAAAGCTCCAACGGTACGTGAATAGCTGACTAAACTCTTTAGCCACGAGATCCACCATCCGTTAACTGTCAGTGATTCCACTAAAGACCAACAGCTGAACTCTTCTTTCCACATATATATTTCTATGTCCATCGGATATAACCAATCATGAGTACGATGACCCTTCACAGATGCTCGTAAGTATAGCTGGGCCAATTTACGGTTTTACCCTCGTAGTTACATCACACTTCTTAAGTACCACTGATTCATTTAATGAACAATACAACATAGTCCAACTATGTGTGAACATCTCTCGGGCTAAGAGAAGGTGTGTGGCGCCACATCGTTCAAGCTCTAGAATCAGCCCTTAAGGGAGTCATCTATCTACTTACCCCTGCCTCGGGGAAGGAGTGAATTCTATCTTGTGTAGTTGGGTTTCCAACTCCCAAATTAGACGAATCCCTAAAATGGTAGGTTTGAATCGGCGACCTAGCCACTCGTACCCATACAAATCAAAGGACCGCCCTCAATGGCAGGAGTTCCCAACTCACTCAGGATTGAGGTCGTGTTACCTATGGTCAACCTAGTGATGTGAAGTCTCTGTCATGAACGGTGTTATATAACGAGACGTTAACACTTTGTGGTCAGGTCTTATACAAACTCTTTGTATAGGACGCCTCCGCTCGCATGTCCCTAACACGAATGATCAGTATCAGACCATCTGTGACAAGTCACAACACTTGTGACCATTCCACAAAGCAGGTCGCGTTCGTAGCGTTACCAGGATAAGGTTTCCCTCATTTATCCATTTACTATAGACCATTTTGGTTATTGCTCAAGACATGATCCACTTGTATGTCGCCACATACATGCTTGAGTCACATATAGATAACCAGGGATTTTATGTTTATTGGTTTGTGGTAAAGCAAATAAAACAATTAACTGAGTAAAATACAAGATGTGAAGTAAATATCATATATCAACAATACAAGTGTTCGTACATACTGTTTACAAACTACAGGACACGAGACTTTAGGGCATCAACCCCAACACTATCTACTCGGTCTTACCCCTGAAATAGGGAAACTTATTGAGCCAGCGCTGTTGAGCCAACCCTCACTTATGCAAATTTGAGGATAATCCCGAATAAACAGGATTTCATAGTAAGCGAAGGATTAAAATCGAGTTACCTAGGTCATCTAAGCGAAATAGTCAGTCTTAAACAGTAAACAACTTTAAAAAGTAAGAGTGATTTATTTCTTGGTTCGATCTTATGCAAACTCATTGCATAGGACGCCCCTACTCCTCATGTCAGTACATGAACAAATCAGGATCACTTTATTTATAGCACTTTACAACAAATCGTAACAACTATAAAGTGGGTTGCATCTGATAGTGTTATCAAAATAAGACACCCAACCTTATTCATATACTATAGATCGTTTTTGCTATTTACTCGAACTTGATCCATCTTTATATAGGGTTGGCAACGGGACCGGGGCAGGGCGGGGGGCGTCCCCTATCCCCGGCCCCGTGGGGAAAATCCTCCCCCATCCCCGCCATTTGAAGGCCGAGATGGGGGCGGGGGTTCTCCGTTGGGAACACGGGGTCCCCACGGGGAATTGGTAGGGGATTCCCCATTTTTTTAGTTAAAATTTTATTAAAATATGGGCTTGACTTTTGGGCTTAGATTTAGAGTTTAGATATTTAATATTGGGTTCCACGAAATTATAAGTCTATACATTATAAACATACATATAAACAAGTTATTTTATATATGTAAATATATATTTATAAAATATTAAGAATATAAATATATCAAATCGGGGTCGAGGATTAATCAGGATCGGGGTCAGGGTCGGAGGCGGGCGGGGATACCGTCCCCGTCCCCAGATGGGGCCCCAAAAAATATCCCTGGTTTGATCCCATCCCCAGTAAAATCGGGGATTTTGGGCGTGACCCCTCGAGGACCCGACCCCGCGGGGAATTTTACCGACCCTATCTTTATGTCTCTACATAAAGTTCAAGTATTCATATAATAGCTATGGATCTTAGTTTATTGGATTTAGTCTTTACAAGTGCAATTTACAAAATTCAATAACAACTAGGAATGATGAATAACATCTTCATTGATAATAGAAAATGTTTAACTTTACAAACTGCGAGTTTTAGGACATACAACCCAACAGACAAACAGCTGAAAAACTCCCATATCAGCAAGAAGCCAGTGGAGCCACAATAACTCTGATGTAGAATCAGCTAAGGCGCGATATTCAAATTCCATACTCAAGCGAAAGACTACATTAAGTTTCTTACACCGCCAAGAAATAAGAGAATCGCCAAGGTAGAAACAATAACCTGAAGTAGAATGCCGATCAGTAGGATCATCAGCCCAATCAGCGTCAGAGTAGCTAGATAAAACCAGGGATGACTGGGATGAAAACTGAAGGCCATGTCCCAAGTCCCCTTGACATAGTGAAGAATATAGAGAACAACAGTAAAATGAATGGTTTGAGGGGGCAACCATGAACTGACTTACAATGTGAACAACATATGCAATGTCGGGATGAGTCACTGTTAGGTAAATCAGGCTACCAATAAGTTGACAATAGAGAGTGGCATCTTCGAGAGGAACGCCATCAAACGAAGTCAGGAAAACATTAGGATCGAGTGGTTTTGGGGCTGTAGTAGAGTCAATGATACCGAAACGCACCAATAAGTACGAAGCATACTTCGCTTGAGACAATGAATAGCCAATAGAGCTCATTAACACCTCAAGACCAAGAAAGTAACTAAGGGACCCCAAATCCTTTATCTCAAACTGTTCGCCAAGGTAGTGTTGCAAATTAGAAATAGCCTGAGGATCATTTATAGTAATAATCATTTCATCAACATATAGAAGAAGGAGAATAATACCATGGTCCATCTGATGTGTAAAAAGTATCGTGTCATGAGGACTCGACATAAACCCAAGCTGAACAATGGTGGAATTGAAAGTTGCAAACCAGGGTTGCGAGGCTTCTTTCAACCCATACAACGCTCGACAAAAAAGGTACACCTTCTGAGATGGTAGAAAGATACCTGGGGGTGGTTGCATATAGACTTCCTTAGATAAAACCCAACAACGGCTAAGAGACTCTGAACAGATGTCATCTGGGCCACAGGTGCAAATGTTTCTTCATAATCGATTCCATATTCTTGAGAGTATCCTTTTGCCACTAGCCGAGCTTTATATCGTTCAATAAAATCATCGAGCGAGTCTTGATCTTCTAAACCCACTTGCAACCAATAGGCTTCTTACCATGAGGTAAGTCAACATAGTCCCATGTGTGCATCTTGTCGAAGGCCTGGAGTTCATCACCCATAGTTTGCTACCAGAGGGGGTGTATTCGCCTCATGAAAAGAGGTAGGTTCAATCAAAGAACTGATAGTAGAAAAACAATGAAAATCACGAAGGTGAGTGGGAGGTGCCCTTACCTGGGTGGAGTGTTGAACAGGAGGAGCAGGTTCAGACTCCACAGGTGAGACAGATGATGGATCAGGATCAACAGAGACGGGTTTAGATTGCTCAAGCTCGGCATCACAAGAAGGTGCAGATGAAGGAAAAAGATTAATAGAAATATCAGGAAGAAAGAGAGGAGGACCTGAAAGAGAAGCATGAAGGTCGAGAGACTAGAAAATATTGTATGCTCCCAGAAAGTGACATGACGAGAGATATGCAGTTTATTTGAAAGAGGATCCCAACAGCGGAAACCTTTGTGCTCGGTTCTATAGCCAAGATAGCAACAAAGATGTGCACGTAGTTCTAAATTGGTATGTTCATGGGGATAGAGAAGGACAAAACACACACAATCAAAGACTTTGAGGATATAGTAATCAAGAGGAGTACCGAATAAATGCTCAAACGGAGAAACATTGTGAAGGACAGATAAAGGGGGACGATTGATTGTGTAGATAGAAGTAAGGGAAGCCTCTCCCTAAAATATTGTAGGATAGGATGCAGACAAGAGATGAGCTCAAACATAATCTAGAATGTGGCGATGTTTACATTTTGCTTACCCATTCTATTGAGAGATATTAGGACAAGAGCGTGAGACAAGAGTGCCTTGCTGGGTGAGAAAGGAAAGAAGTCTGGAGTTCTTATACTTCAAGGCGTTATCTATCCGAAGAGCTCTGATTGTATGAGAGAACTGAGTGTGAACCATATTTGAAAAATCAATATATATTTGAGGCAAGGCAGAATGATGTTTAAGAAAATATATCCAGGTGAATCGAGAGTAATCATCAATAAATAGGACAAAATAGCGATATCCAGTAGTAGTAGAAGTAGGAGCAGGACCCCAAATGTCAGGGTGAATTAAGTCAAAAGGTTGATTGCATATAGAATTGGATTAAGAAAATGATAATGCAGGCTGTTTAGAAAGTTTGTAATTCACAAAATCAAAGAGAACAAACTTGGAAATATTATTCAAATTTTTACTAGAAATAAAATGATGAAATTTGTTAGGAGAAGCATGACCAAGACGAATATACCATTGATATATAGTAGAGTCAGTGACAGGAGCAGAAAGAAAACAAGCAGGTAGCTAAAGTGATGTAAGTTCAAACAATCTTCCCACTTTGCGACCAACATTAACTGTCTGTTTCGTCCGTGGATCTTGAACTTAACACCCAGTAGAAGAAAAGGAGATTGTTAGGCCAAGATCACACAACTGTCTGACTGAGACAAGATTAAAGGTTAGGTTTGGAACACAATAAACATAGAAAAGTTTGAGTGTGGGAGTGTCAATGGATCCAACATGGGATATGGTCATAGAATTACTGTCAGCAGCATAGATGGGAAGAAGGCATTTGGCAGGAGTGGGTATAGTCAGAAGGGAAAAATGATAAGTCATATGATTGCAACATGCGAAATAAAAAGCCATCGATTACCTGGAGAAATCGCAAGGGCGGAGGAATTGGACGAAATCACCTATTTATGCAAGTCTTGCAAATCACTCAGCTGAAAATTAGACTGAGAAGGTTCAGAATCAGTAGAGGAGGCGACAACAGTAGTAGAGGCAGAACTAGGCTTACTAATATGTCTTGTCTTCAAAGAATGTTCTGGAGGTTGAGGTGGTTGTGTGGGACAATTGTCCAGGATGTGCCCATGTTTGTGACAATATCTACACTCGACTTTTGGACAGTCAGAAAATTTATGCCCAGTAAGCTTACAGTTTTTATAAAAGAGAACTCTAGAGGCACGAGGCAAATGATTGCTTGCAAGCAATACCTCAGATTGTTTGGAAGAAGCAATGCCAAGACGCTTTTCCTCAGTCAGGATTTCCTGAATTGCTGTGTCCAGTGACGGAAGAGGATTGCGATGCAGAAAATCCGCATGAATAGATTCATATTCTGGATGAAGCCTCATAAGAACCTTAATAAGACGAAGATGATCAATGTTGATTTTAGCTTGATCTAATTGTGTCCAAATTGGCTAAAACGTGGCTAGATATTCGTTAATGGATTGACCAGTCTCTTGATTGAGACCAACAAGAGTGTTGTGCAGTTGATAAAAATGAGTTAATCCAACACACTGAAAATGTGTAGACAGGAAATCCCATAAACTCTTGGCATCAGCAAATGTATCAAACTGAACATGGATGGCAGGTATAGACGTTACCGAGCCAAGTGGATCTGATGGTTTTTGCTATCCCAATGCTTTAACTGTTCAATAAATTTAGCATCATCCTCAGTGGGTATCTTGACTAATTTAGGAATATCCCCGATGACAATGCGTCATAACTTACATTCTATAAGAAAATATTCTTCATTTGATGGACCCAGGTAAGATAATTTTTTCCATCAAGGATAGTATTAATAGGGCAAAACACATGATCCTTCTCCATGTGACTTGATTTGGGTCAATTATGATGGGAAAAAAAAAGGCTTATGGCTTGGCTCAGCTCAATCAATTGATGACTCGACTCAGCAGCTTGACTCCATGAAAAATGGCTCGATGGCTCAGTTCCATTGGAAAATGCCTTGTTGGCTCAGCTTGTTTACAACTTGGCTCTACGAGAACGACTGAATGGATCTGGCTCGTTGTTGACGGTTTGGGAGCTGACGATGGCGAACAGAACTGCGTGTGTGACGTTAGCCCTCTGACGTCGGCACAGTTACTCTGACGTTGGCGAACGGAGGGCGGGCGAACACGATGGAGATGTGCCCGATGTATCTAGATGTGAGGTAGTTGCGAGACGTGTCTGATGTATCTAGGTTTGAGGCGGTTCATCCAATGGATTTGGGTGTGAGACGTTGCAATACGTTGTGGATGTGAGGCGAAGGGTCTGGGATCTGGAAGCAGAAGCGAAGGTTAATGTGAGGCGAAGGCTACTTGTGAGGTATCTGGAGACAAGGGTCTGGTAGACTTAGAAACAGAAGCCTATTGTGAACAGAGGATTGAACTTGTGAACAAAGGGCTAAAGATGATAGAAAATACCTAATTTTACTCTGATACCATATTGGAAATATATTTCACAAGCAAAGAAGTATGCTGAGTATAAATACAACTTCTGGGGCTTAGAATAGACATCAACCAACACCCTAAAGTCTTTAACCTTCCTAACCCCGAAGACTAAGTCTAAATAGTTATACATTTAACAACAACAATTCCCTTCTGAATAATTGGAGGCAAATAACCAAAGAAATTTCACTTGCTTTGATAAGCAAGAAAATATGTGGTCCGAAACATACTTTAATTGATATCGCCCCGTATCATCAATTTATTGGTGCCTAAGAGAATCGAAGAAACGACACAAATAACACATAGACATGAAAAGATTGAGAAAAAATGCAGAGAACTTCAGAAAGATTCATATTCACTTTAAATTTCTCATAAACAAACCAAGATGTAGAGGTAAGACATTAGTTAAGTGAAGAAATGTAATAACCTTGAGAGCAAACTCGCTTTCACGCAACATTATATCACACTTCACTCTTTCCGGTTTGACAGATAATTCTTTCAGCGTGCACTTATTTTAATGAGGATAAAAGAAGTGTTTTTTTTTAGTATAATTTTTCACAAGTGTTTGTTTTCCCTATTTTTTTTAAAATTTAAATTGCAATTTTTGTTTAATCCTGCTGAAATTTATAAGAACACATGAACCTTTTTAATTTTGTACCTATCCATTCAGTTGGTTGGTAGATATTGATATGAATATGAATATTAAATATATGAGATATAAATATTTATATTTGTATATATATAATAGTTAATTTCAAATTAGATATATGTATTTGTATACTAAATTTGAATATAGAGCTAAAATTATAAAATTAGATATGGATGGATCACCTACCTTTCAAGCCTTTAATGTCCAACAAGCTGACCTAAACAGAAACAACATCGAATTCAAGGGACTTGTTTCTTTTTCTTTTTTTTTTTTCTTTGTTTTTTCATTTTTAATATTCTTTAATTTTTTTAATTTTTATTTTAAACATTATTATCTCTTAAATTGACATTAGTACCTTAGAGTTCAAGATTATTGGGATCACTTTTATTTTTATAAGTATTTTTAATAATAAATAATGGGTTAAATTACAAGTTTAGTCTCTAACTTTAAACTTTGACGATATTTTTAAATTTAAATGATGATCTATTAGATACAACCATAAAAAAATTATGGAAGAAAATTGTAATATAACCTAAGTAATTTAATGAAAATTATATAATAATTAAGTGTTTTATCCTTATCTTAAACACACTTAATGATGATGATACGTGACCCTTTTATAGGTCAACGATTTGGATCTCTACTCACGTAAAAGTTGGTTTTTTTTTTTTTTTCTATAAAAATGTTAAAAAAAATTATTGTTTACATATAAATATTACAAAGCTAATTCATATGCTTTTAAGATGGAAAAATGTGTATGTAGAGAAAATTTAGTGAGATTATGTATTTGGTTATAGAGTTATTAGTAACTAAGCCCCGTGGGTAAGAGTTATGGTTGGAGTAGCGATTTAATTTTTTTTTTTTTTGGTATAATTGGTTTCGTACAACCTTATTAATATTTAGTTCCAAATTTTCTAAAGTAAATTTTATATATTCAGAAGTGATTTTAGGCATTACCAAACTACTAAAAGAAATGACATTTTTAATTTTAAAAAACGATCAATATATAAGTGAGAAATTTTACCAATGCTGTGGGGATACTGTAGTAAAAGTACACGATTGAAAAATTCATATCTAAGTTATTTAAAATTTTGGTTAAATTATAAAAAATGCCCCTGAACTTTATACTTTGTGTAAAAAATATCCCTGAAATTTCAAAAGTTTCAAAATACTCTTAAACTTAAAAAAATAGTTAAAAAATACCATTGTCGTTAGTTTTGGATGCAAACCGTTAAAGTTTTGTTTCAAAAATACTTTTGAAATTTCAAAAATTTTAAAAACATCTTTTAACTTAATAAAAGTTAAAAAAATACCTCAACCATTAGTATTTGAACAGAAACCGTTAATTTCTCGTGAGAAAATAACTTTAAAATTTTAAACAAAAAGTAAAAAAAAAATGATCCAAATGCTCCTACCATTAATGTAGTGATCAATTTATTTGAAGATCTCTCAAGTTAAAAAAGAACCAATTTTAAAATAAATTAAATAGATATCCTCATTTTGTCATATAGATACTCTCATATTTCTTTTAATTTTCCAATTCTTAGCTTACACCAATTTTCTCAACAACCAAAATTAAATCCAAACTTTTAAGTTAAAACACAAAATCCCACAAAATTTCACAAAATTTCAAAATAAAGTATTCTCTTAAAATATACAAAAAAATAATAAATAGTCAAATAAAAAAAGTATTTGGCTATTAACACACACAACTACTATCTATCGTATAATTATGTTAAAATATGCAAGTCTTAAAATCATTTGGTGCTTTATTTAGTATCTTTCTTTTTATTATAGTTCATATACCTTAATTAAAATGTGCAATTTTTTTTTATTATTTATTTTAGATAAACAAATGTCAAATAGTTAACAAAAAGGGGACTAAGAATGTATTGAAGAAGGGAGGGGAGAAAAAGATGGCAAATAGAGAGGTAAGACGGTATTAACGGTTTCTATTCATATAACGGGAAGAGTATTTTTTTTTAATTTTTCTTAACTTTAAGGGTATTTTTGAAACTTCTGAAAGTCCAGAGATATTTTTTGAACAAAACTTTAAGGGTTTCTACCCAAAACTAACAACAAGGGTATTTTTGAACTCATCTAGAAAGTTTAGGGGTATTTTTGAACTCATCTAGAAAATTTAGGGGTATTTTTCAAACTTTTGAAACTTAAAAGGCATTTTTGACACCAAATGTAAAGCATTTTTTTTTTATAATTTAGCCTAAAATTTTTCATAAATCAATTTTAACATATCTCAAATATCAAATTTTAAATGAAAAATACTTTTAGTAATATTTTAAATTACCAAACCGTGAAAAAAAAAAAAGTAGGCATGATGATGTGAAAGCCAGTGAGACAAAGTGGGTTAAAGAGAAGAAAGAAGTCTATTCTTTTCTTAATGCTTCTACAAGAAAGTGTGCAAAAGATGTCCCCTTGGTTACTTTAATGCATAGAAAGAAGTCAGCAAAGAAAGAATCTGTACACACAAAAATTGGTGAAAGAAAACATATAAAGAACTATTTTCTTAAAAAATTAATAAATATTATAAAGCAAAAACAGTAGTGAAAAAATTGTACAAATGACCCCTATTTAGAGGTCCACACGAAATTTTGTCACACTTTTACAAACAAATGAAATTTGGCATTTTGTTGATGTCGTCACATCGTGAATTTACCACTTTAACCCTTCTTTCTTCTTCTTCATTCCTAATTTCTTTTGCAACATTTTTTTCTTTTTCATGCTTTTCCTCTTTTTTTCACTCCTTTTGTTTTCGACGATTTCTTTCGTTTATGCCACCCTCTGGGCGATTTCCCTTTTTCTTCTCCGACGATTTCTGTTTATATCGCCATTTCTTTTTTCATTTTTCTCTCTCTATTCTTTGTTCTGCAATTTTTTCACAAAGAAAAAAGTTGCAGGTGTGTCTGATGAAGAACAAAACGAAGGGGAAAGGAGTGAGAGCAGGGAGCAGGGAGCGAGGAGTGGGAGCGAGAAAACGAGAAGAAGATTATGAACAAATAAAAAGAAAAATTGAACAAAAAAGTGTGGTTGTGTCTTATGAGGATCAAGACAAGGAGCGATAGCAGGAGTGAAGAGCTAGAAACAGGCCCTTGTGCACATTTTGAGGTCAAATGGGTGATAGAGTAAAGAAGCATGCAATGAAGAAATCGGAATCAATAAACACTATAATTACACTTAATTTGAGTTCTAAAACATGTAATAAACTGATATACAAAGTAGGGTTTCAAAATGATATTACCTTTGAAACAACTATTAAAATTTTTGCTCTTCTGCATGAAATTGACCTTCAAAACACAGTAGAACACCAAGAAGATCTTCTCTACTATCCTCTAACTCAGATTGTGTGGTGGAAACACTGAATTGAGGCAAAAAATCATAGAATTGGAATAGGGTATTGAGAGAGTTTTAATTTTACAAAAAATCAATTGCATGATCCCCTCCAATCTAAGAAGTTGGAGTATTTATCAGATTGTATCATGCAATACTCAATTTTGATGTTTGACACTTCAAAGAGCAATAGTTAAGTGTGATATGTCTCCAATTTGGGACTAATCCACCCAATTTTCCAAAAGATTGGAAAAATCCACTAACATTTGGATTTTCTTTTCTAAATTTGATTGAATTCAAAATTAAATCAAATATATATAATTTCAATTTTGAAATTGAAATTCAAATGGAATTAATTGGTTAATTTTAATTAATTAATTAATTAATAATTTAATATCAAATGTTAAATTAATTAAACACCTAATTTATATATGAATCATATTCATATAAATCAATATTTAAATATTGTAAACTCTCTAATTTACATTTAATTTCGATAAATTTAAACGTTTAATTATATCAAATATAATTAACCAAACCCTGAATTGAATTTAAACTCTTCAAATTCAAAACCCTAATTTCAGTTTTGAATATTTCAAATCCGCTTAATTCACTAATCCAAGGAGTAATTTTATGAGCTAATAGAGGGACCTTATGGACCTACAGATCATGAGCTCCAACGATTTAAGATTAATTAGTTAAACTCTTTAAACCTGAATTAATCAATATTCATTAACTACCAAGGCACATTATTATAGCTCGATAGTTACACTCTCTTCACTATAGATATATTTATGTCCACTTTAACCATAACCAGTAAATTGATCCTTCACAGGTTGTTCGTATTTACAGCTAGGTTAAAATTACTGTTTTACACCATTTTAAACACATCTTGCTCCTTAAGCTCCCACTGAACCAATATTGAACCATTGGTTTATAGTTCAACTAATAAACCATGACTCTCTCAATCATGAGAGGGCCCTTCAAGATTAGAAATCGGTACTCAAGAGAACAACCTATCTGCTAACCCTAATTTGGGTAGGATGAATATCATCTTGCAGGATCATGTCCCGAACTATCTATCTGGTCTAATCTCCAAAATGGGAGGTTTATTGAACAGTGTTGTTGGACTACTCTCACTATGTAGATCAAAGGATAATTCTGAATAAACAGGAGTTCATAGTTAGCTCAGGATTAAGATCGAGTAACCCTAGGTCATCAAATTTGAAATATTCAGTTTTAACAGTAAAGGGTCATTATAAAGAAAAGTGACTATTTCGAGGTCTGATTTCATGCAAACATCCTTTGCATAAAATGCCTCTCGTGAACTAAACGATAGACAGTGTACAACCAATGAAGCGATACTACAATTTGTTTCCCAAATGAAAACATTTTTCGTTTTATCCTTTCAATTATGAAAACTGAATGCAACCTCCCACTTTCACGCATGGTTATGGGGAAAACCACCAACAATTATCTTATAATTGTTATTAATTATAAATAAATATTATAACTAACTTATCATATTATATTTATAACCTATAGTTTTAATACCACATCATATGCAACATTTAAACCATAGTTCTTTTCTCCTTTATTTGATATAAATCATATTTATATCAATTTCCTCTAATTAATGTATCTCATACATCATGTCAACTATATCATATATAATTGAACAAATTTAATAATATCATATATAATTAAACTCCCTTTTGTCAATTTGAACACTTCAAACTTACCCAAAAACTGATTCTCAACTTGAATCCATTGAGCTACTAAGGGGACCTTATGAACCTATAGCTTGAAGCTCTAACGGTATGTGAATAGCTGACTAAACTCTTTAGCCACGAGATCCACCATCCATTAACTGTTGGGCACTCCATTAAAGACCAACAACTGCACTCCTCTCACCATAGATATATTTTTGTATCCATTGGATATAACCAGCCAACAATATGATAACCCTTCACAGATGCTCGTAAGTACAGTTGGGCCAATTTACTGTTTTGCCATTGTAGTTACATTTAATTCCTTAAGTACCGCTGATCCCTCTAATGAACAACATCTCATAGTCCTACTATGAGTGGACACCTCTTGGGCCATGAGAAGGTGTGTGGTGCCACATCGTTCAAGCCTCAGAATCAGTCTTTAAGGGAGCAATCCATCGACTTACCCCTGCTTCGGGGAAGGAGTGAATTCCATCTTGTGTATCTGAGTTTTCAGCTCCCAAATCAGATGAATCCCCAAATTGGTAGGTTTAAGTCGGCAATCTGGCCACTCGCACCCATGCAAATCAAAGGATCACCCTCAAAGGCAGGAGTTTCCAACTCACTCAGGATTAAGGTCATGTTACCTATGGTTATCCTAGTGAAGTGAAGTCTATGTCATGAACAACGTTATATAACGAGACTAAACATTTCGTGGTCCAATCTTATACAAACTCCTTTATATAGGACACCCCCACTCGCATGTCTCCACATGAATGATCAAGATCAGACCATTTGTAGTATGTCACAACACTTGTAACTATCTACAAAGCGGGTCGCATCCGTTATGTCACCAGGATAAGGTTTCCCTCCTATATCCATATACTACAGACCATTTTGGTTATCACTTAAGGCATGATCCACTTGTATGTCTTCACATACATGCTTAAGTTACAATGACAATCAGGGATCTTAGTTTATTGATTTGTGGTAAAGAAAATAAAACATCTCATGTTTCATAGACAATAGTGATGTTCAATACAGAAGTTTACAAACTATAGGACCCAATGAGAGTTTACGACATCAACCCCAACAATTACAACACCAAGAATGCTACAGTTTTGTTGACAATTTTCTTATAGACACAAGGTTCATCAACATTCTGTTCAAAGCCATAAGATTTGATCGCAATGTCAAACCTTATATTCCAGGATCTAGATGCTTTTTCCAACCCATAAATAGATTGTTTTAGCTTGCAAACCTTTTGCTCTTGACCCTGTTCAATGAACCCTCATGGCTAATTCATATAGATACTCACTTCAATATTGTCATTCAGAAAGGTTGTCTTGACATTCATTTGCAAAATATCATAGTCATAAAAAGCGACTATGGAGAAGAGTACTCTAAATGACTTTATCATGGCGACAAGAGAGAAGGTCTTTTCATAGTCGACCTCCTTTCTTTGGGTATAACTTTTTGCCACTAGTCGAGCCTTAAAGGTTTGTACCTCATCGACTTGGTCTCATTTTCTCTTGTAGATCCATTAACAACCAATAGGTTTTACCCCATCTGGCTGATCTACAAGTTTTCAGATCGAAATGAAGCACATAGACTCCATTTCGAGGTCTATGGCTTTGATCCATTGGTCTCTGTCCACATCATTCATTACCCTTTTAAAGGTCAATGGATCCTCAATGCCATCATTAGGAATGATGATTTGAGTTTCTGTTAAACACATGTAACGTTCCGAAGGTAAATTACAATCCATAAAAGATAATGACATTTGGGAACTTGTCGAATCTCGAAGGTAAATTAAAGGCACTTGATATCGAGATAAATGAAAATTTACTTGTGCAACTGGTACTTATCTCTCTTCCTGTACAATTTACTTAGTTTAAGATAAGTTATAATACTCAGAAGAATAAATGGAGTATTAATGAGCTTATCTCATAATGTGTGCAAGAAGAAGATATGATTAAGAGAGAAATGACAGAAAGTGCTCATTTGGCAACTGACCCTCGTGATAAGAAGAAAAGGAAATCTACGAGTGTTGCAGAACAAAAGAAACATGTCAGTAGAATAAAAGAAAGAAACAGGTTATTGAAAATCCTTATTTATTCTGCAAGAAAGAATGTCACTTCAAGAAAGATTGTCCCAAATATGCAACATGACGTGTAAAAAAGGGGTAAACTTCTTACTTTGATTTGTTCTGAAGTTAATTTAGCTTCTGTACCTACAGATACTTGGTGGGTAGATTCTAGTGCTACTACTCACATAAGTATATCAATGTAGGGTTACCTGTGAAGTCGGTCACCAAGTGATCTGAAAGATTTATCTATATGGGCGATGGCAAAGTAGTTCTAGTTCAAGCTATTGAGAATTTTATATTACATTTAAAAACGGGTTGTTATTTGGATCTGAATGAGACTTTTATTGTACCGTCATTTAGATGAAATTTAGTTTCTATTTTCAGTTTGGACAAATTTAGTTTTTCATATTCTTTTGGAAATATTAAAGTTAGTTTTTTTCAAGATTTCAATCTTATTGGTACTGGTTCTTTAATTGATAATCTATATATGCTTCATTCTTTTGCTTCTTTTAACAAGATCTTATATTCTAATTCATGTAAAACAAAAGCATAAATTAAATGAGAATTCTGCTATGTTATGGTATAAGCATCTTGGTCACATCTCTAAACAGAGAATTCAAAGACTTGTATCAGATGGAATTCTTGATTCCCTTGATTTACGTAATTTTAACGTTTATGTGGAATGTATTAATGGAAAACAAACAAACATAAGAAAATTAGGTGCCAACAGATACTCAGACGTCTTAGAACTAATACATACAAACATTTGTGGTCCATTCCCTACGGCTTCTTGGAATGAACAACAATTTTTTATTACGTTCATAGACAACTATTCAAGTTATGGGTGCCTATATTTAATTCATGAGAAGTCTCAATCTTTGGACGTTTTCAAGTCTTTCAAAACTGAAGTTAAACTTCCACTTGAAATGAAAAATAAGTTTGTCAAATCAGACCGTGATGGTGAATACTATGGTAGATATGATGGATCAGGTGAACAACGTCCAGAGCCCTTTACCAAATACCTAGAGGAATGTGGAATCGTCCCACAATACACTATATCGGGCAAACTCAGCATGAATGGTGTAACGAAAAGACAAAATAGAACACTTAAGGATATGATAAGAAGTATGATTAGTCATTCATTTTTACCAAAATCCCTCTGGGGTGAGGTACTAAAGACTACAGCATATATCCTTAATAGGGTATGTAGTAAAGTAGTAGCTAAAATTCCTTATGAGATGTGGACAAGAAAGAAGCCTAGTACTAGGCATCTTCACATCTGGGGTTGTCTAGCTGATGCTAGGCATTATAGGCCTAACGAAAGAAAATTGGATTCATAAACTATTAGCTATTATTTTGTTGGGTATTCTAAGTGCTCTCGGGGCTTCAAGTTTTATGACCCCATTTCTAGATCATTGTTTAAGACGGGGAATGCTGGATTTCTTGAAGATGTTAAGTTTGGGGGGGAAGATAATATAAGGTTATCTTTGAAGTGGAATTAGTTTCTTTTCCTAATGTGGTTATAAATGATGTTTAGGCTCTAATTCCTGACTGCACTATTGAATTAGTTATAGAACAAGACAACATTGAAGTCCCCATTGTTGAACCTGAAGTTTAAACTCAACAACTTCAAGAAGTGCCACTAAAGAGATCCACTAGGGAAAAAAGAAGTGCAATTCCAGATGATTATATTTTATTTCTTCAAGAACATCAAGATGATGTGAGCGTAATGGAAGATGATCCAATCAAGTTCCAACAAGCTTTATAAAGTTCTAACTCTAAAAAATGGATAAATGTTACGGAAGAGGAAATAAAATCCATAAAAGACAATGACATTTGGGAACTTGTCGAATTACCATCAGGAGTGAAACTATAGGTTGTAAATAGATATTTAAAACCAAAATGGATTAGCATGATAATATTGAAAGATATAAGGCTCGTCTCATTGCAAAGGCCTTTACTCAAAAGTAAGGCATTAATTACAAAGAGACTTTCTCTTCAGTTTCATTGAAAGACGCTATTAGGACAATCATGACACCAATAGCTCACTTTGATTTAGAGCTATACCAGATGGATGTAAAAATTGCATTTCTCAATGAAAACATTGATCAGATGATCTATATGGTGCAACCAGAAAAATTTTTGTCTGGCAATTCAAAGTCTATGGTGTGCAAATTGAAGAAATTCATCTATAGTTTCAAGCAAGCTTCTCGTCAATGGTATAAAAAATTCCATGAAGTGATAACCTCATTTGGTTTTGAGGTGAATATAGTGGAAAATTGTGTACATCACAAGTTCAGTGGGAGTAAATCAATATTTCTGGTATTGTATGTCGATGACATATTCATAACAAGTAATGATGTAGGTTTATTGCATGACACTTAGAGGTTTCTCAAAAAGAATTTTGATATGAAGGATCTTAGTGATGCTTCTTTTGTATTAGGAATTGAAATGCTACGAGATCATTCTCAAGGTATTTTGATATTGTCACAAAAAAACTATATTGAAAAGATTTTGAGTTGATTTGACATGAAAGATTGTGCACCAACAGATAACTCAGTCGCTAAAGGTGTAGGTCAATGTCCCTAGACCACACTCGAGACTAAGGAGATGCAAAAGGTTCCCTATGCATCGACTACTGAAAGTCTAACGTACGCTCAAGTATGTGTGCATCCAAATATTGCGTTCATAGTTGGAATGTTAAGCAGATATTTGAACAACTCTAATGGAAAGTAGCCAAATGGATCGTAAGGTATTTATCGAGAATAATAGATTATATGCTCACTTATCGAATATTAGAATTTTTGGGGATCATTGGATATTCTGATTCCAATTATGCTGGATGCCAAGATACTTTGTGATCCACTTCAGGCTATATCTTTATGTTGGCTGGAGGAGTCATATCTTGGAAAAGTTTTAAACAAACACTGATGACTTCTTCTACCATGGCTGCGGAGTTTATAGCATGTTATAAGGCGTCCAATCATGGAATATGATTGCAAAATTTTTTCACTAGGCTGCAGATAGTGGTTGGCATAGAAAGACCACTAAAATTATTTTGTGACAATAAGTTGGCAGTGATATATTCCAACAACGAAGAAATAATACGAAGTCAAAGTATGTAGACGTGAAGTTTCTAGTTGTTAAAGAAAGAGTTCAGAATAATCAAATTTTGATAGAACACATAGGAACAAACTCTACCGTGGCAGATCCATTGACCAAAGTTTTACCTCCTCAAGTTTTTCATGAGCATGTTGCTCACATGGGTGTTAGTCATTTTTCTAATTCCATGTTTTGAGGATATTCTTTGAACTTAATTAATTTCCTATATAGAGTAAAGTTAATGGCTTATGTTTTATTATCTGAACTTGTTTATCATGTATGCAAAAGTTTTTAAGAATGATCTCACTAAGAAACTTGGACCAATTGGAAACAGGCATGATCTAGATCACTTTGCATGTAGTTTCCATGTTATCCATCCATACTTGATCTATGTCATTGAATGTACTGAAATTAGTGATCAAGGAGAGTTTAGTTACAAGGGTAGTGACAAAAGCTACCTTGATTCCTTGCTAATACAGGAGATGGACCAGATGGAACTAAACGAGAATTCTATTATTGAAATAACATGTTTATGCGTGCTTAAAGTTGATGTGTTTTAAATACATCAGATACACGGACATAGTCCAAGTGGGAGATTGTTAGACGTATTTTAAATAATAATACGTATATTTAAAGTATGGGCTACCATTTCACCTAATCGATCGTGGTGAAGTCAGCAATGGATTCGGCGGATCATCCACGTCACGAATTGGATGGCTGGCCCAATTCTGACTAGTTCTCCGCACTACTTTTCCGCTATTATAAAGTACTCTTATGCCTATTTAGTGAAAAACTGGCAGGCTCTGGCTACCTTGCGGAGCAAACAAAAGATCCCCAAATCACACTGCCTGGATGTATGTGAATTAATATTTTATCACATTGAGTTATTTTATTAGATCGGGTCTTATCATGTGAGCCCTGGATTCCTAATTGAGTATAGACTTAATGGGTAGAAGCTCATTCTACCCATTCCTAGTTAATTAGGGTTTAATGGGAACCCTAATTGAACTAGTATATAAAGAGACCTTAGGGCTATGGTCCCCAATATACCAAAACAATAAGCACTCCATCTTGCTTGAATCCCATCTAAAGAGAGATCCCACTAAGGGCATTCGGAGTTGAAGACTATAGTCATCTTAAAGCCATCGCGTCATCTTGAAGCTATCATCAATGTCAATAGAATCCAGTATGTTATTTATTCTTGACAATTTGGCATGAATGATCCTAGGGTTAATCTATTCAATATAGATTTTAAGTAATTATGCTAACAAACAAAACTACAAGTGTGGCAGAATCTCTTTTCTCTAAAGGTAAAAATCACTTTAAGAGGAATGACAATAATAAAGGCCAAAGAATGAATAGAGATAAACCAATGCTGAAATGCTTCATATGCCACAAGGACATTTAAAAGAAATTGTCCTGGGGGGGCAAATCTTCTAGGAAAGATAAGAATAGAAGATATAGGCCCTATGGCAAAAAAGACACCAATCAAAACAAAGACTTCAGAAGAGTTGATTATAGAAAAGGAAGGGACCATGGTAGAAACAATGGGCATGTTGGTGATGAACCTTTGAATACACTGAGGTTTTAGCAACAACCAACCAAAATGCAATGGAAATTGAAATTGGGGAAGAAGAATGGGTCCTACACTTAAGGTCTACCTATCTCATGACCTCTAAGAAAGACTGGTTTGTTAAATACAAATCAGAAGAGGGAGACTTAGTTTACATGGGTAATAATCAAATAGTGTGAGATTATTGGTGTAGGCCCAGTGTTGTTGAAGCTTCCAAACAATAGGGAGGTACTCCTTAAGGGAGTTAGACATGTTCCTAAACTAAAAAGAAATCTTATTTCTTTAGGTATGCTTGATGACATAGGTTCTTCTATTTATGCTGAGAATGGGTGCTTGGAAATAATGAAACAAGATAGAGTTATTCTCACTGGAAAGAAAAAAAAAAGGTTCTATATTGTAAGAAAGGTGAATAGACCAAAGTATGCCCTAATTTCTGAATCTGAGAAAGATAATGAGTTGGAATTATGGCATTGAAGGCCCTCACATATCAGTGAAAGGTCTAAATGAGCAGCAAAAGCAAGTTGATTCAAGCTAAAGGAGTAAAAAGGCTCGGCTTCTGTGAACATTGCATTTATGACAAGTCAAAACGGGTAAAGTTCTCTAAAGGAGGACACTCCTCAAGAGCTATTCTTGACTAATACATGGAAATCTTTGGAGACCAACAAGAATTCCATCATGTGGAGGTTCCAAATATTTCCTATCCTTAATAGATGACTTCTCTAGGAAGGTATGGACTTATGCTCTAAGATCTAAAGACAAACTTTTGAATACTTTAAAATCTAGATAGTTAAAGTAGAGACTGTTGGATTTTATGTCCTAAAACTCGCTGTTTGTAAAATTAAACATATTCGATTATTAGTAAAAGATTTTATTCAACATTTCATCTTCAATAAAGGTATTGAATCTATTAATTGCATTCATAGAGTCTAAATCCAATAAACTAAGATTCATGGCTACCACATGAATACTTGAACTTTATGTATAGACATAAAGATGGATTAGGTTCAAGTAAATAGCCAAGAAGGTTTATAGTACATGATTAAGGTTGGGTACCTTATTCTGGTAACACTATTTGATGCGGCCTACTCTGTAGCTGTTACAAGTTGTTGTAAATATACTATAAATAAAGTGATCCAGATTCGTTCATGTATTGACACGAGGAATGAAAGCGTCCTATGGAATGAGTTTGCATAAGATTGGATCAAGAAATAAGTCACTCTTACTTTTTAACATTGTTTACTTTCACTTAGATGACCTAGGTAACTCGATCTTAATCCTGAGCTAACTATGAACTCCTGTTTATTCGGGATTATTCTTAGATTTGCATAGGTGAGGGTTGACTCAACAGCGCTGGCTCAATAAGCCTCCCATTTCAGGGGTAAGACCGAGTAGATAGCTGGGAACATATGGTGCAAGACGGAATTCACGCCTACCCGATTTAGGGATAGAAAAAAAGTTGTTCTCTTAGGTACTGAATCCAGGTCTTGAACAAGGGTCCCCACCCTCTCCCTGGCTTGAGAGAGATACAGTTTAGTGATTGGATCATAAACCAATTGTTCATTAGAGGATCAGTTGGAAAGTAAGGAACAAGACATAATATTGAGGGTAAAACAGCACATTGACCCAGTTGGAATTACAAACAACCTTTGAATGGTCGACTTACTGGTCATGATTAAATCATGTGGGCAGAAATATATCTACAGTGAGGAAAATGCAACTATCAAGCTATAGTGGTGTGACTCCATAGTTAATGAATACTGATTAATTCGGTCTAAAGAGTTTAGCCAATGAATCTTAGTCGTTGGAGCTTAAGATCTATAGGTCCATAAGGTCTCTTTACTAGCTCGTAAAATATGAACACCTTGAATTATTAAATTGAGTGAATTTGGAATGATAACAATTTAAATTGTTCAAATTTGAAATTAGGGTTTTGAGTTTGAATTAGTTCAAAATCAAATTAGGGTTTGCTTAACTATATTCGATATAATTAATATTTAATTTGTTAAAATTAAACGAAATTGGAGAGTTAATAATATTTAAATGTTGATTTAAATATTAATTACATGAATAAGATTCATGTTTAAAATTAGGTGTAAGATTAATTTAATATTTGATATTAAATTATTTAATTAATTAAAAATCAAATTAATTTTCAATTTTAAATTCAATTTGAGAAATTGAATTTTGAAATGTTGAATTTGATTATTTGAGAATTAATCAAATTGGTTTTATTAATTTTGCCAAGTAGGAAGTGTTTCCTTCAAATTTAATCCACCTAGCCACTTGAATTTGCAACTTGGAGCTGACATGAATGAAATTCACCAGTGCTTGCATGATGGAAGTGAATAAAACTCCCGGATTTTATGAATTGAGATAGATATAGTTTTAGAAAACTGGTTTCAGTTGTCTTCTTCTTCTTCCTCTTGAAACCCATAAAACTCCCTCAACAAATTCACTCAAATCTGAGTTCCACCACTCAAATTAAAGGCTGAGAATAGTAGAGAAGATCTCTTGGTGATTCAAGGTTTATTTGGAGCTGAATTGGAGTGAAGAGCAGCTTGGAATCGGAAGGATTCATCAAAAGGTATTTATCTTGAAACCCACTTCTGAAAATATGTTTTAGCATATTTTAGAACTCAAATTAAATGTAATTAGAGTGCTTATTGATTCTGTTTGCTTCCGTTGCATGCTTGTGTATCCCTTCAATTGGTATCAGAGCGTGATTTAAGCACTAAATTAGCGTTAATTTGAGTTTGGTGGGTGAATTTCTAAGTTTGCATGTTTATGGACTGATATGGATGTTTTTCAGTTTTGGCATTAGATTTCTCTTTGGTTTCCAAGTTAAATTTGTAATTGGCTCTTGTTTGATGAGCTTATATGTGTGCTCTAGAGTCTGTAATTTATTTGGAGTCATTAGAGTCCAAACTAGGTTGTAATTTGGAGATTGAAGCAAGCAAGGTCGAGGAGAAAAATTTGGATTTCAACTTCTGTTCAGGTAGTGTTGCAACGCTGCCCTTGAGCGTTGCAACGCTATTCTTCGCGCTAGCCCAGATTTGTGGTATTCTTCCCACAGCTTCACAACACTAGGGTGAGAGTGTTGCAACACTGCTCACCCCAGCCCAGATTCAAGAAGCGCGCTCGAGCCGATTCGTGCGGGGTTTTTCCTGTTCGACGAAATCTGATTCGGTTCAACCCTATTTGGACTGGTTCAACACATTTTGATGCTTTGGAGGTCCGATTCAAGCAGTTTGGGCCGGTTCAGGGCGTTCTACACCAAATTGAAGTTGTCTTGGACCTCTTTGTAATAATTTAGTAAGTTGAACTATATCATTGTTTATTTAAATAATTATGCATGTGATGTTTGTTGTATATAAATTTAAACATGTTTGTGCATATAGTATGCCATTTAGATATAAAATTCCACCATAGGAAGCATGTTACATGCATTGAGTATATGTTATAAATTGTTATAATGTATAGAATGCATGTTTAGGGTTTCTGCTTTTAATATAATTGTTATATTAAATTGAATGCCTTTGATCGTGTTGTGGATGTATAAGCATGTCTAATTTTTATAAGTTGTTATAAAATTGAATTAGACATTAAAATCCATAATGAAGATAAGTTACAAACTCACATAGGTTAAGCACTTACTTTAATAGTTAAAATAGGTCGCTATCTTATAAATCACGGTTACAAACACAACCGGTATATAATCCTGTCTAAGGCTGGGGATACTTAAGTTGATGGTCTACGAAACACCTCTTACCTGGGGATTATGATCGAATGATTGAGTGTTATTAACCGGTTTTATAAGCGTACGTGAGTGGTGTAAGGTAATAAAATGGTTTATCACCTAGACATTGTTGGTTTAAATCCAATTATAAGCGTTATATTTTGATAAACTACTTAGACTTAAGGTTGTTACAACTAGCTGAAAAGAACCTAAGTATAATTTTACCCAAATAGTAGAACACTTCTGTGGGAGTTTAATAACTTATATGATAAAGTTATTAGAACACTTCAGTGGGAGATTAATAACATATACGATATGTTATTTTTAGCTCTTACATCCCTAAGAGTTCACAATCAAGATTTAAGCGGTACTTCATGTCGATTATACTTTGACTGCTCTATTCGGAAAGTATTTGCATAAATCTGGATTCCGGTGAATAAGGGGAAGTCGTACAAATATAAGAATAAAGTATACAATAAATTTGATTTCAAACTTTCACGTTCGCTAAAAATTCACACCGTGAGATCCATATAGTGCTTCGTGTCGATTATACCTCGACTGTTCCATTTGGAAAGTGTTTGTATGGCTCAAGAGCAAAGTGAATGGGAGAAGTAGTTCATAGTAAGTGGGCGCAGTCTCTTCCATCAGTTTGGACCGTGAGATTCCTATTTTGCGCTTGCTGGTTTGCTTTAGGCGGCCCTTGCTAGTCGCTTAACGACAGCTATCCCCTCGGAGGGTTGTAACATAGGATTCAGAACAACTAAAACTCCAAAAATGGATAGGATTTCTTAGGTCCATTCCCAACCTTGTCTCTCCATTTCGGTAGAATAGTTGGGGCTGACCTCTGATGTCTAAATATGGAGGGTTACACTTATAGAATTACTATAATATCAGCCCGAAAACGGTAACTAAACGCCTATAGGAATAAGAGTTATTCTGGAGATAGTGTTTAGTCAAAATTGTTTGTTTTAGGGAATGAGTATTTGATTGCCCCTTGGTAGCACGTATTCTGACTCACTATGGTATCGTTGCAAATAAATAATGGTTATGGGTACATTATTACTTGTTTTGCTAAAATTTGATTTTGGATTTAGTTGCAATTTGCTAATTAAAATTTGTTTGAAATTTTCAGCATGTCGAATTCTTCTAGAATACTCGCTTATGAATTAGTTAACGGTAAAATAGAATTTGAAGGAACTCTTATTCAAGAGTACCTACGAGCAAAAGCGGATCTTTCCAATTCTTTGTGACAGAATTTCCACATATATATTCAAATAAACTAAAATGCATTCATAATGCTAAATTATTGACATGCTCAAAAGAACAATAAATAAGAGATCGAGAGATCATACCAGTTGAAGACTTATTCTTCACAGCAAATCTCGCTTTTGCTGAAACGGTAAGCTATTGCTCAGCAAAACCCAATCCTCTACCTAAAGCAGTCTCCACACGAATAGAAGAAAACGGGGATGACATCACCACTCAGAGCCATCAGTATTCTTGGAGTAAGAATCCAAAAAGTGGGCTTTGTTCGGATTTGGTAGAGGGAAGGAGGAAGGGAGATCGTATACAACGATCAAGAAAGTGGGAGATAGGCTCATCTATCATATAGACAAAATGCTTGATCGTTTAGATGAAGTACAGTATCGTGTAGAAAAAAGGTAAGCAATCGTCTAAACGATCATATAGGAAAAACTAAATGATCGTCTATACAATCGCTTAGTAAATATCGGGTGCTAAACGATCGCTTAGGAAAAGGTAAACGATCGTTTAGTAAATATTGGACATTAAACAATCGTTTAGGAAAGATAAACGATCGTTTAGTAAATAGCGCGTGCGGATGTAATCGTTAAGCGATCGTTCAGCATTATCATATAGGTAAGCAATCATTTAGGCACTATCGTATAGGCACAGATTTTCTAAGCGATGACACTCTTCAACACAATATTCGCACATCCCATGCTTAACACACCGTGAGCTATTTAAGCGTCTCAAAGTGATCTTTCAACTTACTCATCCATTATGAAAATAGAAGAGACGTCGTCCTATTACTCATCCATTATGAAAATACAAGCATGTAGTCCCTCGTTCTCTAAAGATACTTGAGGATATTTTTAACTGCGGTCCAGTGACCCTGGTCTGGGTTAGACTGATACCTACTGACTATTCACAGAATAGCAAATGTCTGGCCTAGTGCAGAGCATCGCATCTATTAAACTGCCAACGATAGATGCATATGGGACCCATCTCATGTCCTCAACCTCTTGAGGCGTCTTAGGACACATGTCCTTAGACAAAGTGACTTCATGCCTGAATTGTAATAGGCCACTTTTGGAGTTCTGCATCAAGTACTTAAACAAGATTTTGTCAATATACAATTCCTGAGACAGCACTAGCACTTTGTTCTTACGATCTCAAAAGATCTGTATACCCAGAACAAACAGAGCCTCGCCCAAATATTTCATCTAGAATTGGGTCGCTAGCCAGTTCTTAATTGCAGTCAGTAGATCTACATCATTCCCAATGAGAAATATATCGTCTACATACAACAGTAAGAAAGCTATTGAACTGTTGACTATCTTCTTGTAAACACAAGGTTCATCAACGTTTTGGTCAAAACCATACAATTTGATCGCAGCATCAAACCAAATATTCCAAGATCGAGATGCCTGCTACAACCCATAAATGGACCGATTCAGTTTGCAAACTTTTTGCTCTTGACCTTGGGCAATGAATCCTTCGAGTTGCACCATGTAAATGGTCTCCTCAAGATTGTCATTCAGAAAAGTTGTTTTGACGTCCATTTGCCAGATCTCATAATTATAATAAGTGGCAATGGACAGAAGGATGCGGATCGACTTTAACATGGCAACAGGTGAGAAAGTCTCCTCGTAGTCAACTCATCCACCTGGGTATAACCCTTTGACACAAGTCGAGCCTTGAAGGTTTGCACCTTCCCATCAGCACCCCGTTTGCGCTTGTAGATCCATTTAAACCTATAGGTCTTACCCCATCAGGCTGATCTACAAGATCCCATACCGAGTTGAAGTACATTGACTTCATCTCGATAATCATGGTTTTGACCCATTCATCTCGGTCAACATTCTCCATTGCCTTTTGATAGGACAACGGATCCTCAACGTCGCCATCTGCCACCATAGCTAGAATTATCGTGAAACCCAGATAGCGATCAGATGGGTTCATAACCCCCCACTGTGTCGGGGTTCCCTCAACTCTCGAGGTGAAACCGACCTACCAGATGAACTATCATCAACAACTTTGGTTAATGAAGCATGTTCTTCAACAACTCTTCTTGAAGTTTTAGTAGTTTCTTTGGAAAGTTCACTTAACACGACTTTACTACGTGGACTATGCTCCTTGATATGATCCTCCTCCAGGAAAGTAGTGTTCATGGAAACAAACACCTTGTTTTTGGACGGATCATAAAAGTAACCCCCTCATGGGGTAGCCTACAAAGAGGCACAACCTCGATCGTAATTCCAACTTCTTGGGATTTTCCTCAAGCACATGTGCTGGACAACCCCATATGCGGAAGTGACGTAAACTAGCTTTACGCTCGTTCTGCAACTTCATAGGTATTCTCGCAACACTCTTAGAAGGAACACAGTTGAGAATATATACCGTATTCTCCACTACGAAACCCCAAAATGAGTCTGGTAAGGAAGTGTAACTCATCATCGAACGAACCATGTCCAATAAGGTTCTGTTTCTCCTTTCCGCTACACCATTTTCCTGAGGTGTACCCGGTGCCAAGAGTTGGGAAACGATTCCATATGCTAATAAATAGTCCTGAAACTCATAATTCAAAAACTCTGCACCTCGATCTGATCGAAGTGTTTTAATTTGTCTATCCAAAGCATTCTCAACTTCAGCCTTAAATAATTTGAGCTTTTCAAAAGATTCAGACTTTCGTTGCATCAGATAGACATACCCATATCTCAAGTAATCATCAGTAAAACTAATAAAGTACTCATAGCCTCCTCGAGCTCGCACATTCATAGGACCGCAAAGGTCAGAGTGTACTAATTCTAGAGGCTCTTTGGCTCGATAACCTTTTCCAATAAAATGTCTTTTAGTCTTCTTACCCTCAAGGCAAGATTTGCACATTGGTAAAGAATTTTCTTATAACTCGCTTATAAGGCCATTCTTCACCAATCTCTCAATCCTATTGAGATTGATGTGCCTAGCCGAAGTGCCAAAGTTAGGCATTTTCTTTTGGAGAAACTCAATGGCATTTAGATTGAGTTACGGAATATTTAAACATCTCTATGTCCATTGGATATAACTAATCATCGGTACGATGACCCTCCACAAATGCTCGTAATTACAGCAGGCTAATTTACCATTTTTCCTTGCAGTTACATCTTACTTCTTAAGTACCACTGATCCCTCTAATGAACAATACAACATAGTTCTATTACGTGTGAACATCTCTCGAGCCATGAGAAGGTGTATGGCACCACATCGTTTAAGCCTTGGGATCAACCTTTAAGAGAGCAATCTATCTACTTACCTCTGCTTCCGGGAAGAAGTGAACTCCATCTTGTGAAGCTGAGTTCCCAGCTCCCAAATCAGACGAATCCCCAAAGTGCTAGGTTTGAGTCAGCGCTCTGGCCACTCGCATCCATGTAAGTCAAAAAACCACCCTCAATGGCAGGAGTTTCCAACTCACTCAGGATTGAGGTCATGTTACCTATGGTCATTTTAGTGAAGTGAAGTCTCAGTCATGAACGAAGTTATATGATGAGACGTTAAAACTTTGAGGTCAGGTCTTATACAAACTCTTTGTATAGGAAACCCCTGCTCGCATGTCCTCTACACGAATGATCAAGATCAGACCATTTATGACAAGTCACAACACTTGTAACAATTCCAAAAAACGGGTCGCGTTCGTAGTGTTACCAGGATAAGGTTTCCCTCCTATATCCATATACTACATACCATTTTGGTTGTCACTTAAGACATGATCCATTTGTATGTCACTACATACATGCTTAAGTTACATCAAGACAACCAGGGATATCTGTAGTAAGGATAGTTCAGCTGTCGATCTTTAGTGAAGTGCCTGGCAGTTAACGGATGGTGAATCCCGTGACTAAAAAGTTTAGTCAATTATTCACGTACCATTGGAGCTTCGAGTTACAGGTCCATAAGGTCCCATTGGTAGCTCAATGGATTCAGTTGAGGATCAGTTCTTGGTGTTGATTTGAAATGTTCAAATTGACAAGAGTTAATTCGATTATATATGATACGATCGGTATGATGTATGAGATGCATCTAGTGGAGGATTAATGTGAATGAGATTTACATTAAGTACCATGGAATAGAAAAAGAACTATGGTTTATATTTTTCATAAGATGATATATTAAAACTATAGGTTTTAAATATAGTATGATAAGTTGGTTATCATTTATATTTATAATAATATTAATTATTGGATAATTAAATCTTTTTCTCTAATAACCAATTGAGTGGGAGGTTATTGGTGGTTTCATGGTAACAGTGAGATAAAAGAAAAATTATTTTCCTAACTTTAGTAATGTCAATGTTGAAAAATTGTGTTTTGAGATTTTCTCTCTCAGAAAATAATCTCACGGAATTTGTTATGTAAATCCATTTACTAAGCGAAAACTTGGAGCGAGCTAAACGATCGTGTAGTGTTTGTAGGCGACAGACATGCAGCTAAGTAATGAGTTAAACGATTGCTTAGCTTTTGCTAAACGATTGGGCATCGACCTATATGATAGGTTCAGCCATCTCCCACTTGTTTAATCATTTACACGATTGTTGTTTCCTCCGTCTTCTGTCTCAAACCAAGTCCACAAAGAGCCAACCCTCTGGATTCTCACATCAAGAATACTAAGGTAGCCTTCTTGGTGTGTAATATACAAATCGACACCATCGAGGTTCTGTGGAGGTCGTTTGTGCTGTTGGGGTGTTCATGATCGAGGCGATCACTGAGTTCGAGTGAATGGTGTTCGTGCAGTGTAGCGGTCATGTTGGACGAGCGTTTGAGGATGCTGTGTTCGAGGGTTCGTGATCAAGGAGCTTGGCAATGAGTCTACAAATATGTGTAGCGTTCTCCTTGATTATTTGTATTTTCATGCTGTAATTTTCGTAATGAATGCACAACCGAATGTTTCTTTCTGCTGCTCATGGAAATCCTCATGCACGATTTCCTTCAATTGGTATCAGAGCCAGGTTATTCTGATATTCCAAATTAAAAGTCTATTTTGAACTTCATTTTACAGTCTTGGTGGGTTTCTGCATTTGTGCTTAATTGTTAAGTGTATTTGTGGATGGTGTTGATGAATGTTTCAGGTTTAATTTCCTTTTTCTAAAGCTTTCTTCAATTACAAAGTGTTAATTTGTAAGGGCCCCTGTATTTTTTGGGCGTAATTAACTTGCAATCGAGTCTGTAATTCAAAGAGTTTGAGTTAGTCAAGTCATTCGTGATGAAGTTTCAAAGCATGGAGATGCGGTTCTCAACGAGGAAGAAAACCAAGAATTGGTCGTATCGTGTAGCCTAAGGTAAACGATCATTGGGATTTATCTAAGCGATCGTGTATATTTTTCTATACGATTGTATAGTATTTACTAAACGATCATTTAACTAATGCTAAGCGATGAGGTAAATCGTTTACTCTATCGCGTAGCGTTGGTTGTCCGATCGCGTAGGCGTTGGAGGTAGACGACCGTAGTGGGAGCATGTGATGCTCATCGTTTAGTAAAAGGCATGCGCTAGACGATCATGTACTTAGCAAGCCTCATTGCTTAGTTACTACCTACACAATCGCGCGTATACGATCTAGCTAAACGATCTCTTAGGCGATGGTGCTTTGTCGCATCGTAGCCATTTAGACAATCGCGGAAGGTGTGTGTTATGCGGAGCGCACTAAGAGATCGCGTACCTCAGGCTTTATCACTTAGTAAAAGGTACACGATCGTGTAGTATTTGCTAAATGATCGTTTATCTCTGGGAGCGTTGGTAAGCGATAGAGCAAAGCGTTTGTTTTATTGTCTAGACGATTGCGGGGAGTTTAGCACATGATGGTTGGAGACGCGATGCTTTGCCCGAGCGATTCAAGACCCGGTTCACCTGTTTGAACTAGAAACTCCTTGTTTTTGTAATAGTTAGCTTTAATTTTTTGTTTTTAAGGCAATTTTACCCAATTCATCAATATTTATTTATTATACATGTGATGTATAGTGCTTATATGCCAAAGTGTTTGGCATATAGTTTAAAACCCACCTTAGGTTGTGCAATTATTCATGCATCATGTATTATAATTGTTATAATCTAATATGAAGAAATTACTTGAAAGCATGTGCATGCATCATGAAATATAAGAGTTATATTTTGCATGCAATGAGCATTATCATGCATCATCCTTTTATTATAAGTAGGCTAAGGGTGAATGGAAGCATGTTGTGCTTGTTTCATTGCTATTTTGTATAAGTGTTATATAAAAGAAGTAGCAATGAATGGACAATCCATTGAGCATCATACTTAGGCTATTTATAATCGTTATGAATGCCTTGCATGTGTTAACTTTGCATTGTGGTGATGGTTTCTGTTTATAAGTGTTATAAAGGAAATTAGACCTAAAATCAATAAGAAAGAGTTGCATGCGGACTTAGGGTGAACTCAAGTTTTCTGAAAGGGTTTTAAAATTAGATTGAAATAGACCTAAGTTCAATTGGTTCTAAAGAGTTTAGTAACCTTGATTAATCTTTTAAAATTGGTTTAATAGGATTAAATTGGTTGGTATAAAAGACTAAATTTGTTTTAAATCTATCTATAAAGAACCTTTTCTCTAAGGCGGGTTCTGGTTAGGCTGAGGTTCTTAAGTTGACGAAAACGTAACACCCCTACCTGGGAATCTACCTGGAAAGGTGAATTAGATAGATTTTCAACAAGCATGCAACAATTTGGTCAAAGATTCCGTTAAAGAGTTAAAAGGATGATGGTCAAAAGCTGTTTAACTATCCAAGGTAAATGTTACTCTTGGGAAAACCTAAAAGTCACTTAGTTAAAATCCTTAGCCGTGTTTTTCTATGTAAAATAAACCCTAGGTTATAAAATACATAGTAGGAAGAAGAGATGTATCTGATATATCTATGATTCCACTCACGTTTCTCCCTGTATGTTTACACCATGAGATTCATGTTTGGCCCCGTGGTGCCCTGAGAGCATCCCCCTTTGGATGGTGTTAGCATGAGTCAATATCAAGATGGATGGAGAGAGTGTTTATAATAAGTGGGTGAAGGGTGTATGTCAACATGTCCTATGGTCTCTGTCATTGGTTCACACCGTGAGATCATTCTGTACTCCCTTATAGCGCCCTGTAAGCGTCCCCCTTCGGATGGGTTTTTTGCAGTTGGTCAAGATCAACGTGAACTCCAGAAATGGATAAGGTCGCTTTAGGTTTTGCCCAAATCAGATTTTTCCCTTCGGATTGGCTTTTTGGAGTGGATCTTTAGGGCCTAAAATGGCGAGTCACACTTACGGAAGATTGCTAAGTAAATTAATGATCTCTTGGCCAAATCAATGATGGCTAGTTGTTCTAGGAGCAAGAGTTATTCTGGTATTAATGAATGATTGAGAACTTCTCAATTCAGAGGAGGGATAATTGACCTCCCTTCGATGGCTTTTGTCCTAAACCTTTGAAGCGTCATTGCGAAACTAGATGTCACACGGGGTTCATATTAATTTTGCTAAAACCTTATTGGATGTTGTTTTGTTTTAAAATGAGTATTTGCTTAAAACCTAATGTAGGTCAATGTGTTTTTCTTTTCAACAATTCGTTAGTCTTTTCGTTTAGTGCTTTTAAAATGATCGACTACATACAGTGGAAAGAATCGTGTGAAACGTATTTCGTGACAAATGACCTCGTATTTGTCATGGTTGAGGAGTGTCCTCAAGTCTCGACCCTTGACGCACTGCGAAGTGTTCACAATGCATATGAGGTGTGGATAAAGACTAATTCGTTAGCTAGACTTCACATTTTAGCTAACATATCTGATGTTTTGGCCAAAAGGGTTTAGCATATGGTCATTGCACTCGAGATCATGGACTCGTTGCAAGATTTGTTTGAACGTCAGTTCTTACTTTTCGAGCATAAAGGGATCGATGACAAAACCAGTAGTGTCAGTTGTTCTAACACTGATCCCACTACTCTCCAAAAGAAGAGGACAAGACAGTAAATCTGATTTATTGGACTTAAAGACGTGTTTGGTAGAGAATGATGATTCTGTCTGGATCCTTGATTCAGGTGCTACCAATCATGTCAGTTCCTTTTACCAAGGATTCAGTTCCTGGCAAACATTGTCAAAGGGAGAGATGACTCTACGAGTCAGCACTAGTGAGGTTGTTTCAGCTGTTGCTATAGGCAGGCTGAAGTTATTTGTTGACAAGAAACGTTATCTGTTACTGGATAATGTTTTTGTAGTTCCTCATATTAAGAGGAACTTAATCTCAGTTTCTTGTCTCATTAAACAAGGCTATACCGTTTCCTTTTATGAGAATAAAGTGTTTATTTTCAAGAATGGAACGGAGATTGGTTATGGTTCAATGGAAAGTAACTTATATGTACTAAGGTCATTAGTCATTAAAGCCTTGTTTAACATTGAAATGTTCAGTACGACAACAACAGCTAAAAGACCAAAGGTTTCTCCTATGGAAAACGCCCGTCTTTGCATCTTAGGTTAGGTCACATCAACCTCAATAGGATTAAAAAGTTGGTGAAAAGTGGACTTCTAAAGAGTTTAGAAGAACACTCCTTGTAGGTATGTGAATCATGCCTCGAAGGAAAAATGACCAAACGACCTTTTACTGGAAAAGGTTATAGAGCCAAGGAAGCCATGAAGCTTATACATGCAGACCTCTATCGTCCGATGAATGTTAAAGCTCGAGATAGATTTGAATATTTCATCTCTTTCATAGATGATTATTCAAGGTTCGGGTATCTCAACCAAATGTTATGTAAGTCTGAAACCCTTGACAAGTTCAAGGAGTATAAGGCTAAAGATGAAAACTTGTTAGGTAAGAAGATAAAAACACTACGATCTGATCGTGGTGGAGAGTATATAGACCTCTAATTCCATAACTATATGATAGAACATGGGATCGTGTCCCAACTCTCGGTCCCTGGTACACCTCAGCAAAATGGTGTATCAGAAAGAAGAAATAGAACCTTGTTGGACATGGTTCGATCTATGATGAGTTATGCTCATCTTCTAAACTCGTTTTCGAGTTTTGTAGTGGAGACTGCATATTATATCCTGAACAATGTTCCCTCAAAAAGTGTTTCTCAAACACCTTTTATGTTATGGAGAGGCCGTAAAGGTAGTTTACGCCACTTCAGGATTTAGGACTGTCCAGCACATGTGCTAGTGACTAATCCAAAGAAGTTGAAACCACGTTCAAAGGTTTGTCTCTTTGTAGGCTACCCCAAGGAAACGAGAGGTGGATACTTCTATGATCTAAGTGAAAACAAAGTGTTTGTTTCTATAAATGCTATCTTCTTGAAAGAAGACCACATGAGGGATCATAAGCCATAGAGTAAGCTCGTTTTACATGAGATCTCTAGTGAGACTGAGACTACTGAGGGTTCAACAAGAGTTGTTGAACAGGCCGACGGATCAACAACAGTTGTTGAGGTCGGTACATCTAGTTAACCAGCTCAAGAGTTGAGACTGCCTCGACGTAGTGGGAGGGTTATGAACCCACTGGATCACTACATGGGTTTGACTGAAGCCCAAAACATCATTTCGAATTATAGGGTCGAGGATCCATTGTCTTTTAAGAAAGCAATGGAGGATGTTGACAAAGATGAATGGGTTAAGGCCATGAACCATGAAATGGAGTCTATGTACTTCAATAACGTCTAGGAGCTTATTGATCCACCTGATGGGGTAAGACCTATTGGGTGTAAGTGGATCTATAAACGAAAGAGAGGTGTAGATAGAAAGGTGCAAACCTTTAAGGCTCGACTCGTGGCAAAGGGTTATACCCAGGTTGAGGGAGTTGACTATGAGAAAACTTTCTCACCTATTGTCATGCTCAAGTCTATCCGGATTCTCCTGTCCATAGCCACATTTTATGATTATGAAATATGGCAAATGGACGTCAAAACTGCCATTCTTAATAGTAATCTTGAGAAGACCATCTATATGACTCAACCAGAGAGGTTCATAGTTCTAGATCAAGAGTAAAGAGTTTACAAGCTTAATAGGTCCATTTATGGGCTAAAACAAGCATCTAGATCTTGAAACATCAGATTTGACACTACAGTCAAGTCGTTTGGCTTTGATCAGAACGTTGATGAGCCTTGTGTCTCAGTAGCTTTATTGGTACTGCATGTGGATCATATCCTTCTCATTGGGAATGATGTAGGGTATCTGATTGATATTAAGAAATGGCTAGCTTCCCAATTCCAAATCAAAGATTTGGGTGAGACACAGTATGTTCTAGGGATCCAGATTATTCGGGATCGTAAGAATAAACGATTATCCCTGTCTCAGGCATCGTACATTGATCAAATGTTGATCAGGTACAGAATACAGGATTCCAATAGGGGTTTGTTATCCTTCAGGTATGGAATCATTTTGTCTAAGGATCAATGTCCTAAGACACTTCAGGAGGTTGAGGAGATGAGACGAATTCCCTATGTTTCTACTGTAGGAAGCTTGATGTATGCAATGTTATGTACCAGACCCGACATTTTCTATGCAGTAGGGATTGTCAGTCGGTATCAGTTCAATCCAGGATTTGATCACTGGACGGTGGTCAAGACAATCCTCAAGTATCTTCGAATAACGAGGGACTACATGCTCATGTATGGAGATCAGGATCAGATCCTTACAGGATACACAGACTCTGACTTTTAGACTGATAGAGATTCTCGTAAATCGACATCAAGGTCAATGTTCACTCTAAATGGAGGGGTTGTAGTGTGGTGAAGCATCAAGCAAGGATGCATCGCGGACTCCACTAGGGAAGCCAAATACATAGTCTCTTGTGAAGCAGCTAAGAAGACTGTTTGGCTGAGGAAATTCCTTTCAGATTTGGAAGTTGTTCCAAATATGGATTTGCCTATCACACTTTATTGTGATAACAGCGGGGCTGTGGCAAATTCGAAGGAGCCTCAAAGTCATCGCCGGGGTAAGCACATAGAATGAAAATATCACCTGATCCGGGAGATTATGCATCGTGGTGATGTGATAGTCACGAAGATCGCATCGGAGCACAACGTTGTTGATCCCTTTACAAAGGCCCTCACGACTAAAGTGTTTGAGGGTCACCTGGAGAGTCTAGGTCTGCGAGACATGCGGCATCTTGTCTAGGGCAATTGGGAGATGATACTGGGGTATGCCCTAGTTTATTGTATATTGTACATGTTTTTGGGATTGGTGTCCTAATTCTCCCGGCGTCTCGTTGTTTATAATGATACACATTGTTTGATGAATAAAATAAATGTTTTTTCATTCTGGCATTTACTCATATCCAATAAACAAAACTCCATGGTTATCTTATGTGAACTTAAGCATACATATGTGATATACAAGTGGATCATGTCTAAAGTGATAACCTAAATAAGTCTGTAGTATAAGGATTAAGGTGGGATACCTGATCCTGGTAACACTACGGATACGACCCGCTTTGTAGAGGTTTGCAATTGTTGTAAACTACTACAAATAGTAGATCCTGACCATTCATGTGGAGACGTGCGAGCGGGGGTGTCCTATACAAAGAGTTTGTATAAGACCGAACCACGAGATGACTAGACTCTATACATAACGTCGTTGATACTAGAAACTTACATCTCACCTAAACGACCATAGATGACACGACCTCAATTTTGAGTGTTTTGGGAACTCTTGCCTTTGAGGGCGACCCTTTGATTAGTATGGGTGAGAGTGGCCAGATTGCCAACTCAACGTGCCTACCTTTTTGGAGACTTGTCTGATTTGGGAGCTAGGAACTCAATCCACAAGATGGAATTCACTCCTTTCCCGAAGCAGGGATAAGTAGAGAGATTGCTCCCTTAAGGTTTGATTCTGGGGCTTGAACATAGTGGTCATAACTTCTCTTTAGAAGAGAGGACTCAGTCATAGTAGGACTATGACTTATGTTCATTAGAGGGATCAATGGTACTTAAGAAGTTAGATGTAACTACAAAGGCATAACGATTATTGGTCCAGTTGTATTTACGAGCGATCTGTGAAAGGTTGTCACACTTCTGATTGGTTAAGATGGACACGTAATATATCTGTAGTAAGGAGAGTTCAGTTGTCGGTCATTAGTGGAGTGCCTAGCAGTTAACGGATGGTGGATCCCGTGACTAAAAAGTTTAGTTAATTATTCACGTACCGTTGGAGCTTCGAGCTACAGGTCCATAAGGTCCCCTTGGTAGCTCAATGAATTCAGTTGAGGATCAGTTCTTGGTGTTGATTTGAAATGTTCAAATTGACAAGAGTTAATTCGATTATATATGATATGATCGGTAAGATGTATGAGATACATCTAGTGGAGGATTAATGTAAATGGGATTTACATTAAGTACCGTGGAATAGAAAAAGAACTATGGTTTATATTTTTCATAAGATGAAATATTAAAACTATAAGTTATAAATATAATACGATAAGTTGGTTATCATTTATATTTATAATAATATTAATTATTGAATAATTAAATCTTTTCTCCAATAACCAATTGAATGGGAGGTTATTGGTGGTTTCATGGTAACCGTGAGATAAAAGGAAAATTGTTTTCCTAATTTTAGTAATGTTAATGTTGAAAATTTGTGTTTTGAGATTTTCTCTCTCAGAAAATAATCTTACGAAATTTGTCAAGTAAATAGGATTTACTAAGCAACAACTTGGAGCGAGTTAAACGATCGTTAGTGTTTGTAGGCGACAAACACGCAGCTAAGTGATGAGCTAAACGATCGCTTAGCTTTTTCTCTACGATTGGGCATCGACCTATAAGATAGGTTTAGCCATCTCCCACTTGCTCAATCGTGTTATTTCCTCCATCTTCTGCCTCAAACCAAGTCCACATAGAGTTCACCCTCTGGATTCTCACACCGAGAATACCAAGGTAGCCTTCTTGGTGATGTCATACTCAACTCGGCAATGTCGAGGTTCTGTGGAGGCCATTCGTGCTGTTGGGATGTTCGTGACCGAGGCGATCGTTGAGCTCGAGTGCGCGGTGTTCGTGCAGTGTAGCGATCATGTTGGACAAGCGTTCGAGGTTGCTGTGTTCAAGCATTCGTGATTAAGGAGCTTGGTGATGAGTGTACAGATGTGTGTAGTGTTCTTGATTATTTGTATTTTCATGCTGTAATTTTTGTAATGAATGCATAACCGTATGTTTCTGTTTATGATTGTAATTGTTAAGTTCATATATGATTGTAGTTTGGAATGATCTTTCCGTTGCTTATGGAAATCCTCATGCACTATTTCCTTTAGAATCATCAACCTCACAGTAAGTTAGTAATAGAAAAAATGTCCAGAGGAACGACAAATACATCAACAAGAGTTGTTGATAGAGCAGGTCCATCAACAAGAGTTTTTTATGATAGTGGTATTTCACATCATTCTCAAGAGTTGGAAATGCCTCGTCGTAGTGGGAGGGTTGTGCAACAGCCTGACTGGTACATGGGTTTAATTGAAACTCAAGTCATCATACCAAATGACGGCTTAGAGGATCCATTGTCTTTCAAACAAGCAAAGAATGAAATCAATAGATTAAAGCCATGGACCTTGAAATGGAATCTTGTAGATCAACCTGAAGGAGTAAAACCCATCGATTGCAAATGGATCTACAAGAAAAAATGAGACCAAGTTGGTAAGGTATAGACCTACAACGTAAAACTTGTGGCAAAAGGGTTTACCCCAAAAAGAGGGGTAGATTATGAAGAAATCTTCTCTCCGGTTGCCATGACAAAGTCAATTAGAATACTCTTGTCCATAGCTAGATTTTATGATTATGGAATATGACAAATGGATGTCAAGACGGCCTTTCTGAATGGCTATCTTGAAGAGAGTATCTATATGTCTCAACCAAAAGGGTTTATTGAATAGGGTAAAGAACAAAAGGTTTGAAAACTTAATCGATCCATTTATGGGTTGAAACAAGCATCTAGATCCTAGAATATGCCAGATAAAAGAAGATCCCTAACTGATTTTGTCTTTACCCTAACACATAGCTCAAGCCTTATTAGTCACTACATGGGAAACCTTGATAAAAACCACTAGGAGGCTACTAAATGGGTATTCAGATACCTAGTTGTCACTGAGAACATAAGGCTACTCTATAAAATTCCTAATGACTAAGCTACTAAGAAAAGGCTTCGTGGATGCTGATTTTGCAGGGGTTTCTAATAAAAGAAGATCCCTAACTGATATTGAAGAAATAGAGAAACAGTTAGCATTTTAGCTCC
Organism: Benincasa hispida; assembly: GCF_027475165.1. Lineage (NCBI taxonomy): Eukaryota > Viridiplantae > Streptophyta > Magnoliopsida > Cucurbitales > Cucurbitaceae > Benincasa > Benincasa hispida. The sequence goes on from NC_143480.1 coordinate 5,333,016, forward strand.
AACAGACCTTCCGTCGTTTCACCTAACAAACTGTTTAGTTTTAGCAAGATCTTTCTGTATATTAAGGAGAAAATTACCGAAATTAGAAATCTATCTTTGTAAGAACGAGAGGGAGAACAACTTATCTGTGTGATGCTCTGTATTTTCCTTCTTGAAAGACTTGTTAATGAAATTCTTGGAGATTTGAATAGTGAATGTAGGTTGATAAACTGAACCACTATGATTCTGTTTGTTTTCTCTTCTCCTTCTTCATCTGCCTTACTGCTTTCTCAATATTAAAAGCTTCAACCTTAAGAAGCTCTCTCGTTCCTCTCGATCATGCAAAGAAAGAAAAAAAAAAGAATTTTGATTCAGCAAATTCTATTTTGTTAAAGAATCTGCAATCGTGGTAAAAGCAGACGCCTACATGTGGCCTAGGTATTGACAATACATAAAAGACAATTTTATTTTCTCAAGAATTTTATTATAAATAATAAAATAACATTGATAACATTGTACAGGACTACATTATGAACCCGAAGGGCCTATCCTCAAAGCTTCTCAAATAAGGTGATGACACTAAGGAAGTATTGATGTCAGTGTGCACATATGGACAATACTTCATTGACTATGTTCTTGGCCAAATGCAAGAGTAAATACTTGCATGAACGGAGGTGAATTTTGTATTTGGGACAACAAACATCAAATAACATTGGATTCTTACATGATTAACCTGGAAAACGGTATGATCTACCTTTTTGACTTCATGCCAAAGTATATCGATAGTAATTCCATAATGCTTGTAACAATGTCTAGAGTAGGTTTGTGAAGATAAATTTTGATTGTGAAAATTTCTTTCTGCAACATTTTTAGAATTTATATTAACCAGCACCACTGATGCTAATTTGAAAAAGTCCCTCATCACACTAAAGTTGCACGGCCAAATAAAGTTGCACATTGCTTTAATTGCGCACCTCATAAACTAAATAAACGTATTAAAAATTTAAAAAACTGTAAAGGTACACAAAGTAAGTAAAAAGGAAAAACTTTGAGTATTAAACTTGGTTACAAACTTGGTACGAACTTGGTTATGAACTTTAAGTACATAAATTTGTTACTAATATATCGCAACGATCGTTAAGACATGCATAGCGATTGAACCACTTCAAGCGATCATTGAGACATGCATAGAAATTATTTTGATAGAACAACGAGTCCACATGTGTACAAGATGTCTCAATATTAGACATAATAGAAAAAAATTGCAAATAGCCCCTGACCAACATCAAGCATGCGTTTATTGTCCATCAAGAATAAGAAACCAAACTTGTCTTATTTTGGAACATGTGGTTGTCTAACCTTTGTACGGATTCCATGCCCGAAAAGGAGAAAGCTAGCTAGTAGAGCCTATGAGTGCGTCTTTATTGGTTAAAGTGATCATTGAGTCAAATGATGTCGACTTCTTTGAGAAAAGATTTTCTTTTAAATCAAGGAATAGTGAGGCTTGGGATCCAGTGGTCTAACCCCAGGAAATCGACCCAAAACCTAGAAGAAGCAAAAGAGCTAGAACCGCCAAGGATTTCGGGGATAACTTCCTGACCTATAATGTACAAAAAGATCCTAAAAATCTAAAAGTTGCCCTGTCCTCAGTAGATGCCAACCTATGGCAAGAAGCTATAAATGATGAGAAGAACTCACTTGAGTCAAATAGGACTTGACACTTAGTAGATTCACCCCCAGGTTGCAAGGCAATAGGGTGCAAATGGATCTTAAGGAAGAAACTTAGACCTGATGGAACTGTTGACAAGTTTAAAGCTAGGTTAGTGGCAAAGAGCTTTAGAAAAAGAGAAAACATAGATTTCTTTAACACCTCCTCCCCTGTCACTAGAATTACCTCAATTCGTGTCTTGTTTTCTCTCACTGCCCTTTATAACCTCGTAGTATATCAGATAGATGTAAAGACCGCTTTCCTAATGGTGAACTTAAAGAAGAGATTTACATGGAACAACATAAGTGTTTTCTAGTCCATGGTCAAGAAAATAAGGTGTGTAAATTAGACAAATCTCTTTATGGACTAAAACAAACTCCTAAGCAATGGCATGAAAAATTTGATGACCTTATCCTATCTAAAGGTTTCAAGGTTAATGAAAGTGAAAAATGTATCTACTATAAGTTTGAAAATAATCTTTGCACTATCTTGTGTCTATAGGTAGATGATTTTCTGATCTTTGGTTCGAACTTGCACGTCATAAATGATGTGAAATCAATATTGAGTGCAAACTTCGACATGAAAGACTTAGGAGAAGTTAGTGTAATATTAGGCATAAAAGTGAATAGGTCTGAAAATAGACTTTCTTTGGATCAATCTCACTATATAGGAAATATTCTAAAGAAATATAATTACTTTGAATGTAAACCAGCTTGTATTCCTTATGACCCTTGTGTTAACTTGTTCAAGAGCACTGGTGACAGTGTTAATCAATCTGAGTATGTGAGTATCATAGGCGGTCTTAGATACGTTGCTGATTGCACTAGGCCTGACATAGCTTATGTTGTAGGATTACTTTGCAGGTTTACAAGTAGACCTAGTAAAAAGCATTGGAATGCTATAGAAATAGTAATGAGGTACTTGAAGAAAACCCAAAACCTAGGATTACATTTTCAATTGGTATCATGAAAAAGAACACGATCGCATAGACGATCAGGCTTCACAGCCTCGTCGTCGTCTACGCGATCGTTTAATTATGCTCCTATCGTCTAGTGCGCATTGAATGATCATTTATCTGTGGCGTTGCTACACGATGAAGACCTTTTGGCGGTTCAAGACCCGGTTCGCCTGTGAACCGATTTGCTCGATGAAAAATGTAATAGATAAGATTTTTTTCATTCCAGTTTTTTTTTTTGTAAAGGCTCATCCCGGTCCAATAATCCTTTATTTATTACATGCGATGTATGTTTTTTATATGTCATATGGTATGCACATATAGTAAATCCCACATTAGGTTATGCAATGGTCATGCATCATCTCTTTATTGTAATTGTTATAATTTAGAGAAGCATGATTTAATTATGTAAGAGCATGCTCATACATCATATAATATAAGAGTTATATTTATACATGCATAAAAATCATTGACATGCATCATCTTTATATTATAATTGTTGTAGTATAAGGGTAAATGATAGAATTTTTCTTGGTTGTTACGCGTTATATAAAAGTTATGTATAGTAAACCGGACATTGCATGAAGCATGACATATAGCTTATTTTATAAATGTTATAAAAGCCTCGTTATGCGCAATGGTTTTAGTTGTTTCTTTTTAAAAGTTAAAGAGAAATTAGAACTAAAAGAAATAAGAAAGACATGCATGCTCACTTAGGTTTAATTCATGGTTTTAAAGTGTTTAAAACTTGGATCACATAGACCTAAAATCATGGTTCTACGATTAGCAACCCTAAGGCTTTAATCTTTTAATCAGTTTAATAGGATTAAATTGACTAATAAAAGATTAAAGTGTAGCAAATCTATCTATAAGGGACCTTTTGACTAAAGCGGGTTCTATCTAGGCTCGGGTATTTAAGTAGACGGAAATGTAACACCTCTACCTAGGAACTTACCTGGAAAGGTGAATTAGATAGATTTGATTCATGCATGCAAGTTAAGGATAGTTCATTAAAGTGTTTAAATGTGACTACTTGAACTTGTTCATATTTCATAGACAAACGTTGTTTATGAGCAAAGTTTTAAAAGAAGTTTATGAACCCCTAGGTAGAACATTCAGTGGAGGGTACTTGGGGCATAAGATGCTTCACTTAAACCTTTCATGTTTCTCCTAAATAGTCCACACCGTGAGATCTACCCTCGACCTCGTGGCACCTTTGGCGTGTCCCCCTAACGGATGGTGTTTGGGTAGGTCAATATCAAGGTGGATGAAGAGAATGTTCATAATAAGTGGGAGCGGGAAGTGCGATGCCTTATCCTTCGGTCTCTCTCGTTAGTTTGAATAAAGTTACTGCGCATCACCTTGAGGCACCTTGGGAGTGTTCCCCTAAAGGATGGCAGTTTTGCACGTTTCTTTGTTTGATCTCTTGTAAGAGGATAAGGTAACTTAGTCTCTTGTCCTAATCTGCTTCTTCCCTATGGTAGGCTCATTAGGGTAGGACTCTGGCACCGAAAGTGAGGGGTTACACTTACGCAGAATAGTTAAAGGTTAACGATTCTAGACCGAGAAATGGTGGCTGTTAGATTCAGTTCTGATAACTTGTAGAAATACAAGTTATTTTTGCTCTTAAGTTGGAACAACTAAGGTTTTTAATGATAGATTCTCCTCATTTTTAGAAGAAACGCATGGATTTATTCAAACATTAGCAAACTCATGCAAAAGAAGTTTATCACCAAATATCGTGGTACTAACGCATTGTATTGCAGGATTTCAAAGCAAGGATTAACGCTAACGCATTAGACAAGTGTCGCAGGAAAAGCTCTAATGCATGGGCCATGCGTTGGAGGGAGTTCAACGCAGAGAAGATTCATTGCTTCAGGCTGATTGTGTCACATCACCACTTGTAAGTATGGGCACCTGCAGTAGGCGGCGTCTGAAAAGCGTCCGAGAGTCAGGTGGCTAATCAGGGCATGGACTTTAATGCTGCCCATTCACCAAGTGGACGTGACTAACGCCTATAAATAGATGAAGTCCCTCCAAAGTTAAGGAGTTTGAAAATTATCAAGATCCTTACTCTCTGTATATTGTAGTCATAGTTTTACTTCTGTAGAGGCTGTGCTGTGGTGTTAGACAATCAGAAGGGTTGAGAACTACCACCACCGCCGGTTAGGGAGCGGAGGAAGCTACTCTTGAGAAAGATACTCCATCCAATTCCTAAACAAGTGATTGTACACAACGAGATTGAGCCAAAGAAATACAAGAGATCAAATATATGAATTTTATAAAGAAACAGAGAGTTTTTACAAAAGCAATATTTAATCAAATGGAATGAAGTGATAAATGAGAAGAAGGAAACTGAGTCGAGCCAAAGAAATACAAGAGATTGTATTTCTTTGGCTCGACTCAGTTTCCTTCTTCTCATTTATCACTTCATTCCATTTGATTAAATATTGCTTTTGTAAAAACTCTCTGTTTCTTTATAAAATTCATATATTTGATCTATCATACTTGCTATTGTTTATTTCCTGTTTATGTTGAATGCATTAATAATTTATGCACAACTTCATTCTAAAGCTCAAGCCAACTTGACAAATTGGCAACAGCATCTTTTAACTTAGATTGTTCGAAAGAATAACTAAGCTGCATTAAGTAGGACGCCTAGTACAGCTAGAGATATACTTACTGGTGTCTATTGCATTTTGTGTTAGACGCATGCATCCTAGAGATAGGCTTTGTATGTCATTCGCGTTGAGAAATGTTGAATGAAGTCTGATGCATAAATAAAAGATAAGCAAATCACTCCATTTCATCCATATCACATCCTAGTTGTATACACTCATCTTAGACCGACGCGTCCACTTACCTTAAATTCCATTGCATCTCTTGCACAGGCACAGCAATTTAGTGTAAATAACACATTTTTCACATTTATTTAGGAAAACCCCTGTAGTAGATACAACGCAAGGTCTGCGTTTGGTTAACTGAATCCTTAATTTCGACCCTGAACTTACCAGAAACCTAAATTAGATTTATACTTGGGTCTAGTTTAGGAAAACTTGAACGTCATTAGAAGGAGTTGTGTGCGTTCTGCTGCAAATATCTGATGCTTCAACGCGTTACGTTTACTTAAATGCATCGAAGCATAAACGCATCACTTATACTTTGAACTTATTTCTCCAATTTATTTTACACAATATACTCCTAGAGCAAATCACGATAGCAACGAACAAGTTCCAAGAGTTGGTTCTGCCTAATGGTTGAGAATCTCTCATCCCAGTGACGTTTGTCCTGCCTCACTAGGGCATCATTGTAAAATAGAAGTCTATAACTTAGGGTACTTGAAACTATTTTCCAAAAATGATTGGTTTAAAAGTGGTTTAGTAAAATCTAATAAAGTTGTATTCGTATTTTCAGCAACTTTTCAAAATAGCAACAGCCACGTTGCCATTGTTAAGCGCCGAAAAACTTACAAGCGATAATTTTGCAACATGGAAACATATGATCATGACGATCCTGATTATCAAGGATCTCATGTTCCCTCTCACGGAGGCTTGTCCTCCTATTTCAGCTCTGAATGTCACTCGAAATATTCGGGAGGCATACGAGCGATGGACAAGAGGGAATGAGAAGGCTCGAGCCTCCATCTTGGCAAGTCTTTCTGAAGTCTTGGCCAAGAAACATGAGCCTATGGTCTCAGCGCGTGAGATCATGGAGTCCTTGCGGGGGATATTTGGACAACTATTTGAACAGCTTATGCATGAGGCTCTTAAATTCATATTCAACTCCAAAATGGAAGAAGACACCTCTGTTCGTGAACATGTGCTAAACATGATGGTCCACTTTAAAATGGCAGAGTTGAATAGGTCTACCATCGATGAAGGAATCCAGGTTAGTATAATTCTGCATTCTTTGTTGGAGAGCTTCCTGGACTTTGCCAGTAATGTGATTCTCAACAAAGTGAAATATAACCTTACAACTCTCCACAATGAGTTGCAGACATACCAATCCTTACTGAAAAGTAAGAAGAGGTAGAAGGATGAGGCAAATGTTTCTTCATCCTCCAGGACGTTTTATAGAGGTTCGACTTCAGGAACGAAGTCTGCACCTTCTACTTCTAACTCTGCAAATGGGAAGAAGAAGAAGGGTGGTAAAGGAAAAAGGAAAGGCACCTGCTAACCCACCGCCTATCGCCCCAAGAAGGCGTCCACAAGTTGCTAAGGGAAATTGTTTTCACTGCAACAAAGATGGACACTGGAAGAGGAACTGTCCTCAGTATCTGAAAGAGAAGAAAGCAGCCAAGGCAGAGGCAAAGGCAAAGGCCGATAAAGGTAAATGTGATTTACTTGTGCTCGAAACTTTTTTAGTGGAGAATGATGATTCTGTCTAAATAATTGATCCGAGCACCACTAACCATGTTTGTTCTTATTTTCAGGGGATTAGATCTTGGTGACAGTTGAAGGCTGGTGAGATGACGATGCGAGTAGGCACCGGGTACGTTGTCTCAGTTGTTGTAGTGGGAGGACTCCAGTTAGCTTTACAGAATAGGTTTCTTATTTTAACTAATGTATATATTACTCCTGAACTAAAAAGGAACCTCATTTCTGAAAAAGTGTTTATTGCAATGTAAATATACTAGCTCTTTTAATGTGGATCAAGCGTTTATTCATAAAGATGGTGTTTTTATTTGTATAGCAAATCTGAAATCGAATTTATATGTGCTAAGGCCGTTAACCACTGATTCCCTCCATAATACTGAATTCTTCAGAATTGTCATAACTCAATCAAAACGTCGACGAATTTCTCCAAAAGAAAATTTCCAACTTTGGCATCTTCGTTTAAGGCACATCAATCTCAATAGGATTGAGAGATTGGTGAAGAATGGACTTTTAAATGAGTTAGAAGGACTTCTTTACCAGTGTGTAAATCTTGCCTTGAGAGTAAGATGACTAAACGACCTTTTACTGGAAAAGGTTATAAAGCCAAGGACCCTCTTGAGTTAATACATTCTGACCTTTGTGGTCCTATGAATGTGCAAGCCCGAGGTGGCTATGAGTATTTTATCAGTTTTACTGATGCTTAATCCAGGTACGAGTATGTTTATCTTATCCAATGGAAGTATAAATCTTTTGAAAAGTTCAAAGAGTTCAAGATTGAAGTTGAAAACGCATTAGATAGACGGATTAAAACACTTCGATTGGATCGAGGTAGAGAGTTTTTGGACCCGGCATTCCAGGACTATTTGATAGAACATGGAATCATTTCCCAACTCTCAGCGCCGGGTACACCTCAGCAGAATGGTGTAGCAGGGAGGAGAAATAGAACCTTGTTAGACATGGTTCGCTCGATGATGAGTTACGCTTCCTTACCGGACTCGTTTTGGGGTTTCGTAGTGGAGACTGCAGTATACATACTCAACTTTGTTCCCTCCAAGAGTTTTGCAAGAACACCTCTGGAGTTGTGGAACCAGCACAAAGCTAGTATACGTCACTTTATCATTTGAGGTTACCCTGCACATGTGCTTGAGGCTAATCCCAAGAAGTTGGAACCATGGTCGAGGTTATGCCTCTTTGTAGGCTAGCCCAAAGGTACACGAGGAGTTAATTTTATGATCCGACGAAAAATAGGGTGTTTGTTTTAACAAACGCTACTTTCCTGGAGCAGGATCATATAAGGGAGCACGGTCCACGAAGCAAAGTCGTGTTGCGTGAGCTTTCCAATGAAACTACTAAAACTTCAACATGAGTTGTTGAAGCGCCTGCTATATCAGCAAGTGTTGTTGATGGGATTTCATCCAGTAGGTCGGTTCCACCTCAAGAGTTAGAACTCACTCGTTCGCTATCTGGGTTTCACGAAAATTCTTGCTATTGTAGCTAATGGTGACGTTGAGGATTCATTGTCTTATAAGAAGGAAATGGAGGATGTTGACCTGGATAAATGGGTCAAGGTCATGGATCTCGAGATGGAGTCGATGTACTTCACCTCAATATAGGATCTTGTAGATCAGCCTGATTGGGTAAGACCTATAGGTTGTAAATAGATCTACAAGCGCAAACGGGGTGCTGATGGGAAGGTACAGACCTTCAAAGCTCGACTATTGGCAAAGGGTTATATCTAGGTAGAGAGAGTCGACTATGAAGAGACTTTCTCGCCTGCTGCCATGTTAAAGACGATCCGCATCCACTTGTCCATTGCCACTTATTATAATTATGAGATCTAGGAAATGGACGTCAAGACGGCCTTTGTGAATGGCAATCTTGAGGAGACTATTTACATCGTGCAACTCGAGGGATTCATAGCCAAAGGTCAAGAGCAAAATATTTGCAAACTGAATCGGTCCATTTATGGACTACAACAGACGTCTCGATCTTGGAACATATGGTTTGATACTGTGATCAAGTCGTATGGCTTTGGCCAAAACATTGATGAACCTTGTATTTACAAGAAGATCATCAACGCTTCAGTAGTCTTCTTAGTGTTATACGTAGACGATATCCTACTCATTAGGAATGATGTAGGTCTACTAACTTCAGTTAAGAACTGGCTAACGACCCAATTCCAAATGAAAGATTTAGGAAAGGCTTAGTTTGTTCTAAGTATATAGATCTTTTGGGATCGTAAGAACAAAGTGCTAGCACTGTCTCAGGCATCGTATATTGACAAGATGTTGCTCAAGTACTCGATGCAGGACTCCAAGAGGGGCCTACTGCCGTTCAGGCATGGAGTCACTTTGTCTAAGGACATGTGTCTTAAGAAGCCTCAAGAGGTTAAGGAGATGAGACAGATTAGTTTAACCCAGGCCATTTTAATGTTGCTGACCCGTTTACGAAGGCTCTCACGGCTACAGTGTTTGAGGGTCACCAACGGAGCATGGGTCTACAGGATCGCCGCGCCTGGACTAGGGCAAGTGGGAAATTTTCTTGTACTGAGCTTTTATGCCCTAGTTTATTGTTTTGTACTTGTTTTTTGTACATCCCACTTTGCTTTAGGACAAGTGAGAGATTGTTGGGGTTGACGCCCTAAAGTCTCGTGTCCTGTAGTTTGTAAACAGTTTGTACGACGCTTGTGTTGTTAATATATGATATTTACTTCACATTTTGTATTTTTGCTCAATTGCTTGTTTTATTTGCTTTACCACAAACCAATAAACATAAAATCCCTAGTTATTTGTATGTGACTCAAGCATATATGTGGTGACATACAAGTGGATCATGTCTTGTGTGATAACCAAAATGGTCTATAGTATATGGATATAGGAGGGAAACCTTATCTTGGTAATACTACGGATGTGGCCCGCTTTGTAGAATGGTCACAAGTGTTGTGACAAGTCACAGATGGTCTGATCCTGATCATTCGTGTTGGGGACATGCGAGCGGGGGCGTCCTATACAAAGAGTTTGTATAAGATTTGACCACGAAGTATTAACATCTCGTTATATAACACCGTTCATGATAGAGACTTCACTTAATTAGGATGACCATAGGTAACATGACCTTAATCCTAAACGAGTTGGGAACTTCTGCCATTGAGGGTGGTCCTTTGATTTGTATGGGTGCGAGTGGCCAGGTCGCCGATTCAAACCTATCATTTTGAGGATTCGTCTGATTTGGGAGCTGGGAATTCAGCTACACAAGATGGAATTCACCCCTTCCCCGAGGCAGGGGTAAGTAGATAGATAGCTCCCTTAAGGGCTGATTCCGGGGCTAGAACAATGTGGTGCCACACACTTTCTCTTGGCCCGTGAGGTGTTCACACATAGTTGGACTATGTTGTTTGTTCATTAGAGGAATCAGTGGTACTTAAGGAGTGAGATGTAACTACAGGGGCAAAACGACAATTTGGCCCAGATGTACTTACGAGCATCTCTGAAGGGTCATCGTACTCATGATTGGTTATATCTGATGGACACATAAATATATCTGTGGTAAGAAGAGTTCAGTTGTTGGTCTTTAGTGAAATGTTTGACAGTTAACAGATGGTGGACCTCGTGACTAAAGAGTTTAGTTAGCTATTCACGGACCGATGGAGCTTCGAGCCATAGGTTCATTAAGTCCTCTGGGTAGCTTGGATAAAGTCGAGAACCAGTGTTTGTGTTAATTTGAAATGTTCAAATTGACAAGAGGAAGTTCGATTATATATGATATAATTGGACTGGTTAATTATATATGATATAATTGGCTAAATGTATGAGATACATTATTTTGGAGGAAATTAGATATAAATATGATTTATATCAAGTAGAGGAGAAAATACTAGAGTAGATATGTGATATCAAACTATAGGGTAAAAATATAATATGATTATATTTATTTTAATTATTAATTAGTTAATTATATGATAATCAAGCCAAAATTCATGTTTGGACATGGGTTAGTGGAAATGAGTCGGTTATTGTAACCAATGAAATAAAAATAAAATTATTTCATTTTTGAATGGTTGATCGTCAAATCGTCCAAAAGAAAAAGTGAAGAGCGCGCTGATGAAAGTAAAACGACCGCTTAAAAGAATCGAGAGCCTATACGATAGTCGCTCTTCATCTAGACGATCGTCTACCTCGCGCCTAAACAATCTCACACTATTTCCTAGATGATCGCATAGCTTTTCTAAACGATCGTATAGTGTGCCATTTTTCCTAAACGATCGTTCAGTAAATCCAACACGATCGTGTAGCTTCTCTTAAACGATAAGCATTTTGCTATGCAATAGCGCTTTTTCCCTCCCACTTGCTTATCGCCTACACGATCTGGTATTCCTCCTTGCTCTACCAAATTCACCAAAGACCACGCTTTGGGTTTTCACTCCGAGAATACCCGGGGCTCTTTATTGGTGGTGTCGTCCCCGCGACGTTCGTGTTCGTGCAGTTGTCCGTGTTGTTGTAGTCGATGCTGCTGCTGGGTGTTGGTAGATCACGTGGAGGTGTCCGCTACGTTGAGTTCCAAAGTGTGAAGACTGTCTTCAACTGGTATGGCAACTCAATCCCTTATTATATCTTGTTCTTAGTATGCCATTAATTAAGATTTGTATGCGGTCACCTTGTTCTTGTGTGCATCTTGCATCATCGCATAGGCAAGAAGTAGAGACTTAGGAATAAGCTCTATAGACACTATCGCATTCATCGTATGCGTCCTAGAATTAGAAGCTACCGCATTTGCATTGGGAAATGATTTGTTGTCGCATGAGTGTAGCATTATGGCATAGCTTGAACGCATTCTCAGGAAACGCTAGCTAAAGACCTTTTCAACCCGTTCTTTCGACCCTAGACTTACTAGGAAACTCAGTAGGATTTATACTTGGTTCCTGCTGAGAAAACTTGTTTGCTCAACGCATTTTCCACCAATGCAACTCTTCCATTATTTCATCGTATAAAATAACGCATCAAGTTTTTGGCGCCTTTGCTGGGGACTTCGGCAATACAGTGTGCTAACGGTAATTTTCTGATTTTCTTTGCAGCTTTCAATCTCTGGCGAATTACGACCCTGAGATTGAAAGAACGTTCCAACGAAGATTGAGAGACGACCGCCAACAACAACAAGAAGACAGAACTCCAGAAATGGCGGAAGAACCGGAAGAAAGGGCTGCAAACGTAAATAATATAATGGCCAACCCCATCCTCCTGGCGAATGACTGTAATAGACCCATTCGAGACTATGCGTCGCCCAACCTCTACGATTTCTCCCCAGGAATCACACCCACCTCCGGAGCTTCATAGAGATCTGCAACACTTTTGTGTTCCTAAATATCTCTACCGAAGAGGTTCGACTAACGTTGTTCCCATTTTCCTTATGCGACCAAGCAAGAAAATAGGCTTATTCTCTCAAACCGGAATAGATAACTTCATGGAAACAAGTCGTGGAAAAGTTCATGAAGAAATACTTCCCTCCAATGGAGAACGTAAGAAGGAGGAAGTTAATTACGAATTTTGAACAAAAAATTGACGAATCGCTCAGCAACGCTTGGGCGAGGTTTAAGAGGCTGGTAAGAGTATCCCCACATAATGGCTTACCAGACTGCTTACAGATGAAGATTTTTTACCAAGGACTGAACCCTGCATCGCAGACCACTGCCAATGCGACAATAGCTAATGGTCTGCTTGATAAAACTTACGATGAGGCGAAAAGTATACTTGATCGCATTTTAAAAAATTACAAGGACTGGCGAGAAAGCGATCAGAGATTAAGGATTAAAAACAGTGACGTGAACAACGGGGCCATCGCATCCCTTTAGAACCAAATTACAGCGATAATGAGTTTGATACAAGGCATCGCAATTAATAGCACAAGAGCGCAAAAAAGGCAGGTCAATACAATTGCCCAAACTACCACAAGTTGTGTCATCTGTAGAGAAGCACATCCGATGGAAGAATGCCCAGGAAATTTGCAGTCAGTATGCTTCATAAAGAACAACCCTTATTCCGATACGTACAACCCCGGGTGAAGAAACCACCCCAACTTCGCGTGGAAAAATCAACAGCAAAATTTCCAATCGGTGGCACAAAAAGAAGGGCCACTCGGATTTTTCCTGCGAACCAACGATCAGACGCATAACCAAGCCAGCAGTTCGCAGGCACCGCAATCTTCATCCTTAAAGAGCGTGTTGAGGCAGTATATTGAGAAGAATGAATCAGTGCTTGAGAATCAAGCATTATCCATCCGAAATCTTGAAATTCAGTTAGGACAGATTGCGGGCAAACTCAAAAATAGACCGCAAAGAGCATTGTCGAGCTCAACTGAGCTCCCTCGCAACGCCGGGGTACAGGAAAGGAACAATACTTAGCAGTCTCCTTGCTAAGTGAAAAACTGACTGCAGAAGTAGGGGAGGAACCCATCACGACCAACTTGAATGCGATGACATCCAAGGACCCGTTGACTTATAATTCGGGAGAGCCCGAGAAGATGAACCCAGAAATTGTGTCCACCCTCAAGCCTCTATATCATGAGATAAAAGAAGTCTAACTACTATTATTCCCGCAAAGATTGAAAAAGAAACAGAATGATGAAGAAAAGATCGCGACAATTGCAGTAACGCAAAATGCTATGATCCCACCAAAAATGTGCGATCCAGGAATCTTCACGATACCATGTTCAATAGGAGGGGTCTACATTGGTCAAGCACTATGCGATCTTGGGGCGAGTATAAACGTAATGCCGCTATCAATCTTCAAACGATTGAATATAGGCAAACTCACGCCCACGACGTAGACTCTCCTACTTACGAACAGATCTCGAATACATCCCGAAGGAGAGTTGAAAGATGTCGCAATCTCAATTGACAAATTCATCTTGCCGGTAGACTTTATCATTTTGGATTATAAAGCAGACGAAATTGATCACACTCAAATTGGGATGACCATTCCTCTTGACCGATCACACTCAAATTGATGTGCACAAAGGGAAAATCGTAATGAACATCAATAGGGAAAAGCTCCAGATTAAGCCATTCAAGATTCTAGAGGATCGAGAAAAGAAGAAAAAGTCATCGTGGACGTAAAGAGTTTAGCCTGAAATAAGCAGTCCCTACGTTACTATGCGACTCAAACTAATCAGGGACGCAATCCTTTTGAAATATCCTTTTTATATCAATGCTTCATGAACTTTCATTACCTCTCTTTTAACTGTTATCATCTATTTTTCTTTTTTGAAAAAAGGGGGAGGGGAGGAGGGGAGAAGAATGCGATCGTGCTGAAAGATCGTAGTAAATGATTTTGTTAACTTTGTTTTATTATTGTTTAACCTTCTCAATGTTTTTCTTTGCAAACGATCGAGGTGAGCGATTGCAGACGTGCTACACGAAGACGCAACTACTTTATTTCGTCACCACAATCCGAAGAAAATAGACCGCCACAAAGCAGAATGCGTAAACAAATAATGCGGGCGACAGCGCAAATTTGGAGGTTGTATCTTTCCTTGACTTTATTCCAAATTTTTCACTATCACATCGCATTTTAATTTTAAAAATTTTTATCACCGCATCCTCTTTGGTTGGTGCAATCATTTAACGTCGATTAATTTACTAAGTCACCACATTATTTCTCTTTTCCAATTATGATTTCAATGATGAAATGCATGCCTATATTTTTTTCATATATGCTAGAGTCAACTCAATTTTAGGACAGTCACCTCATGAAATATTTTTAGAAGTTAGTGGTCTGCCAGCTTTCTTTCAAACTGACCCTTTACGAAACTTCCCAAGAGCATCGCATGACTTTTTTCAATCTTTTGGCAATGAGGACATTGCCGCATTTTAAATTTGGGGGCGCGATATTCATTTTTGACCTTGCTATTTTTAGCCTATATAAAAAAAATTAACGTTGCGATCGGATCCTACTTGTAGTTGGATGTTCGTATGACAAACGTGAGGGTAAACCAAAACGAAGACATGAGTCTTGATCAATGCAAAAAAAAATTATCACAACTCCGCTGTCAATGACAAACGTGAGCCTTGCTCATAGTTGGATGTCCACATTACACACATGTGGGCAAGCCAAAACGAAGGCTATGCACTTGGATCAGCACAAGGTCATAGAAAAAATAATAAAAAAATAAATATAGAATAAAACATATGTCTAAAATACGCAAGGATAAAAATCATTTGAAAATACCCCAGTGAAAATGTTTTTTTTGAAATAAATCATGCGATGCCCTGAAATCTAGTAAAGTCTTTTTGAAGGCTAAACTTGTGGTCCCAAAATTTTAGAAATATTTTAAGAAGAGACATGGATAAAAATTAAGAAAATTTTAGTGTATAGGATTTAAATAAGGCATCCTTAAGAAATCTAGGAAAGAGAAGGTGGTCGACTTTCAAAAGGAAATCTTTAGAAAGTTTTTTGAAATAAATCATGCGATGCCCTGAAATCTAGTAAAGTATTTTTGAAGGCTAAACTTACAGTCCCTAAATTTTAGAAATATTTTAAGAAGAGACCTGTATAAAAATTAAGGAAATTTTGGAGTATAAGATTTAAATAATGCATCCTTGAGAAATTTAGGAAAGAGAAGGCAGTCGACTTTCTAAAGGAAATCTTTAGCTTATGCTTGAGGACAAGCATTGTTTAAATTTGGGGGTGCGATAACGGGTAGAAATGTACGGTATTACAGTGCTAAGTTATAGAACAATGTAGGATTGCGATGATAAAAATATAATTTATTGCGTCCAAAAGCATTAAGTTCACAATATTGCGATCGCATGCGTCCATCGCATTAAAACAGTTAACTTATGTATTGTTGTGCAGAATATGTGTTGATGCAAGATGGAAAAAGTGATCCAAAGAAATCAACGGCTGATTGCATTAAGAGATTGCGTTAACGCAAGGCTATGCGATCATTTGCGCTTACGAAAATCTACTCAAGAAGTTTGCCGCATAGAGCCGGCGCATCTTTGGTGGGCGTATCTGGGTGAAAAGCGTAATAAATCACGATGGAACAGAAAGCTAATAACGGTCAATTCTGAATTAAGTTGACAGGCCGTTAACAACCTACTGTAGCAAGTACACTCAACTTTTCGGTGACAAATATTCGGCGTATCAGACAGAGAATTAATGTTATCCTATCAGTGCAATCATAAGAGAGAAGAAGCCTTTCACCCCGAAGCTCTATAAATACTAAAAGCAACCTTTAGTGAAGGAGTTCGACAGTTAGATAATTTTCCATATAGATAGAAGTAGCCTTGTTCATAGTTTTTCTTTTACTCAGAAGGCAGAAGCGAAGGAAGTGAGATTCTACCGAGAGATCGTTTCGGTGAACTTGGAAGAGTGCCAGACACATCGAGATCAAAGAGAGGGCCAACACCTGCGGAAGCAGGAACATCTTTTGAATAGAATAGAGTTAACAGTGTAAAAGCCTTGGGAAGCAAGGAACTGCTACCAGGCTCTCTATCCTTATCTTTTATTGTCATTTTGTACTCTGAATTGATTTATAGAAACGGAATTTACATCTTTATATCTGTTCACTCTCTGTATATGACGCATGAGTAGTTAAATCTATCGAATGGGTTAAGAAGCACTTAGCTAGCATAAATGGGGATCTTCATTCTATGCTATTATCTTGTATTATGTATGCGTCATTCGTCCATTAGAGATACTCGGGAGGGTAGTCTAAGGATAGAATCTAGGCTTGGAAAATTCAAGTTAGAATCTAGGCTCGGGAGAGTCAGATTAGAAACGCATAATCATGAGATAAGAGCTTAGGAATAAGTGTTGTTTACTATTAACGCATCGCATGCATCCTAAAGATAGGTTATGATTGTATGCGGTCACCTTGTCCTTGTGTGCATTTTGCATCATCACATAGGCAAGAAGTAGAGACTTAGGAATAAACTTTATAGACACTATCGCATTCATCGCATGCGTCCTAGAATTAGGAGCTACCAAATTTGTATTGGGAAATGATTTGATGTCACATGAGTGTAGCATGATCGCATAGTTTGAACGCATTCTCAGGAAACACTAGCTAAAGACCTTTTCAACCCGTACTTTCGCATACTCAGTGTATCTGTCGCATAATCAATCTTTTCTTAAATTCGTCGTATACTTTTTATACTTCAAATAACAACCCAACCAAACCATTAATTTATTTGTTATCGCAAAGTGATCTAAAAATTACTGCCGCATATCGTTTTCTTTAATCCCTAAGTTCGACCCTGAACTTACCAGGAAACTCAGTAGGATTTATACTTGGGTCCTGCTGAGAAAACTTGTTTGCACAATGCATTTTCCACCAACACAACCCTTCCATTATTTAATCGCATAAAATAATGCATCAAAAAGCCGGTACCAGCTATTTTGATCTACTGCGATAGTGCTGTAGTAATCGCAAAATTTAAGAACCGTTACTATAACGGAAAGAGATGAAAAATACGTCGCAACCACAGTACCATTAGAGAGTTTCTCACTACTGGTACAGTTAAAGTGGATCATATACGAACTGATGAAAATTTGGCAGATCCTTTGACGAAAGGACTGACCATAGAGAAGGTTTTCAGAACCTCATAAATGATGAGACTCATGCCTATAAAAAGATGAATCACTGTGAGGAAAACCCAATCTGTAGACAAGAGATCCCAAAAAACAGGTTCAACGGGTAATAACTGATCACAAGTGATAAATAGTGAATCATGCTAAACCAAACACAGAGTTTCATTCCTATGACTTAGAGTCTGAGCATGATATCCTGAAGCGTAAGAAAGGTTAAACTCAGTTCTTAATGAGATCTATACTTGATGACAAGTGGGGTACCTAGCTATAGGAGTACTATTGATAGACTCACCTATATGAATGTGGATGTGGGGGCCGCTTCCTGTGGAGTTTTTTTAGGCAAACGCTCTAGAGCGTTGACTAAACTAAGATACACGTACTAGGCCTTAAAGCACGGGCTTTCGAACTATACCCTAATAACATTCTGTGTAAGATGCTATTAGAGATAAAGTTCAGAATCAAGGGTTACTCTAGTATATTCTAAATCATCTACACTACGTAAAGGTTCAAGTCGTAAGACATATTTGCTTATGCACAGTGTTGCATAGACTGAAACTGCTCGATGAAAAACCTTTTTCTCTCTTTTGTTTAAATTTTCAAGTGGGGGATTGTTGGGCAAAAATTTTATTATTTCAAAATAAGAGGGAACCAACTTTTGGTTGGAGAATCCCACATTGGAGAATTTTGCAAAAGAAAGTCTCACTTTTGTACTACAACCTTGGGATATGGGTTTAGGCCTTTAGGGGTACCCATGTTTTGGAGGGAATGAAGAGATAGACCAGTGTGGGCTCGATGGACGTCCCACACGCGTGCCGCCATCGCTATCTGGGCGGGGCTGGCGAGACGAGGCGCGCTTGTGTGTGATTATTTTTCTTCAATAAAAAAAGAAAAACAATTCCCAATGGTCTTTCACGCACGTATCATCCGACCCGCCCTTGCACGTTCAAAGGTTGCCTGTTTCTCTCTCACGCGACAATTCCACTCTGAAGACCTATAAAAGGTTGGCCTTCATTAGTTTAAAAACCACAATTCACCATTACACTTCCTTCCATCGCAAGCTCTCCTCTACTTACTTTCTCTTCCGTTTTCTGAGCATTCAGTCAGAAAGGGTGTGTGTTCTCTCTTTTGTTTAAATTTTCAAGTAGGGGATTGTTGGGTGAAAATTTTATTATTTCAAAATAAGAGGGAACCAACCTTTGATTGGAGAATCCCACGTTGGAGAATTTTGAAAAGAAAGTCTCCCTTTTGTACTCCAACTTTGAGCTATGGGTTTGGGCCCAATGGGTACCCATGTTTTGGAGGGAGGCAGGAGATAGACCAATGTGGGTTCGGTGGACGTCCCACACATGCACCTTCGCTGCCATCTAGGCGGGTGTGGCGAGGTGAGGCGCGTGTGTGTGATTATTTTTCTTTAATAAAAAAAGAAAAAAAATCCCAATGGTCTTCCGCGAGCGTCATCCGGCCCACCCTCGCACGTTCAGAGGCTGCCCGCTTCTCTCTCACGCGAAAGTTCCACTCTGAAGGCCTATAAAAGGCGTGACCTTCATCAGTTTAAAAAACACAATTCACCATTAAACTTCCTTCCATCGCAAGCTCTTCTCTGCTTACTTTCTTTTCCGTTTTCCAAGCATTCAATCAGAAAGGGTGTGTGTTTCGGTTGGTAACGGTGCATTTCCAATTAGATTTTCTTTTTTGGGTTGTTTTATCTTAAGGATGACATGGAAGTTTTCCTGACCTACTTTCACACTTGGCAGAGCCGTGAAACGTCTTAAAGAGAGCGAGCTCTATGGCTCATCCTATAATGAACTTTTGTTTTACAGGTTTTGTTCTTTGCTCGACTGCCGTGACCTGACTGTTTGTTGCTGTCCTGTTCGTCGTCTGAGGGTATTATTGTTCACAATTAAGAGTTTAAATAATTTTTTAAAAAAAGAAACACACATTTTCCTCTAATTAATTCAAATAGTCATTATTCTATTACGAACAAATAGTTTTATTGGTAGACCAAGAATATGAGGGCTCTTCCATGAATTGACTTACGTGGCACCTTTTTTCTTTTTTCTCGTTCCCTACGATTTATCTTTTATGTATTTACTTCCTCACAAAATTTAATAATTATGATTAACAAAAAGTTTTTTTTAGGTCTAAATTTTATTTTGATCTATGAACTTTAAATCTGGTTCTATTTTACTCTTTAAACTTCTAAAAAACATTTACTTTGATCTTTATTTTACTCTTTAAACTTCTAAAAAACATTTACTTTGATTTTTGTAATTAAGATTTCATTAACTCTCAAACAAAATGATGAGATGACTTGTATTTTTAAATGACTAGACTATCAAATAAGTTAGTCACATTCAAAATATAAGGTTTTAATTTTGAATTAGTTGCAAATAGGTTAGAAAGTTGGATCTACATTGGATCTCACCTGAATCAATCCATCTATCCTCCTGAGGAGAAGTTTGGTTTCAAACCTCGATTCAAACAGAAGAAGTACACCATCCTAATGTACCTTGGATGATCCACATCTCAGGGTCAGGCACTGATGAGCACATTGGAAATATTCATACCCACCTCATGCTTTGACATTCATCGGTCCACAAAGATCCGAATGTACGAGCTCTAAGGGTATTGTGGCTCTGAGACCTTTTCCAGTAAAAGATCTCTTAGTCATTTTTCCCTCAAGATAAGACTCACATGGAGGTAAAGAATTATCTTCTAACTGATTTAGGAGTCCATTCTTAACCAGTCTCTCAATCCTATTGAGATTTATGTGACCAAGTCTTAAGTGCCATAGATAGGCATTAGAAGAAACTTTTTGTCTTTTATCCTCAGTTTCGACTGTTCTAAATATCTCAGTATTTAAGATAAATTTTGCTTTAGTTGGTCTTAACTTGTATAAGTTGTTTTCAAGTATAGCAGAACAAATTTGAATACCTTTTCTGAAAATGAATGCTTCATTAACTTCAAAAGATATTTTATACATTTGTTCTATAATACAACCGATAGATATTAAATTCCTCTTCATAAGAGGTGCATACAAAACATCTTTAAGTATGATATATCTATTGTCGAAAAATAACTTCAACCCACTGCTTCGGCCAAGACAACCTCTCCTGTTCCAACCTTGAGGGTGATCTCGCATTCTTCAAGCTTTTTTCAGGAACTAGTTTCCTGAAAAGAGAAGCAAATATGATTATGGCTCATGAATCCAATATCTAGGTTGAGGCATCATCCTCCACTAAACATGTCTCAGCAACTAGTAAATCATATTTACCTTGTGTTTCTTTTGAGGCAGGGGCCTGAGGACATTCCTCAGTTAAAACAAATCTCAGGTCATCTATTACTAGTGTTGAATTCATATTGTTTTTCCATGTTGAGTAATTATCGCCGTTTAGTTTCTTGGAAGCTAAGAGTTGATCTAAAGAGCTGGTCATGCTGAAAAGAAAACATATCCTTTTTAGTAAAAAATATTAATCTTTTAAATCCAATCAAGTTTAGCAAAAAATGTAATAATGTACCCTTCATTATTATATTTTGCAACGATATTTCAACGGTTTAGAATAAACTTCACCGAGGGGTGATCGATTATTCCTCTGTTGAACCAAGACTATCTTGACTAGATACTATCACCAGAATAACTCTTATTCCTATAACAGCTCAGTTATTGCTACTTCGGTCAAGAATTTACTAACATTTAGTAATTCTCGTAAGTGTGACCCTCCATTTTTAGATCTCAAAGATCGGAATCATTATGCTCCTGAAGTTGGAAAGATAAGAATGAAAACGGACCTGGGAGACCCTATCAATTTCTAGAGTTCACGGAGTTCCAAATCCTATAATATAGCCCTCCGATTGGTAAGGTCGCTCCAGGGTAGACATGCAGGCGCATTATAGGAATCTCACGATGCGACCTAATGGAAAAGACCGTAGGATGTGTTGACACACTTCCTTCTCCCACTGACTATGAACAACTTCCCCTATTCACCTTAGTATTGACTCATGCAAATACTCTCCGAATGGAGTCCGCTCCTAGGGCGGTCCAAAGCCAAGCATGAATCTCACGGTGTGAACACTTAGGGACGCTAGAGCTGAAAGTACATTACTTCTCTCCAGTTGAAATGTTATAGACGGTTAGGGTATAAAATACTTAGCAATACATTTTGGCTAACTAAACATATCCTAAGTCTAGGTGATTCATCCGAGTATAACTTTTATACTGAATTTTTAACCTACGATGCCTAGATGATAAACAAATTTTATTACCTCACACTGCTCACGCATGCTCATAAAACCGGTATAACCTAACTCAGACACCGACTCAATCTCCAGGTAGTAGGTGTTCCATAAACTGTCAACTTAAAAACCTTCAACCTTAGTCATCTTATCTGACTTTTTCTCAAGATCTTGTCGAGTGAGTTTTCTTGTAACTTCGGTTTTACAAGATATCGACCTATTTTCTATGAAAATTGGGATTGCTCAAAGGTTAAACCTAAGTGAGCATGGATCTTATCTTTGTTATAGATTTTAGAAGTCTAGGTTATTTTATAACAATTATAACCCTAGAGCATTCATCTATAACATGCTTCCTTCAATCAAACATGCTTTAATATAACACTTATATTAAAACTAAGCATGCATAGTATATATTTTATAACACTTATAAGATATAACAAACGCATGTCACATGCTTTTCCTATGGTGGGGTTTTAAAACTATATGACATACTGTATGCACACATAATCAAACAACATTATACATCACATGCATAATAGGTAAACAACACTAAAGTTAACCAATTTTGGCATTAAAAACAAACAAATAACTAATTTATTACAAAATTTAGCAACCAGCTTCTCGGAATCGGCTTTAAACACTTTGAACCATCTTGAACCGACCAAAAAACTCTCGAACCGGCCCAAAAAACTCCCGAATCGGCCCAAAACTCCAAAAACCAAGTTGAACCGGTCAAACCGGCTCAACAGGTCAAATGAACCGGTCCAGACTGTCTGAACCGGCTGGTCAATACTCGCTGGCGTAGCCAATGGAGATCGAATGCGGGGCGGGTCGACGGACGGAAAGCAGGTCGCGGAGGCGGAAGGTGTGGGTCGCGCGTGACAGCTTCGTACCGGGTCGGCGAAGCGGAGCGGACGGGCACTGGTCGGATCCGGGCAGGGCAGGCGTGCGAAGCCAGGCGCGCGTGCGAAACAGCTTCGAACCGGGTCAGACGGCTGCTCGGGTTGGGTCTGGGAGTTTATTCTCGGGTCTGGAGGCAAAAATCAGATCTGTACTTGAATAGAAAAGGAAAAACTACCCACCAAAAGCAATTTAGCATAATTAAAGCATGCTCTGATATCAAGTGATGGAACTCGAGACATACGCAGTGGAATAAGGACCTAATTACACTCTAATTTCTTTTAAATTAAAGAAAAATAGCATGCAATTTGAAGGAAAAAAATAGTAATTAACTTACCTTTGAAGCTCCCGAAAATCACTTTTCCTCACTAAATCTCGACCCGAACACTACCGGACCACTACTAGAGTTGACCTACTATCCTCTGGACTCAAAACCGGGTTGTGGGATCCGGTGGATGAAGAAAAACAAGAGAGAAAAAAGAGATGGAAAATAAGAAATGAACTTTGGGTAGGTTTTTGGGTTTTCCTTTTTTTAGCCCAATTTTAGAAAATAATTTTGCAAAATTGGCAAAAACTCTTTTCATTCAAAATGAAAGCCCATTTTATAGAAAAAACCATGCAACAATTTCATGAACCAAATCCATAAAAACCCAACACCTATAATCCACTATCTTAGTGGGCTTAATGTAACAAAAGTTTGGATTTTCCCACTAACTTTAGTCAAAGGACAAAATAGTCATTTGATCAAAGTCAAACTTTGACCAAAAAGTCAACATTTTAACTTTTTATGATTTTTTCGTGTTGACTAATTTTGACCTTCCAAGCATGAATCCACATTCATTTTCTCGAATTCAAATCACATTTGAATATAAGGTTGGTCAAAGTTTGACCTTTCAAAGTCAAACGTCAACTCTTTGACTTTTTACATCTTTGACCATTTTCATTATTTCCGAGCTTCCAAATATGAACACATTCATATTCTTGTTATTTAAATCACATTTAAATATTAAAGTTGTATCTCTAAACTGAAAACTCGACTACTAAATCATATATACACTTGTCGGTTTCTCTATCTTCACCTAATTCGAACAATTCGAATCATTCTATCATATTGTTGTAAGTTTATTCCATATGAGCTAGTAGGGGAACCTAATGGACTTATAGATCATGGGCTCCAACGATCTGAGATTAGCTAGCTAAACTCTTTAGACGGAGCTAATCAACATTCGTTAACTAACATTCCACTATAGTCTCGTAGTTGCACTCCCCTCACTATAGATATATTTGTGTCCATTTGATATAACCATGATTAGTAAGCTAATCCTTCACAGGTTGTTCGTAATCTCAGCTGGGTCATAAAAACCGTTTTACCCCCAAGACTACATCTTGTTTCTTAAGTTCTACTGATCCTCTAATGAACAATTGGTTTAAGGTTGAACCTATAAACTGAATCCCTCTCGGGCCAAGGAAAGGGTGAGGCCCCTCGTTCAAGACCTGGATACAGTACTAAAGGGAACAACCTATCTACTATCCCTATAACGGGTAGGAGTGAATTCCGTCTTGCATCCTATGTTCCCAACTATCCACCCGATCTTACCCCTGAAATGGGAGGCTTATTGGGCCAGCGATGATGAGCTGCCCTCACCTATGAAGATCTAAGGATAATTCCGAGTGAACAGGAGTTTATAGTTAGCTCAGGATTAACATTAAGTTACCTAAGTCATCAATTAACGAAATAGTCAGTTTTATACATAAAACGGCATTTAGAACGTAAAAAGTGACTATTTCATGGTTCAATCTTATGCAAACTCATTGCATAGGATGCCTCTACTCACATATCTCTATATGAACGATTCAGGATCACATCGTTTGTACTAACTATAAAGTGGGCCGCATCCATAATGTCCCCAGAATAAGGCGCCTAACCTTATTCATATACTATAGATCATTTTGGCTATATATTTGAACTTGATCCACATTTATGTCACTACATAAAGTTTAAAATACATTAAATAGCCCCAGGACCTTAGTTTATTGGATTAAGATTACAATTTCAATAACAACTTTATCGAAAAATAAAACAGAATATGTTTATTAATTTATAAACTACGAGTTTTAGGACATAAAATCCAATAAACTCCCACTTGGACTAAAACTCCTAGTGGAGTATCACAATGTTGAATTTAAGTGAGAAACATATGAGTACAATAAACATATGAATACAATAAACTAGAGCATATACCCAAAAGTTCTCTCACTTGTCCTAGTTTACAAACTTCATAGACTTAGACTCTGTAGGTGACCTTCAAACACTTTAGCCGTGAGGGTCTTTGTAAAAGGATCAGCAATGTTTTGCTCAGAAGATATCTGGGTTACTACAACGTCTCCACGATGTACAATCTCCCGGATCAGATGGTATTTGCACTCAATATGCTTGTCGCGCTTGTGGCTTCTTGGTTCTTTTAAATTTGTAACTACACCACTATTATCACAATATAGAGTGATAGGCGTATGCATATTTGGAACGACTTCCAAATCTGTCAAGAATTTCCTCAACCATATTGCTTTCTTTGTTGCTTCACAAGCAGCTACGTATTCAGCTTCCATTGTGGAGTCTGCAATACAGTTTTGCTTCACACTTCTCCATACTACTGCTCCTCCGTTAAGAATGAACATTGATCCATATGTAGATTTTCTAGCATCTTTATCAATTTGAAAATCAGAGTCAGTGTATCCAGTAAGGATCAAATCATTAGTACCATACACGAGCATGTAGTTCCTCGTTCTCCTAAGATACTTGAGGATATTTTTAACGGCAGTCCAATGATCATATCCAAGATTGGACTGATACCTACTGACTATCCCTACCGCATAGCATATGTCTGGTCTAATACATAACATTACATACATCAGGCTCCCTACTGTGGAAGCATAGGGAATGCGTCTCATATCCTCAACCTCTTGCATTCAAAATTTTGGCTATTAGTATTTTAGCGTGTTGGTTGTTGCCATTTTACTTCACCTTCATTTTGCTCAGCACATACTAGATGCAATTTCATCAAAGAGTTAAAAATCTTAATATTAGGAACTAATAAATACTTTTTATAAGTTCAAGGACTAAGACGGTTGTTTTTCAAAGTATAGAGACCGAAATAGAATAAGGTTCAAAGTTCGGGGACCCAAATAGTGTATATATATATATATATAAGAGCCATTTTTTTTTAATTTTCTTTGATTTATAAATTTTGGATATGTATATTTTTTTGGAGAAAATTTAAAAATGTGAAATTAGTAGGAGAATTTTGGAATTCTCAATTAAATCGTGAGTACCAAACTATAAATTTCTAAAATTACTTGGACCATATACAAACCAAAGATGATCATTATATTATCGTGGTTACATGTTTGGAAGTAGTTATAAAATCACTCTAAAACATATACTAAACAACATTCAAACTATGTTAACTATATTCATATCTTTTAAACTAAAGAAAGACATTTTAAATAATATATGTAAGTGAAAGACTTTACTTACGTATTTTTAAGATAATAATAAATAAATAAATAAATAAATGTTATCTTGAAAACACTTTTAGTGTATTCATTCAAAACCCAACCTTGGAAATCGAAAATAATTTTGAATTACTGCACACAAATAGTTAAAATTATTTTTTAAAACATTTATCTCGTTTTATAACTATTTAATTATTTAAAATTAAATTTTTAATCCATTTTTCTAAATTTATTGTTGATGTTTGTCACAAACATATTCTAATGCTTAAATCAGTATACAAGAGAGTGTGGAAGTTAAAGGGTTGAATGTAGAATTTTATTTACCTCTTATAAAACTATATGATGCCTATTTATAAAAATGATTTACCTAGATTGTTTTGATAGGATTTCAAAATTGTTTTGGAATAATCATATAATTTACAGGATTGAGGGTGTCCTATTTCTCATTTGACTAGGATCGACATGGTCGAAAACATTAATTTGAGCTTTGACACGAACTTTCTCCCTTAGGTTTAATAAGCATCTTTGACCCAAATCTTATTATTTGTTCGATACTGTCGCCTTTCTTTATTTTATATCGGTTATACTCTTAGATCCAAAACTACCCAAGACTTTTACTTTTCTACTTTTATTATAAATAAAAATCAGTTAAAATTTTGTGAAAAAACGAGTTTTTTTTTTATTAAAAAAAATGTTGAACTATATAAAAAATGCAAACAAAACATTAACCACTTAAAAAAGAATGCCCACCCAGCAATTAAAATATTACTTCCATTAAAAAAAAATTAAATCCTATTTTGATTCTTTATCTTTGATTCTTGTTTTATTTTCATCCTTGAATTTTAAAAATTGTTCATTCTAATCTTTAAATATTTAAAAATTGTTCACTTTGGTCCCTATTATTAACACTCTAATAACTCTTAAATAGAATGGTGAGATGACTTGTACTTTTGAATGACTAGATTGGCTAAATAAGCTAGCCACATTAAAAAGTCTAGGTTTCAATTTTGAATTAGGTGGTAAATTGATTTTTATAGGAGATCTCAAAAGTCATTTTTGATTAAGATTTTTGGTGCCACTGTTTGGGTGCATTGATCATTGATATTTTACTTCACATTCATCCAGCTTTAACCTATGTTATATGCAATTTCATCCTTAAACAAATTCAATAATTAAAAGTTAACAAAATCTTAATAGTATGGACTAAAGTAAATATTTTTTAAAAATTTTAAAAATAAAAACAGATGTTTTTAAAAGTTTAAATACCAACATAGAATAAGATTCAAATTTTAGGACCAAAATAATATTTAAAAAAACATTTTAAAATTGGAATCAATTATAAAATACAATACATATTTTAAGTTAACCAATTAAAAATGGCGTTGGTAATTAAAACTATAAAAAGCAAACGGATTTGAGTGAGGGGAAAAAAGAGTGGCCAAAAGTGGAGAGACCATTGCCAGGCCCACCAAGGTCTCGGCGGTGGGGTGGGACCCACTCTGAGAATTAGATGAGACCACGGTTCTCAAAACACGCAAATGAGATCATGACTTTATCAACAAAAGGGTTGGAAAAAAAAGGTTCACAGCAAAAACAACGTCTAGTCTTAAGTCTAGTGGGAACACAACACTAAACCCAACCCCACTCCCTCACAACTTTTTCTTTTTCACCTTCTCCAAAACTCAATAAAATAAAATACGTCATTTTTTAAAAAATATATTTCCCTTTTCGAGTGCCAATAATAAAGAATGGCATTCGATTCTTAGAAAATTAAGAAAAAGCAAAATATCTAGTCTAAAATAGATGTATTAAAACTGTAAAAGATTTTAAATGTTGATGTCTACAAAAAAAAAAATATTTAGGTCTCGATTTTACCAAAATATCGATGGAAATATTGATAAAATGGTATGTCTAGATATTTCTAAAAAACTCAAAAAAAAATAATTATTATTATTTAAATGAATAAATAAACATTTTATAATTTTTAAACAAGTTAAAAGGTTTATCATTTATATTATATTTATATTAGTGACATTTTATTATTTTTTTAATAAATTTTTTATTATATAATAGAAATGTCGATTCAACCTTCATATTGATGTTGAATCCACGAAAATGTGAGAATATCAATGAAAACGTTGAGATATCGATCAAAGTTTAAAAGTAATATTTGAATATATCCCAACATGTACTCATCTTTATACATCTTCTATCATCACTCATATAAAAAAAAATTAAAAATATTTTTAAAAAGAAATAAATATATTTACTACATGTCAAATTATGATTAGACTATTTAACGAAATACATGATTATAGGTGATGCCCGAAATACATGTAAATATTTTTCAAAATTTAATACCATGGGTAAAACATCAAGTGTTGTTGCTAAGTTTGAATTTTTTTTTTTTTTTTTAAAAAAAAAGATAAGGCAAAGTTTGAAGGTTTTAGTTTTTATTATTATTAATATAGCCTTATAAATAAATATATATTTCAATAAAGAAAAATTCAATGTCATTTGTTGAACGCTATAAGTGGAATCTTTTGGTAAGAGACGCACTCACTTTCACTCTCACTCTCACTCTCCACTCTACTCAAGAGCCGAGAGAGCTCAGAGCATACCCACTGTTACCGAAGGTAGAGAGAGAGAGAGTGATTGGGGAAGAAAATGGCCGATAGCCCTAAATTTCGCAAATGCTTGTCTCTTATTCTTCTTCTTCTTGCTCATTTGGCTTCTGAAATCGCAGCTGAAGACGGTATGTTTCTCTCTGTTTTACTTTCTCTTGATTCTGTTCTTAGTTTTATTCACTACCTTGCTCTTAAGATCTCATCATTATAGCTTCCAATTGGTTTTTTCCGTTTAATGTAATCCTAATTTCGTAATTTTTCTTCCAAATCCTGTTTCTGCATAAAGATCTTGGTGGTTCTGTTTGCTGAAATCCCACATTCATGTTTTAATGGCTTCTTGGTAGTTCCATAATTAGGGCTTCGTTTGGATTGAAAGCTCAAAAGGGATTCGAATTTTTGGGAGAAATTAATTAACTAACAGTGTTTTGAGCATTAAAAGCCTCTATCTATAGGGTGGATTGTTCTGTATGGTAGCGGCCTTTTTTTTTTTTTTTTTTTTAATTTCGGACAAATTGTTTATGAATCCCACGAACTACTTAGCTGAAATAGAAAGGCATTAATGGCTTACAACCGCCATCCATTGCCGCAAAATCGTCGCTGCAGACGGTGGCCATACCGGTGGTTACTATATTTGCGAAAGGGAAAACTCGCCGTTCCGATCTGACTATTTCAAAGAATCTCACTGCCTCTCACCACTGTGCCGCAGAGATATCAGTCATTCATGATATCAATAGCGTACCCAGTTCCCAACTGTTAATTTTTAAGAAAATATAATCTATTTTTTTTTTGTGTGTGTATAAAATTATAAATGCAAAATTTAAGAGTTTTTTTTAGGGAAATTTCAAAAACAGCTCCCAGTATAGTAGTAGTTTCAATTATCCTTCCTACTTTTAAGGATAAAAATTGAGCTCTTAATCTTATTAAAATTGAACCTACAAACTTAGGTAACTTTAAAAATTATAAGAATGGTATAACTTTGATTATTTAATTTATAAAAAAAATCATTTGTCCGTCTAATTTTTATAATTGTCCAATCTTACATTGGTATAAATTTGAGTATTCAATTTTGCAATTGAAAAATTAAAGGGTGTAATTACATCTATTCCCTTACTCATCCACGAGTTTGACCATTTATCCGACATATATATTTTTTAAATTCCAAACAAGCATGGAAATTTTAGTCATGTATCTCTTTTTCTATTGTAGGTAGGTCATATGAATTTGAAAATTTTTGTCATGTGTCTCTCTTTTTTATTATATGTAGGTCATATGAATTTTAACTTTAATTTTTTGGTTCTAATAATAATAATTAAATTAACGGGAATCTGCTCATAATGAAAATTAGCCCATTATGTTTGAATGGGTGATTTATAACAAAATTACTAATAATTTTTTATGGGAGGTTTGGAGCAAAGAGTTGGTTTTAAATGCAAATTTACACATTTTAATTTAACAATTTGAACAAATTTAATCTCTGTTATTACGTCCTTTTCTTTTGGGGCCTATGCTTTTAATATAATTATTTAGGTAAAGTATTGAGGTGGTTTTTTAAAGGCAATTTATTAGACTACTATCAAGTTGGGTAATTATGCTCATCTAGTGATAAAAAAAACTTTTTTGAGTAGTACCTATGGGCCTACGGGTTTTCATCTTTTTCTTCTTTTCATGAAGAAAAAATTACCAGAATAGACATTTTCCCGCGAAAGGAATTTTGTCGCCTTGTTCTTAATCTGACAGAAAAGGACTTCATCCTTTCTGTAAAAGGAGAATTGATCCCGAGTGATTTTCGTCATTTCACACTCTGTTTATCCCGATTTCCCGGCGGTGGGAGAGATTATTTTTATTTTTTTTTTTGTTTTTTTTTTTTAAATGAGCTGGAGCCGAATGAAGGGTTGGGGCCCACGCGTTTATCCGGCCTATACCACCTTTACTGATTGTCGTATTGAAGTGGGTAAAGTAAAGTAGGGCTTCTTCAATTCCGTACGTGGGCGCCCACTCAGTCTCTTTTACTCTCTTGAATTGATATGGGCGCCCTTATTCTTTCACTTCGATCACGAGATTCTTTTATCTTTTACTTTACTTTTCCCCCTTCTACAGACCTCGTTTTATTTTCCATCTTTTGCCTCCCCCAAATGAATAAAGTCAGATATTAAATAATAGTTTAATAAAATTATTTTTTACTTTACATTTTTTTCCTTTTCAGTTTAGTTGTTTTTAACTAAATTACAAGTTTGGTCCTTCTATCCAACTATAATCGGTCGTTTTCACTTTTAATGTTATGTCCAACAAATCTCCAAATTTTAAAAGCGTTTTGTAGTTCTTGAAATTTTGAATTTCCGTCTAATAGGTCAGTTTTTAAAAGATTTTAAATAGGTATGGTGTAGTTTTAAGTTCTTTTGGACTCGATTTCCAGAAAATAAAAAGATTTAATATCTATTAGGATTTAAAGTAGAAACTATGAAGGCAATTTTTATAACCGAGGCTTATCAAACAAATATTTTAAAGTTTTGAGTTTGTGTCGATTGCTTTTAAATACTTAAAAGAAATTGTTTTTGGTGATTTTTTTTAATAATGAGAAAGTCAATCCTGCCCTAAATTTTCAATGTAATAATGGTTATATTTTTAAATGTATACAAAATATTTTGAAATTATGAATACTATACTGAATAAAAGCCGAAGTAAGCAGATGAAATGAAATTGGGTTAAATTACAAATTTAAGTATAAACTTTACTTATGAGAGTTTTATTAAAAAAAAAAAAATTGTAAACTATTTATCAAACTATAGGAATTAATTATTAGTTTTTTTCTTTCTATATTATACAAATTTGAAAATTATTGATTAAAAATGTGAACGAAGACGCATTATATATATATATTTTTAAAAAAAGAATGAGAGGGATTAAATTAGTATTTTAAGCAATAAAATTTATTGATTAGAAATGTGAATGAAGACGCATTTAACAGAAAGTCTTAACCCTGTGGGTGTGGTTGTCAGGATTGGTGGCAAACGGGGATTTCGAGACAATCCCAAGTGGCGGGTTCCCGAACGACGGAGCAATAGAAGGGCCCACCACGATTCCAAGCTGGACATCAAACGGCACCGTTGAGCTGGTCGAGTCGGGGCAAAAACAGGGTGGGATGATCCTCATCGTACCCGAAGGTAGACACGCAGTGAGATTAGGGAACGACGCCGAAATTAGCCAAGAGTTGAAGGTGGAGAAAGGGGCGCTGTATTCAGTCACCTTCAGCGCCGCTCGCACGTGCGCCCAGCTCGAGTCCCTTAACGTGTCGGTGCCACCTGCATCGCAGACCATAGACCTTCAGACTCTGTACAGCGTCCAAGGGTGGGACCCTTACACTTACGCTTTCGAACCCGAGGACGAAACGGTGCGTCTGGTCTTCCGCAACCCTGGCATGGAGGATGATCCCACCTGTGGTCCCATCATTGACGACATTGCTATCAAGAAAATTTTTATTCCTGATAGAGCCAAAGGTATATATTTCACATTTTATTTAAATATATATATATATATATTTTTTTTTCTCTATATTTTTATTTTATTTTAATCTCTATATTTTAATTTATTTGTTTTGATCCAATATTTTTAATTGACTCATTTTTTTCTCAATATTTTCAATTTTTTTTATTTTCACCGTTTTACTTTTAAATGCGATAATTTCAATCTACTTATTTTTATTTTTATTTCATTTTCAAGACATCGAAATACTCACTTTTTAAAAATTAAAAGATTAAAATGAAACTTTTTAAAAATTAAAAGATTAAAATGAAAGTAAATAAACATAAGTATAGGAACCATAATAAATTAAAATTGCAAGTATATGATCAAAATAAATATTTTAAAATTATATGGATCAAAATGAAACTAAAATTAAAAGTGTATGATCAAAATGAATATTTTCAAAGTATAATAATGAAATGAACCAAAATTAAAATTATAAAAGTGTATTTAAACTATTTATAAGTGCAAGGTTTTCTTTGGAAAAAAAAAAAGATAAGAAAATAAAAGAGAAAAAAAGGTGTAAGGTAACAAAAAAAAAAAAAAACTAATTGTGATTAATTTGACACTTAAGCTAACATTAGTTCTTCAATGCAGACAATGCGGTGAACAATGGAGATTTCGAATCTGGTCCATGGATGTTCAGAAACGGTTCACTTGGCGTCTTGATCCCGACCAATCTAGACGAAGAAACGTCGTCGTTGCCGGGTTGGATCGTAGAATCAAACCGGGCAGTTCGATACATCGACTCCTACCATTTCAGCGTCCCACAAGGAAAACGAGCCATCGAATTGCTTTCAGGGAAAGAAGGCATAATCTCTCAAATGGTGGAAACGACGCCCGAAAAGCCGTACACCATGACGTTCTCTTTAGGCCAAGCCGGCGACAAGTGCAAACAGCCACTTGCCGTAATGGCGTTCGCCGGCGATCAAGCTCAGAACTTCCACTACACCGGCCCCGATTCCAACTCCTCGTTTCAAAGCGTGAACCTAAATTTCACGGCCAAGGCCGACAGGACGAGGATTGCGTTCTACAGTGTTTATTACAATACGCGGACTGACGATATGAGCTCTCTGTGTGGCCCTGTCGTCGACGATGTTAGGGTTTGGTTTTCTTCCTCTCACAGAAATGGGCCTGGATATTGGACTTTCGGAGTTGGGCTTGGGCTTTGGTTACTTATTTGGGCCTTGGTTTAGGGTCTTCTTTTGGGTTCTGCGGAAGTGTCGGTTTTGCCCGTGTATGGGCTTTGAGTTGTGGCATGGCAAGCAAGAACCACTCTCTACCCAAAAGCTCTATAGTTTGTGTTACCTGCTTTATTTTAAAATTAGATTTTGCTAAGTTATGCAAGTCTTGGTAAATTGTTGTATTGTCTCCGCCCCTTTCTGCTTCGCTCGTTCTTTTTTTGGGGACAAAAGTATAGGCAAAACCAAGCTTAAATGCTAGCATGAGTTAAGAAAATTGATTGTTGAGAGAAAAGGAAGAAGTTCCGTATTGAGCATCTATCTTCACATTTATACACAGAAAATCCCTAATATTCGGAGAGTAAATAAATAAAGAATATTAAATAAATGAATATAGATGGCACATTTTGAATGAGAGAGCTATAACAGACAATATTCTTTCCTAACAAATTCCTTTGAATGATCCTTTTGTGCTGACAAGGGCATGTTTACAAGGCTTGAATTTGTGACATGGCATACACTGTGGCTGTCTCCTTGTTTATTCTTAATATCCCCCTCAAATGAGAGGGAAGCACAACGACTCCGAGTTTGTCTCTTAAAAGAAAGAATTGAGAACGTGTTAAAGATTTGGTGAGATAGTTTGCTATTTGGTCTGTGGAAGGTGCATACTGCACATCTAGTTGGCCTCTGAGAACTTGATCCTTCACACCTTTTGGGGTACATTAGTTTCCCATAGTAGCTATTGGAACCAAATAATCTCAGTGGAAGCATGAGCCAATGCTCAATATTCAGATTCAATGCTCGATCTTGCTACCATAGATTATTTCTTGGAGGACCAAGAAATCAGATTGTTGCCAACGTACAATACGCTGCTATGGATTTTCTGTCATCCACGTTTACTACCCAATCAACATCTAAAAATGCAGAAATGGAGAGATCTACACTCGGCTAAATATAAAGACCAAAGTGCTTTGTTCCACTTTTATATCGAAGAACTCTTTTTACAGCATACCAATGAATACGTCGCTTGAGAAATTGACTTAATTGATTTACGATATAGGTGATATCGGGGCGTGTATTCGTCAAGTATTGAAGTGCCCCAATCGTGCTCCTATATACAAACAAATCTTTCATACGTGAACCATTTGTAAGAAAGAGTTGTAGGTTCATGAAACTCAAAGCGGGCTCAACTTTTAAGTTATGAAGGTCGAGCTTGCTAAGGAGATCATCAACATACTTCTCTTGGTTAAGGATAGCACCATTGTTTAGATAATGAATTTGAACATCTAAAAAGTAGCTGAGAACACCAAATACCTTAAGAGCAAATCGGGTGTCCAACACTTTAATTACTTCATTAATCAAAACATCATCATTTCCAGTGATGATCACATCATCCATATATACTAAAAGTGGGATTAAAACACTGTCATTTCTTAATATGTATAGAGAAAATACGAACCTAGCATTTTGAAAACCCCAGGAAGAGAGAGCTTTCTTTAACGTGTTGTTCCATGCCCTTAGTACTTGTTTGAGACCATAGATAGTTTTATTGAGCTTGCACACATAGTTAGGGAACTTGGAATCGACATACCCTTGTGCCTAATGTTGGCCTTTTGGCCCTTAATCTCAAATTAATTAATTAATCAATATTTTGATGATAACAAACTCAATTTTTAATTACAGAAAATCTTAGTGTTTTAATATGTCCATAGCATAGAGCTCGGAACAACGATTCCAACACCTCTTGAATCACTCAAATCGGAGCTAAAACGAAGACGATATGACCAAAACAAGTCTATAGAGAAAATACCGTGGTGGATGACGTGGCATAACCAGACCATTTGCATGTAAACATGTGGCAGCATATTGGTTGAATGGTGGATAGATTGCATTTAGACATGTGGCAGCATATTGGTTGAATAGTGGATCATTAAGAGACTAACATATAATGGACTTTTGATTTTTGGATTGATTTAAAATAAAAAAATTGAAATTAAAAAGAAATTTAAAAGGAAAAAAAATTAATATTATTTTAGTTTTTTACACATGGTATGTTTTTTTATTTTTGGATTGACTTTAAAAAGAATGAATTTAAAAAGAAAATGAATTAAAAGGAAAATGAATTTCATATTATTTTATGTTTATGTCTAACGGCTAGTTTTTGACACATGATATGTTTTTTATTTTTTAGATTAATTTTAAAAAGAAAATGAATTTAATATTATATTTTGTTTGTATCTAACAACTAGGTTAGTTTAAAATCTCCACCATTGATTTTTCTTTTCCAAAATCCAATGGTCCAAATTAATTGTGGTTTCCAAATTTTTTTTTTCATCTCTATATAAACCATCTTCTTCTCCAAATTTTAAACCAACAAATTTTACATTTCATAATCCTCCAAAACTCAAAAGTTCCATTGTTGCTCTCTCTAAGTTCCCAATTTTTTTCTTTTTCATCTTATTCTTGAGAGTGTTATTGTATTGTGAGGATAAATTTGTTGAGTGCTTAAACTTGTAAATCCACTCTAGTGAGAGTTGTATTGTGTTCTTCAAAAATTATAACATTTGTAACGATTTGATCCTAAACCGTGGAAAGGATCGGGTTTACTTTTGTACCTGTAAAAGGAGCGGTGGTGTAATGGTTGGACTCTAATCCGTGGAAAGGTCGGAAAGATTTTATTCAAATTCCCAAGAGGTGCTTGAGGAGTGAAGTAGGTCGAGTTTGACTGAACTACTATAAAAATTACGGTGTCTTCTTATCCAACTCTTTCCTTTTTATTTTTGCAATTAGTTTAAGTAATTTATTGTATGTTTTAGTTTGTTCTTATTTATTTGTTAAAATTTGATAGAATTAAAGTATCACATTTTTGTCATCTTATTTGTTGCATAGATTGAATTTTTCTTATTATTTAGTGTATTAATTAGTTTAATTGGGTTAATTTTAAAAAAAAAAAGTTTAATTAAACCCTATTCACCCCTCTAGGGTTGCCATATCGATCCAACAATTGGTATCAGAGCGGGATGCTCTTCTTGAAATATTTATTTCTTGATAAACTTAATTGTTTTTTAGCTATGACAACTTTAGGTTTTATCCCTTTTACCAATAGTCAATCTATTACAAAGTCTCATTTCTTTAATGGTACTAATTATAGTTATTGGAAAAATAGAATGAGATTTTTCTTGCTTTCTATTGGTTATGATTTATGGGATATTGTTGAGGAAGGTTTTAAAATTCCAACAAAAGATGTTGATGGTGTTAGCACTATAAAACCTAAGGAAGAATAGTCAATAAATGAAAAGAAAGTACGCTCTTTAAATGCCAAAGCTATTAATTGCTTATTTTGTGCTTTGAATGAATTTGGGTATAATAGAGTGTCTATTTGCAAAACCGCTAAAGAGATATGGGATAAATTAGAAATTACTCATGAAGGAACTAGTCAAGTAAAAGAAACAAAGATTGACATGTTAGTTCATCAATATGAAATGTTTAAAATTGATGAAAATGAAGATATTTCTGATATGTTTATTAGATTTACTAACATTGTCAATGCTTTAGAAGGACTTGGGAAAAAGTACTCAAATCTTGAGAAGATAAAGAAGCTATTGTGGTATTTGCCTAAACAATGGGAGCCTAAAGTCACCGCCATTCAAGAGGCAAAGGATCTCAAATCTCTCTCCATTGATGAACTCATGGGCTCGTTATTGACACATGAGATAAAGACCAAGAAAAACATGGAGGATGAGAAGAAAAAGAAAGAAAAGAGTATAGCTTTAAAGACCATCTTTAGAAGTTGACTCCCAAGATGAAGATGACCTTGATGAAGATGATGTTGTCTATCTTTCACGTAAGTGTAAGAACTTCATCAAGAGAAAGAAGCAATTCAAGAAGCATCTCTCCAACCAAAAAGAGTCAAAAGGTGAAAAGAGCAAAAAGGATGAGGTAATATGCTATGAATGCAAGAAGCCGGGTCATATTAGAATCGATTGTCCTTTTCTCAACTCATCCAAGAAATCCAAGAAGAAAGCAATGAAAGCTATTTGGGATGATAGCGATGAAAGCGAAAGTGGGAGTGATAATGAAGAAGTGGCCAATTTTTGCTTCATGGATCATAGTGACAAAGAGGATGAACAAAATGATGAGGTAACTGTAGAACCTCTTTCTTATAATGAATTGTTCGAAACTTTTGAAAATATGCAAAATAATTTAGAAAAACTTAGTTATAAGTATGTTGTGCTTAAAAAGAAATACAATGTTTTATCTAGTAAAAATAGTCTTTACTTGAAGAAATTGCTTGCTTAAAAGAGAATGAGCATGATGCTATGCATATTGATGAAATGAATATCTCCTGTGACAAGTATACTTTTGATTGTGATGAGAAAAATGCCTTGCTTGACAAAGTTAAATTTCTCGAGCATGATAGTTGTGAAAAAGATAATTTGATTAAATTACTCAAAGAAAAGGAATTTAGTGCTTTGCAAGAACTTGATAAGGCTAAAGAATCTATTAAAAAGTTGATAATAGGTGCTCAAAGATTAGACAAGATAATTGAAGTAGGCAAGCCTTTTGGTGATAAAAGAGGTTTAGGCTATATTGATGAATGTTCTACTCCTTCAAGTTCTAAAACTATCTTTGTTAAAGCATCTCATAATATGCCTAAGCTTAATATGCCTAAGGTTGTGTCTAAGCATGTTAAATCTAACTTTGTGCCTATATGTCATTATTGTGGTGTTGAAAGCCATATTAGACCTAAGTGTTTTAAATTGAAATATGCTCATACTATTTCTCCAAGAAGAAATTTTTCTCAAATGGCAAAGTTTCACAATGCTCCAAGGAATAATTTCTCCAAGAAAAGTAGAGTGCATGAATTTATTGTAAGAGATAAATCTTTGCATAATGTTGTTTGTTTCTCATGTGGCAAGTTTGTACATACAACTTATTCTTGTTACTTGTCTAAATCCAATGCCTTAAATGTCTATGCAAAAATGAAATGGATTCCCAAGTTTGTCAATGCTAACCATCTAGGACCCAAACAAGTGTGGGTACCAAAGAATCAAACTTGAACATTTGTGTTTGTAGGTTTGTTTGAAAGCCTCTAAGAAAAACAAGTGGTACTTGGATAGTGGTTGCTCGAGGCACATGACGGGAGACCCATCCAAGTTTGTCTCTCTCTCCAAAAAGGATGGAGGTCGTGTAACCTTTGGTGATAACAAGAAAGGTAAAATAATTGGTAAAGATAGTATAGGTAATGAATCTTCTATTTTAATTGAAAATGTACTTTTGGTTGATGGTTTAAAGCATGATTTACTTAGTATTAGTCAATTGTATGATAAAGGCTTTAGAGTTGTGTTTGATAAAAAGAATTGCATCATTGAAAATGCTAATAATAGAAAATTTATATTTATTGGAATTAGAGATGAAAATGTTTATACTATTGATTTGAATGATTGTCCTATTAATGATAAATGTTTATCGGCTTTGCATAATGATTCTTGGTTATGGCATAGAAGACTAGGACATGCTAGCATGCACTTAATTTCAAATATTTCCAAGAATTCTTTGGTTAGAGGTCTTCCCAAATTTAAATTTGAAAAAGACAAAGTTTGTGATGCTTGTCAAATGGGTAAGAAAACTAAGTCCTCTTTCAAATCTAAAAATATAATCTCTACAACTAGACCCCTTCAACTATTACACATGGACTTATTTGGCCCTTCTATAATTGCTAGTTTTGGAGGGAACTATTATGCCTTTGTGATAGTTGATGATTTTTCAAGTTTTACTTGGGTTTTGATGCTAAAACATAAGGATGATGCTTTGAAAAGCTTTTCTAGTTTTGAAAAAAGACTTCAAAATGAAAAAGGTTTTTTTATTTCTAAAATTAGGAGTGATCATGGAGGAGAATTTGATAGCAATGCTTTTGAAACTTTTTGTGAAGAAAATGGTTTTTCTCATAATTTCTCCACTCCAAGAACTCTTCAACAAAATGATGTAGTTGAAAGGAAAAATCGTATTTTGCAAGAATTGCTAGATCAATGTTGCATGAGTATGGTTTACCTACATACTTTTGGGCGGAAGCTGTTAACACCGCTTGTTATGTTTTAAATAGAGTTTTAATTAGATCTTCTTTGGATAAAACTCCTTATGAACTTTGGCATAACAAAATTCCAAATATTGGGTATTTCAAAGTTTTTGGTTGCAAATGTTTTATTTTGAATAACAAAGAAAATCTTCGAAATTTTGATTCTAAGACGGATGTTGGTATTTTCCTTGGCTATTCCTCTACTAGAAAAGTTTATAGAGTTTTCAATAAAAGAATTTTAGTAATTGAGGAATCTATGCATGTAGTATTTGATGAATCTTATAATGTTATTTCTAATGAGCTTATTTATAGTGATGTTTTAGAAGGAAATTTTGGAGATTTACTTGTTAGTGACAAAGGCAAGGAAATTGTTTCAAGTAAGCAAGAGGTGAGCTTAATCGAAAAGAACGAAGTTGGTTCTTCATCCATGCCTAAAGAGTGGAGGTATACTCCTTCCCATCTCAAAGAATTAATTCTTGGTGATCCCGAACAAGATGTGAAAACTCATTCCTCTGTTAATATGTTTAATAATCTTGCTTTTGTTTCTCAAATTGAACCAAAAAGTTTTAAAGATGCCGAAAATGATGAATTTTGGATTTTAGCTATGCAAGAAGAATTAAATCAATTTGAAAGGAATAAAGTTTGGGAGTTAGTCCCTAGGCCCTCTCATGCTTCTATAATTGGAACTAAATGGGTCTTTAGAAATAAAATGGATGAAAATGGAAATATCATTAGAAATAAAGCTAGACTTGTAGCTCAAGGTTATTGTCAAGAGGAAGGAATAGATTATGAAGAAACTTTTGCACCCGTTGCTAGATTAGAAACTATTAGAATGTTGCTTGCTTTTGCTTCTTATAAGAATTTCATTTTGTATCAAATGGATGTGAAAAGTGCATTTTTAAATGGTTATATCATGGAGGAAGTTTATGTAGAACAACCTCCGGGGTTTGAAAGTTTTGATTTTCCTAATCATGTCTATAAGTTGAAAAAGGCTGTTTATGGCTTAAAACAAGCTCTAAGAGCTTGGTATGATAGACTTAGTAATTTCTTGCCTGAGAATGGATTTAAAATGGGTAAAATTGATACTACTCTTTTTATTAAGACTAAAGAAAATGATATGCTTTTAGTACAAATATATGTGGATGATATTATTTTTGGTTCTACTAATCCATCTTTGTGTGAAGAATTTTCTAAGTGTATGCATAGTGAATTTGAGATGAGTATGATGGGAGAACTTAACTTCTTCCTTGGACTCCAAATCAAACAACTCAAGGATGGTATTTTCATAAGTCAAGAAAAATACATAAGGGATTTGCTCAAAAGGTTCAAATTCAATGAAGGTAAAATTGCAAAAACTCCTATGAGCACATCCACTAAGCTTGACAAGGATGAAAAAGGTAAGTGTGTGGATATAAAAACTTATAGAGGTATGATTGGATCTTTACTTTATTTAACCGCTAGTAGACTCGATATTATGTTTAGTGTATGTCTTTGTGCTAGATTTCAATCTTGTCCTAAGGAATCACATTTACATGCCGTTAAAAGAATTTTTAAATATTTGCTTGGTACTATTGATTTAGGCTTATGATATCCTAGAAATGTTAAATTTAATTTACTTGACCGTAAGAGTACTAGTGGGACTTGTCAATTTCTTGGTAGTTTCTTAGTTTCTTGGTTTAGTAAAAAGCAAAATTCGGTTGTCTTATCCACTACCGAAGCGGAATACATTGTAGTTGCTAATTGTTGTGCTCAAATTCTTTGGATGAAACAAACTCTTTGTGATTTTGGATTAAAATTTGATAATGTGCCTATATTTTGTGATAATACTAGTACTATTAATTTGACTAAAAAATCATTCTAGGACTAAGCATATTGATATTAGGCATCACTTTATTAGAGAGCATGTGCAAAATAATAATATTACTCTTGAATTTGTAGGCTCTAATAATCAATTAGCGGATATTTTTACCAAGCCTTTGAATGTAGAAAACTTTTGCAAAAATAGGCTTGAACTCGGTATTATTCGTTGTGATGCCTCTTGATTTTATAATTTTACTTGTTAAATATTTTAGAAGGCATTTTGATAGGGGGATATGTTCATGTTTTTAAGGGAAACATTTATGTAGTTCTAAATTTTTCTTAATTATTCTTTTTGATGATTCCAAAGGGAGAAAAGTTTAAGAAAAATATGCTATAAATTTGTTATGATTTTGATTGTATTAATTAGGGGGAGAATTTATTTTTTTTTGAGTGAATTTCAAGAATGATCTTTATGGTGATATGTTGAATTTTATTATGTGCTACATATAGTTTACATGTATTTCAAGCTATTTTTCTTGAATGGTTTGTCATCATCAAAAAGGAGGGAGATTATTGGCTTTTTGGCCTTTAATCTCAAATTAATTAATTTTAATTAATTAATTAATCAATATTTTGATGATAACAAACTCAATTTTTAATTACTGAAAATTTAGTGTTTTAATATGTCTACAGCATAGAGCTCGGAACAACGATTCCAACACCTCTTGAATCACTCAAATTGGAGCTAAAATGAAGACGATATGACCGAAACAAATCTATAGAGAAAATACCGTAGTGGAAGACGTGGCATAACCAGACCATTTGTATGTAGACATGTGGTAGCATATTGGTTGAATAGTGGATCATTAAGAGATTAACATATGATGGACTTTTGATTTTTTGATTGATTTAAAATAAAAAAATTGAAATTTAAAAGAAATTTAAAAGGAAAATAAATTTAATATTATTTTATGTTTGTATCTAACGACTATTTTTTACACATGGTATGTTTTTTATTTTTGGATTGACTTTAAAAAGAATGAATTTAAAAAGAAAATGAATTTAATATTATTTTATGTTTGTGTCTAACGGCTAGTTTTTGACACATGGTATGTTTTTTTTATTTTTTGGATTAATTTTAAAAAGAAAATGAATTTAAAAAAAAGAATTTAATATGATATTTTGTTTGTATCTAACGACTAGTTTAATTTAAAATCTCCACCATTGATTTTTCTTTTCCAAAATCCAATGGTCTAAATTAATTGTGGTTTCCAAAAAGAAAAAAAAAATCCATCTCTATATAAACCATTTTCCTCTCCAAATTTTAAACCAACAAATTTTACATTTCATAATCCTCCAAAACTCAAAAGTTCTATTGTTACTCTCTCTAAGTTCCCAATTTTTTTTTTCTTTTCATCTTATTCTTGAGAGAGTGTTAAAGTATTGTGAGGATAAATTTGTTGAGTGCTTAAACTTGTAAATCCACTCTAGTGAGAGTTGTATTGTGTTCTTCAAAAATTCCAACATTTGTAACGGTTTGATCCTAAATCGTGGAAAGGATCGGGTTTGCTCTTGAACCCATAAAAAGAGTGGTGGTGTAACGGTTGGGCTCTAATCCGTGGAAAGAGTCGGAAAGATTTTATTCAAATTCCCAAGAGGCACTTGGGGAGTGGAGTAGGTCGAGTTTGACTGAACCACTATAAAAATTACAGTGTCTTCTTTTCTAACTTTTTTCTTTTTATTTTTGCAATTAATTTAAACAATTTATTGTATGTTTTAGTTTGTTCTTATTTATTTGCTAAAATTTGATAGAATTAAATTATCATATTTTGTCATCTTATTTATTGCATAAATTGAATTTTTCTTATTATTTATAAAAAGTGTATTAATTAGTTTAATTGGGTTAATTTAGAAAAAAAAGTTTAATTAAACCCTATTCACCCCCCTCTAGGGTTGCCATATCGATCCAACACCTAACTCATATATACATCCTCATCAAAAGCTTCATTTAGGAAGGTGTTGTTAAAGTCCAACTACTGTAATACCCATCCTTGAGAGACAACTAGGTTGATGACCGCTCAAACTATGGAGGCTTTTACAACGGGGCTAAACGTCTCAAAGAAATCTACACTGGGGCTTTAATGAAAGTCGTTTGCAACAAGTCTGGCCTTGTAATGTTAAATCGACTCGTCTGAACTCCTCTTGATTTGAAAAATCCACTTATTTCCTACAACATTCAGAGACGGTGAAGGAAGAACGAAGAACCAAGTTTGATTTTTGACTAAGGAAACATATTCATCACCCATTGTCCCCCTCCACTGAGGTATGAAGAGGGTATCAGAAACTCTTGTTGGTTCGGTAAGGGAACAGTCAGTGGGAGACTTTGATAATAGCACCTTTGGTTTGAATATTCTAGCTTTACCTCTCGTGATCATTAAATGGGTAGGTAGTTGGACTGGGGGTCTTGGATGATCAGAAGCAATAGGTGGGGAAGGACTTTCTGGTAGAATTTCTGTTTCCTGAGATGGAGGAGAAATGAGGCTTGGAAAGACAAGAGAGGAAGGAAGGTCTTGTGTTGCTTGGTGAAGAGTTTCTTCATGCAGGCTGAGTGAAGAGCTCATGGTTGTAGGTGTGGAAGGTATAGGTTGTTGGGGTCGATGCCCTAAATCTCCTATAGTTTGGAAATGTATTGAATAAACTCATTGTTCATTTAATAAAATATATGATATTTTATTTAAACTCATTGTCTATTTAATAAAATATAAGATATTTTATTCTATTTTTTAGTTGTATTAACCACAAACCAATAAACTAACATCCAAAGTTATTTTGTAAGTTAAACATGTATGTAGAAACATACGGGGGATCATGTTTAAGTGATAATCTAAATGATATGTAGTAGATGGATAAGGTTGGGTACCTTATCCTGGTGACACTATGAGTGTGGCACGCTTTGTAGGTGTTACAATTGTTGTAAAGCGATACAAATGATACGATCCTGATCATTCATGTATAGACATGTGAACGAGGATATTCTATACAAAGGAGTTTGTATAAGACCGGACCACGAAATGTTTAGTCCCATTATATAATGCCGTTCATAATAGAGACTGACATTTCACCAGAATGACCATAGGTAACATGACCTGA
Source organism: Benincasa hispida (assembly GCF_027475165.1). Taxonomy (NCBI): domain Eukaryota; kingdom Viridiplantae; phylum Streptophyta; class Magnoliopsida; order Cucurbitales; family Cucurbitaceae; genus Benincasa; species Benincasa hispida. The sequence goes on from NC_143480.1 coordinate 5,377,619, forward strand.
ATCTTGAGTGAGTTGTGAACTCTTGCCTATGAGAGCAGTCATTTGATTTGTATGGGTGAAAGTGGTTAGATCACCGACTCAACAAGCCTACCATTTTGGAGATTTGTCTGATTGGGAAGCTGGGAACACAGTTACACAAGAAGGAATTCATTCCTTCCCCGAGGTCGGGATAAGTAGATAAATTGCTCCCGATTGATTCCGAGACTTGAACAATTTAGAATTACAAAACTTAAGCCATTTCTCAATTATTCCTGACCAGGTACAATATGCAATATTATTATTATTTGTACTATCATCCAAAAACTCTGCAATGGCAAATGCTAAGAAGATTTTGCCACTAAGTACGTATCAGTTTGCACAATCTCTCATACTTTTATGAGTAGATTTCTCTTTTGATGATAATCTTCTTTTCTTCCTAATGCTTTGTGGATTTTTTTGTTGTAGCTTGTATACATGGTTTTCATAGACAAAGTGTGACTTAAATACCTTTTAGAGACATTTTATGTGGTTTTGAGGGCCAAAATGTGACTTAGCTATCTTAAATATTCCTAACTAGCTAATAAAAAAAAAGCTTTATGGGAGAAAGGTAACCCGACCTTTTTACTATCAGTGAGAGATAGGTCAATGCACTATTTCTCTTTTGTTCTTGTTATGGTCATTTAGAAACATGGAAGTTATCTTATATTGCTATCTTTTTAAAGCTCGAGTATTTGGTATCATATTTAAATATATCTCATCCATTACATGGGAAGAAGACTCCGACATTTAAAACAAAGGCAGTGAGTTTCCTTTGATGGTTCTTGTGTAATCCATAATACCTTATCTTTAGGGTTCTATTTGACATTTCAATCTCTGTTGCTATCTGTTTTTGATAATATTGTATATATTATCCATTATGGTTTCTTGTTGGTATTGAAATTGGGAAAAACCTAGTGGATTCGGTACCCCCTAGACTACCTTTCTTGTTTCTTGATTAGATATCTTTATGTTCTTTTTTTTCTTCTTAGGGCTTGAAGAACCTCAAAGTATGTTCTCTTATATCATTTTTGTTGATTTCTAGTTTTCTTGCTTATTTCAACTCTAAGCATGTTTATGGTACGTTAAATTCTTAAGCTCTTTGGCTAATAATGTAAATCTCTTTCAAATGTTTGTTGCCCATATTAGTCATGTGTGTAGTTTGTTGGGAGTGTGTATTTTTTTTTTTAAATTTATCATTATGCTTATGGAAGTGTGTGTATTAATTAATTTTTCAAGTAATTGTTAATAGTTATGTCTCATGTAAGAGTTTGTATTGTATGGAGATAGCTTATTTTTTTTCTTTTTTAGTGTGTTTCTAAATTGAAAGGACCACTAAAATATTTTTTATTATGTAATCAAGAGGGGTTGTCAAAAAGCTAAGTAGATTTATTGTGATATACTCTCTAATACCTAATTATTAGTTGAGCTATTGTGTTGAACAAAAGAATGAGTTGTCTTTAGGTATTTATAGTGAGCGAGTGTTTTAACTTTTATTCTAGAAATGACGTATGAGAAGGATGCTTAGACTTACATGAATGTTGTGATTATCAATGATATTTACGCATTGAATTGAACTCTAAAATGAATGTTGTGTTTTTATTAGGTCTTGCACGAACCCATTGAAGTGGTAAAACTATCATGGAAGTGATTGATGTTTGGTTAGTGACCAAATTTGTTGTAATGTAGTTACTTGTAGCAATACCTTGTTGATAGTTTCTTTGTAAAAATATTACCGAGGTTATTTACTAATTTGCTTGTATTTCTCTCTTTAGGGAAATTCGATAGATTCCTTGTATTAAAATATGATTAGTTGATGGTGGAAATCATGTATAATGACAAGATTCAAAGAAATTACAAACTATCAAGACATGTAATATATTGACAATATAAAAGTGTCACAAACATGAGATTCTATGACAATAAAAATATGTTGTGACAGAATAATATTTATTGACATAAAATATTCTTGATAATAAAGTGTCATGGTTTCAATATTCTTGATAAGAAAAAAATATCGCTATATATTATTTCTTGACATTTTATAATTATCGTCATTACCCAATTTTGAGTCAAATGATGACATTAATAACCTATCATAATATACTTGACAATGACAATTTATGATTGTCAATAATTGTTCATTGTTGATATTATTGTCATTAGAAGACTAATTATGACATTTTTCTAAAACTGTCACTGATGTTCATACACTTACAAATGATACAATGATTGAAAATAACTGTCACAAATTATAAATCTGACAGTTTTTAAATATCATGAAATCTCAATTTTATTGTAATGATGTGACCTTCTTATCAATCAATTGTTCGGACAACGTGTCAGGATAAAGTGGACCCAATTTTACAAATGATACTTCATCACGCCTTTGCTGATGTTCTGTTGCATTTATGCAAATTTCACATTCTACGCTTATAACATTTTTCCATATGGAGCTTTATAGCATTCTTTCAAATAAAAACTCCGCATTTGTTTTATATATATATATATATATAATTTTACAAAATTTAAATACTTATTTATCTCAAAACATGCTATAACACTAATAAAGATTTATAATCTTAAAGCATAAAATGCATTCTTTCCTTTCTTCTCATCACGAACATCATTTATGAATTCTTGACGCAGTTTTTTTAATATGCTTTTTCATCTCATTGTACTGAGAATTCGAAGCTTATATCTCTTATCGTAAAACCCTACTTTCTTTGATGATCTTCAATTGATGTTTGTTAAATAAGAACATGGAAGGGCACTTTCTTGAAAAGGGAGAAAGATTAATTTTCTTCAAATTCGTGTGGAAACTAACTTTTATAGCGATTTTAATTTTAATGAAAACAACTAAGTTAATGATATGAGGGTCCTATATTTAGTTACTGTTTTACCCCTTGTTTATTTTATTCCTTGAGATTATTGTCCCTAGGTTTAAAACGTCGATTTCGACGAAAATATCGAAAAAAATGTCAATTTTGAAGAATATTTTTGGAAAATTATAAAAAAAATAAATAATAAATTTAAATTAGTAAATAAACCTTTTATAATTTTCAAACAAGTTAACATGTTTATTATTTATATTATATTTACATTAATAACATTTTGTTGCTTATTTTTTTTAAGTTTCATAAATTTTTCTATGATACAATATAAATATCGATTCATTTATAGTGTTGATGTTGAATGTATGGAAATGTGAAATATCAATGAAAATAAAATTTAATACTATGAATTGTTCCCCTTCACAAATTACCATTTAAATTGTCGAAATATTCAGGTATCTTGATTTTTGTGTTTGATCTATTTGATCATAACTTAATTTCATTTAAAAACTTTGAGATTTATTATTATTATTAATTTATGTTCGTCGATTATAAACATCTGGTAGTGTTGGATTTATATCTTTATCACATACTATTTCTTATCTTAATTTGAATGGTTAGGTTTATATTTTTCGGTCTGCTGATTGTTGATGGTAGGCTTGGATTTAATTCATTTTTGTAATCAATTGTCCCTTGAAAGTATCAATTTGTGTCATCCAAGAACTATATTCTTCAGCGATTCTTCTCATATATACAATATAAGGTGATTTTCTATTTTTGTATGTAGGTTTAAAACACGAGTTATGATAGATCGTATGATATCATCAAAGGAAAATTGGAGCGTATGACAAAATTTAAGGTTCCGCTTTGAAAATGGCAAAACAAAGTGTTTACGTCGATTTAATGGACAAAGTAGATTTCCATCCCCTATCTGATTCAAATTGTTTGTCGTATTATGTAGAAAACGGTGCGAATAATACAATATGCATGCATGACAAAACATAGTTTACTCATTTCTTTTCTTTTATTTTTTTGACATATATTTTTAGGTCGGTCATTAGGTTTTGAGTCGTCGTTTTTTTTTTTTTTGACAAAAATATATAGTTTAGGTTAGTCATTCGATTTTGAGTCTAATTGCATTCAACCTTAGATTTTCAAAATATTATACTTTTATCCTAAAGAATTCAATATTTACACTTTTAATCTTTTTTTTTTTTTCTAAATACCCACCCTCAATATGTGTTGTTAATGTCTATTCATTAAATTAAAAATTAATTACTATTAAATTAATTATTGGTAACTATCCATAACTATTAAAATTAATAAATAAATTAGTTTAAAATAATTATGAAGTTAAATTTAATAATCCAACACTATTAAAATTAATAAATAAATTTAATTTTATAATTATTTTAAACTAATTATCTGAAAGTTAACATTAAATACCAAAATGATCATTAGTAAAAACTCAAGATAAAAGTGAAAATTGAACTTAAAATTCAAGAAAAAAAATGTAATATTTTGAAACCTAAGAATCAAAGGAAAATTGAGCTTAGTTGGGAATTAATGTAACTTTAAAATAATTGTTGGTATTGTGCTTTTAGAAAAATTAGCTGTAATAGAAAGTAAATTAGTGTCTAGTAAATTTCAGGTTTAGACTTGAAAAAGTTGGTTACAATGTTTGGCAAAATTATTTTGTTTTAGATTTAATGACTAAAATAGATATATTCATTTTTTTAAAATAATGGTTTAAAATACTATATTTTATTTGTTGTACATCAATCGTTGAATATTGAGGGGAATAATTTAATTTTCTTAAAAATAATCAATATGGTATGATTTAAGAAATCTAAGAAGAATAAAATCTATGTTTAAAAAAAATCTATAATTAAAAAGAGAAAAAAGTTACTAAGATTGGCAAGTGATTCTATAAGAATCTAAAAGCTTAGAAAACAGTTTTCAAGTATGCTAAGAAATGATCGTGTGTGTAAAAAGTGATTTTAGTAGATTTAATAACCATCTATTTTATCAAATAATAAAAATGGTTAATTTTTTTTTTTTAAAATCACTTTTAACCATCTCAAATATAAAATAATGTATTGACGGAGGCAGATGCGAATCTAGGCACATGGATCTAAAGCCCTAATTGCCAACGGATGTACCTCCGTCAATGGCTGATTGACGGAGGTAGAGATGGGACACGGTTGTGGCAACTAATCCTAAGAATATTGCTATGATACCATGTTAAATTTGTATATTATTGAATAATTCAAAGTAATTCAAAATACATAATTAACCTTCTACAAGGTGAATAAATAAACATCAATAAACCAATAAAGGAAAATACATAAATGAAAAATATCAAAAAATGAAATAATAATGGAAAATAGCATAATTAGGAATAAGCCCTAATTTCCTTTTAACACACCTAACCCAAACTATGCTAGTTGAGCTCCCGTTTCCTATTGTCACACTACCAAAATCACAAGATTGATAGTTCATGAAATACTCTCTTTTGGGAGCATTGTGGAATGAAGCACCTGAATCTACCACCCACTCTGTGTATGAACTCTCTACATGATGACACTCACTAGTTGCACAAATCAAGGTGACAACATTATCACTATGAGAAATGATCGCTGCAATATTTTTATCATCTTCCTCTTTTTGTGAGTCTTGCTTCTTACTTCGTTCTTTCTTCTAATGATAGCAAAAAAATTTTATATGGTCAAGATTGTTAGAGTAATGACATGTCCCAGTCTCTTTGTCTCTAGACTTGGGCCTCCCTTTTAAGTTATCACAATCTTTAGGTCCCTTACTCTTGTTTCTTCCATGATTCTCAACAACAAGAGCATATGAATTATCAACTCCCATCTTTTTTCTTCTTATCTCTTCATTAAACGTGTTTTGTTTGATAACATCCACAGACAAAACACCTTCTGGAGCAGAGTTACTAATAGTTACAACCAAGATATCCCAACTGTCCGATAAAGAACTCAACAAGAACAAAACCTACAATTCATCATCAAAATCAATCTCCATAATAGTCAGCTATGTTCGTGATTTCGTGATGTGTGCTAGGAGTGTATTATAAATGAAGATGGAAGACAAGATTGATGTGAATGAAGATGAATGGTGAATGACTTCTTTAAGTGAGAAGATTGTGTGATGCATTTATGGGATGCGTTACACTCTCTTGCTACTGCGTACAAGCTTTTCTTAAGTTAGATCCAAGTATAAATCTAATTCAGATTCCTGGTAAGTCCAAAGTCGAACATAGGGATTTAGGTTAGACTAACGCTGGCCTTGTGTTGCAGTAGATGTAGAAGTGTTCTAAATAAATACTGGAAAAGTTTTATCTACACTATTTTTACTACATGCGTACAAGAAGGCACAAGAGTCCAAGTGAAATACAAGGTTTAATTAAAGAATGGTGCTAAGTGATAGGGGAATGCGTTAATCCAAGTAGGATGAGCACATAAGAGTGTGGGTAGGGATAAAGATGAGAGATGCTTGTTTACAATCCAAATGTATGTGGATGTGTTAGGTTTCTGTTTATCTAATTATTCAACATTTCTCAATGCGAATGCCACATGTTCCTATTTCTAGGATGTATGCATTGGTTATAGAAAGCAGTGAAGCACAAGTATTTTTATCTTTAAAGCTACTGTACATTCTGACTTAATGCGTTTCTAGCTATCCTATTCTCTCAAATGGTCTTAGCTGAGATAACTTCAACCAGATGATCAAAATGATTAAAGCTTTAGAATTTAAGAATGCACAAAGTCACAAATGCATTTAACACAATAGATTGTAAGCAGAGGCAAAAGTAATGGATCAAATGCACGATTTTATAAAGAATGAAATTGTTTTTACAATAACAACACTTAATCGCATGGGATGATAAATGAAAATGAAGTGAAAAGAAAAGAGTCAAGCCGCAAAGTTCAATCTTTTGTCCTCTTTAGCTTGATCTTAATGTGTGTACAACCAACTTGTTAAGGGAATGAAGAAGAATTCTCTCTCGAGCTTGGTCTTCTATAATTCTCCTTGATCAACAATGACCATGGTTCTTTTCCTCCCGTGTTCTTCTTGCAACAGCAAAACAACTATAGTCTAAGCTCTAAAGTGCTCTATCTATGTTATGCTACTTTCTCTCGATGCAAGTCTTCCTATTTGTAGGCATTTGCTCTCAACAACTTGTGATATGACAGCATTAGTTTCCATGTCCGGGTCAGTCGCCTGCCATTTCAGTTGCTTTTCAGACGTTGACATTTAGATACCCATACTTATAAGTGGTGATTTAACAGGAACAACATGAAACAATGTATCTTCTATACGTTGAAATCCTTTAGATGCATGCCTTTACGTTAGTTAAGCCTGTGACACTTTGTGAATTTTATTGAAATCCTGCGATGAGATGCGTTGATGAGCCAGTTTTATCAAAAAGAATGTTTTTGTAAAGGCTAGTAATGTTTGAAGAATCCATGCGTTTTTCTTTAAGATAAATGAGTTTTTATCATTAAGAATCTGATTGTTCCAACTTTGACAATAACTTGTCATTCTATAAGTTATCAATTAATAATATCCTCAAAGTCACTCAAATGCTCAGAAACAGACTTCCTGCCCTTCGATTTCAAATTAACAAGTTGCTTGATTAAGAAGCTTTGTTATGTGCAGTCTCCTTTCTTAAACAACTTCCAATTTCCTTCATAACTCATATAGGTCGGACTCTTAGATACATGGTTGAAAATGCTAATATCAACCCATTGCCTAATAGTTGCCAAAGTTTTTCTCTTTAACTTTTTCCGATCTTTTTCTTCCATTTTTTCTGGTTTTGTAGGTTTAGAAATTGTGCTATCTGCTTTTGTGGTTGTTTCAATTAAATTAAACAAATCTTTGCAATATAACAAATCCTCCATCCCCAGTCTCCAGATGAAATAATTGGTTGATGTCAATTTTATCATTGAACTACCTCTACCATTACAAGTAGACTCCATAACAATGATTAAATTAAAACTCACTCTGATACCAACTGTTAGGGCACAAACAATATAACAAAGCCCACTAGGATCTCCTCTAAGACAATCAACTAAATAAGTGTTCTAAAAAATACCATAAATAAATCACCAAATAATCACCAAGCAATCAATCAACAATGGACAGTAATAAACCATAAAAATTTGAAAAACTAAAAGCAAAGAGCAAACATGAATTATATGTGGAAAACCCCTTCGATGTGAAGAGTAAAAACTACGATACCTGTGAAAAGTCCACCCTCGTCAACTTCTCTTATTATTATGATATAATTGAGAGAACAAGAACTCAAATCAGTCATACAAAGGTTCACTACCCACCAATACTTTCATACATAAAAGATGAACACTTGGAGATAAAAAGAACGAAAATCACCCAGTTTTACAAGTTCTGTTCGACAACGATTACGGACAAATCAGAACTCCAAACAATGATCCAATAGTTCAAAATGAGATCTTATGTGTCCCAAGTAGACCAAATTTCAGCACGATCTAATGGTTTAAACTCCAGAAATTGACAACTTTGTAGAAGTTACCGCTGAAAAATCTAATTGTTGCCTTTCTCTTCGATTTTTTGCCTTTTTTTCACTCTTTTTTTTCCTAGGTCATATCACATAAAAGAAAACCTAGGGCTTTAAAGATTGACCAACCCAAAAAATTAGTCACTCACAAAACAAAGTTTAAAATAAATTCTTGCTTGTGCAAAAAGTAGGTTGGATACCCGCAACATTTTCATCATGCACATTCAATCGAATGAAGTTGCTAGTACAAAAAAGTCATTACATTTATGTATTTTAATGATGCAACCTCAATCTAGACATTGTGCAGTTTTTCTACAAAAAAATTACTACTTGAGTACTACCGAAATGTACGAAACATCCTCCATATCGATCGACATGTCCAAAACATCATTCAATCGATCAACATGTTTGAAACATTGTCCACATCCTCAATGTCCACATAAACGTTTGAAATTTATGCACTTCTATGGAAACATTCTCCACATTCTCCATCAAGATATTTGAAAGATTCCTCAGCACATTTTTTAACATAAATCTCTTCCTATTGTATAGAGCCATGACTGCTTCTCTTTCTTTTTTTTTCTTTTTTTTTTTTTAATTTTAAATCATAACTTCTTCGAACTCTGCTACTTCTCTTTCTCCTTTTTTCAAAACCCTAACTTCTTTGAACTCAACTACTTCCATCTCTTACCCAACTTCTTCGAACTCCATTGGGCGAGCGGAAATACGTACTAATTATGTTGCTTGCAAATTTGTGCTTTATTGGAACTCGTGTGTACAATGATAATGTTACTAAGACTCTTGCTGTAAAAATTCATTGGATTTTATTGGTAAAAAATTAAATAAATATGTAATTTAAAAGAAAAAAAGTAAAAAAAAAAATGTTTAAAAGAAAACAAAGAAAAAAATTAATTGGTAAGTATTTCAATCTTTATTTGATAATAATAACAAACAAGTTCAGGTGAAATATTGTAGAAAGTGTAGTGGCATTCCATTGGTTGCTAAGATAATGGGGGAGATTCAGTTAAGAAAAAATTCTTGACAGGAAAAATCCAGAGCAACAAGAAGAAGAATAAAATGATGATGATGAAATTCATAGAGAAAAATTAGGAATCAAAAGTTGTGATTTTCCTTTAGTTTCCCATTTTATTTAACCATATTTCTACAAGAAATGTAATGATCTTCATTATAAAAAAAAAAAAAAAAAACAAGAAAGAAAGAAAGAAAGAAAGAGAGAAAAACTTTAAAAAAATAAAAGAAAACATTGCAATCCATATTTTATTCAACACGAAGATGGGCAGAATTATCAAATAAAAAGGTTTCAAAGCAAAAATAGTAATAAAAAAGCAGATTATTTAGAGTTTAAAAAATTGCACCAGATACCCTGCATACATAAACTCACCCCAAACCCAAATATATGGACTCAGAAAAAATAACTCTACACCCTCAATACAGACATATGAACTTCAGACATCATATCTCAACTCAGTACCCCAAACTAGGGGTGATCATTGGTTGGTCGGAGTCGGTTTTCCGGCCAGACCGACCCCGAATTAACCAGGATCGGTTTGGAATATATCCAAACCGGTCCCACCCGGCGGATGAGCTAAAAAACGACTGGCTGACCGGTCGGTTTGTTAGTCGGTTTTGTCGGGTCAGAATATATTTTTTTTTTTTGGTTTTGCCTTTTTTCTTCCTTTAAAAGAAATTATATTTATTTATTAAAATTCTAAGAAAAATTGCAATTATAAATTATAAATCGTCATAAATTTTTTTTGCTATTAGGTAGAAGTCGACAAGTCGTTATAAATAACAATTTTTTATAATAAAAAAAACTAACTATTTATTAACTTCCTTATCAATAATATTTAGTTTTCTATTTTAATTTGTGATTGTGAAATTCAAGATACTATTTTACATTTTTATTTTTTTTAATACTTATGGAATAGAGCTAGCCTAGAGGTATTAAAAATAAGATATGAGCAAATGATTTGATTTGACAACCCTTAATATTTAACCATTAACATCTACATTGTTTGAGATTGTGTTACTGCTCGCTTCGCTTAATTGCTTATAGAACCTTTAATACATATTACATATATAATTGAAAACAAAACTAATATGAGAGTCACATGACATATAGTCACACTCACATACAATATAATTGAAAACAAAACAAACTAATATAATTGAAAACAAACCTTTAATACATACGTCACAAATAGAAATGTCACATGACACATAGTCACACTCACATACAATCAAACTAGAAAATAGAAATTACAACATAAAGTCAATTGTCAAATAAAAGCCAATTACAATAAAACATAAAGTCCATTGTCCAATACAATCCAATTACAGTAAAATCAAATGATAAATGCTTAATTGTTAACGGACAACCTTACAAAATCTGGAAGGTCTTGAATGTCTTTTTCATTGTCCATAACCGCTCTGAATCCTATATAATTAAGATTAAGAAGAGAAAGACAACCTCATTAAGATTTTAATCTAACAAGTTACAACTACAAAATACAAATGATGAATAAATACATTCTTCAAATAATGAAGCTTCTTCCATGTCATGCTGAACTTCAAGATCTATTAGACCAGAATTTAGCCAATTTTGAGTATAAATGAGAGCCTCCACTGTTTTTGGAGCCAATGAACAACGTGATGAATCAACAACACGTCCTCCTGTACTAAAAGCCGATTCAGACGCTACAGTAGATAATGGAATTGCCAAAAAATCTCTAGCCATACGACTAAGAACCTCAAACCGATGACTGTTCCTCTTCCACCATCGAAGTATGTCAAAATCACCTTCATTCTTAACATTCACTTCTAACAAATAAATATCAATCTCTGACCCCTGTTCGAAAGGTGTAGTCTCATCGCCTTCAAAATCAAGATCAATTGTATCATAGACAAAGTTTTCACCCACCTTTTCGGTTGGATCACAATCAATCATGGTCTCCGAGGCTGGGACAATTGGTGTATTAGTGGAAGTACTACCACTCCCACTCCCACTTTGAGTATGAGTAATACTTTACTCATGAAAGATACGTCTACTACATTGTTCCGCTACATTTCCCATAGATTTGGCAACCTTTGGCCCAAAAAATTTTTTAAGACAAAAAGATATAAACCTTAGCTTTTTTCGAGGATCTAGCACAATAGCAACATACAACATTATTTTTTTCATTGTTCCCCCAATACTTCTCAAATTTGGCCTTCATGCTATTGGCCATTCCAACTAGCATTTCATTTGCACTACCAGCATTCAAACGTATACAATTTTGAACCACTGTAATCTGATGAAAAACCATATTCGAAGTGGTGTGTACAAAGACCCTGAAATTTTCAATGTCACATCATAAAAGACCTTTAAAAACCTAATCAACATCTTAGCATTTGTCCAATCTTCCTTATTTGGTGACAAATCGTGTCTATAAGAAGCATCTTCATCTTCTAATCTATCAAAAGCCTTTTCAAACTTTACAGCTGCCTCAAGCATCAAATATGTAGAGTTCCATCTAGTGGGAACATCAAGACACACATAACTCTTGCAAGAAATTTTTTCAATTTCAATGCACTTTTTAAATTTCAAAAGACGTGCAGGAGAAGATCTTATAAACCGTACAACATATCGAATCCTTTCAATGCAATCATTATGTTCCTTAAAAGCATCACATACTATGAGATTTAATATATGAGCACAACAACGAACATGCAGAAATTCTCCACAAAACAATAATTCCTTATTGAATCTTTTCAAAAGATAAGCAATGGCAGTATCATTCGAGCTTGCATTATCAACAGTCAAAGTCATTACCCTTTCAATGTCCCAATCGTTCAAATTCTTTTTGATGGTTTTACCAATAGTATCGCCTTTATGATTCTCAATTGGACAAAAACTAAGTATTCTTTTATATAATCTCCAATCAGGATCTATGAAATGGGCAGTTAGGACCATGTAATTTATATTTTGTCCCGATGTCCAACAATCCGTAGTGAGAGAAACTCTATACTTCCTATTCACAAACATGTCTTTCAAACACTTTTTCTCATTAACATACAACTCAAGCACATCTCTAGCCATAGTAAACCGAGACGGAACAACAAATCTAGGTTGACTTGCACATGTTATCTATCGACAAATTTCTTAAATCCTTTACCCTACACAAACTTGAATGACAATTCGTCAACAATTACCATTTTTACCAATGCTTCCTGACAACTCTCTAAACTATATGACTCACATACAAGTTGTGACGTATTATCCCCAACATTGCCTTTGGCTTTAGTTTTGAAAGATAATGTCATTTGGGTTGGATCTCTCTTTTTCTGGTAAGGGTAGTTTTTACAATTTTTCAAATGATTCTTCATAGTCCCAGTACCATTACGTTTGGAATGACATGCATAGATAACTCCACAGTACTTACATTGAGCATGAGGGTCATTAGTATCACCTTTTAACTTCTCAAAATGATCCCAAACCATGGATTTTTTCACCGTCTTCCTTCTTTTCGATGGATTTAGAACGTCTGATGTCTCATTTGCTAAATCAACATCAATGATATTTGTATTGGCATCCGTTCATTTTTCATTTCGTTCATTTTTTGATGCATCAGTTGCAGTTCCATAAAACTCCATATCTGTTGAAGCCATGTAGCTGAACCACAACATGACAAACGTCGTCACTCGTCAATATCAAACAATTCACAAAAATTCAAAGGATTTCAGCTTTACATAAACATCAGTTCTATGCCAAATATATACATATATACATATATATATATATATAGATATATATATATATATTATCATCATTTTCATATTTATTAGGTAAATCTTCCAATTCTTAGTTCAATCTCTATAAAATTAGAATACATTATAAAATGTATTACAAATCAATAATGGAAACGGACCTATGGTTGCAAATCGAAAATAGACCTCGGGTTGAAAATCAAAAACAAGCAAGGAAGGAAGAAGACGAGCAAGGAAGAGAACTGAAACTTGTGGACCTGTGGACCTATGGTGTAACAAAATGCATGTATATTTTTTCTTAAAAAGGCACAAAAAATGAGAGGGAAATACAAAGAGACGAAGCTTAGTGAAATTAAATTAAGATAAAATTTTGTATTCACTGCAAAAGCTAACACAAAACACTGTTTTGAAAACAGTGTGTATTGAAACGAGCAAAGAAGAAGGTTGCGAATGCATTGCGGACCTGTGGATGAAGAGCAAGGAAGAAGACGACTGGTCCGGAGCAACGAAGAGGAACGGAAGCATGAAGGAAGACCTGTGAATTCGTGGACGGCATGCCTGACCTGCGATTCGAACGGCGAGTGTGAAGGAAGCACTGAAGAGTGAAGACTGAAGCGGACGAAAAACTAAAAAGAAACCCTAGGCGTGCGACGAGGCGAGGGTGAAGCGTGAAGGAATTTTGTTATATATTAAATAATATTTTTTTTTCAAAAGTTGGCGACCCGACCCGTTGGGTGACCGACCGATACCTACAATCGACGGTTCTGAACCAAACTAACCCTGCTCAATTTTTGTTGGATTTCCGATCGGTCAACCCTATTTCGGCCGGTTTCAATCGGTTGTGTCGGTTTATCGGCCTACCATGCTCGCCCCTACCCCAAACAACCCCTAAAATCTTTCTTGTCTCCTCAGTCCTCACTTTGCCTCTCCTCACTCAACTGCATGCCCCTCATTTCCTCTCTCTGTCTCTCATTCTTGAGCCTATGACTGTTTTCTGATTTGAAGGACGGGGCTATGAAGTTGATACTCTAAATCTCATTGGTTACGTAACTTGTAAATTTTGTATATGAATTATTTACTTAATAAAATAAGATGTTATTTTATTTGACATTTAGTGCGCATTAATCCCAATCCAATAAACTAAGTTCCAAGATTATATTATGTAACTTAAACATGTATGTGGTTTGTTGGAGTTGATGCTCTAAATCTCATGGGTCTCGTGGTTTGTAAATTATTTGTACACAAATTATTTATTTAATGAAAAAAGTGTTATTTTATTCGACATTTAGTCTGCATTAATGTGAAATCTGGATCCTAATTTCCCTACTTAAGTAAGTAATTAAAGAAATAAACCAAGTATAAGTTAAATCTTATGTTGAAGGGAAGAAAAATTCTAAGTATTGAAGTAAACGTTTGAGTAGCTTTGAATTGGAGCTTAACAAGTGGAAATTTGGCTAAGTGTTGAAGCCTAGGACAACCATGTGTTGAGGCTTGTGAGCCATGGGCGCATGGTGAAAGTTGGCTATGCGTTGGTCTTGACATTGGAGGGTGTCATGTTGGCTAAAGTGGTAGATGCATGAGGGCACCATGCGTTGGTATAAAGTGTGCGGCCAAGACACCAAGCGATGGGTCAAACCATGATGGACTCATGTTGGCCACGCATTGGCGTGACAAGGCCTGCTCATACGTTGGGATGAAAAGAGGCTGCGTGAGCAAGCAGCGAGGAAGGGCCATCGAGTAACAAGGATGGGCCAGGCGGGATCAAAGATGCATTCGATTGTGCGCAAAGTGTGGGCATTGGGCATTGGAGCATGCGCAAGAGCAATTGCATAGCTGCTTGCGAGGTGCACGATAGCGATAGACGATGAGCACAAAGCTAAGCGATTGAGGTTGGGTGTATGTACGGGCCAGTATGCAGTGTTGAGCGCAAGTCGTCAGCTGTTTGATGCGCTTTAGAGCTATGCGATGGGCTAAGCCATGATGGGCATACAGTGCGCATAAGGGCTACACGATGAAGCTATGCGATGAGCCAAGCCATGATGGGCACATAGTGTAGTGTCTATGTGTTGAAGGGGCTTGCAGTACACAAGGCGTGCGAGGTTAGGTGGTGAGTGTGTTGGTCTTGTACACGTGGCTATGGGCGTTGGCAAGTAACAAGGGCATGCTTGTGTTGGTCTTGTGCACGTGGCTATGAGCGTTGGCAAACAACAAGGGCATGCTTGTGTTGGTCATAAAGGCTTAGGCGATGACAAGAGGCTAGACGATGGCAAGGTAAGCATTGGGCGTTGACGCAAGGGCACATTGGTAGTAGGCATGCGGTGAGGGCATGCGATAAGACAAATCATGAAGCGTCAGCTTGAGGGATAGGCGTTGGAAAGCTTGCAACCATGCGATGGGACTAAATTGGTACCATGCGATGGTTAGGGCATTTGAGGTTAGTGTAGCACAAAAGAGAGTGATGCGATGATCAAGTCATGCAATCATGTAAGCATATGACCATGTAATTGGAAGGATGGGATGATAAGAGGAACTTGGAGAGCAAGGTTGAGTTAGCAATTCATCCGGACAAGTGGCTAAACCGTGAGGAGTTTGAGCTTAAGCTAGAAGAAGGGGGATGAATATTAAGGCATGCAAAGAGGACTTATGCATGAGGAGGACAACGCAACTTCATGCAAGTAGGAAATGGCATGGAAGTAGGCGGTGACAAAGCACGGTGAAGACACTCCAAAAGTTCCAGAGTATGAGGTGTCATGTGTTGGAGCCTTAAAAGATGATGAGGATCGGTTGCCAAAGTCCTATAAATACCACCACAAGGCTTATCTTCAGTTTATAACACAAATTCTCTTCAAAGGACATTAGAAAGAGTGTTTAAGGGTAGATTCGGAAGAAGCTTTGCGTTGATCATAAAGAGCATGCGTCGATAGCAAGACCATGCATTAATCAAGAAGGCAGAAAGTGCAGGTGTTATCCAGGAGTTGGGAACAGACTGTAACCCAAGTTCAAATAAGGATTTCTCCCAAACTACTCATGCGTTTTGGGTGATTCCAAAGCCATGTGAAAGCTCTGAGTGTCTAGTTTTTAAGACAATGTTGCCGGAGAAGAAGCTCAAAGGAATCGAGCTGGAGAGTGAAGAAAAAACAGAAGGGTAGAGCTCTCGGGTAAGCTTGAGCCAACCTTAATGATTTGAAGATTCCAGCCAAATCACGAGTTCTATGCTAAGATTTTAAAGAAAGCCTCCTAAGACAATTTAAAACATGTTTGTAGAAGGAACCTTCTCGAAACAACGCTCAGAAAGCTGAGTAATCTAAGCTTGAAATTGAATATAGAAATTAGGATTCAAAAGGAAGCCAGGGGAGACCAAGGAACTTGGAAGAGAGAAATGTTCCAACAAAACAAGGTGAGTGGTATTCTTTAAAGGTCTTAAAACATATCTTTTAGATTATATGTTTATATTGTGAATGAGTAGCCAGAACGAGAATGAGAATATGTGGCTGGGTGATCAAAGGGTAAGCAGACCTAGTTCCTGAGCCCGGAGCAGAATCTCACGGGATGGTCAGGGGGCCATGAGGCCTAGTTCCTGAACCTGTGGGAGGAACCTCATATGAGATGGTCAAAGGGTCAACGGGCCTAGCTTCTGAGCCCATAAGAGGAGAAACTATGTGCACATAGGAGATAGAATGGATATGTTGAGTTTTAGTTTAACTATCTACCGTGTGTATAGGTAGGGTTGAGAAAAGACTCATTCGAGACCGAGGTTTAGATGTTAACCTCGTAATTGTGATATGCTTTGATTGCTATAAGTTGAAAGAGACCTGTTATGTTGTTACCACTCACTGAGCTTCTTGAAGTTCATTCTTTTCTTTCATGTTTTTCTTCCCAGGTAGGGAAAGATGAGAAGTTCCAAGGTGCTACTAAGGTCAAGGTCTGCCACGCCATAACCACATATCTAGTTTTTAAGTTGTTGTTGTAGTTGTTTGTAGTTAAGTCGGGGAGTTGTAAAAACGCTATACTATTTGTAATAAAATAAGTTTAGCTAAACAATTGTTGCTTGTTTCCTTGATTTTAAATTTAATGAGTGAAAAAAAGTTCAGATGGGCAGTAGGTATCACAAAAAGGTGGTATCTGCCATCCTCACGCCTTCTCTCGGGTTCAAGAGGTGAGCTCGGGAAGGGGCGTGACAATTAACTCAATCCAATAAACTAAGATACAAGATTATTTAATATAACTTAAACATGTATGTGGTTGACATACAAGTGGATCATGTTTAAGCAATAACCTAAATTGTCTGTGGTATATAGATTAGGTTGGGTGTCTTATCCTAGTGATACTACAGATATGACTCACTTTGTGATTGTTGCACTAGTTGTAAAATGTTACAAACAATTTGATCCTAATCGTTCATGTAGAGACATGTGAGTGGGGGTATCCTATACAAAGAGTTTGTATAAGACTGGACCGCAAAATGATTAGTCTTTCTTTATAACGCCGTTACTTGAAAAGACTTATATTTTACTAAATTGACCATAGGTAACTTGACCTTAATCCTAATTGAATTGTGAACTCTTGCCTATGAGGACAATCCTTTGATCTATATAGGTGAGAGTGGCCAAATTCACCAGTTGAATAAGCCTACCATTTTGGAAATTCTTTCGAATAGGGAGTTGAGAACACAACTACATAAGATGAAATTCACTTCTTCTCGTCTTAAGGGAAATAGATGAATTTCTCCCTTAAGGGCTGATTTCGGATCTTAAACAATGAGGCATCTTACCCTCTCATTGGCCAGAGAGGGGTCTAATCTATAGTTGGACTATAACTAATTGTTCATTAGAGGGATCAGTGGAACGTAAGGAGTTAGATGTAACTACAAAGGTAAAACGACAATTTAACCTAGCTGTAGTTATGAGCAAATTGTGAAGGGTCAACTTACTGTTGATTGGTTATATCCATGGACATAGAAATATATCTACAGTGTGAAGAGTACAGCTGTCAGTCTACAAGTCCCCTTGCTAACTCATTGAGGATAAAACAAGGAATAACTGTTTTTTAATAATTTGAATTTTTCAAATTATTTAGGGAATTAAAGATGTTGATTATATTAATGTGATTAATATAAAATATAATGTATTTTGATACATTATAGTATATAGTTAATTATAAATATGATTTATAATTAAAACTATATAATATGTGAGAGATAAAAATTTGACTAAGATTCAAATATTATTTATATGAATACAATTTAAATAAATACTTTAGGTTAAAATTAATATGAATAAGATTCATATTAAAACTATAGGTTATAAGGGAGAGTTGCTTTTTAATATGATTAAAATACATAATATATAGTTAATATAATTAAAGGTTGGTTAATTAATTTTATATTATTATTATTATTATATTTTATATAATATTAATTTAATAAATCCCCATTACAGGGGAGTTATTTTTTGGCCTTCACATGGAGGGAATTATGTAATTCTTTCCCCCATCCCTTCTTTACCTGTATTTTGAACAAAGAATTGGAAAGGAACAACAATAGGCATGTTTTTCCAAAAATATATACTCTCAAAGTATTCTCTCATCTTCTCTGTATTCATTTCTCTCTCCCAAAACTCTAAAGAAGTTCCACAACTTCATTACTTTTCGGAGAATAGCAAGGTAACTTCGTGGTGGTGTCTAAAGGTGTTAGAGTAAGAAAACATGCAATGGAAGTAAAACGAATCATTAAACATTCTAATTCATTGATTTTGGCTTTGAATTAAGCATACTCATAAACTAACAAAAGGGTTTCATAACATACCTTTGAAGAACCACTTGAATCACGAATCTCAACTGCAACCTCCTTGATATTAGCTCGTGAACTACCTCAAGACCTTCCCTACTATCCTCTTGGTGCCTTGGATTGAGTTGTGGGATTCAAAAAAAGCTTGGATTAAGGAAATTTAGAGATAAGGTTACTGCATCACCATGGTTGAAGACCTTCTTGAACCTCAAGCTTTTTCAGCAAAAAACTATCAATTGCATATCCGATTCTTAGCCTAATCTTCTTGATTTATTGCATGTCTATCATGTAAACACCATTATTGCATGTATTGCAACTCATGCTTGGATTAATGATTGAAAAATATGATGGAATGTGTGTGAACTACTTGAATGGAAAGTGGAAAAATCCCACTTTTGGGATATTTCATTTTCCATTTCTTTTTCAATTTTGGTTTTCTAATTGATTTCTAAAATCAATTTTTATTTTAAAAAATAAAATATTTATTAATTTTACAAAATTAATTCAAAATTAATTTTCTAATAAAATTAATAATAATTAATTAATTAAATAATTTAATTAATTCTAACTAATTCAATATCAAATATTAAATTAATTTAACACTAATTCCACATCATGAATCCCTATTCATGAATTTAATATTTAAATTAAATTTAAATATTAATTGATTCTCCAATTTCATTTAATTCTAAAATTGAACGCGTAATTATATCACATATAATTACTAATTCCCTTAATTCTAATTTGAACATTTCAAATTAACTTATCACGCTACTCCAAGGTTAATCCAGAGCTAGTAGGGAGACCTCGTAGACCTACAAATCATGAGCTCCAATGATCTGAGATTAATTGGCTAAAATCTTTATATCGAATTAACCCACATTCGTTAACTACTGGATCACTCCACTAAAGCCCAAAGTTGCACTCCCCTCACTGTAGATATATTGTCTCCACTCGATATAACAATGATTAGTAAGTTAACCCTTCACAGGTTGTTCGTAATAACGACTGGGTCAAATGACTATTTTACCCCCCGAGATTACCTCTTGTTCTTTAAGTTCCACCGATCCTCTAATGAACAATTAGTTTATGATTTAATCATCAAACTGAGTCCCTCTCTGGCCAATAAGAGGGTGGAGCCTCTTGTTTAAGACCTGGAGTCAGCATTTAAGGGAACAACCTCTCTATTATCCTGAAAGCGGGTAGGAGCGAATTCTATCATGCACCTTATGTCCCTAGCTATCTACCCGGTCTTACCCCTGAAATTGAGGTTTATTGAGCCAGCGTTGTTGAGTCAACCTTCATCTATGTAAATCTAAGGATAATCCCAAATAAACAGGAGTTCATAGTTAGCTCAGGATTAAGGACAAATTACCTAGGTCATCGCTTTGAAAGAGTCAATCTTAAATAGTAGACAGCGTTATAAAGTAAAAGTGACTTATTTCATGGTTCGATCTTGTGCAAACTCATTGCACAGGACGCCCTCACTCCTCATGTCATGACATGTACTTTACAGCTACAGAGTGGGTCGCATTCGATAGTGTTACCAGAATAAGACACCCAACCTTATTCATATACTATATATCATTTTAACTATTTACTCGAACCTGATCCACTTTTATGTCGCTACATCAAGTTCAAGTACTCATGTAATAGTCAAGAATCTTTTAGTTTATTGGATTTATTTATAAAACGAAATAAACAATTCATATATTCAATAACAACTTATTGAAATTTTAGAATAAGTTTAATTATTTACAAACTACGAGTTTTAGGACATGGAACCCAACAAGAGGTTTGTTATTGCAGTTTCGTGTTCTTTGGAAAAGTTCCAATGTTCATGTTGTGTTGAGTTCGAGGGTTGAAAAGGATTTATGTGAAGAAGAATTTTCTACAAAAGTGAGTAATTTCTATTTCTCTTCCTCTCAAATTAGAAAGCAAGCTTATATGATTAATTTTTATGTTTATCATGCTACAATTCTGTATGTATTTCTCTGTTATTTTCATGGTTTCAAATTGAATTACTATTGCACAATGTTCACACGTTTTCGCAAAGAAATTTTATTTCTTCATGATTGACATACAGATGGCTCATGTTTAAGTAACAACCTAAATCGTCTGTAGTTTATGGGTAAGGTCTGGTACCTTATCTTAGTGACACTACGGATACGACCCACTCTGTAATTGTAACAATAGTTGTAAAGTATTACAAACGATGTGATCTTGATCATTCATGTGAAGATATGTAAGTGGACGTATCTTATACAAAGAGTTTGTATAAGATCGAACTGCAAAATAATTAGTCTCTCTTTATAATGCTATTACTTGAAGAGATTAACATTTTATTAGGATGACCATAGGTGACTTGACCTTAATCCTAAGTAAGTTGTGAACTCATGTCTATGAGGGCGATCATTTGATTTGTATGGGTGAGAGTGGCCAAATTCGCCGACTCAATAAGCCTACCATTTTGGGAATTTGTTCGAGTATGGAGCTAGGAATATAACTACATAATATGGAATTCACTTCTTTTTGTCTTGAGAAAAAGTAGATAAATTTCTCTCTTAAAAGGTTGATTCTGAGTCTTGAACAATGAGGCGCCACATTCTCTCACCGACCAAAGAGGGGTCTAGTTTATAGTTGGACTATAACTAATTGTTCATTAGAGAGATCAGTGGTACTTAAAAAGTTGGATTGTAACTACAACGGTAAAACGGTAATTTGACCCAACTGTAGTTACAAGCAATTTGTGAAGGGTCAACTTATTGTTGATTGGTTAGATCTGTGGACACATAAATATATCTACAATGTGAAGAGTGTAGCTGTCAGTCTTTAGTAGAGTGACCGCCAATTAATGAATATTGATTAATTTAATTAAAGAGTTTAAGTAATTAATCTCGTATCATTGGAGCTTCTAATTTGTAGGTCCATAAGGTCTCATTGCTAGCTCACTAAGGATAAAACAAAGAATAATTGTTCTTTGGAATAATTTGAATTGTTCAAATTATTTAAGGGAATTAAATATTTTAATTACATTAATGTGACTAATATAAAATATAATATATATTGATACATTATAATATATAGTTAATTATAAATATGCTTGAAAATTAAACTACATAATATATGAGAGATAAATATTTGAATAAGATTCAAATATTATTTATATGAACGAGATTCATACAAATATTATAGGTTAAAATTTAATATGAATATGATCCATATTAAAACTATAAGTTACAAAAAAAGGTGTGTATTTTAATGTGATTAAGATGCATATTATATGATTAATTAAGTTAGTTAATTAATCAGTTATATTATATTACATTATATAACTAATTGATAACTCCCCATTACATAGGAGTTATTCTTCAACACGTGGGTAGGAGTTAGAGTAACTCCCTCCTTCTTCCTTTTCATATTTAATCTGTATTGAGAATATAGAAAATAAGTGAGAGTGAAGTGGTTAACGTGAAAACACGGATGAAAACCTATCTGAAAATTCCCTCTCTCAAACGCTCAATAATTTTCCTTCCATTCTCCCAAGAACTCTAAGGAGCCTAAACATCTTTATTCCTTGTCGGAGAATAGAAAGGTTGTTGTGTGGTGGTGTCCTATGTGTTAGAAGAATATTTGTGTTCGTGCAGAGGTGTTCTTCGTGATCTTGGAGATGGAATTCGTGAAGAAGAGAAATTCTACAAGGGTGAGTCTTTTCTTCCTCTTCCTCTTCGTAGAAAAGCATGCTAATAGGTTTTAATATGTTTATCCTGTGAATTTATGTATATGTTATTCTCTGCATTTTGATGTTTTAAAAATTGGTCATCAATTTTCACGCTTCCATAAGGAATTGAATTCCTTTAGGAGCATCGCAGATTCACACGATGGCTGATTTGGAGCTTGTACAAATCACTACCGCCTGTCATCTCTAGTTAGTGGAGTTTGTGATTCCTCACTAGTTATTGGCTGTGACTATCTTCTCTTTGATTCCTTCACAATTTATAAGCGTTATTCTAAATTCTGAATAATTTGCTTTTTTCTTAATTTTTATTTATTTATTTAGTGTTGTTTTTGTTGTGAGCTTGAGGAGCACAATAGAAACACAGATGTCAATAAAATATAATATTAAAATAAATATAATATAATACAATAATAAAATAAATAAATATTAAAATAAATTAAACATAATATATAAATATATGAAATAAATAAATAAAAAAAAGTAAAAAAAATAAAAAGGATGGATTTCTTCATTATTTAACTTGTTTAAGATCTAGTTCGTATGAGTTAGATAACTAACCTGCATCTTCACAACCAACTAGATCATAATTAGATTTATTAGAATAATAAAATAAATCAGTGTAAACTAATTCTCAAATAAAACGTACCATATGTTTACCTCTACTCCAATATCCTCCTTTTGGAGGAATATCATATATATGTAACAAAATTACTGAAAAATACTACAAAGTGTCGTGTATAAACTATTCAAGCAATATCAGTGCACTTATTTCTCAAAATTTATAGTTCTTCAGGACCTAACATTCTTCATCATCTTCCTGAGATCATGTGATATATCATTTTTCATATTGAGTGAATGAACCACCAAGGAGTATTCAATGATGTACACAATCCACAAAAGGTATTTAATGTATAAATTGATGCAATTCCATTTGCTCTATGCTTTATTTGTAAGCTAAATCAAAATTTATCATCTCAATTTCTTTTTTCAGAAATTCTATTGTCTTTGAAATCTTTTTAGGAGTTTTTGCTCAAATCATCAACATATAATAAATCTCAAGTTGTGATTTATTTATAAAAAAGATGGACAAATGGGGTTATTTTTGTATTCTCATACCAACAAATATTGAATAAGATGATTATATCACATTCGTCAAGAATGTTTTATAAGAATATCTATGATATATATATATATATATATATATATATGATTCTCTAATATTTGAATTATAAGATTATGGTACCTTTAATTCTTCAGGAATTTTTATAAATAAATATTATTATTAAGAGATTCGTATAATTGTGGTATGACTGCATCCATAAGAAGTATATTAAACTTTTTATACACAATCAAATAAATTAGATATCTCATGGTATTGTATATTGATCATTAGAGAATATGTTTTCTCATAATTAATACCAGCCAATTGAGAGAATTGAGATCTATCTCGCTTTGTATCTTGTGACTTCGCTCAATTTGTTTTACAAATACTCCACTAATATCCCACATGTTTGACATTCTTTGATGTCTAGACTACTACTCCTCACAATTTGAAAAATGAGTTTATTTATATTGGATTATTTCTTTCCACATAAGTCATTCTTTTCTATGTCAATATTTTTCATACTCACTTTCATAAATAATGTCGTGAGTAACATTGTATGAAAAAATGCCTATTTGTAAGTTACCCTAAAGGAACGAGAGGTGGTTACTTTTATGATCCTAAGGATAATAAGGTGTTTGGTGTTAACAGACGCTACCTTTTTAGAAGAAGACCACATAAAGGAGCTCTAAATTTATTAATACCATAAAATATCTAAATGGTCCACTTGGTGGGTTAATAGTGTTAGGGTTGATGCCCTAAATCTCATGTTTAAATGATAACCTAAATGGTCTGTAGTAGATGGATAAGGTTGGGTACCTTATCTTGGTGACACTACAAATACGACTTGTTTTGTAGATGTTACCATTGTTTTAAGTGCTATAAATGATCTGACTCTGATCGTTCATGTAGAGACATGTGAGCGGGGGTATTCTATACAAAGGAGTTTGTATAAGACCGAACCACGAAACGAATAGTCTCATTATATAACACCGTTAATAATAGAAACTTACATTTCACCAGGATAACCATAGGTGACATGACCTGAATCCTGAGTGAGTAGCCTATGAAAGTAGTCCTTTGATTTGTATAGGTGAGAGTGACCAATTCGCGGACTCAATAAACCTACCATTTTGGGGATTCATCTGATTTGGGAGCTGGGACACAACTACACAAGATGGAATTCACTCATTCTCTAACATCTGGGTAGGTAGATAAATTGCTCCCTTAAGGGTTAATGCTAGGGCTTGAAAAATGTGGTACCACACCCTTTCTTGGGCCGATAGAGGTTTGGTCATAGTTGGACTATGACTTATTGTTCATTAGAGGGATAAGTGGTAGTTAGGTGTAACTATAGAGGCAAAACGGTAATTTTGGCCCCATTATACTTATGAGCAATTTGTGAAGGGTCATCACTGTTGACTAGATATATCTAATAGACACATAAATATATCTCTAGTGCGAAGAGTGCAGTTGTCGGTCTTTGGTGGAGTGACAGAAGTTAATGGATGTTAAATAATTAATTAAACTAATTTAATTAAAAGAGTTTAATTAATTATTTAAGTACCATTGGAGTTTGCAGGTCCATAAGGTTCCCTCTGTAGCTCAACATAAATTATTGGGAATTAATTTTTTATTAATTTGAATTGTTCAAATTAACCGGGAGAATTAATTATATGTGATAATTAATTTAACTTAATTATATATGCTATAATTAATATAATGTATTTGATACATTATACAAAGTTTATTTGAAAAGAAATAAATATTTGAATATGATTCAAATATTAATTATGTGAACTGGATTCACATAATTGAATTTAGTATAAATGAGATTTATATTAAATAATATGTATTGATGAGAGAATTAAAATTATAGATTATATTATATTTTATGTGTGTATATATATATATATATATATATATATATACTTTATTAAAATTAAAATTAATTTAATTTAATTTTTAATTTAAATTTAAAGGGAGGAAAATAACTTCCCTCCTCTTAATTCTCTCTTAATCTCACATAAAGAGTGGGTAGTCGAAGGGGGTGATTCTTCTTCTTCAATTTACAGTATTTAGTGGAGATCTCATAAAAAAAATCCTATAGATTCTCTTTTTCTCCTCTAAATCTCTCTTCCAAAATCTCAGAGCCTACACCTCCTGAGAAATCCTCATCTTAAGAGAATACAAAGGAAACTTCTTGTGGTGGTGCCCCTTGGTTTTACCGTTCATGGTTTATTGTTTGTGATTCTTTTAGAGAAGAGATTTCGTGAAGACTGTGAGTTCTTCAAGGGTAAGTTTTTCCTAACCCTAATTTCCTTTTTTTCCCTCTCTAGCATGTTGTATAATTTTTTTAGATTTTGCATATTTTTGTTCTATAAAATTTTTGTTATATGAAAATGAAAAATTGGGACGATACCCGCTTCCGCAATGGACTTCACCGTTCCTTCAAATAGGTACACATATATCATGAATTCGATTTAAAAATGTAGGGGATTCAATTCCCACTTTAGCTAGTGATGATCTAATTATCAATTTTTCATGAGAGCAAGCATCACATGATAATGTATTAGATTAAAGAATCTTCTGGTTCTTTAATGGGTGTCCATTTTAATTCTCAATAATTCTTCTCATTATTATAGACCCTGGATGATCTAATATGTCATGCCAAATTGTAAATATGTCTGGATTCATGAACTTCAGATTCATTGTTGCATGTGTTTCAATTACTTGTATATGAGTATATAATCTAGAAAATAAAACAGACAATTCTTCCAATATACGTTTTTCATGAGATAGTAGGTATGATATAAAGATTCTCCATATTATTCTTTCTATCGGTCTTAATATGATAACCATTGCAACGTGTATCTTTAAAATTAAGTAGATTTCTCTTTGATTGACTAGAAAACAATGCATCATCAATTATAAATTATGTTCCTCTAGGCAAAATGGTATTTGTTTTTCCAAAGCCTTCAATCAGGTTTGCAGAACTTGATATTATATTGACTTTTGTTTCTAGCATTTTCAATTTGAAAAAATATTCTCTATTTTCTAGTATTGTATGTGTAATTAAACTATCTGCTAGACATAGATTTTCTTACTCATTTTTTAGTCACTCAACATATAAAAATGATCTTGGTTGCTTTATTAAAAAAAATTACAATAAGAAAAACAACACTTGAAATTTAAAAAATTTAATATTAACTAAGGAAAAAACATGAAAATAAAAAAAAAAACGAACAACATTAATACTAAATATTTAGTAGAGATCTTATAAAAAAAATCCTATCGACTCTCCTTTTCTCCTTTGAATCTATCTTCTAAAATCTCAGAGCCCACATCTCCTGAGAAATTCTCATCATAAGAAAATACAGAGATAACTTCTTGTGGTGGTGTCCCTTGGTTTTACCGTTTGTAGTTTATTGTTCGTGATCCTTTTGGAGAGGGGATTTCGTGAAGGCAGTGAGTTTTTCAAGGGTAAGTTTTTCCTAACTCTAATTTCTTTTTTTCTCTTTCTATCATGCCTAAATTTTCTGAGATTTTTTGTAATTTTTTTTGTTAAATTTTTGTTCTTTGAAAATTAAAAATTGGGACGATCCGCGTTTCTGCAATGGAACTTCACTGTTCTTTCAATTGGTATCAGAGATAGGTTTTGGTCCCAATTTTTTTTTTTTTTAATTTTCCATAATGTATTTACAATCTATAGTGGGTTGCATTATGTAAATTGATTCATATGATGAATGGATTTTTTTTTTGTTTGCAATTATTGGATTTTTTTCGTGATTGGATCATAGTTTTACAACTTTATTTTACAAATTTGGTTTGTAAAGACTTTTTGTTTTTTTGGCATAAATTGTTGTAGAGTTTATAATTCTTTAGTTTTGAGTCGCTCGTGATAGGATTTCCCAAACTCCAAATATTGATAGGATTACTTTAGTTTTTGTTCCAATCGATTTTTTCCTACGGTTGACTCATTCGGGCGGAACTATAGAATCTAAAATAAGGGGCTACACTTATAAAAAAATGTTAAGTGAGTTAATAGTTTATGGACCAAACAACAGTGACAAATATTTACAGTAACAAGGAGTTGTTCGTATATTCCCTTTCAATGAAGAGGTACCTAATCACCTTATGGTGACTTTTACCATGCATCACTGAAACATCATTACAAATAGATGTCACATGGGGTGCATTAAATTATTTCACTAAATTTGATTGGTTTTTCTAATGGGTAATACTAGAATACTAATATAAATAATTTGTATGTTTCAACAATTTTTCATTATGACTTCTGCGACACTAAATTTACTCGCCACCGACAAACTTATCGGTGAAAATTACACTACATGGAAAAACACAATCAACACGATTTTAATCATTGATGACCTAAGATTTGTCCTTATGGAGGATTGTCCTTCTATTCCTGCTCAAAATTCATCTCGAAACGTTCTGCAGGCATACGAATGTTGGATATGGGCAAATGGAAAGGCCCGAGCATACATTTTGGCAAGCCTTTCTAAAGTCTTGGCCAAGAAACATAAGCCTATGATCACTGCCCATGAGATCATGTTGTCTCTGTGGGGAATGTTCGGACAAGAGGCATGGCACTCTGAAAAACATCTTCAATGCCCATGTGCAAGAGTGGGCATCTATTAGAGAACATGTTCTCAACATGATGATCCACTTCAATGTAGCGGAGATAAATGGGTCTGTCATCGATGAAGCCAGTTAGCTTCATCCTGGAATCTTTACCTGTAAGTTTCCTGCAGTTCTGTAGTAATGTTGTTGTGAACAAGATTGACTACAACTTGACCACCTTGCTCAATGAGCTATAGACATTCCAATCCTTGATGAAATCCAAGGAACGGAAGGATGGGACAAATATTGTTTCATCCTCTAAAAAGTTCTACAAAGGCTCGACCTATGGAACTAAGTTTGTGCCTTCTTTTTCTGACACCAAAAAGTGGAGAAAAAAAAAAAGAAAGAAAAAGGTGGAAAGGGGAAAGTTAACCCACCAGTTGTTGTCTAGAAGGGTAAGAAGGCTAAGGCTGCAAACGGAATTTGTTTCCATTGCAACCATAAGGGACACTGGAAAAGAATTTGTCCCAAAACTTGGCAGAAAAGTAGAAGGCCAAGCAAGGTAAATATTATTTACTTGTTTTGGAGACTTGTTTAATAGAGAATGATGATTCAGCCTGGATAATAGATTATGGCGCCACTAACTATGTTTGTTCTTCATTTCAGGGAATTAATTCCTAGCGGAAACTGAAGGGGGGAGATGATGATGCATGTTGGAACTGGGCACGCCATCTCAACTATGGTAGTGGGAGGACTCCGGCTTACTTTACAAAATAGATATATTTTATTAGAAAATGTATTTGTTGTTCTTGATTTAAAGAGGAACTTAATTTCTGTAAAGTGTTTGATTGAATAAAAATATTAGGTACGTTTTTCTATGAGTAAAGTGTTTATTTCTAAGAATGGTATAGAACTTTGTTTTGCTAAGCTGGAAGATAATTTGTATATGCTAAGACCGTTAGCGACTAAAACCCTCCTAAATACTGAAATGTCTAAAACTGTGATAACTCATAAAAAAGACTTAAAATTTCTCCTAAGGAAAATGTCAATCTTTGGCACCTAAGATTAGGACACATAAATTTCAATAGGATTGAGAGACTAGTAAAAAATGGACATCTAAGCTAGTTAGAATTCTTTTTTTTTTACTTGTGTGTGAGTCATGCCTTAAAGGCAAAATAACTAAAAGATATTTTACTGGAAAATGTCACAAAGCCAAAAAACCCTTAGAACTTGTACATTCAGACATCTGTGGTTCGATGAATGTTAAGACAAGAGGAGGGTTTGAATATTTCATCACTTTTACTGATGATTATCTATGCATGGGTATGTTTATTTAATGCAACATAAGTATGAAACCCTTGAAAAGTTTAAGGAGTACAAGGCTGAAGTTGAAAATGCATTAAATAAAACCATTAAAACATTTTGATCTGATCGACGTGGAGAATATTTGGATATAAAATTCCAAGACTATTTGATAGAACATGAAATTGCATCCCAACTCTCGACACCTGATACACCTCAGTAGAATGATGTATCAGAAATAAGAAATCGAACCTTATTAGACATGGTTCAGTCTATGATGAGTTATGCTTCCCTACCAGACTTGTTTTGGTGTTATGCAGTACAAACTGTAGCTTACATTTTGAATTACGTCCATCAAAAAGTGTTACTGGAACACCTTTAAAATTATGGAATGGTCGTAAAGGTAGTTTTTGTCATTCAGGATCTAAGGTTGCCCAGTATATGTGTTTGAGGCAAATCTTAAGAAATTGAAAATGAAGGAAATCGGAAACGAGATTTTCATGAGCAACGGAAGCAAGACTATTCCAAATTACAATCATGAATCAACAAATTGTTTACAGTCGGCTTCAAACAAACGGTTATGCGATTCATACAGAAATTACAGCATGTAAAATACAAAGGAACAGAGATTATAACTCTAAACACATAGGCAGAAGCGTCTCCACGCTCCGTTGCGAATGAATGCTGGAATAACAATAGCCTCGAATGCCCAATCTACACGACCGCAACACCGCACAAACATAGTACGAACATTTCGCGCTCGTCCTCAGCGATCTTCTCGATCACGATCTCCTTCGCAACAAGAATGGCCTCCACAACACCACGAATGGCCTCCAGAAAACCTCGACAGTGTCGAGTTGGGTCTGACACCACCAACAAGGTGACATTGGTATTCTCGGTGTGAGAACCCAGAGGGTGGGCTCTATTCGGACTTGGTATGAAGCAGACGAAGGGAGGAAACAATGATCGCGTACACGACTGGGTAAGTGGCAGAAGTCAGAGACCTATCGTATAAGTCGATGCCCAATCGTTTAGATAAAACTATGCGATCGTCTAACAAAAGCTATGCGATCGTTTAGCTCTATCGTTTAGCTTGGTATGTCGCCTACAGACTCTACACGATCGTTTACTTTAGAACAGCAACGATCGTCTAGCAAAGCTATGTGATCGTTTAGTAAACACTACACGATCGTTTAGTTCGCACCTGCACGATCGGTTAGCTTGTCCAGCCGTTGTTTAGTAAATCTGTATTTACTTGACGACCACCGTGAGTTTCTTTTCGCTAGAGAGAAAACTCAATATCTTTTTCAAACTTTTGTAAAAACTCTTTTCAAAATAGGAAACCACTTTTCTTTTAAACTCACGGTTACCATGATCCAATAACCACTCACTACTTTGGTTATTTAAAAGAAAAAGTATTAATTATTTAATAATTAATACTATTATAAACATAAATTATAACAAACTTATCATACTATATTTATAACCTATAGTTTTAATATTCCATCTCATGAAACATATAAACCATAGTTTTTTTTTCTATTCTATGGTACTTAATGTAAATCTCATTTACATCAATCCTCCACTAGATGTATCTTATACATCATACCGATTATATCATATATAATCAAAATACCTCTTGTCAATTTGAACATTTTAAATCAACACCAAGAACTGATCCTCAACAGAATCCAAGCTACCAAGGGGACCTCGTGGACTTGTAGATCTGAAGCTCCAACGGTACGTGAATAACTGACTAAACTCTTTAGTCACGGGATCCACCATCCGTTAGCTGCCAGACACTCCACTAAAGACCGACAGCTAAACTCTTCTCACTACAGATATATTATGTGTCCATCTTAACCAATCAGCAGTGCGTCGACACTTCACAGATCACTCGTAAGTACAGGTGGGCCAATAAACGTTATGCCCAGTAGTTACATCTGTCTTCTTAAGTACCATTGATCCCTCTAATGAACATAAGTCATAGTCCTACTATGACTGAGTCTTCTCTTCCAAAAAGAAGCTGTGGCCACTATGTTCAGGCCCCGAAATTAGCCCTTAAGGGAGCAATCTCTCTACTTATCCCTGCTTCGGGAAAGGAGTGAATTCCATCTTGTGGATTGAGTTCCCAGCTCCCAGATCAGACAAGTCCCCAAAAAGGTAGGTATGTTGAGTTGACAATCTGGTCACTCTCACCCATACTAATCAAAGGACCGCCTCAAAGGCAGGAGTTCACAAAACACTCAGGACTGAGGTCGTGTCACCTATGGTCGTTTAAGTGAGATGCAAGTCTCTAGTATCAACGGCGTTATATACAGAGTCTAGTCATCTCGTGGTCCAGGTCTTTACAAACTCTTTGTATAGGATACCCTCGCTTCACGTCTTCACATGAATGGTCAGGATCTACCATCTGTAGTAGTTTACAACACTTGCAAACCTCTACAAAGTGGGTCGTATCCATAGTGTCATCAGGGTCAGGTATCCCACCTTAATCCTTATACTACAGATCGATTTAGGTTATCACTTAAGGCATGATCCACTTGTATATCACATATACATACTTAGATTCACATAAGATAACCAAGGAGCTTTGTTTATTGGATATGAGTAAATGTCAGAATTAAATAACACTTATTTTATTCATTGAACAATCTGTATCTTTACAAAACAACGAGACTCCGGGAGAATTAGGACACCAATTCTAATAGAAAGCTCGTTTAAAATTGTGCCTATTTGTAGGTTACCATAAAGGAACGAGAGGTGGTTGCTTTTACGATCCTAAGGGTAATTGATAACTTGTCTACAAGTTATTTATACTATTTTATTTAGATATTGCGGCCAAAAGAGAGGAAAGTTACGTCAATTGTATGGAAATTAGCTAAGAAATACAATAATTATAAATTATCGTCAATACACCCATTAACACTATTGCGATGGTAGACAAGAATATTTCAAGTCTGTTTTGCAGGAAATCCAGTCATCGTATGCGTTCATGGCTCAAGAGAGAAAGATTAACGCATCTACATCGCATTGCGCCCATCATTCAAGAATGACAAGACGATCAACACAATGACGACGCATGCGACAATCGATCCAGAGCTGAACTTCAACCGCATGTGGTAATAAAAAACAACATCGCATGTGGGCACACGATCGAAGATGCAAATGAGCGACGCAATCACGGAGGATTTTGACACGTGTACAACTAACAGTTGTGCATTTTCGACGGACTGATTACATAACAGAAGGAATATTTATTCCACCATTCTCGGAATTTCCATAACAATAAAGTGGGGACCACAAGTTAGAGAGTCAAAGCTTTCATCTATAAATACCCTCAAAGAATTCATTGAAAAGATATACTTGATATGCGGGATAATTGATACGAGGCTATTGAGAGAGAGGCTGATTTGAGTGCTAATCGGAGAAGATTCGGGAAGAAAAGAGATAAGGCCGAGAGGTGAGTCTCAGGGCGAATCGTTCCAAATCCCCGCCGTGAAGCTCTGTACCTAGATCAACTCTATCGGTTAAGCAAGCCTGAGAGGGAAGCTCATCCTTCCATTCACTCCATCTACGTCGGCAAGCAATCTCTCCATCCAGATCGATGTCAAGACATTGGCACTCTTATGTATCTGTTCTAACTCTTATTCATCAATTGTACTTCATCTTCTTAGTCTAAATCATTCACAACCATGTATCAGACGCTTGATTTTATAATTAAATATCATGATTACTTTCATTTCCACATTTCTGTCTATTTCCGTTCCTCCATTAATTGCTTTATCCACGATGTTTTCTTAATCCCGTAGTGATTAATATGAATTAAACAAGTAACTTAATCTGTTCTAAAGAGATAAAGATGTTTAGCTAAAACATGCTAGACGACATCTTCACCTGTGAGAGCAGAAGTGAAAATGCCATTCTGATCTGTCGAGAGAAGGTTAGAAGAATGTGTTAACTAAAGCAAGAAATACTTCCAGAGATGGAAGCAACCTTGCGTTCACTACATTCGTCCCTGTTTCATAATAAAGATGTGGGAACCGCGGCCGATCACGGAGAGGTGTACGCCAAGGGAAAGCGGAACCGTACTTATATCTTTAACGCAATTAAGAAACTTACGATGTTTATATTAATTATCCTTTCTCTTTCTATTTCGCACATAAGCCTTGCCACCGCATAACACAATCTTTGTATAATTTTCATAATTAGTCTCAACCTCGATATCTTGTATCATGTATCATCATAGCTTAGGTTTATTTTATCGCACTTTACTTTTATCATAATTTACTTTATTATCACATTTTTATCGCTTATTTTTACTTTATTGCACAATTTACTTTATCGCATGTACAAACCACACTTTTATTAAATTGAAAAACCCCTGGTCGCATATATCACAAACGTAACAAAATCAACCTAAAACAATCCCTGTGTTTGACCTCGGACCACACCGAGAAACTTACGGTGGAATAATACTTGGTTCCAACGCAAGGAAACTTGTGACAACGCACAACATACTACAAGAACATTCATTAATAACGCATACATCTAGAAGTAGTATCGCATATCATCGCAATCATCCATGCGTTGCATGACATAAGAAGATAAATTTTATTCATTCATATTCATATATGTCAATAAGTTTATGGCATCATCGCAAATTATGTCACATCAAGTTTATGGTGCCGTTGCCGGGGAACTGGTAATGGGAACATGGACTTGTAGCTTAGATTAAAATTATGTCACAACAAGTTTATGCCAGTGCCCAGCCATTGTTGTTCCAGAGGTAGTAAGGGACTTCTACCATGGACGGCTACATGGCACCAAGGATGTGGTGACCATAAAAGGGCAAATGGTGTCTTTCAGCGCAAGGGACATCAATGAATTATACCAAATGAAGGATAACCCGGATGCACCGGGCAACAAAATCATTGATGATCCCACGGAAGAGCAGACGGAAGATGCGCTGCGAGTATTAACGCAACCGGGCACTAAGTGGTCGGTTTCTTTAAAAGGCATCAAGACCCTAGCATCCAAAACTATGCTTCCGGAGGCACGGCTTTGGGTTTACTTGGTTAAACGGCGGCTGATCCCAACTTCCCATGACAAGACAATTTCAAGTGATCGAGTTATGGCCGCATATTGCATTGCGCGCGACATTCCAATTGATGTAGGCCAGTTGATCGCAAGACAAATCAGGGGTTTGTGGGGCACATAAGAGGGCAGTACTTCTTCCCATGGACAGTTTCAAGTTTATGCCTATCACTAGGTGTAGGCATTGATGAAGAGCCAATGGCAGAAGTTCATGGCCTGATAAACGTCAAGATTTTGAGGTTGCTCCTCAAAGATTTCCCACATTGCCCTGAACCCCCTTTGAAGAGGCCTAGCATTGATCTAAATGCGCCGCAAGAACCCAAGCCAAAAAGACAGCGCAGAGATGATAAGGGAAAGGAGAAAATTCAAGAAGAAACAACGCAAGATCCAGAACCCTTGGATCCTTTGCCTTTAATAATTCGTCCTCCAAGCCCTCCCGTGCAACCTTCTTCTTTTTCCCTTCCTAAGCACTTTACCAATCTTCTCCAACCGCATACTCAGCAGCCCCATCCTCACCTTCAACATCATCACCGCAACATTCCCTTCCACTGCCGCATGTTGATGACCCACACGATTTGGGTGAAGGAATCTCTGCCCAACCTCAAAACGTTGCTGGCGAGACATCGCGGGCACAACACAATATCGCCTCCTTAGCTGTTGAGTTAGCAGAAATGCGGTCCCTCTTCTCCCAACAACAAAAACTCTTCGCTCAACAATAAGCCTTCTTCAACTAGAAACTTGATATGGTAATGAATCAATTCGATGATATACAATGCAGTGCTGCTACGTCAAGAGAGGTGTTGATTAATATTTAGCGTAACATTTATACAATCCATTGCCATCAAAGACAGCTTGCGGAGCGCAACCATGAGTACTTTAATTTTCCAACAACATATCTTCATGGTCCCATGGTGCCTTCGCATCTCAGGTAGCGTCTGATGTTTGAAGAGACTCCACCCCTACCGCATCAGAACCCTCCTCCAGACCCTTCTGCTCCTCAACAATAATCTTTACATTTTTATGCGGCCATTGTGTATTTTTATTCAATTCATTATTTTTCTAAGTTAACGAAATGATTCTTTATATAGGCCAAAATTTTTGTATTGCATTAATTTGTATACTTAGTTAATTTTCAATGCAACTAAGTAACAATTCTATCTTTGTGCATGTGCCTTCTTCTTTATCATCCTTTGTCAACTTTGCGATATTCTTAATCTTTCTTTTTGTGTTATTCATTGTGCTGCCATGATGTATAATATGCTTACACTTAGAAACATGTCCCATACTTTGTACTTTCTAACTAACACTTAGTTAATTCGTAGCTTAGCAATGTTTTACCTTTTATTTTTCAAAGTTCTGCTCAAACCTTCTTTTTGAAATTTTATCTAAGTGTTTGTCTATTCTGTCCAAATAACGCAATGAGGACCTTGCGCATCTCTAAATTTGGGGGTGGGAAAGGTCTGAGCAGATGAGATCAAGATTATGCGGTCTTTAAGAAAATGCGTTCAATTTCCAAAAAAAAAAAAATCATGTCAACTCCAATGTCAGCGCAAGGGAAAACTTCAAACAATTACCAACCTGATAAAGTTAGTTGTGAAAGGAACCTGCTCGTAGTTAAATGTTCGCATGACACCCGTGGGAATAAGCCAAAATGAAGGTGGGTTTCCAATAACAACGCAATATGAAAAGAGACAAAAAATACAAAAGAAAAATAAAAGAATGCAAGAGACAACTCCTTTGAAATTCATGAGTTAAAGATGAGATTGGCACACAACCGAAGTTGGATGTTCGCATGACACCCGTGGAAACAAGCCAAAACGAAGAGTGTAATCATGATCATCAATCTCTAATAAATGACGCAAAGTTTGACCACCGCATACGGACGCATCAAGTTGTTTTGACAAGAAGAGGTAAACATTCTTTTTAAAACTAGAAAAGCATTTTTTAGCAGAAATTTGTAGTATAGAAGAATAAAGTAAGGCTTTGTTAGGAATTAGCAAGGATAGAAGGAAATTGCGTTGTTAAGTAATGTGCCTAAGTGGAGCATTTGGAGCAACCAATCGACGCAAAAAATTAGGATAGGAACTGAGCATTTTTGCCTTAGTAGAAGATATGCGTGAGGACAAGCATATATCTAAATTTAAGGGTGTGATAACTTGTAGAAATACAAATTATTTATACTGCTTTATTTAGATATTGCGGCCAAAAGAGAGGAAAGTTGCGTCAATTGTATGGAAATTAGCTAAGAAATACAATAATTATAAATTGTCGTCAATACACCCACTAATACCATTGCGATGGTAGAAAAGAATAATAAGGTGTTTGTGTTGTGAAACGCTACCTTTTTAGAAGAGGGCCACATAAAGGAGCCTTAAATCTATTAATACCATAAAATATCTAAATGGTCCAGTTGGTGGATTATAGTGTTGGGGTTGATGTCCTAAATCTCGTGGGTCCTGTAGTTTGTGATTGTAATGTACAAACAATTTTATTTATTTAATAAAATATGAGATATTTTATTCACATTTAGTAGCATTAACCCACAAACTAATAAACTAACATCCAATGTCATCTTCTGTACCTTAAACGTGTATGTAGAGATATACAAACGGATCATGTTTAAGTGATAACCTAAATGATCTATAATAGATGGATAAAGTTGGGTATCTTATCCTTGTGACACTACGAATACGACATGCTTTGTAGATGTTATAATTGTTGTAAAGTGCTACAAATAATCTAATTCTGGTCATTCACGTAGACACATGTGAGCAGGATATTCTATACAAAAGAATTTGTATAAAACCAAACCACAAAATGAATAGTCTCATTATATAACACCGTTAATAATAGACACTTAACATTTCACCAAGATGACCATAGGTGACATGACTTGAATCTTGAGTGAGTTGTGAACTCCTGCTTATGAAGGCTGTTCTTTGATTTGTATGGGTGAGAGTGGCTAGTTCGCCATTCGCCGACTCAATAAGGTTACTATTTTGAGAATTCGTCTGATTGGAGAGCCGGGAACACAACTACACGAGATAGAATTCACTTCTTCCCTAACATCTAGGTAAGTGGATAAATTGTTCTCTTAAGGGTTGATTTCAGAGCTTGAAAAATATGGCGCCACACCCTTTCTTGCCCGAGAAGGGTTTGGTCATAGTTGGACTATGACTTATTGTTCATTAGAGGGATTAGTGATACTTAAGGAGTTAGATGTAACTACAGGGGAAGTAGTAATTTTGGCCCAGTTGTACTTATGAGAAATTTGTAAAGGGTCATCATATTGTTGATTATATTTAATGGACACAAAAATATATCTGTAGTGCAAAGAGTATAGTTGTCAGTCTTTAGTGGAGTGACCGACAGTTAATGGATGTTGAATAATTTAATTAAAGAAGTTTAATTAATTATTCAAGTACGATTGGAGCTTCAATGTACATGTCCATAAGGTCCCATCTGTAGCTCGGGAATTATTGGGAATTAATTTTTGATCAATTTGATTTGTTCAAATTAATTGGGGGAATTAATTATATGTGATATAACTAATTTAACTTAATTATATATGATATAATTAATATAATGTATCTGATACATTATACAAAGTTTATTTGAGAGGAAATAAATATTTGAATATGATTCAAATATTAATTATGTGAATTGGATTCACATAATTGAATTTAGTATAAATGAGATTTATATTAAATACTATGTATTGATGAAAGAATTAAAACTATAGGTTATATTGTATTTGATGCAATATAAATCTATAGGTTATGTGTTATATATGATATAACATATATATATATATATATATTATTTATTTAAATTTAAATTAATTTAATTTAATTTTTAATTTAAATTTAAAGGGAGGGAAACTTCCCTCCCCTTAATTCTCTCTTAATCTCACGTAAAGAGTGGATAGTCGAAGGGGGTGATTCTTCTTCTTCTTCAGTTTACAATATTTAGTGGAGATCTCAGGAAAAAAATCCTACAAACTCTTTTTTTCTCCTCTAAATCTCTCTTCCAAAATCTTAGAGCCCACATCTCCTAAGAAATTCTCATCCTAAGAGAATATAAAAGTAACTTCTTGTGGTGATGCCCCTTGGTTTTACTGTTCGTGGTTTATTGTTCGTGATCCTTTTAGAGAAGGGATTTCGTGAAGACTGTGAGTTCTTCAAGGGTAAGTTTTTCCTAACCCTAATTTTCTTTTTTCCCTCTCTAGCATGTTGTATAATTTTTTTAGATTTTGCATATTTTTGTTCTGTAAAACTTTTGTTCTATGAAAATGAAAAATTGGGACGATACGTGCTTCCACAATGGACTTTACCATTCCTTCAAATAGGTGCACATATATCATGAATTTGTTTGAAAAATGTAGGGGATTCAATTCCTACTTTAGCTAATGATGATCTAATTGTCAATTTTCCTTGAAAACAAGCATCACATGATAATGCATTAGATTAAAGAATCTTCTGGCTCTTCAATGGGTGTCCATTTGAATTCTCAATAATTCTTCTCATTATTATAGATCCTAGATGATCTAATCTATCATGCCAAATTGTAAATATGTCTGGATTCATGAACTTCAGATTCATTATTGCATATGTTTCAATTACTCGTATATGAGTATATAATCTAGAAGATAAAGCAGACAATTCTTCCAATATACGTTTTTCATGAGACAGTAGGTATGATATAAAAATACTCCATATTATTCTTTCTATTAGTCTCAATAGGATAACTATTGCAACGTATATCTTTAAAACTAAGTAGATTTCTCTTTGATTGACTAGAATACAATGCATTGTCAATTATAAATTTTGTTCTTCTAGACAAAATGGTATTTGCTTTTCCAAAGCCTTCAATTAGATTTGCAGAGCCTAATATCATATTGACTTTTGCTTCTAGCATTTTCAGCTGGAAAAATATTCTCTATTTGTAAGTATTGTATATGTAATTGCACTGTTTGCGAGACATAGATTTTCTTTACTCATTTTTTAGTCACTCAATATATGAAAATGATCTTGGTTTCTTTATTAAAAAAATAATTACAATAAGAAAAAAAACACTTGAAATATACAAAATTTAATATTAACCAAGGAAAAAAACATAAAAATATAAAAAACGAACAACATTAATACTAAATATTCTCAAAATTAAAAGAATGCTTGTTATGCCATCAATTGTGCCAATTTTCTCTTCAGGAGATTTGAAAAAATGTGTCACATCCAAATCTGTTAAATTGGATGGGTAAAATATTTCATTATCCTGGTATTCAAAATTTGCTTCCACATTCCCCTTTTTCCTTTAGGAAGACTTGATAGAGATCAACTAAGTGTTTTGACGTACGACAGGTACGTGACCACTGGCCAGTCATTCCACATTAAAAACATTTATTTTCAATACATTTTGAACTCTTATCTTATGAAGTTTTTCCTTTGTGATCATCATTTTGTGTGGTTCTTTTGAAATTTGAATGATTAGAAGGACCACCATGAAAATAATTATTATTTCTTCCTCTGCCATGGTCACGACCTCGACCGTGACCACGATCACAACCACGATTATTAACATTCACAACATTCACTTTAGGGAATGATGTTGTTCTAGTTGGTCGAGATTCATGATTTTTCATTAATATCTTGTTTTTTCGGCCAATAAAAGACATGAAATTAGTTCAGGATACTATCTAAAACCTTTCTCTCGATGTTGCTACTGTAGGAGCATATCCGAAATGTAGAGAAATGTCTTCTCCAATATATTGATTTAAAATTTTGGAGCCTCTAGTGCATCCATTTATGACGAGCTTTATGAAGAATAATTGTTTTCCGATGATTACATTTTTATGGCATCCACGTGTGTTTTAGCATTAAGCACTAATGACAAATAACTATTATCATTAATATCAAATAATACAAATTCTTATTTTATAATATTTTCATATTGACACTATTGCAAAATATTATATTTATATTAGAAATTTAATATATATCAAATATGTAAAACAACATTTAATTTATTAATTATAGCAAAGAGAGAAAAAACCGACATACTTTTAGGACCTACCTTTAACGAGAAAAAGAATAGAAGCTTGTGTTGATAACATGATGTGAACTTGAGGAGCATAACAAGAACACGAATACCAATAAAATATTGTATTAAAATAAATATAATATAACATAATAATAAAATAAGTAAATATTAAAATAAAATAAATATAATATATAAATATATAAAATAAATAAATAACAAAAGTAAATAAAATAAAAAGGATGAATTTCTCCACTCTCTCCAATCTAATGTGAGACACATAGACAACATTTTGAAAAATGAGGACATGACGGATGGTCAATAAACCCTAAACCTGAGCATCTAATGAGCATCTATCATCATAATATCTATAATAATTTTTTGTTTGGAGGTACCTAGTTTGTCTTAACTATATTAAGGAAGCTCATTGAAGATTCAAGCCCAATGTGTTGAAATCCTAGCCCATTATCCAGCATTCTACATAAACCAAAGCTTTGAAGCATTTCTATTTGTGTCTGTTAAATCTTCTGTAACAGCCAATTAGGTTACTATAAATACTTCTCCAATCTCTGTATTTTGATTAAGAGAGAATAATAAAAGTTTCTCCATTTTCTTAACATTGTGATGCTATCAAGAAAAGGCTTCAGACGAGGTATGTTTACTACCAAATGTTTTCATTAACTTTCCTCTTGTTTCAGTTTTATTAACCCTTCAAGCTCATCGAATCCATCTTTTTGTCAAAATATACACTTAAAATTGAGCCTATATAAGTTATCTTATTATGTCCTTCTCTCTATCAAATTTATTTTAATTATTTTAGAAAAAATTTCACCGATAGAAAAAA
Organism: Benincasa hispida; assembly: GCF_027475165.1. Classification (NCBI taxonomy): domain Eukaryota; kingdom Viridiplantae; phylum Streptophyta; class Magnoliopsida; order Cucurbitales; family Cucurbitaceae; genus Benincasa; species Benincasa hispida. Next base: position 5,419,281 of record NC_143480.1, read on the forward strand.
TGTCAAACTGTTAATAGAAATAGTAAAAAACAAAAGATAGATACTGGTAGATTTCTATCAGCCTATAATATTAAATTTTACTATTTTGTGTAAATAGTTTTCCTTATTTTTCTATTTTTAAAAATTTCTAAAAAAAATTATTTATCTACCTATTTTGATAATATATTTCTTAAATTATAGATTTCATGTCAAATATTTAAATTTTAAATTCAAATATAATTACGTTGATTAAAAAATCTTACTAACATTAAAGATTATACCTCAAAAATCATTTATTACATAATTACTTCATTTCAATTATACGTTACAAACATTATGTCATAAACAAAACGTGTCTTGCAATTAGTATCGACTAAATTGTACCAATGATCGCACTAAGATAAAATTGTACCAGTGATATCAATCAGCAACTATCATTAACTTTTTACAATGAAATAAAATATTTAAATATGTCATTAACTTCTTACAATGAAATAAAATATTTAAATATGTCATCAAATATACATACTTTTTTTAAGCATCAAATATACATACTTAACATTAAAAACATGGACGATCTAAGCGACACGAGGTAACTTCAAAACCTGTAATAAAAAATGCAAGCTGATTGACGATTTGAACGACTCAATCTAATTACGTCTGGAAATTACGTTATATCGTTATCATTATGATTACTTACTGTTTCACAAGAAAAATTAAGAATTTTGACACATTTACTGTTACCATTATTGTTATCGTTATTGTCATCGTTTGACCTTTGGACGTGACGATAATGATAACGGTAATAATAAATATGGAAAAATTTATAATTCTAACTAAACAGCGATAAAAAGCAGTTCAATTACATTTGCGATTCAGATTCAGAACTATCAATTGAATCTCATTATGATTATAGCATTTTTTATTAGGATTTGATAAAAGTAGGATTTTTGAAAACGGCAACAATTTTGAAAGAAAAATATAAAATATATTTAATTTAGATACAAAACATATGTTTTTTTTAGTCAAATTGAAGGAAAAAAAAATATTATACAAATTACTTACACCGATTAGGAGAAATTGCAAGCCGACCCGGTTAGGGTCGTAACTAAACAGAGGACGTAAAGAAAAAGAAAAACAATACTGGCGCCGATTGACTCCTAGAAATTGCGGGCAAAACATGGAATTCAAAAGACATTACAAAAAAGGATCAAGCGAAATGTCCAAATTGTCCTCAACAATGGAGGGTGTTGTCGGCTATTGATATAAAATGGTCCGTCAAAGAACCCATCGAAGTAGGAGAAACGGAGGGCGTGAAGGTACTTTGGGTTCTAACCGCCTAACGCTTCTCTCCTCCTCACCATGGCCGGCGATGAGCCTCCGACTACCTCCTCCAACGCCGCTGTCTCTTCCTCCGTCGCCGAGTCCATCCTCTCTCCTCCACCTCGAGATCCCGTCGGATCACCCAGTCGCGATGTGCCGGAAACTCAATCATTGATATCCGAAGACGATCATGACCAGGGACCCAGGGAGAGTCACGATCACGGTCACGAACCCGCAGTTAAACCCGCTGTTCTCCCGGAGGATCTGAAACAAAGGATCGTTAAGCAGGTAACTCTACCGCCTCTCCCCTCTCCACTCTCCCCCGCCCTTCCAATTGGACCTCGAATTTCTTTGCCGTTAGGTTTTGTCTGGTATGCGATTTTTGGATTTGTGGATTCTGTAGGAGTTTGGAAGTTTAATTTTTTTAGGATTGAGAATCAGTATGTAAATCTGTTTTCTCTCCTCTCATGTATTTGAATTTCTATACGTGACTTTCTGTATATATACTTGCATCGTTAGTGCAAATATTAGGAAGCTTATGGTTTGGCTATCAACTGTAGGGGTAGTTATGATATCAATTGATCATTTCACGGCCGTGATACCATATAATTTGTGATTTCTTACGCTGCTACTAGTAGTCGTTTGACGTAAGACCTGAAGAGAGCATTTTGATTATGTTAATTTGGTTTTCAATTCATTCAGCTTTTATATCATTCTGTAGAGTGTTTTAGAGCATGGCGTCGTCGTCTTTGTGATTGGTCTAAATATCTTCGCAGGTAGAGTACTACTTCAGCGATGAAAACTTGCCCACCGATAAACACTTGTTGGGATTAATCAAAAAGAACAAGGAGGGTTTTGGTATGTTACTTGGCTAATCTTCACTTTTATGGAGATTCTATTATCATTGGAAATGAAAACTCCCACTAGTATTGACCTCCTTTGAAGGGTTGAGCATGCATAATAAGTCACGTGAGAATTTGGTTTCTTTGCTATTTGGTCAAATTTTGAACTATGAACAAGTAAGCAATAAGTAATAAGTTGCTTTGGAAAAATTTCCACCGGAGCCAAACACAAACAGTTGGAACTAAGGAAAATATGTGTACTTTTAAATTTTTAATTATCTTTTCTACTGTATGACTTATGGAAACCAAGAAGCTTGAATCGCTTTCATTTCATTGATGTGGATTGCCTTAAAAAATTGCCATAGAGCTTTTCTAGATATTCTTATTAGCAGTCTAATTTGACAGCATTTTTGCTTTGAACATAGGATTTGCACAGAGTAAAATAGGAAAAAGAATCATTTCATGGAAATGATTCAGGAAGTTATCTTTGGGCATCCGTTGGTTAGGCGGGTTGTTCTGTGAAATTAGTCGAGATGCAGGTAAGGTGGTCCGCCACTCAAGGATACCAAAAAGAAGGTTATGTTAGGGCATTCCAGATTGCTGAATAGGGTGCCTACTCTACATAGATTAGGCATCTGGGCCTTCCAACCTATTTTAGTGGAAGGATGTGCTATGTGTATAAATCCATTAGTTTGTAATCTTCTTTTAATTTCTTTTAATATTTATTAGGCCTATTGCTCTGTGACTTCAGTTCTTGTTCTTAATTTTGAACCAATGACAAGGGGGACTTTCAGATTTCAATTTTTTAATCAATATATTTTAGTATCAAACTTGAAAGTACCTTTTTTGTTACAAAAGGGTATGAAACCTAAGGGATGGCTTTGTTGTGACTTGTGGCTTCTTGGGCATTCAATCATCTGAAATACCCCGAGATCACTGGACATATCTTATTGATATAGAAGAGCTCTGGAGGTGGTCTTTTTTTGTTTTATTCATATTTGTTTTCCATATTTTCCCCCATAACTTTGGTATTAATGTAAAATTTATAGAATGGTTATATTATACATGATAACTTGGAAAGAGACGAGATGGGGTGATGAGCCATGTATGCACTTCACAAGATGCATTTCTTGGACGATTTTTGGTTCAGCCAGATTTGTCTGTGATGAATTTCATGGACTATGACTGTTCTGAATTAAGCATGGTTGATTGCTGATTATTTGCTTCTCTATTCATGACATTATGGCCTTTGACGTGTGCTGAACATGTTTCATGTAAAGGACTAGAACAAACCAACGACAGTTTATCTACCAATGCTTCTAGCCTTTGCTGATTTTTGACATTGCCTGCACAGCTTCTTTCCCTAGAAATGTAGTTGAATATAATAAATCTAAATACCTTGAATGAAAGATAAAGTGCGGAACATTTTCACATTCTAAATTGAGTGAAGTGTAAATAGTTTGTTTTATGACCATATTCTCCTATTTGTTTGCTCATTTGCCCGTACCCATATCATTGTATATATATTTGATGAATGAAAATAAGACCGTTCATCTCCTTTTTTTCCAAATTTATCCTCTTTGTTTTTGTTCTTCTCTCTCTCTCTCTCTCTCTCTGTGTATATATCTATATATCTATATATCTATATATTCCTTCTGTCCATGGGTTCTGATTTCTTAATATCTTGTAGTAATCAATCGTCATGTTATGAATCCAGAAATACGTTGAAATTCATTTTCTCTTTATTTGTCTAGTTCCTATAGCTATTATTGCTGCCTTCAAGAGAATGAAAAAACTTACTCAAGATCATTCATTTATCACTGCTGCCCTGAGGGAATCCTCTGTTCTTGTAAGATACATGATGCTTCCTTTTAAAATGTAGCCACCAAAGCCTGTTTTTGCATAATGCCATGAGCACATGTTAATTTACCTGCCAACTGCAGGTCATAAGTTCTAATGGGAAGAAAGTCAAGCGACTCCATCCTATTCCATTACCTGAGACTAGGGATCCTAAGGTACTTGCTTGCATACTTATGAAATCAACAATTGATGTGTAACTTATGGTAACTGTATGACATTTCTACGTGGAGTATAGTTATTTACTATTTTGGTAGAAAATCTACCTGAGGATCATTCAGAGGAGAATATCAAACGAATATTTGGAGCAGCTGGACGGTATGCTATTTCTGTTCCATAACTATGTTTTAACAAAAATATTTCTCCCTTCACACTTCACTGCATGAAAAACTGTTTTTGTATTTTTAGCATAAGAAGCATCACCATTTGTGACCCACATGTGGTAGAGAAGTTGGGGAAAAGCAGCAAGGGTGATGTGCTGATCAGTAATAAGGTAAATTGTGTAACTAGCTGATAGAAATGAAAATTTTCAGTTTTAGATTAGAGGGGACATTGTGGTGATGTATTTGGTTATCACTCATGCTTCCCATTTGAGCTCTAGTAATGATTCTAATGAGAGTGATTTTTGTGGGTGGACATTATACTTTTTGTGTTTCTTTATATTCTCACATTAACCATGAAAGAGGTGTTCTCTCAATTTGTTTTCCTTTTGTCAAAATCGTGTTATGTACTTTATAGTGGGACAACATTTGTGAAAAGGTAGTTAAGAAATAAAAATAAAATGAAGAGAGGTTTTCTTTCACCAGACTGAAATTTTGTTGAAAGTAGCATGTTGGGACCTGAAGATAAGGAGGGGGGATTAGTTCAACGCCAGTTTGGTAATGCAGGTGCAGAGAAAATTGTGTGCACTATTCAATACAGTTAGATGTTTGATCTTCTGAGTGTCCTATTCTGTTCCTCATTACAAAAGCCAAAAGAGGAAAGTAATAATAATGTAATAATGTCCACTAATATATATATATATATATATATATATATATTAGGTGCTTAGGCACTTTGGAGAACCACACCCCAAAAGCTAGTTATTGGGTTGGGAGAGTCAAGTCACTTTAGTACCACATTGGTCATCCCATTCTAACAAATGTGGGACAAAAATCTCTCATACTACCTTGATTCCCAACAATACCCCATCCCCGAAAAAGTCGACATCCTAGCGGCTACTTTGACGACACTTCACTCGGCCACACCTGGTCAGAACCCTCCGTTGGTTCCACTCTGAAACGTCAACAACCAGCTCTGATACCATTGTTAGGTACTTAGGCACCTTGGAGAACCACACCCCAAAATCTACTATTGGGGTGGAAGAGCCTAGCCACTTAACTCTTAAGTACCACATTAATCATCCCATTCTAACCAATATGAGACAGACATCTCATACTACCTTAGTTTCCAATAGATTTTTGAGTGTTTGGACCAACTTATGAGCACCCGAACTATATACATATCTGAAAGATGAAAATCTTTCTCAATGCCAGGTTTATGTTATACAGTAGTTGGGTGATGTAGCCAATGTGTTAAAAAACTATTGAGGTTAAGCGTTGAGGCTCGCCTCGAAGCAAGACTCTAATTGTAAGCCTCGAGACTTATGCCTTCGTTGAACTATAAGAGACGTTTATTTTCATGAAATGCATTGAGGCTAGAGATGTCCAAAATACAGGGGGAATGGGGAATTTTTTTCCATTTACAATTTGGGGCACTGCCCTGACTTTTGTATATAAATAATAAATTTATGATATATATTGGAAACCTTGTTAGTATAATTATGGATGTTTTAGTTATTTAAGTTTAAGACTTAATTACTTTAATTCCTTAGATCTTGTAAAATATTTAAGATAGGATGTTCTAATTGTTGAATTTTAATTTTTACAGATTACGAGAATTTAACACTTTCATTATTTCTTTTCAAATTGCATGTATATTATTGTTTTAACAAGCAAAATTGATAATATTTTATTTAAATGAAAAATTTATTGGAAATATTAAATAATTATTAAAAAATATATTTAATTGAAATGAAAAAATTGTTAAAAAAATAAAGGCGGAGAAGTTTTCTCACGGGGAACCCGATCCTCGTGGAATCTCCACCCCGTTCCAAGCAGGAAAATTCGCGGGGATGGGGAATGCTTCCTCGTCTCCGCCCTGCCCCGTGGACATCTCTAATTGAGGCTGAAAATCTCTATGCCTTGTCCAAGGATTAGTACTTTTACTAATGTGATTTCAAAAACATATTGAGGTTTAAGCATTGAGGCTCGACTAGTGGCAAGGCCCTAATTGTAAGCCTTGAGACTTATGCCTTCATTGAACTATAAGAGACTTCCGCTTCATGAAACACATTGAGGTTGAAAATCTCTATGCCTCGTCTGATGATTAGTACTTTTACTAATGTGACTTCCAAAACATTGAAGTAAAAAATTTATAGTATTAACCAATCCTATCAACAATAAAAGTAGTGATGTTTAAGATAGCATTTTAGAATTTTTGTTTTAGTGAAAAATTTGCGGGTGTTTTTTATTTCACTTTTATAATGACCATTATGGTTGACAATACTTGGTCATAATAATTTAGGAACTGCAAAATATTTTTAATTAAATTTGAGGCTTACACCTCATAATGCCTTGCCGTTTCAAGAGAAAGAGCCTCAAGATCGTCTTTTACCCTTTTAAAACGTTCATGTAACTATGCTTTGTGCCTGTCTCGGACTTCTTGATGTAAATTGAATTATATTAAAAGATCAAATAAACTACTTTTACTCATCCAGTCGGCCTTTTTTCTTGGTCACTGTGTACAGTTGCATGCTCTTGTGGAGTATGAGACTCTGGAGGCTTCTGAGAAAGCTGTGAGTAATCAGATCCGTGCTCCATTTACTTTAAAACTTAATAATTTTACCGTGTTTGATTTGATATCAATAGTCGTTTTTCTGATGGTTCATTAGGTGGCTACTTTAAATGATGAACAAGATTGGAGAAATGGCATGCGGGTTAAGCCTCTCAAGCATCTGGTACTGTATCTTATTTCACGTATATATATCAAGTTGATTGTATTCACAATGTAGTTTTCAACTCCAGAGTAAGCATGGCCAGAGGAAACAACATTGGCGAGGACCTGATCCTGACAAAAACAGCACTGGGAGAATAACTGATCAGAGTGGTCCTGACAAGAACATCCCTGGGCGAACAACTGATCAGAATGGTGATGAAGAAATTCACAACGTAAATGAGCATCATGACGATGTGCCTGATGAGGAGGTTAATGTTGCTCTTTTACTTTCTTTTCCTGAGTGCATTTGGTCATACATGTTACTGAAATTTGTTCGTGAGTTTTCATTATGTGTTTGTCTATTTTCTTCCAACTTCCCAAGGAACTAGTTGGAGTCTGATGGCATATTAGGAAATGATTTTTAAATGGTTAAAACTACTTTCGTCATTTTCAAAATCACTTCAAAATATGTTTTTAATCAATCAAAAACAATTTAAATTGTTTAATAATAGCTTTTAAAAATGTAAAATCAAATATTTAGTTGATTTTTAATGGTTGAAGACATGTTTGGAAGTGATTTTGAACACAACAAAAGTGTTTTTAGCGCTTCGAAAATCACATGCCGCAAAAGTCCGGTGACCCTCCTTCCACTCAAACCCAAAATGTGAATTTCTAGGAGATGAGATTGCAAGAAAATGCTTGTTATGATAATATCAACTTTGCTAAATTTAGGAGGGGGATCATCAACACAAAGACAAACATGGACATAGAGGTCGAAATCAAGGACGAACTAGAAGACAAAAGTACAAGGGCGTCAATGGAATGGGTACTGACTGATCTGATCGCGTTATTGTAGAATTCATGTTAAAAAAGTTTAGCTTGATAATCTTTTGCTCTCTTTCTAGGTCATGGAACTACAACTTCTGCCCATCACATTGAACTTTCGAAGCCACCCCCTGGCCCGAAAATGCCTGATGGAACTCGGGGGTTCACGATGGGGCGTGGCCGACCTCCAACTTCCAACCAAGGCACATAGTGAGAATTTCATGAAGTGGGTTTGTAGAAATTTCGCTTTCTATGTTTTTTTACTTTGATTGATGGGCATGCTAGAACACGTCCTGGTATATGTCTGAGTAGGTTGGCCAAATGTATCTTCTAAGTCTTACCTGAAAAGCTCTGTGTCTCAAGAAAATGCTATCTTGTATAATGTTCACCTGTACGGTATATTTAAATTTGCTGGTTTGAATTTTCAACCGAGTCTCTAACTAAAAACTCAATGCATTTTCTAAAAATATGAATAATGTTTATTTAGTTCAATAGGGTAGGGAATTTGAACCAATACTCCCTTTGCGGAGGATATACATTTTATGTTACTTGAGCTATGTTCGTATTGATAAAATTATGTGTAGCGTATATATAATCAATTTTTTTTTTCTTTTGTATGAAGCAAATGGGTTGGGTAGAAGAGTTATATATGTTTTGTATCCATTTTTATCAATAGGTGGTTTCAACTAGCAAAAGAATATTTTTGGAGGGAATAACTGTTGATTGTGATTTTATAAAAGGAAAAAAGAATAAGTCCTTTGTTGTGAGATGAGTTGTAAAGTCCACTTGCTCCAACGTTTCCACCCAAAATTAAGAATCTTGTAAAGTCCACTTGTTAATATTATAATAAAGGTTAAAAAAAATAAAAACATCTTGATCAAATTATTTGTTCTTAAAGCATGAACCCACTAGCAGTATCTCTAATGTCACCCAATTCGGCCAATAAACGTTACAAATCAATATTTAAAGGTAATGTATAATTTTACTGTTAATTCAACCAAACTAAAAACAAATTACATATATATATATTTCAAAAAATAAAATAAAATGAAATTTGCAAATTGATTGTAGAGAAACAAAAACTATCCAATTTGCCAATCATTGCTCAAACCATTCGGGTTTTCTTTTTTAAAAAAATTGCAAAGAGTGCACATATTTATTAATTTTTCATAAATTAGTTAGCAAAAATTTGATAGTTTTTTTTTCCAACCTTTCTTCAACTTGAAATGTGTGTAAATTTTAAAGCTACTGTACCATCTACTAATTCATTTAATTCCTATATACTTATTCATTAAATTAAGTTCTATATAACTTTTCGTCCACGCTTTATTCTCATAAATTATTTTGCAAAAACTCAATAGTTTTTTTTCCCCCAAATCTAATGAAGGTCTTTACATAGAAATGTGTATATATTTTAAAGCTACTATACTATGTACCTATCTATTAAATTAAGTTCTATACAACTTTTCGTCCACTCAAACTATTCACATTCTTTAATCTCTAATTATATTCATTTAATTTTCCAACCATTCCTTTTTGGTGAGCAATGAGTTTTGATCTTTAGTGTGGACTTCTACATTAGGAAAGATAGCAGATTTTTGCAGATATGTTCAAATTCATCTCCTTCATCTAATTTTTCATTATATTCACAACCATAGTTATATTCTAAATCATAGTCTTCACTCTCCTCATAATTTTCTTCTCCATTTTATTCCCTTCCTTCCAAACCATACATGTTCCTTTCGTCCACAAAATTTGGTGTCTTGTCTCATTGGCCAAGTTTAATTGGACAATAATATCACTTAAATCAGAATTAGTGATGGTATATATATATATATATATATATATATATATATATATATATATGAAGTTAATTATCAAGTGAGAGTGATACAATGGGATGGATAATTAATAGTATGTTTTGGTATAAATTGTAAGGACTGTAGAAATGATGGTGAAAACAGTTGTGGGATAGGTTGTGAGAAAGGTCATTGGAGAGACATTCTAACAACTAATGAACAAAATTTTTTAGGGTGTAGGCAACTCAGATTTTGTTTTATGTTTTAGATTCATTAAATTCAATGGATATGCATTTGGTTGACGGTTTAAATTCTATTTTTGAAATCTGTTTCTGGATTCTGAGATCTAAATAGTACAAATTTCGAAAACAACTTTTTTATGTTTTCAGTGTATTCGGATTTTGAATTCAAATTTAAAATATAGAATTATATTAAAAATGATAAAAAAATAATAACAAATATAGTATTTCATGATATAAATTCAATTATTTTTGTTAAGAAATATGTAATATATTATATGTGTTGAATGAGAAATTTTAGACCAATCACAAGTTGCCATGTCATTTACTAAATTAATGATGAAATTCCAAATCATTAAATTTGGGCTCAATTAGGAGTTGACATATGTCCTGAATTGAAATTGAAGACAAATTTCGATGACGTCACGTGGTTTTATCATGACTGTTGAATTAGATAAGATTAATTGGACCCAATTTGATATTATTATTTAGGTCAAAGTCCAACTAAGTAAAAAAAATAGGCTGAATTTGACCCAAATGTCAAATCAAGCATCTGATTAATTGGGCCCAAAGGCCAACCCCATGGACCAACCAAGCCCAAGTCTAACTAATTGGGCCCAAAGGCCAGACCCATGGATCAACCAAGCCCAAGCCCACCTGTGAACTCTATAAATAGATAAGCTCTCCTCATTTGGAGGGGTCAGCAATTCTATACTCCAGAGAGCTTATAGGGAATTCTCTATAACCAGAAGACTCCTTGACTCCTGAAGCTGATCACACCTGAAGACTGAAGTCCTTTGAAGATACAAACATTCTGAAGATTGAAGTCCTTTGAAGATGCAAGTATTCTGAAGATTGAAGTCCTTTGAAGATACAAACATTCTGAAGACTGAAGTCCTTTGAAGATACAAGCATTTTCTACATTCAGAGAGTTCAAAGAATTCATCAACAAGCAGAAGACTTCCAAAACTCCACTCCTAGAAGACAGAAGACCCTTGAAGACACAAAGAAGACTCTTCCAAGACTTCTGCTTCAAGAATGTTCGGTGCTTTTCTTCTTCAAGTCAAGCACATTCACCTAACTGAGAGAGAATCAGAGGATCAAGTATTAGAGATCGAACCATATCACATCAAATCAACCTCAATATCAACACCAATTCAAGTTCAACTCCACGAAACAAGTTTCTCCGGAAGCCTCGTGTGAACAAATTGGCACGCCCAGTGGGACCATCTCTACCTCTCATCTCTCTCTCGGCATCCATATAAGGCAAATGGCACCTAAGAAGATGGCATCCAAGGCTTCCTCCATAAACGACTCATACATGGGACCTGTCACCCGCAGCCGCTTAAGAGAAGTCATGTAGGAGCAAGAACAGAGCTCCCTCATTGCCATAATATCTTGAGGCAAATGACGGAATCCCCACAAAGCAGGGTTGTCATCAAGGAAAACCCCCTGTTTGAAAACTCTATTTCCGCCTCCAGCAAGCCAAAAAGAGATTCACCGCCAGATGTGATCTCCGTCATGATGGCAGATGTGACGGCAGAAGCGGCCATGGCGGAAATGGAAAGGAAGATTAACTTTCTGATGAAAGCCGTTGAGGAGCGAGACCATGAGATCGTTGACCTGAGAGAAAAAATGCAGTCTCGAGAAGCTGCTGAATCCAGCCAAGCACCTGCGGTCAAAGCAACTGACAAGGGGAATACCGTACTACAAGAAAACCAAGGGCGACAGTCAGACTCGGTGGCCTCTCTATCGGTCCAACAATTGCAAGACATGATCATGACCTCCATAAGAGTTCAATATGGGGGGCCGGCTCAAACTTCCTTCATGTATTCCAAGCCATACACCCAGAGGATCGACAATCTAAGAATGCCTGCAGGGTACCAACCTCCAAAGTTCCAATAATTCGACGGAAAAGGCAACCCAAAGCAACATATCACCCATTTCGTAGAAACATGTGAGAATGCGGGAACAAGGGGAGATCTACTAGTCAAACAGTTCGTCAGAACCCTCAAAGGAAATGCTTTTGACTGGTACACAAACTTAGAGCCTGAGGTGATTGATAGCTGGGAACAACTTGAAAGAGAATTCTTGAATCGCTTCTACAGCACTAGGCGCACTGTCAGCATGATGGAGTTGACAAACGTCAAACAACGAAAAGGGGAGCCGGTCGTCGACTATATTAACTGATGGAGAGCTCTAAGTCTGGATTGCAAAGATTGACTCACCGAATTATCTACTGTAGAAATGTGCACACAGGGTATGCACTGGGAACTCTCTACATCCTACAGGGAATAAAGCCCCGTACCTTTAAAGAATTGGCGACCCGTGCCCACGACATGGAGCTAAGTATCGCCAACAAAGGAACGAGGGACTTCCTGAGCCACGAACCGAAGAAAGACAAGAAGGAAGTGAAGGGCACTAAGAAAATTGTGACAGGTGCCACAAAGGAATCAATGGTCGTTAATACGACCCCGTTGAAGTTCTCCTCAAAAGGGAAAGAGAAGAAGATAGAAAAGAGAAATGAAGGAGGCGAAAGACATCGCCTAACCCTGAAGGAATGATAGGAAAAAGTCTACCCGTTCCGCGACTCTGATGTTGCGGATATGCTTCAGCAACTACTAGAGAACCACCTTATCCAACTACTAGAATGTAAATGATCGGAACAGGCCGACAAAGTGGATGATCCCAACTATTGTAAGTATCACAGGGTCGTTAGCCACACAGTTGAAAAATGTTTCGTACTGAAGGAATTGATCCTCAAATTGGCTCGTGAGAGGAAAATAGAGCTGGATCTAGAGGAGGTGGTCCAAACGAATCATGCTGCGGTGACGGTAGCTCCAAGCGTGGCGGCACCAATCATATATTATGAAGAAAGGGAGAGCTTGGTCTAGTTTGGGACCTTCGAACCTATGGTAGTGCGGTTTCAGTAAGAGGTCCAAGCTACAGATCCTTAAAACGGAGGAGAGCGCGCTGACGATGACGATAATGAAGGCTGGATTCTTGTGGCACGCTGTAAGAAGGGAAGACTGAACTCTACCCAAAAAGAGCTACGCTCTCATAGAAGCTACAAGAGAGGGAGAAAGACATGAAAAAGGAAGGGTAGAAAAAAGGCTTGGAGGCCCAAAGCTATTGACGAGAAAGACGAGGATGTTCCTCGTCCCAGACGACAGATGACGTTAGCAGATTTCCTCCCGAAGAACTTCAGCAATTGGGGTTCAGAGGAGACACCAGAGATTGCTGCATGTCATGTTGTCAGTATCAGAGAGGACGAAGATACTATTCCAGGCCCATTAAAGTCGATAGGAGAACCAAAGGGTTTGTCACCATTCAACATAGATGACCTATTTTCACTCCCGCGAGAAGCTAAGACGACCCTCATTAAAGCACTGTTAGAATCCCACACCTTTGGTGCATCGACCTCCGCAGCACGTGCTTATGCCTCGTGTTGTACATCCATAGGGTTTTCAAACAAAGATCTACTACTGGGATCCAAATTGCATAATAGGCCTTTGTACGTCTCTGGATACATTCGAGAACAGAGAGTGGGTCGAATCCTTATCGATAATGGATCCGCCATCAATATAATGCCTAAGACGACTATGAAACAGTTAGGCATACTCATGGAAGAGCTATCAAACAGCAAATTAGTAATTCAGGGTTTCAATCAAGGCAGCCAAAGGGCGATAGGCATGATACGCTTGGAGCTCCTCATTGGCGATCTGAAGGCCGACGCGCTGTTTCATGTGATAGACTCAAAGACCACCTACAAGCTGCTATTAGGACTTCCTTGGATTCATGAGAATGGTGTGATTACATCGACACTACATCAGTGTTTCAAGTTTTACCAAAATGGGATTAAGAAGGTTGAAGCAGATTCTAATCAGTTTTTCGAGGTTGAGTCTCACTTCGCAGATGCAAAGTTTTACCTAAAGAGTGAGAATTCCAGTGAGACTATGCCGGCAGAGAACTTGCTGGCAAAGAAAGCAGGTGGATCCCGGTGAGGTCGCCAATAGACACAGAGAAAAGGGCGGGTAGCAAGGTACAAGCCTTCAACCCTAAAGAGAGTATAATATCCCTCGACGTTGGAGAATCACCCATGGTGAGGGGCGAAAAAACCTCAAAACCTCCGATTCTCGCTATGTCCCTTTGTCGAGACGAAAAAAGGGTGAGTCACCTTTTATGGAATGCTCAAAATGTTTGCAGGTCGGAGACATAGAAATTCTAAAGAAGAGTTTTGTCACACCCCTCACGCCGATAACGAAGCAGGAAGTCCACAAGCCGGAGGCAGAAGTGACAGGGTTAAAGCTGCCCGAGAGGCGAACTAAAGATAGATTCGATTCCAAGGTTTATAAGCTGTTGGCGAAGGCGGGCTACGACTTCATAACTCACATTGAGTTCAAGAGTTTGAAGATTTATGAGCAACCCCGACTCTCGCCAACCCAAAAGAAGCTTTTGCAAGAAGGACACACTATACCCACGTCGAGGGCGGGACTCGGATATGAGCCGTCAGAGCCAGTCCGCATAATCAGAAAGGTGAAGGGGAAAGTGGCCAACAGTAATCATATCACTGCAGAAGAAGTCGATGATACAAGAGAAAAGGAGGACAAAGATAAAAGAGCCTCAACCTTCGACCGTATTAGACCGTCTGCCGCATGCACCTTGGTCTTCGATAGGTTAAGCATGATAGAAGCAGAAAGGGAAAGCCCACATACTATTCCCAGAGTTACTTGACGTTCAGTTTTTCGAAGGTTGACTCTGCCAAATGAAGGAAATGAGGAAATCATCTGTCAATCGCTAGTGGTAGAGCGACCGTCAGCCTTCGAGAGACTGACGCAGTTCCGACGGAGAACAAAGGAGAACCCCGCGCTCCTGTTTTTGATTTCCTGAAGCACGAGAGGGCTGAAGACCCCTTCGGCCAATATGTCCCTAGTAAGACAAAGGATAATGGAAAAGCCTACGCTGACACCCCCGAAATGACCATAAGAAAAAGGGGGCCGATACCCCGAGCGTCCATCTGGCGACGAATTGACCTTAAAAACGCTGAAGCGTCATCGGACCAGAAGGCATCAGAAGAGGCAAGAAGTGATGGAGAAATCCGTAGTACCGTCCCCTCACGCATGAAGAGAAAGACCTTCGTTAATCTAAACACAAGTGAGGGCACGCTCAAAGTAAAGAGGCACGACATCGTTTTCATCAATCCTCAGAATGGAAATTTAGAGCAGGAGGAAGGCGAAACTTCATACCACCACATCACAATCACGGAAGAATCCGAAGAGGGTATGACCGAAGAGGAAGTGGAGGACGCTCTGCAAGGTCTAGAGGACGGTGGTCAATCCACGGTGGACGAGCTAAAAGAGGTGAATCTGGACACTGTAGAAAAACCGCGTTCGACTTTCATTAGCACGTCCTTCTTGGAAGAGGAAGAGGAGGAGTACATGAGTCTGCTCACTGAATACATGGATGTTCCTCCTGGTCATACAAAGAGATTCCGGGACTAGATCCAAAAGTAGTAGTCCACCATCTCGTGATCAAACAGGGGTGTCGACCTGTTAAGCAAGCTCAACGACGCTTTCGGCTAGAACTTATCCCCCAAATTGAGGTTGAGGTTAATAAGTTGATTGAGGTCGGGTTCATTCGCAAAGTTAAATATCCAACATGGATAGCCAACATTGTCCCGGTTAGAAAAAAGAATGGACAGTTTCGTGTTTGCGTAGACTTTCGCGACCTAAATAGCGCATGCCCGAAAGACGATTTTCCATTGCCCATCACAGAGATCATGGTCGATGCGATAACGAGACATGAGGCCTTATCCTTCATGGACGTATCTTTCGGGTATAACCAAATATGAATGGCCCTTGCAGACGAGGAAATGACGACATTTCGAACCCTAAAAGGGATATATTGTTACAAGGTAATGCCCTTCGGGTTGAAGAACGCTGGTGCTACTTATCAACGTGCCATGCAGAAGGTGTTTGACGATATGTTGCACAAACACGTGAAGTGCTATGTGGATGACTTTGTGGTGAAGATCAAGCGACGACATGACCATTTGAAAGATCAAAGAACCGTGTTCGATCGCCTGCGAAAGTACCAGTTGAAGATGAACCCCCTCAAATGTGCGTTCAGCGTAACTTTAGGAAAGTTTCTAGGCTTCGTTGTGAAACATCAAGGGATAGAGATAAACCAATCCAAGATCGATGCCATCCAGAAGATGCCACAAAGCCAAGGAATCTACATGAATTAAGAAGTTTGCAGGGACGTCTGGCCTTCATCTGGAGGTTTATTTCTAAGCTGGTAGGGCGGTGTCAGCCTTTTCAAAGATTGATGAGAAAGGGGGAGAAATTCGAATGAGATGAGGCCTTCCAGAATGCTTTCGATAGCATAAAAAGGTATATGATTAGCTCTCCTGTCTTAGGAGTCCTAGTAGAGGGCAAGCCGTTGATACTGTACATTGTAGCGCAAGAGAGATCACTGAGGGCACTATTTGCGTAAGAAAGAGAAAAGGGAAAAGAACGCGCTCTCTATTACTTAAGTAGGACCCTGAATGGAGTCGAGAGCAATTATTCCCCTATAGAGAAGACGTGCCTTGCGCTCTTCTTCGCCATAGATAAGTGAAGGCACGACATGCAGGCCTTCACAGTCCACTTAATTGAGAAAGTCGATCCCATTAAGTACGTCTTGTCCAGGCCGATTATCTCAGGACGTTTAGCCAAGTGGGCAATCATGCTTCAATAGTACGACATTGTTTATGTACCGCAAAGGGCAGTTAAAAGGCAGGCATTGGCTAATTTCCTGGCAGATCACCCAGTTCCATCGGATTGGGAGTTAAGTGAAGACTTGCTCGATGACGAAGTTCTCTTCACAGAAACCTCAGGGTCGTGGGTCATGTTCTTTGACGGTACGACACGAAAAAGGGGTGTGGGGGCAGGTATCATCCTCATTTCTCCAGAAAAGCACATACTGTCTTATAGCTTCGCACTTGCCGAGTTATGCTCAAACAACGTCGCTGAATACCAAGCCTTGATAATTGGTCTCCAAATGGCCTTAGAGATTGGAGTAGCTTGTATAGAAATCTCCAGTGACTCAAAGTTGATAATCAATCAACTCTTATGCCAGTACGAGGTGAAACATGACGACTTGAAACCCTACTTCACTTATGCTCACCAGTTGATGGAGAAGTTCGAAAGCGTGGTGTTGGAACATGTCCCGAGGATAGAGAACAAGAAAGCGGATGCCTTGGTAAACCTAGCCACTACCTTAACAGACCTGGATAATGTGCCGTTTAATATATCGCTGTGGCGGAGATAGGTTGTACCTTTAGTTGGGACTACATATGGGGAAACGAATGCGATATCAGTTCATCTAACCGACAAGGAAGACTGGCGGCAGCCCATCCTAAATTACTTTGAGCATGGAAGGCTACCGGATGGCCCCTGTCGTAAAACTGAGGTTCGTAGGAGGGTCGCACATTTCATTTACTATAAAGGGGTCCTATACTGTTGATCCTTTGAAGGACTTTTCCTTCGATGCCTCAATAAAGAAGAGTCAGCGAAGGCTTTGGAGGAAGCACACTCAGGCATATGCAGCGCACATCAAGCTGGACCAAAGTTACAATTCTAGTTGAAAAGAATGGCTTACTATTCGCCAGGAATGATCCAGGACTTAATGGATTATGCAGAGAAATGTGAAGCTTGTCAATATCACGTGAATTTCATTCATCAACCACCCGAGCCTCTACATCCGACCATAGCCTCGTGGCCTTTCGAAGCATGAGGGCTTGATCTGGTCGGCCCTATAACACCTAAGTCATCAGCAGGGCACTCATACATCATCGCAGCCACTGACCACTTCTCAAGATGGGCTGAGGCTGTCGTGCTAAGGGAAGCTAAGAAAGAAAACGTGGTGGATTTTATCTGCACTCATATCATTCATCGGTACGGTATTCCCCATCGGATCGTGACGGATAACGGAAGACAATTCTCCAACAGTTTGATGGATAGGTTGTGTGAAAAATTCAAATTCAAGCAGTACAAGTCATCCATGTATAACACCGCTGTAAATGGGTTAGCTGAGGCATTTAACAAGACATTGTGCAACCTACTAAAGAAGATTGTTTCAAAGTTTGGCAGGAGAAGATCGGTGAAGCGTTGTGGGCTTATCGCACCACTCACCGTACCCCTACAGAAGTCACCCGTACTCTCTCATTTATGGGGTAGAAGTTGTCTTTCCTTTGGAAAGAGAAATTCCATCGCTAAGAAGGGCTCATTACAGAGGAAAACGTCAAACTGCGGCTCCAAGAGTTGGAAGCACTGGATGAAAAACAATTAGAAGCTCAACAAGCGTTGGAATGTTACCAGGCGCGAATGTCTAAAGCCTTCGATAAGCATGTAAAGCCTCCGTCCTTTCAAGTCGGTGATCTAGTGCTCGCCGTAAGGAGACCAATTATCACGACAAGACATACGGGGAATAAGTTTACATCTAAATGGGATGGGCCCTACGTCGTCAAATAAGTCTACACAAACGGTGCGTACAAGATAGTTGATCAAGATGGGCTAAGAATTGACCCAATCAATGGCAAGTTTCTCAAGAAGTTTTACGCTTAACAAATGTAAAAAAAAAAAAAAAAAAAAAAATTGTTCGAACTACGTTATGACTTGATCTCTGTCATTATAAAGGGTATGTAGGCAACTTAAAGAAATTTAAGTTCAGTCGCGCAAAAAAAATAAAACATTCTTCTTGAACTACATTATGACTTGATCCCTATCATTATGAATGGTATGTAGGCAGCCTGAAAGAAACTTCAAGTTCAATACAGTTAAAAAAAAAAAATCTTCTTGAACTACATTATGACTTGATCCCTATCATTATGAAGGGTATGTAGGCAGCTTGAAAGAAACTTCAAGTTCAGTCCAGTTAAAAAAAAAAAAAAAAACTTGAACTACGTCATGATTTGATCCCTTTCTTTAAAGGTACGAAGGGATTTAAAGAATTTAGGTCTAGTCCATCAGAAGAGGTACGACAACCACGCAAATATGATACTACAAGATTGATGTTGATCATCCCCATTAAAGAATGACACTCCAGATTGAAGATGTTAATCCCTATTGGGGGTAACATAACGGATTGAAGAAGTTCATCCCTCGTAAAGAGCCAGCACAGTAAATAAAAGGCACACGTTTGGAATGCACTTCGCTTCCTCTTCGAAATCAAACTCGGATGCTTTTCCATCTTCAAGTTCAGAGGTTTCATCGATGCTTCATCTTCATGCTCAAGTCTACAGGCTTTTCAATGGCATCTTCATGCTCAAAGTCACGAAGTCGAGCTCAATGTGAAGATTCATCGATGCTTCGTCAAACTCAAGTGCGGAGGATTTACGGATGCTTCAAGCTCAAATGCGGAGGATTCACCGATTCTTCAAGCTCAAGTGTAGAGGATTCGCCAATGCTTCATCAAACTTAAATGCGGAGGATTTTCCAATGCTTTGTCAAACTCAAACGCGAAGGTCTCGTCGATGCTTCTCCATCTTCAAGTTCAGAGGCTCCATCGATGCTGCTTCATCTTCAAGTTCAAGATTGGCGTGCATGACCCCACTTCCATCTTCAAGTTCAAGATTGACGTGCTTGGCCCCACTTCCATCTTCAAGTTCAAGATCGGTGTGCATGGCTCTACTTCCATTTTCAAGTTTAAGATTGGTGTGCATGGCTCCACTTCCATCTTCAAGTTCAAGGTCGGTGTGCATGGCTTCGCGCCGTCTTCAAGTTCAAGGTCGATGTGCATGGCTCCGCTCCATCTTTAAGCTCAAGATCGGTGTGCATGGCTCCGCTTCATCTTCAAGTTCATGGTCGGTATGCATGGTTCGACTCCATCTTCAATGAGTCAGTTTACAAAATCATGACGCAGCTTTGCTTCATCTCCAAAGTCTGGCGTGGTTCGCTTCATCTTCAAAGTCCTGGCGTGGCTTCGCTTCATCTCTAAATTGATGGCACGACTTCGCTTCATCTTCAAAATTTTGGTGCAGTTTCGCTTTATCTCCAAAGTCTGGCGTGGTTCGCCTCATCTTCAAAGTTGTGGCGTGGCTTCGCTTCATCTCTAAACTGATGGCACAACTTCGCTTCATCTCCAAAGTCATGGTGCGGTTTCGTTTCCTCTCCAAAATGTTGGTACAACTTCACCCCTTCTCCAAAATTGGTGTAGCTTCACTTCCTCTAAAAAATGTGGGTCTGGTTCCACCTCATATACGAGATCAAGTTTGGTTTGCCAAGCTCTACCTTATATACGAGGACAACTCTGGTCCGTCTGGCTCTGCCTTGTACGTGAGATCGACTCTAGCTAACCTGACTCCGCTCAAAAGCTTGATGACATATTCTTCTCATCTTCAAAGTTTGATGGCATATCCGCCTCATCCTCAATACTCAATGGCATATTTCCCTTATCTTCAAATTTTGATCAAAGAGTAACATAATAAGGTAGACCTTATCGAGATCCTCCCTAGGGTGAAAGCATGGGAGAGTTGTAAGCCTTGCAGGCCCCTCCCATGACGTTCAGGATATGTGAACGGTGCTACAAGGTAGACTTTATCGGGATCCTCCCTAGGGTGAAAGCATGGGAGAGTTGTAAGCCTTGCAGGGCCCCTCCCATGACATTCAGGATATGCAAACGGTGCTACAAGGTAGACCTTATCGGGATCCTCCCTAGGGTGAAAGCATGGGAGAGTTGTAAGCCTTGCAGGGCCCCTCCCATGACATTCAGGATATACAAACGGTGCCATAAGGTAGACCTTATCGGGATCCTCCCTAAGGTGAAAGCGTGGGAGAGTTGTAAGCCTTGCAAGGCCCCTCTCATGTTGTTCAGGATATGTGAACGGTGCTACAAGGTAGACCTTATCAGGATCCTCCCTAAGGTGAAAGCATGGGAGAATTGTAAGCCTTACAGGGCCCTTCCCATGACATTCAGGATATGCAAATGGTGTTACAAGGTAGACCTTATCGGGATCCTCCTTAGGGTGAAAGCATGGGAGAGTTGTAAGCCTTGCAGGGCCCTCCCATGACATTCAGGATATGAGAATGGTGCTATAAGGTAGACCTTATCGGGATCCTCCATAGGGTAAAAGCATGGGAGAGTTGTAAACCTTGCAGGGCCCCTCCCATGACGATCAAGATATGCGAACGGTGCTACAAGGTAGACTTTATCGGGATCCTCCCTAGGGTGAAAGCATGGGAGAGTTGTAAGCCTTGTAGGGCCCCTCCCATGACGATCGAGATATGCGAACGGTGCTATAAGGTAGACCTTATCGGGATCCTTCGGGAGAGTTTTAAGCCTTGCAGGTCCTCTCCCATGACGATCAGGATATGTAAATGGTGCTACAAGGTAGACCTTATCGGGATCCTTCCTAGAGTGAAAGCATGGGAGAGTTATAAGCCTTGCAGGGCCCCTCCCATGACGATCAGGATATGCGAACGGTGCTACAAGGTAGACCTTATTGGGATCCTCCTTAGGGTGAAAGTATGAGAGAGTTGTAAGCCTTGCAGGGCCCCTCCCATGACGATCAGGATATGCGAACAGTGCTACAAGGTAGACTTTATCGGGATCCTCCCTAGGGTGAAAGCATGGGAGAGTTGTAAGCATTGCAGGGCCCCTCCCATGACGAATAATATATACGAACGGTGCTACAAGGTAGACCTTATCAGGATCCTCCCTAGGGTGCAAACATAGGACAGTTGTAAGTATTGCAGGGCCCCTCCCATGATGATCAAGAAACATGAACAGGCATACAGTAGATAAACCATACCAAGGTCATCCTACAAAAGACGCGGTTGTACTCCCTTGAGTTGCGCTTTAGCTCCTACAAAAGAGTAAGGGGGACAAATTAGTAAACCTACGCGCAAAAAAAAAAAAAAAAAATAGCAAGTAAAGAAAAAAGAAAAAAAGAGAAAAAAGAAAAAAATAAGGAAAAAAAATGAAAGAAGAAGAGGAAAAGGAGAGAAATGAAATATTAGAAGAAGAATAGGGGATGAAGATAATGGAAGGGTTTGGGATCCTATTTATAGAAGTTCCCTGGTTTCCATAACAAATTAAGAAATCCAAATCAAATAAACGATTTGATTTAAAATATTAGATTTTTTATCAGATTTCTTAATTTGATTCTATCCTAATTTCAAATTAAATTAAACAAATTTCCTATTTAATTTAATCTTATTAGATTTTGTCCTCAAATTTATCTTCAACTAAGATTTAGACATATTCCAAATTTTATTCAAAGTCAAATTTAAGTTGTGGATAAAATCTGACCATATTCCCAATTTTATTCAAAATCAAAATTGTTCAACATTGAGATTAAATTGCAAATAACATCTCAAATTAAAATTTGGGCATATTTCAAATTTTATCCCAAATCTAAATTATGAGACTTTTATGCTCAAGCCAAATTATTAAGGATAAAATCTCAAATTAAAATTTGGGCATATTCCAAATTTTATCCCACCTAAATCACCAAATCATACTTTTATCCCAAATTATTTAGTCAAATTAAAATTTGGACATATTCCAAATTTTATCTCAAATCCAAATCATCAGACTTTTATCCTCAATCCAAATTATTAAGGATAAAATCTCAAATTAAAATTTGGGCATATTCCAAATTTTATATCAAATTCATCTGGTTCTAAATCAAGTTGTGGAAAAGATCTAAAATTCATCCCAAATTAAAATTTGGCCATATTCCAAATCCAAGTATCCTATTGAGCGGATAAGAAAAAAATCATCTTTTATTCAAATTTGGACATATCCCAAATTTTATCTTAAATCCAAATCAAATTAAATTGGGACAAAGCTCAAAATTTTTCGTAAATTTGGCGATATTCCAAATTTTATCCCAAATTCAAGTTAAACTTATGTACTAAATTCATAGTTTGACGGACAAATTCAAGAACAAATATATTTGGATTTTTCAACTTTATATTTTTCGAGATTCATCTACTCATGTATATGCATAAATCTCAAAAGGGTCATTTGTTGAATGAGAAATTTTAGACTAATCACAAGTTGTTACGTCATTTACTAAATTAATGATGAAATTCCAAATCATTAAATTTGGGCTCAATTAGAAGTTGACATATGTCCTAAATTGGAGTTGAAGGCAAATTTCAATGATGCCACGTGGTTTTATCATGACTGTTGAATCAGATAAGATTAACTGAACCCAATTTGATATTATTATTTAGGTCAAAGTCAACCTAAGTAAAAAAATAGGCTAAATTTGATCGTCAAATCAGGTCTAAATCCGATTAATTGAGCCCAAAGGCCAATCCCATGGACCAACCAAGCCCAAGTCCACTAATTGGGTCCAAAGGCCAGGCCCATGGATCAACCAAGCCCAAGCTCACCTGTGAATTCTATAAATAGATAAGTTCTCCTCATTTAGAAGGGTCAACAATTCTATACTCTAGAGAGCTTATAAGGAATTCTCTATAACCAGAAGACTCCTTGACTCCTAAGCTGATTACATCTAAAGATTGAAGTCCTTTGAAGATACAAGCATTCTGAAGATTGAAGTTCTTTGAAGATACAAGCATTCTGAAGACTCAAGTCCTCTGAAGATTCAAGCATTCTGAAGACTGAAGTTCTTTGAAGATACAAGCATTTTCTACATTCAGAGAGTCCAGAGAATTCATCAATAAGCAGAAGACTTCCAAGACTCCACTCCTAGAAGACAGAAGACCCTTGAAGACATAAAGAAGACTCTTCCAAGACTTATGCTTCAAGAACGTTCGGTGCTTTTCTTCTTCAAGTCAAGCACATTCACCCAACTGAGAGAGAATCAGAGAATCAAGTATTAGAGATCGAACCACATCGCATCAAATCAACTTCAATATCAACACCAACTCAAGTTCAACTCCACGAAACAAGTTTCTCTGGAAGCCTCGTGTGAATAATATGATATTACAAAATAATATAATTATACATTTTTTTTTACATAAAACTAGTTCACAAATTAATAGCTAATATTTTTTAATCAACCTAGTATTTAGTGAATAATTATAATTAGTTTTATAGTTTATAACTATGTTTTCAAACACATTTTTAAAAATTGTTTAAATTGGAATTTAATTTTTGAATCTACTAGCAAACACATATAATGAAAACATGAAATATAACTCTATTTTCTTTAAATCCCTTGTTTTCAGATTGCCCAACGAACAGACCCTTAGTTCTTTATCATCCCTCGAGCGTGCAAAAACTTTTGAATCAAAGTTGTAAATGTTGTAGGTTTTAGAAATTTGTTAGATATTATAATTAAATTTACTTTCACACATTAGCTTGATCTTTTGGGCCAATCAGTGATTTAAGATGATATCGGTGCAAATTGGTTCAGGATGTTCTTGTTCAAACCCTTGTAATGTTATTTCTTCCCCCAAGTAATATTCATTTCACTTGTTAGGTCTTCTTCATATTTCAAGCGCACAAGTGAAGGAAGGTGTTAAATATTATAATTAAATTTACTTTCATCCGTTAGCTTAAGCTTTTGGGTCAATTCACTACAAGAAAAGTTAGCACGCTATCACGCCCCATAACACGCTCAAGTGATCAGGCAAACTGCCAAGGCTGTATAGTAGCGCCTAAGCCTCAGGCGCACGACCAAGACCCATGCAAGTGTCCCATCGAGTGCCCATGTGTGCCATCTTGCGTGCAGCCTAACGTGCACACATGGCTAGATGATGCACGACCCTATGTAAGACTAGGCAAGCCAACAGATGTATGGCCAAACGTGTGCCCTTACCTCGGTTGCGCGAGTCCAGGTGCACATGAGCAATCACGCCTGCATGGCCCCCAGACGACAAGCTCTGCGAATGCCCCACAAAGGCAGACGATAAGGCATATGTGCGTTGTTGCGCACGCACGCCTCAAGCGCATGTGAGTCCCTGAGCACACACCCATGGCCGAGACTCTCCAGGACGATGCTGGAAGACGTGTGACATCTCTAGACAGCTCTGGAAGCTTCTAAAATGCTCGAGGCATAGCTAGAATGGTCGTCTATAGCCTAGGTAGCCCCGAATGGTCCCAGAAGGCACTAGACAATGCTAGTGCACTCGAGAAAGGTCTGAACACGTCTGGAAGCACCCAGACAGGCTTACACAACACCAGAATGGGCTAGATAGCCCTACATAGTCTCGAAAGCCTCTAGAAAGGTCTAGAAAGTGCTAGAACGTGCCAGGCGACTCTAGATGCACATGGACATGCTGGAATGTTCCAACTCCAGCCCACATATGAATGTTCTAGATTTCTCTGTAATGGTCTAGAATAGTTTATGAGAGTCTAGAAACGTCTTGTATAGACTTGGATGCTTATAGAAAGGCCTAGTATGGCCCATGAACCTTCCAAGACACATTGAGAAAGCTCTAGATGAGTCATAACCAACCTTTAAGGGCGGTTTAAACCCCTTAGGTCAATGGGGCAAGGCTATAGATAGCCTATCACTCTTCATTTGTACATCATTGGTTGGAATCAACATTCAACCATCAACAAAGCTCTCAACCACACTCTCAAACTCACTCATTTGTCCAACACTCTTAAAACCTCTCTTCATGTACCTAAGTGTCTTCAATGGGCAAAAGCTCTTCATAAAGGCTTACTTGGTGCTTCTTTGATAGCAAGATAGCCCAAGTGCCACACTTTTGGTTGTTGCAAATAATAATCATGTGACAGGTGGTATCAGAGCAACGGTCCTTGAACCTAGGTACCTCCACACATATTCATTAGCCCTTGCAACCATATGGCATCCAAGGATGGATATTGCTCATTGATTGAGCAAGTTGTTGAAGGTCCAACAACTCGTGGCCGAAAGGCAAAACACTCTCCGTTCAAGCGAGGGAATTCCAAGGCCCTAGAAGCGAGACAACATGTCGAAACTCGCTTGGCCAATTTGGAGCAAAGCTTTGAGGAGGTACAAGCAACGATTGGCAAGCTGAGTGATGATTACGAAGGCTTAGTCCAAGAGAATGCCAAGATCAGTGTTGCTGCTAAAGAAATGATCACAGAGCTTGGATGCACACTCGGTATGGAGGTAAGTGCCCTATCCATTGATGTAGCTAATCTACGTAAGTTTGTGGAGGGTGAGCTCCATGAACTTTGTAAAGAGCTCGACGACATTTGAGTTGAATGTCAGGACAATCATAGGGCTAGTAGTCAAAATGCTTCCACTAGTTCTCCATTCGCTGCACATATACATGGCACACATGGTTTGAAGGTACCAAAGCCCGACACATACAATGGCATACGCAATGCCACAAAGGTGGAAAATTTCTTATTCGGCTTAGAACAATACTTCGAGGCCATTAGTGTCATCGACGAGGGTGATAAAATTGCCAATGCATCAAAGTTCCTACGTGCAACAACCCAGTTGTGGTAGTGCAGGAAGCATTTGAACGAGAACGTGGCCAATGCAACTTGTATATGTGGGAGCAATTCAAATCAAAACTCCAAAAGCATTTTGTTCCTACAATGCCGACATGGAGGCAAGAGGAAAGCTTAGAAGGCTAAGGCAGACTGACAGCCTTCCCGAGTACATAAAGGAGATCACAACCCTCATGCTCGAGATTGAGGATTTGTCCGACAAAGACACACTCTTTCATTTCAGAGAGGCCTCAAGGATTAGGTGAGGATTGCTGGATAGGTGCAATATGAAGACCTTTGATGATGCCATTGCTACTATAGAGGCTCACATATTACTCTTCCAAAGGAAAGAAGGAGAAGTGTTAAGAGTCTGAGAAGGAGAATCATCCTAAGGCCAAAGGAAACTCGAAAAATGGCAGGAAGAAAGGAAAAACCCCGGTTGTAGACGAAGGAAAGTCCTTCAAACCTAAGTAGCCTCCTAGACCTTTCTTTCTATGTAATGGGCCACATTGGACGAGAGACTGTCCATAAAAGAAGAAATTGAATGCCATAGCTTCTGTGTCCTGCAAGATGTTGGAAAAAGATGGAGAGCCAGAAGCAAGAATGGGCTCCATGTACCAACTTAGTACCCTTGTCCAAGATGTCTCTTCAAAAAAGAATGAAAAGAAAGAAGCCAAAGAGCCGAGTCAAAACCCAAAGACAAACTGGGAACAAAGCCTAGGTTAGTCTCCCCCCAATCCAATGAGGGAAACAAAAAGGAAACGGGATGCTCGAAGAAGCCACTCGCAACGAGGACGTTGCAAAATCGAGTGGGGGAGGTTGTCACGCTCCACAAAAATGACCCTTCAAATCACGTTGAAATAGGCCAAGATTTCTTTAGCAAGGCCAACGAGGAGTCAAGGAAGAGGCACCCTAACGCCCCCAAGCGTCGCACACATGCACGCCCAAGTGATCAGGAAAGTTGTCAAGGCCGTAGGACAGCGCCTAAACCTCAGATGCACGACCAAGACCCATGTGAGTGCCCCATCGAGTGCCCATGTGCACTATCGTGCGCGTAGCCTAGCGTGTGCACACACCCAGATGATGCACGACCCCGTGCGAGGCCAGGCAAGCCAACGGGCGCACAACCAAACGTGCGCCCCTATCTCGGTTGCATGAATCCAGAGGTGCACGAGCAATCACACCCACTCGACCCCTAGGCGACAAGCCCTGTGCGCAAGCAACGGGCACGCGCACGTCCCTACGCGCACCCCACAGAGGCATACGATAAGGCGTGTGCGCATTGCCGCGCATGCAAGTCCTTACACACATGCCCATGGTTGATACCCTTCGAGACAATGTTGAAAGATGCGCGACATCTCTAGACAACTTCGGAAGCTTCTAGAACACTAGAGACATGGCTAGATTGCTCACCCATGGCCTAGGCAGCCCTGGATGATCCCAGAAGGTACTAGACAGTGCCAGTGCACTTGAGAAAGGTTTAAACACATATGGAAGCACCCATACAGGCCTATACAGTGCCATAATGGGCTAGACAGCCCCACACAGTCTCAGAAGCCTCTAGAAAGGTATAGAAAGTGCCATAACATGTCAAACGAATTTAGATGGCTCATGGACATGTTGCAATGTCCCAACTCTAATCCACACATGAATGTTCTAGATTTCTCTGTAATGGTCTAGAATAGCCTAGAAGAGTCTAGAAGTTTCTCGTATAGACTTGGATGCTTATAGAAAGGCCTAATATGGCCTAAGAACCTTTCAAGACACATTAAGAAGGCTCTAGATGAGCCATAACTGGCCCTCAAGGGTGGTTTAAACCCTTTAGGTCAGTAGGGCAAGGCTCTAAATAGCCCATCACCCCTCATTTGTACATCATCGATTGGAATCAACAATCAACCATCAACAAAGCTCTCGACCATTCTCTCAAACTCAATCACTTGTCCAACACTCTTAAAACCTCTCTTCTTGTACCTAAGTGTCTTCAATAGGCAAAAACTATTCATAAAGGCTTAATTGGTGCTTCTTTGATAGTAAAATAGCCCAAGTGTCACACGTTTGGTTGTTGCTAACAATAACCACGTGACAACGTGTTGGTAAAAGTAACATTTTACTAATGCATAGACGTCACTAAATATTAACTTTTAGCAATACGTTATTTGTCACTATTTTTCTTATACAGTGACACTGGCATTTTCTTATTGAAAGTTATGTTTTAGCAACATATAAGACTGTTACTAAATGTGGATCAATGGTTATTGCAAGTATCTTTTGCAACATATTTAAGCGTCGATAAAATTAATAATTTGTGCCACTATAAAATTTCGAATGTTTTTTTTAAATACAATTTACTAACGTTAACCTCGGTAAAAGTATTTTATTAATTATAAAAATAATACACAATTTAATATATAAACCTATTAAAAAATTTAAAATATATAATCTTTTGAGCAAATCAAGAATCAACTAATCAATTTGTATTTAAACCAAAATTTATAATTGAAGATAAATATTCCCAATATCACAGATTATCATTGAAACAAAATGAAATAATACTAACTTGCTATAAGTTATCAACTTCGATAATATGAACAAATATAGTAACTTTTCTAGTCGAAGCTAAAATTATTTGCTATAAATCATTAAAACCACCCTATACGATTTTCAAAGTGAGGAGAAGAAACATAAATAGAGTTGCTGCACGACCAGTAAAAAATTATTTTACCAAATTTTCTATTTTTCATGAAAGTAATATAAGGAAAGATTGAAAACTATCTCTAAATTCTTAAACTTAACTTCAATTTTAGGGATTTTGTACAAAGGTTCTCAATTCTTTATCATCTTATCTTCAATATAGAAGAAGTATTTTTCAACAAATAAAGAAACTAACTGGCATTAATCTAAATAACCAAACCCATATGTTCTTGAAATAAGAAATTAAAACTTGTTGAGTTCATAAATTAAGTTCTTGATGAAAAATTGATTGGCTAAATATACTAACAAAATACATACTAATTGATGAAAATTGCACACAAAAATAACTTGAAAATGAGTAGGTTCTCTAAAAATAAGTTGCTTCCAATTTGTTGATAGGTAGAAACCTATCGAAAAGATGCTTCTAGTGTATTAATTGATGGAAATTTCACATAAAAGTATCTGAAAATGAATGGTTCTCTAAAAACAAGTGCCTTGTGGTCAGACTAGAATCATCAAAGAGTTGCGTGAGTTTGAAAATCGGGGTTAAATGTGTACTAATTGATAGAAATTTCACACAAAAATCACTTGAAAATGAGTAGGTTCTCTTGGAAACAAATACATTGTGGGTTTATTTCAACCTATTCGCTACCCGTGATGTATGAGTTCCAAAATGAGTGGGTTCGACAATACCTTCATTCACCGATTGTCTGTTCACAGCAGGGAGGTTGTTCGCCGGTGGTCTGTTCGCAACAAGTGTTCATTCGCCAATGGTATATTGGCAGCGGGGTGTTCCGTTTTTAGCAAGGAGTTCTGTCTTCGTGCAGCAGGTTGTTCGTCCCATGGGTTCACAACAGGTTCTTCGCGGCGGTGAGTAGTAGCGTCCATTTCCGACGGTGAATAAAAACCTCCGTTCGTCCCGACGTGATGCATGAGTTAAGAGGGAGGAAAGGAATATGATGTCGAAAAACTGAGGGAAAGAAGAGAGGGAAAAAGCCACAAATTTGTACTATTTTTTTTTTAATAATAATATATATATATTTAGTGACATCTTAATATGTAGTTAAAATATTTTAATGGTTTAGTGGCGTTAGTGGGTGCATTGCAAATTCTTTTAATGATGCAAATTTAAGATATATGTTGCTAATAATGAACTTTTTGTGACATTTTTGCAAAATGTTGCTATAAATTGACCTTTAGTGACAAAATTTGCACACGCTACTAAAAATTTGTCACAAAAACTCTCTTTTCTTATAGTGATTAGTGATTTAAGACAAACTATTAGAAGTGTAGTTGTAAAGATCTTTGAGTCAACTAACTCTAGTTAAGTTCTCTTTTGTATTATCTAGTTTGAGAGTGAGATTAAAGAGTACGAGTAGTATAAAAAAAGTTGTGATTGAGATCGATGAGATAATTATTGTGTGATTGTAACAATTTTTCACATAATTGATTTCTTTCAGGTGGGTCATTATTTTTCTCCGATTTTCACATAAATTTTTTGTGTTTCCTAATTTTATTGCTTTCTTATAATTTCTTAGTTGTTTTTCTTTTTATTCCTACAATAATATTGGAGATTTTCCCACAATATAAACATGCTATTATATTTCATATTGGGCATAGTCAATATCACTTAGATTTATGTTATTTATGCTTCTTTTATGCACCAAACCGTAACACACAAAAAGATGCAAGGTAAAAATATGACAGAAATACCATAAAATTACATGAATTCTAGGAAATATATCAGCTGAATCTTGATCGAAATTCATATTCAAGTGGTCGGAATTATACTTTCAAATGGCCATTTCTACCAATTTTTCAGAACAAATAATTTCTTCCAAGTCCCAATGACTTGTTTTTTGTTTCTAAAAACGGTAAAAAAAATTAAAAAAAAATGATAAAAGTGTAGAATAGGTGAGTTTGTTACAAAACCTGTTCAAAGTTAGAAACTGTTAGAAATGTGGACTTTTGAAGTGGTGGGGTACGAACTTTCTCTATCACAACAGATGAAAAATGTGAGTTTTGACTTTTAAATTACATTAAACTCAAAGCTGTTAATTATTGAAATTGGTGTACGCTAAAGGTAGGTGAAATTTTTGGTAGAGCAACGATTCAAGTATCGAGGTTTATACGTTGATTCCAACCTTTCAATTTTATGGATATATTAATAATTATTTTTCGATTAAGTTATAGATTTTGTCGTATTGAAAATACTAGGGGATTTTTGTTGATGTTTATGGATATTTATAAAACATATTCAATATATTCATTATTTGGTAAAATTGATGTCGAGCCCTATCATTTATAAATGCGTTCGCAATTCAGATTCTATTTTATGTTTTCAAATTCACTGGAATCAGTGAATATGTGTTTGGCAGACAATTCGAATTCTATTTTCGAAAATTTTGTGATTCAAAACAGTGTAAATTCTGAAATATTTATTATGTAATATATTATAAATTAGATTAAATTCCAAATTCAATCTCTATGGTTTGGATAAAATTAAAAGTTAATTCATATGATTTTAAAATTTAAATTTTAGTTCCTATGTTTTAATAGAACTTCACATATAGTCTCGATGCTTTGTTAAATCCTTTTAAATAATCCCTACCTAGAACTATTTATGAATCTTTTATCAAACCATATGGGGTAAATTCTAATTAATCATAAAGACCTAAATTCTAACTTCTTCCAAACTATAAGGACAAAAGATTTTCAATTTATCCTATAACTTATATATTATAACAAATAATTTTACAGTTTTTTTAACATAAACTATGTTTATAAATAAATTATTAATAGTTTATTATCAACTAATATTTAGTGGATAACTACAACTAGTTTGCAATTGTTTAAATTCTACCAAATAGATATTTGAAAATACGAAATATAACCATATTTTTATTTAACCTATTGTTTTTAAATTCTCTACCAAATACGCTTTTAAGAGTTAATTTTATCGGGACTAAAAAAAATACACATTTCACAATTGGCGCAATAAAAGAATGAAAAATAATACAGATGATGTTATAAAAACTTATTTCTGAGGGGTATGGTTATTTTTGCGAACCAAAAATATTTTGAATAAAAGGTAGGAATTTTTCTATTAATTTGGTTCATATAGTTTGGATTTAATTTCAATTTGGCTATGTAATTCATTACAACATTTTTTTACTAGGTCAAACTTCACAACTTATCCTTACAGGTTAGCATGGTCTACTTTTTTTTTTTTTTTTTTGAGACAAAAGTATTTTGTAGTTGGTTGCATCAGCATTCAGTAAAAAGATGATTTTAACCACTGTATTATGACCAAATAAAAACCCAGTCAAACTTTTTTTCCCCTTTTGTTTTCAACCAGTCAAAATTTGTTTTATTTTTTTGTTTCAGTTCAACTATCGTCATGGTAGAAGATGGAATTGTTAGCGAAGCTAATTGATGTTTTATTTATTGAAGTATAAAAAATAATTTAGATTGATAATTTGTCCAACAAATATTAACCATAAATTTTACTATAGAAATAAAAAATAATACAAAAGAGAAAATGAAAGGGAAGGGGTAATTGTCATGAATAATACAAATAGTTTTTTACTTTTCTCAATTAACAATTTCTTTTTTGCCTATTGTTTTAAACGATTGTTGTTGTATGTCATCTTAGTCGGGATCTATATGAAGATCAAGATAAAAGAATTTAACTACTTGAACGGTTGATTTTGTATTGTCTTAATGATAAATCGTGACCAAGATAAAAGTTGAGAAAGAACGAGATAAAGAAAATCGAATGAGTGCGAGCAATTTCTCGAAGAGAGAAGTCTAAAAAGAGGAAAAGCCTCGATAAGTTTTCCTTTTTTATTGTTGAATAGATAGTTGAGTGGAGAAACAAATTATGTGGCAAATTTGTAGACTCAAAATCTAAATTGTAGTGTATATTGTCTTTATCAAGAATTGTGTTATGTATTACTCAACATAATTTTGTTTTGATTTGTCCTTTTGGAATTGACTCGGATGGTTCTTGATAGTATCTTCAATGTTATCGTTTTTGATTTGGAGGTTTCTTGTTTCTTCTTCTTTCATTTTTTCTCTCATTTTTTTCCTTTCTCAACCGTCATCTTGACTTGAAATTTCATTGAAAAATAGAGAATTAATAGTGCAAGCGTGCCAAAGAAGAA
The DNA here is from genome assembly GCF_027475165.1 of Benincasa hispida. Classification (NCBI taxonomy): domain Eukaryota; kingdom Viridiplantae; phylum Streptophyta; class Magnoliopsida; order Cucurbitales; family Cucurbitaceae; genus Benincasa; species Benincasa hispida. The sequence continues at coordinate 5,452,430 of NC_143480.1, forward strand.
GTTGAAGATTTTATTTTGGTCTCAATATCGATCTGGATCAAGATTACACCAACCATTTAAACAATGGGCGAAAATTAAATATGTTTTATTTGTGAAATGTGATTTTTTTGTGTGTGTGTGTTATCTCGGTATTATTGGAGATATTAAATAATGTTTTATCCACAAAATTACTATAAAATAGGTCCAAAATAGTAATGAAATTTTATATAGAAATAGGAAATAATATAAAAATGAAGGGGAAGGGAGACAGTCTGCCGAGATCCCATCTGCATTTTTCATGTCTTAATATCTTCTTCTTCACACACCCCTCAAGTGTTCTGAAACTCTGAACCAACCTTCTCTCTCAGCTCTCTCTCTCTCTCTCTCTTCCTTCAATGCTTTAATGGCGTCGTAATCACTTTCTCTGTCTCATTCCCCTATTTAACTCTCTTTCTCTTCTGCACTTTGCTTCAGATTCCTTTCGCTGGAAGTAATTATGAATTCCGTTTTGGCTTTCCTTTCGCCACTGCTTCCGTTTGCGGCCTCTCTTCTGTTTCTGCTCCTCTTTCTCGAGCAGATCTCTTATTTGAAGAAGAAACGCTCTGTTCCTGGTCCTCCTCTCGTTGTGCCCTTCGTCGGCAACGCAATTCCTCTCGTCCGAAACCCTGCTCGTTTCTGGGAAATTCAGGCTTCTTTAGCTAAATCCTCCGGAGTTGGTTTCTCCGTCAACTACATCGCCGGAAACTTCATCGTCTTCATTCGCGACACTGAACTCTCTCACAAGATTTTCGCCAATGTGCGTTCCGATGCTATGAATCTCGTCGGACACCCCTTCGGGAAGAAGCTATTTGGCGAGGATAATCTGATTTATATGTTGGGGCAAAAGCATAAGGATCTCCGCCGTCGAATCGCTCCTAATTTCACGCCTAAAGCGCTCTGCACCTACACCGCGCTTCAGCAGATCATTATTCTGAAGCACTTGAAGCTTTGGGATCAAAAGTCGTCGGAATCCTCGCCGAAGCCGATTCCCTTGAGGTTTTTGGCTCGAGATCTTAACCTCGAAACCTCTCAGATGGTGTTCGTTGGGCCGTATTTAGGCGAAAAGGTTCGCGAGAAGTTCAGAGTCGATTACAACATCTTCAATGTTGGCCTGATGAAACTTCCGATCGATTTGCCTGGAACAGGTTTCAGAAACGCGAAACTCGCCGTTGACCGGCTGGTGGAGGTCCTTGCCGACTGTGCAGAGAAGAGCAAGACGAAGATGAAGAGAGAAGAAGAGCCGACGTGTTTGATTGACTTTTGGATGCAGGACACCGTAAAAGAACTCGAGGCTGCAGCAGCGGCCGGCGAGCCAGAGCCCGTTCACACCAGTAACTTCGAGCTCGGCCTTTATCTCTTCGATTTCCTCTTCGCCGCTCAAGACGCTTCCACTTCGTCGCTTCTGTGGGCCGTCAGTCTCCTGGACTCGCATCCGGAGGTGGTGGCCAAAGTTCGGGAAGAAGTCAAATCCATCTGGTCGCCGGAATCGGATTCACTGATCTCAGCGGAGCAGCTTCTGGAAATGAAGTACACTCAGGCAGTAGCACGTGAAGTGGTCCGTTACCGCGCTCCGGCAACGGTAGTGCCGCACGTGGCGGCGGCGGAGTTCCCGTTGACGGATACATACACGATCCCAAAAGGCGCAATTGTGTTTCCATCTGCATACGAGTCAAGCTTCCAGGGATTCGTAGAACCGGAGCGGTTCGACCCGGAACGGTTCTCGGAGGGAAGGCAAGAAGACCGAATTTTCAAAAGGAACTTTCTGGCATTCGGTGCTGGGTCCCACCAGTGTGTTGGGCAACGGTACGCGCTCAACCAACTGGTGCTCTTCATCGCAATGTTTTGTACGTTGCTTGATTTCAAGAGGCACAGATCCGACGGCTGTGATGAAATCGCCTTCAATCCCACCATCTGTCCCAAAGATGACTGCATGGTCTCCATATCCAGGCGGTGCCCTCGATTTCCCAATCTTTCGCTTGAATAATTTTTCCAAATTCCCAAATTGCCCTTTTCCTCTTTCTTTCTTTTCTTTTTTTTTTCCTATTTGAATCTGGGTGGAAAAACGGACGGCTGGGATTCTTTGTGTGTGTGTGTGTGTAGGGGGGGGGGGGGGGGGTGTTGGAAATGTGTGTGTTTTTGTTGATTTGATTATTGGAGCTTTCGATTAGAGAGAAAAAAAAAAAGATTTGTGTTTTGAATATTTAAAAGGAAAATGCTGTTCTGGCGATGACTTGTCCTTTCTAATAAACAAATCAGCATCACGTGGATGGGCCGGCCGTCTGTCCATCCGCTTATCTGATTGTAATTTTCTTTTAATTATTAATAATCCACTTATCTTATTCTAATAGTTTTATATCTGAATAATTATTTTAAATCATAAACCTATAGTCAAATGACACTATCTGATCCTATCTGTCACGATCTTGATAGAAGTCTGTCATGTTTTACCATTAATAGATAGTAATATTTTACTATTTTTATATTTTAGACTAGATATATCATAATATGCTCACAATTTTGAATTTTGGATACATATCTATAAAGCATGGTGTTAGTTGTAATTACACTTTTAAACTTTTAATGATAAAAATTGAGTCATCAAATTTTTGGAAGTATTAAAATGGTAGACTTTTTAAACTTTAAAAATTTGACTCCGAAATGATAAAAATTGAACTTCAAATTTATAAAATTGTTATAATTTTTACAACTATGTAAGTTTGAGGGTCTAGAAGTTTCAATTTTTGTAATTACTATCGTATTTTAGAGGAGATTTTTGTAATGGACTAAAAATAATATATTTTTTTATAAGGAAATGTATCACTTATTTCTGATTCAAACTGTTATTTAAAAAGCAAATATTCTAAATGAAACATTGAAATAATTTTGTGTGGTGTTCTTGGTTCTTGTTCATTTTTCTTTGCATGGGAATTCCGACATTGCTTTTTAAGTATCAGATCAGTTGGTTAGAGCCTAGAGTATAATTTTGACAATATTTGTTTGTGGGACCCTCTCAAATGGGATGGGGTGGAATTTGGAAAAGTCATTTTCGAAAAAAATTTCAATATTATTGAACATTTATTCGTTTGTCACGTCAACATCTTTTAAAAAACGAGACATTTAATGACGTGGGGTTCATTCTATATAGATATGCGGTGAACAAATGGAATTTGGTACTTTAGAACTAGAAAATTTTCCATAATTTTCACTCAACAGCTATATTTACCATTTTTAATGAAGCCTTTTACTCATCATGATTCTCATTTTATGAGAAAGAAGAAGAAGGGAAAAAAAAAAAAAAAAAACTAACATGTTTCTTGTTTTAATCGATCACATGATTGTCAAATAAGTTGGGTTTCTTTAAATATAATATCATATGTTTGTCTTTTGTTTGAATGGGAAAGGCGGGTAATTTTATTTCAAGTCTTCTGATAAGCAATTCTCATGAATGTAGCAAGGAGAAAATTGAATTTTGTGTTTGATTTTTAACTTAATTTTGTGTAGATTAGTAGATTTTATTTCTAATGTAAAAAAAAAAAAAAAAAAAAAAATCAATATCTATTAGATACAAATTTAAGAATTATATAATCCCTTAAAAACGAAATTGAAAGTTTAAGGAATTATTATACAATTTAGAAATATTTCTTTATTCTAGTACGCTAAGAAAAAGTTATGAAATCACTACGCTCAATGTTAGGAGATCGACCAAAGGAGAATATCATATCTATATAAAAGAATCAAGGTTCGTTAACTTTTCAAAATATAACCTTTCGTCCCTCCTATTGAAAAGGCACAACATAGTTTTGCACTACTAATAAGCAACTTAAAAGTCATTCATAAAATCCTATTTAGTTTTGTTAGCTTTTGTCACTATTAGTCAACTAAATAGGTTACGTCCAACGGTATCCTCATACACAATTAAGGTGAAGTTTTGTTTGATAGGATTTTAAACTAGATTGAAAATAATCCTAAAATTATGATTACTAAAAACCTATTGTAAATAAAATTAAAATTTAGAGACATGTTAGACATTTTTAACTTAACAAACGAAATATAAACAAATTCAAGATTAAACTTTCTAGGTAAAAAGAAGTAGGACCGTGTATTGTTTTTTTTAGCTTCCTTTGATTTTTTTTTTTCTGTTTTTCTTTTTTGTCTGTTTTGCTATATGTAAAAACGTTTCTACGCTATTACTTATTTATAATGTTTTGTCAACTTATATGTACGAGCATCATCATTGGGAGGTTGTTGGTTGTCCAAACCATTTCAAATTATATTAAGGATATGTATAGTCAGCTATAGTCCGCTATTACCTTATTAATTGAAAGACACATGTAATGCACATGTCTTAAAATTTCCATGAACTAAATTTTATAACAAAATTTAATTTTGATTGAATTTAATTACCAAATGTTTATTACGAAATTAAGTAATTAAAGAAAATAGTATCTAAAACTATGTTTCATTGTTTTAAGTTAATTTACAATGTAAATGAAATGTTTTTGGAGGGTAAAAAACTTCAAGACAAATTTTTTTATGGAAAAATCAGATTTTCAAATATATGTTTATAGTTAAGTTTAAATTTTAAATATTTTGACATGAAATTTAAAAGTATATAAAGATAGAAAAAAAATTATATATATATATATATTGAATGAATAAAATTAAAATACATTCATTGGAATAAAAGTTTAAATTTGGATAACAAAACCTTATTTTGACATAATTCTTAAAATTCAAATTTTCTTGAAAAGCTTTAATCTTTTTGTTAAGGAACCATCACTTTGACATTTTGAAAATGAAATTTGGACCAATGAAAAATAAAATGATTTGTATTTTATTTATTCCACGAAATGATGTGTATATCATGTATGAAATGGTATGCATGAGTTCTCAATTGAAAAAGTAATACCGAAAAAAATAAACGATACAAAAACTAAAATCGAATAAATAACGAAAACAAAAATAAAACAAAAGGTTGAACACTAAATTACTTCTTTTGAAAAAATAAATAAAAGATACAAAATTTTTGTTTCCGTTATTGTGATTGTGGGAGTGAAATAAAATTGAAAAGTAGCCACGCGTTTCTTCATTTTAGGTATTCCTTTTCAACTTGAAAAGTCTTCTCTTTTCTTTCTTCCTTTTGATGTTGAGTTAAGTTGAGAGCAAGTATCCAGGAATTCTGTTAATTTCGAGTAATTTAAGGTTGCATTTCTACTAAAAATTAGTCGTTGTTCCATACCAAGACAATCATTGGAGTCTGGTGCAACTCATGTAGAGTGAATAATTATTTCCGGAACAATGTTTACATAAGATCTTGAGTTTTTTTTTTTTTTTTTTTTTTTTGTTATTTCAATTTATAAGCCTTATTATACCATTTGGATTAATTTTTCTTTCAAATATTATTAATATATACAATGTGTGTATTATAATTAATGTATCTAGTTGAAGTGTAATCAATTTGCTAGTGTTATTCAGTTCTTACACATTATTTCTTTCAACAGAAGAAATTATATGAACTCATATACGAAACAAGGTACAACAATTGGATACAAAATATAGTCTCGAATCAAAGTGTTTAGCTCTTTTTTTAGAATTATTACAAGTTATTTGTATGTTGTTATAAAATATTTACCTGGTTTAATACTCAACCTTTGAATTTTGAGATAATATATTGAATTTTTTTAAAAAAGGGGAAAAAATAGCGAAATTAGGGTTGGTATTTACAACTACATCTCAGTGCAAAAAATGACCCTTTTTTAAACCTAAGATATAAAATGTGGTTGAAGAGCTGATGCTTTGAAAGTTTTTCACATGGGATTATAATATATAGTATATGATTTACAACAAAAAGAATCTTAAATGCGGATGGATGCATGTTTAATTTGCTCAATCTGCATTTGTTGCTAAGACTTTATCCTATTGCAATACTTTCTAATAACACACCCACTAACCGTTGTAATTGATATGTATGATAACGTTTTGCTTCCAACAATTATGTGACTGTTTGTAATCTATATACAATTACAACAATTGTCAATAATGATATATTTACCGACTGCAACAAAATGTCTATTGCAGGCGCTTTAGTATCAACATTTATAATAAATATTGTAATAGAGTATATTCTAACAATTATGTTACAACGTTATGGATAATGTTGCAGTTATATAATTCTATTGCAACGATTTTAGTATCATATACCAAAATCATTGCATGCATGCATATTGCAACAATCTTTTTGCGACGATATAGAAAGTGATGTAAGCTTGTAGACAATTGCAACAATTTTCTATTGATATATTTATAAATGGTTGCAAATATGCCTATTGCAATGCATAAGTTGGAACATTTGTATTCATTGTTGCAATAGCAACAATTAAATTGCAACACATGTTGCTTATTAAAATACAGTTACAAGAAATATTGAATATTAGTTTTATCTTTAATCAATAATTTATTCAATCATGTATATGTACCTATTAAATTTAACTTATTACACATTAAAAATTTTCAAAGCGTATGCTACATTGAACAAGAAATTTGACTTTTTTCGACAGACGAAACTGTTGGAAGAAGTCAAAAAACCATCGAAAAAACCTTTTTTGATGGAATTTTGACCGTCAATATTTTAGCATCGAAAAAACCAACTGTGGCCTATTTTTAACATTGAGAGAATTTACTTTTTTCCGACATGACCTATTTTAGCATAAAAAAAGTAAAAAAATTCATGAAATTACAGTTTTTTCCGATGCCTGTACCGTCAGATCATATATTTAGGCATCGAGAATATCTTTTTTTCTTTATTTACTAAATATTATTTTTTTTACAAATATCCTATTTGTTTGAATTTTACAAATATCAAATAAACTAAAATAAAACCGATAAAATTAGTTAGCTGTCTACAATATTAAATAATATCTAATAAACATGTTTGAATCTTACAAATTTATTAAATAAACAACTACTAATAAGATTCATCATAAATATTACATAATATCCATAAATTCTTAATCCCGAAATAACATTACATAATATCTACAAAAGTACTTATAAAATACAATTCTACAACCTAACTTAGCTCGTCGGGAGATGCATCTTCAACATAAATCTTGAGATACCTACAAAATACAAATTTAAATAGTTTTAATACTCAATATACCATGTAATAATCTTAAAATGAATATAAAATTTAGAACTCAACTTAAGAACATTAACAAATTGAAACAAACCAATTCATATTTACACATTTCAATCTCAAATTCAATATAGAACTTAAAACCCAACTTAAACTTAAACATAATTATACACTACCCTTATACAAACTTTTAACCCACACCCTCTCCTGGCTCAAGAGGGGTTTTGGTTATAGTTGAATTATGACTTATTTTTCATTAGAGAGATCAATGGTACTTAAGGAGTTAGATATAACTATAGAAGCAAAATGGTAATTTTGGCCCAGTTGTACTTACGAGCAATTTATATCCAATGGAGATAGAAATATATCTGTATTGCGAAGAATGCAACTGTCGGTCTTTATTAGAGTGATTGACAATTAATGGATGTTGAATAATTTAAGTTTAATTAATTATTCAAGTACCATTGAAGTTTCAATCTATAGATGCATAAGATCCTCTCTGTAGCTCAACTGAGATTATTGAGAATTAATTTTGGATTAATTTGAATTATTCAAATTAATGGAGGGATGATATAATTAATTCAAATCAATTATATGTGATATAATTAACATAATATATTCGATACATTATAGTATAAAGTTTATTTTGAGAGGAATTAGATATTTGAATATGATTCAAATATTAGTTATATGGATTGCATAATTTTTGTTCTGTAAAGTTTGTATTCAGTGATAAAATTGAAATTGAGACGATCACCGCTTCCGCTGTGGACCTTAGGGTTCCTTCAAACCCAACATAAGAATATTAACAAAGTCAAACCCTTACTTGAACCACAAACTCAATATAACATGTATCCATCTTAAAATTACTCTCAAGCTCAATATAAAACTTAAAACTCAATTTAAAATATTAACAAACTCAATATACCATACACTAACTATATTTTACATAACTATACGCTTATGTTGTTACTATAACTACAAGATAACAACATACATACACAGTCTTTGAATTAGTTTACTACCAAAGTTGAAGAGCTCATACATAACTCGATTTATCTCCTTGTGATTCCATGAGTTGTAAGACCATGACTTTTATATCATCCATCTCAGTTTGTCTTCTTTCTTCCATTTCGTCCAATCTAGCCAATGTAACCTTTAAGGATTGTATCTCTTGTTTTTGCTCCTCTATAACTTTTAAGGAGGATGCACTCGATAATGATGTATCTTTCTTGATTTTTTTTAGGCTTCGATGTCCTACCAAGGCTACTCCTATGCCCAACACTTGCTTGCATATTTCTTCTCCCAATATTGGTTCAGATCCTTCTTGGGTGGAAGCTTCTCTCAACTTGACCATTTGACTCTACATCAATAATTTAAATAAATAATTATATGACAATTGCATATAAATAAAGTTACATTGAGGAATAAAATTTTACATATGCATCATTAGCGGCCTGATTAACAAACGAATTGTCACTCTTAGAGTGTATATACTTAAACAAGTCTACTAGGCCCATTGCTTAACCGCCGGGTCCTTTCTGGAAAACAATTTACATAGAAGATATTAATAATATTTTCTTACAAATCAAATATAGAAATACTTTTATTTCTACAATGGATTCTCATATGCGTATGAAAATCTTAAAACCAGTTGTACGAATGAACTTTAGAGTCGACCGATTCTTTTGATTAGTCTTCGCCACTTTCTAATAAAATGAGAAATTAATGGGGAATGAGTAAGTGCAATGTAAGTAAACCAAAAGAAACACAAAAGTTCTTACTTTCCATTCAGTAGATTCAACTTAGTACATAAAAAGTATCAATGTTCGATGGCATTTATAAGTCAATCAGGTGGGTGTGTTTGTGCCTCTTTAGAACTTGCATATTTTTTTATAATATTTGTATAGTTCCAACCTATACTCTTTAAACATATTTTTTTATCTGTACATTGATTAAATCATTGACTAGTTGGTTGGACAAGTCAAACTGGAAATGGTTCTGAATTTTAAAAAAAAAAAAAAAACCAATATCCACATACGCATATATATATATATATATATAAAATTTGTTAAGTATCAAATAACCATCTTACCATTAATCAACTTTAATAGGCTCTCTAGATTCTATTGGTACCTCTCTCCATGTCCCATAATGAATAGAAAATGGTTCCCAAACGTTGGTACCAATAGCATTGCTAAACCTTGTTGCATTATCACAAATTAGTTTCTCCCATACAAGATTGGTTTCTCCCATACAAGATTGATCTCGATAGGAATTTTTCCAAATGCTTGGGCATGTTTATCCAAATCAATATTCCGAGAGTACCACGTGTCATCCTTAGTCATAGAATTAGACTCTGAAGAAATTATATGTCAGTTTACACATTGGTTTAAATATAAATTATACATCTTTTTATAAAAAGAAAATGTGTATATAGAATAACCTGAATTTTCTCCCATAGAGGATGATGCGCCAATATGCTCGGACTCTATATATTCCATTAATGCCTCCTTATTAGTGTGACCTACCATTGTTCCTGTGCAAATGAAAAACAAATATTATACAACAATACATAAATTGTGAAATGAAAAATAAGATACTTATTTTACATGATTATTCGATATCAAGATGTTCATTGAGACTCAAACTCCTATCAGAAGATGATTGTACATCCTCTTCCTCGTCATTTATGAAGTCACCATCAACTCATTGAATTATCTGTTATTCTATGACTATAGAATCAACATTAACTCTACATAAAATTGATATCGTTCATTGATTCATTGATTGTACAAGGAATACTATTCACAATTTCTAATAACTCAACTTAGTCATTCTCATGTTCTTCTACTTTTGGCATGTCACGCACACGCTTATTTTGGACTACTTGCACCATTTTCTATTTATTACCATATTTGGAATCGCAAATACAAATGAGTTGATTCAATTCCATATAAATATGCTGTGAACAAATGGAATTTGGTACTTTAGAACTAGAATTTTTTCCATAATTTTCACTCAACAGCTATATTTACCATTTTTAATGAAGCCTTTTACTAATCATGATTCTCATTTTACGAGAAAGAAGAAGGGGAAAAGAAAACAGCTAACATGTTTCTTGTTTTAATCGATCACATGATTGTCAAATAAGGTGGGTTTCTTTAAATATAATATCATATGTTTGTCTTTTGTTTGAATGGGAGAGGCGGGTAATTTTATTTCAAGTCTTGTGATAAGCAATTCTCATGCATGTAGCAAGGATAAAATTGAATTTTGTGTTTTATTTTTAATTTAATTTTGTGTAGATGAGTAGATTTTATTCCTAATGTAAAAAAAAAAAAAATTCAGTATCTATTAGTTACAAATTTAAGAATTGCATAATCCCTTAAAAACGAAATTGAAAGTTTAAGGTATTAAAAAATTTAGAAAAGTTTCTTTATTCTAGTATGCTAAGAAAAAGTTATGAAGTCACTACACTCAATGTTAGGAGATCGACCAAAGGAGAATATCATATCTATATAAAAGGATCAAGGTTCATTGACTTTTCAAAGTCTAACCTTTCGTCCCTCCTATTGAAAAGGTACAATATAGTTTTGCACTACCAATAGGCAACTTAAAAGTCATTCATAAGGTCCTATTTAGTTTTGTTAGCTTTTGTCACTTAGTCAACTAAGTAAGTTACGTCCAACGGTATCCTCATACACAATTAAGGTGAAGCTTTATTTGGTGGGATTTTAAACTAGATTGAAAATAACCCTAAAAATATGATATTTAAAAACCTATTGTAAATAAAATTAAAATTCAGAGACATGTTAGACATTTTTAACCTAACGAACAAAATATAAACAAGTTCTAGATTAAACTTGTATTTTTTTTTAAAGAAAAATTGCCCCCTAAATTTTGATTTGCAAATAATCATAAGATAAATTTTTGGTTTTGTCTCTAGCTTTTGTTATATGTGCATATGTCTATGGCCATTATTCAAGTCCTCTACTATTTTTTTTATAGTGTCAATAAAAAGGTCAAGATTTTGATTTTTTTCCAATTAGGCTCCTAAATATTTCTAGGTAAAAAGAAGTACACTACGACTTCTCCCGACGTCACAATTCGTCGGAAAAGTGTGGAAAACGTGTCGAGAGAGCCTCTCCCGACGAATAAAGGGTCGTCGGGAGTTTGGTCGGGAGAAACCCATTGGGAGAGGAAATCTCGACGGTTGTTCTATACGTCCGGAGTTCCAGAACTCCCGACGGTTTTATTTAATGCGTCGGGAGTTCATTCATTAGTTGAAAATTGTCTATCGAATATTTTTAGTCTATCGTTTGTAATTTTTTAAAATTTGATCTGAATAATCTGTAAAACATAATAAACCAAATCAAGATTCACATAATTAAACAACGAAAATGAAGTCCATATTATAACAAGTAAATAAAAAATTACAATATCCAAATGAAGTCGATACTAGAAGTTCATAAAAATTCATATCACAAATACATAAAAGAAATAAAATCAAAATAACGTCTAGAACACGTCTGGAACACAACATCTTCAACAATTGTCCCAGCTCATCTCCGAACAGTATTCTACAATAAAACAAAAACATTCAAATGTTATATCGGTAAACATCCACAACACGTTCAAACTTCAATACGGGTGGTAATGAAACTCTACCCACCCCCCATGACAAACATGTAACCTCCCGATCATAAAAAAACACACAAAACGAGTAAACAATGACCAACACACATAAAACTCAAACTTTGTCCCCAAAATGGTTTAACCTAATGTCAACCCTCCCCCAACAACACATTAAACTTCGTAAATATTCATAAACACACAAGAACAACACACATAAAACTCAAACTTTGTCCCCAAAATGGTTTAACCCAATCTCAACCCCTGCCCCCCACCACAGCATATTAAACTTCGTAAACATTCATAAATACACAAGAACTCCGAGTTCAAGGACAAGACGGGTGTAATGAAACTCTACCCACCCCTCACGACAAAACAACAAAAAACACATCAAAATCCAGTTGTTTTAGCTAACATAACTGCAGGATAGCCAACAATTCTTTATCATAAAGCTACTTAAGACATAACTACTTTGCTACCATAACTGCAGGATAGCAACATATTAGACAACTAAATAATGTAGTAATCATACCTAATTTGATGGATCTCCTCTCTGTGATCATATCATGTCTTCAATCATTTTTTTCATTTCTTCCATTTGTCTTACATGATTCTCTTTCATTTGTTTCTGAACGTCTTCAAGTTCCTTAATCTTCGACTGAGACTGTTGGAAATTGGCTCTCAATTCCTTCATTCCCATCTCCGTTCTTTGAGTAGATGACGAGCTTGATGAGATACTACTCCTTCTTGACTTAGGCTTAGGGCCCCAACCTAGGCCTTTTGAATATCCGGGTCGTCTACCCACAACCGTCTCACATATTTCATTCCCTGTTAGTGGTTGAGAATCTTCTAGAGTAAGGCTGGATTGTAATTCCAACATTTGATGCTAGACACATTAATTAAATGGGTAAGAATGAGCGACTAAAGTTAAAAATGAAAAACAACACGATAGTAAAGCAAAAAATGTTACATGTGCATTTTCAACTGCCTTGTTCACAAACTTGCCACCTTTAGAGTGTGTTTCCTTAAATAGGTCAACACGTCTTATTTCTCGACCTTCCTTTGCCTGCAACTCTGTCTGAATTTGCAGGAATGACTTCGATCCACCTACGTGGTCGAACGGTAATTTCTCTCTATTCTTCCTGTTTTTTATAGACATTTCCTACATTTCAACAAAAAAAAAAATATATGTCAATAGTGTGATATATTAGTAAATGCAGCAAATGATACACGCCCTAAATATTCTACCTGAAACGCTTCACTCTCAAAGCGATCACACAAAAAGTACCAATCTCCTGCCCTATTTTTAAACCAGCTAGGCAAGTTGGCACGTGCTTGCTGAGAATCTCCACATTTTCTATAATGTCTGTGCAAATCTGCTCTAAATTCTTTGAAGGAGTTTTGCATTTGATGTTCTATAAAACGGTTAAGCCATTGACTGGACAAATCAAGTTCGAAATGAGGCTACAAAAGAATGAAGGCAGAATTAGCATAGACGATGTTCATGACTGTAAAAGAATAAACTTATAATTACTTACCAATAGTTGACTCTTAGTCAATTTTATAAACTCGTTTGGAACCTCAGCAAAAGTTACTGGAAATGTAGATCTCATGGCGACGCCGATCACATTACTAAATCGTACCGAATGTTGAGATATCGGTTTCGTCTCCCCCTCATTTATCACAATTATAATTTTGCCATGTTTTTGGACGTATTTTTCTAACTCGATGTTCTGCGAATGCTCGCGTTTCCTACGAGTGGATGCTGAGCTACTATCTAAGGAATAAAAAATTTAAAATAGTTTATGATGTATTTCAATTAAAGAATATATTTCAAAATATATTAACCTGAAGTATCACCTACAGAAGATACCGTGTTGCCTAGATATATCTCCTGGAATTCTTCATCAGCCTCCTGTTACCTATTAGGGGTTGACATTGTATCTATACAAATACAAAAAAGACAAAACAATATTAAATTAACAATAAATACGTGTAACCTAGAAAAAAAGAGAATTGAGTAGATACATCTTTACTCATCATCATAATCTAATTCAAATTATTCATCAGCACTTGAACTGTTATTGGGAGATAATTGTTCTTCATCATCATCGTTTATGAAGTCATGATCACCATGTATAATAATTGGTCTTTCCATAACTATAGGATCAATGTCAACTCTGCATAAAGTAACCTCCTCAATGGTTTCATCCACTCGGACTCCACCAACAATTTCTAGTAAATCTGATTGTGCATTTTCAACATCATCCACTTCTAGTACATTCCATATTTGTTTATTTTAGACTACTTGAACAACTTTTGAATTGCTATCATATTTGATGTCATTACTGTAAAATACTTGTTGTGCTTGGATAGCAAAGATGAAAGGCTCATCGACATACCAAAAGTGTGATGTATTGATCGATTTGTATCCTAAATCTATATGTATCCTATTACTTTTGTTGTTATCTGTGTCAAACCATCTACACTTCAACAAGAAAACACGTCTTGTGTTCGCATATTGGAAATCTAATACTTCGTCTACAACACCGTAGAAATTGTTAACCACACTTGCGTTCTCACTAATCTCCCCAGCCACTAGGACTCCACTATTTTGTGTAGCTCGATGATTATCACGCTCTACAGTGTGAAACCGTACCCCATTAACAATGCATCCATTGTAAGAGCGCACCTCAGACGAAGGTCCCATTGCAAGTGAAAAGAAATCATCAGAGATATCTTCTCTCTCGCGCCGTTGTAGAACCTGATAATTAATTATACATTAAAAATGACTATGAAAAATGAATCATCCCTCAACTGTTGCCTATAAAATGACTATGTATACCTAAGATTTGAACCAATCGGGAAATTTACGTTGATGTTTTATATATAAGTCAGAGGCGCTTTGAGCTTCATGATGAATTAACCTCAAATGTTACCTACAAAATTGATCATTTAAATGTTATATCGAAGGAGTTACCCTAGAATTTAGAAAAGGAGAAAGTTTGAAACATACTAGCGATAGTCTGTTATTTCTTTACAATTGTTGAGAATGTACCAATGTGCAATACGCTTTTCCTCCGCTAATAGCGTCCATAAAGTTGACGCTCCTAATGGTCGTACCCTCTACCTAAATAATTCAAATTCACCAAATATCTCGTGATCGGGAATGCTATCATCATTTCGTTCATCTCTATTGAATCTCATTTCAATCCCACTTAGATATCGAGAGCAGAAGTTCCATGATTCATTCATTGCATATGCTTCCGTTATAGACCCCTCGGGATGTGCTTTGTTCCATACAAATTGTTTTAATATTCGTAAACTTCTTTCAATAGGATACATCCAATTGTAACTAACTGGACCCACTACTTTGTTTCATATGGTAGATGAACTACAGGGTATACCATTACATCGAAAAAGGCAGGTGGGAATATTGTCTCCAACTTACAAAGTATGACAATGATGTCTGCTTGTAATCTGTTCAAATCACTTACACATATTTTCTTTGCACATAAGTCGCGAAAGAATGTACACAACTCAACAATAGTAATGGATACATTCTTCGGTAGGTATGCTCGAATACCAATAGGGAGTAGTCTGTGAAGCAACACATGACAGTCGTGTGTTTTCAGCCCCGATATTTTTCCATCTTTGTCATTAACACATCGTGATATGTTAGATACAAATCCATCAGGGAATTTCACTGATTTCAAATACTTACAAAACGAAATCCATTCACCATTTGTTAATGTGTATGGTACGTGTGGTTTTACAAATCTGTTATCGACCTGTATCAAGTATAGGTCATTTCTTATCTTCAAATCTTGTAAGTCTAATCGAGCATTCACTATATCCTTTGTCTTTCCTTCAATATTTAACAATGTGTCCATCAAATTGTCGCATATGTTTTTTTCAATATGCATTACATCCAATTTATGTCGTAACAATAGTCTGAACCAATATGGAAGTTGGAAAAAAAATACTTTTCTTAGTCCAGTTTAGAATTCGTTCCAGTTTAGAATTTGTTTTCTTTTTTTTATCTTGCTTCGATGGATGTTTGCTAAGTATAGAAAAGTTTAGCGTATTTATTTGTTGTAAGATCTCTTCTTCATTCATTACGACCGGTGGAGGTCTACGTTTAACTTTTCCATCATGTTGTCTACTTCGACGCCAACTATGATTCTCTGGAAGATAACGTTGATGTCCTATAAATGATATTTTTCCTCTTATCCCAAAGGACGAGTTATCTTCTTTACATATTGGACATGCTTGATAACCTTTTGTACTCCACCCAGATAAGTCACCATACGCAGGGAAGTCATTAATCGTCCATAATAAGGTAGCATATAGTTGAAAAAACTCACCAATAACAGAATCATAAGTTCGCACACCAATTGTCCAGAACTCTTTCAACTCTTCAATCAACGGTTGCGAGTAAACATCAATTTCCTTTCTAGGAGATTTTGGACCAGGTATGAGCAAAGACATGAAGAAGTTTGTTTCCTTCATGCATTTCTAATGGGGCAAATTATAAGGAATTATCACCACAGGCCACATACTATAAGAAGTGCTCATATTTCCAAACGGATTGAAGCCATCTGAAGCTAATCCCAAACGAACATTTCGGGGATCTAAAGCGAAATGAGGAAATTCATGATCAAAATGTTTCCACCCCTCTGCATCAGCTGGATATCGCAATACATCCTCTGTTTCAAATCGCTTATCTTTATGCCATCTCATGTCAGAAGCGCCTTATTTTGATGCAAACAATCGTTTTAATCTCGGTATCAATGGAAAATGACGCAATACCTTATGTGGTATTTTTTTTACCCTTGCCATCATTAACTTTGTACCGAGACTCACCACAAACGGGGCATTGTTGCAAATTTGCAAACTCTTTCCAATACAATATACAATCATATTTGCAAGCATGAATAGACTCATAACCTAGGCCTAAATCACGCAATTTTCGCTTGGCTTCATAAAAGTAAGTAGGTATAGAGGTGCCAGCTGGAAACGCTGCTTTTAACAATTCCAGCAATATGTCAAACGATTTGTTACTCCAGCCGTTGAGAACTTTGATATGCATCAACTTCACTAAAAAGTTCAAGGACGAAAATTGCGAACAACCAAGGTATAATTCATTACGTGCTTCGGTCATTAAATCCTCGAATAAGTTCGTGGTATCTCTTTCTTGACCATTAAAATACATTTCATTCTCAATCCTTCCTTCATTTGCATTTTCATTTTCAATTGGAACTTGTAAATCGTTTATAAGATTCAATATCTCATTTTCTTCGACAACATTACCCTCTATACTATCTACTTCAACATTTTGTATTGAATGACTTGTATGACTTCTAGATAAGTTTACTGGCTCTCCATGATATACTCATTCACAATCTGAGGGAAATATTTCATATGTTAATAGATGTCATTCTACAATATCTATCTTTTCCCAAATTGAATTCATACAATTCTTGCATGGACATCTTATTCGTCCGGAATTATTAACATTAAACTTTGCCATATCTAAGAACTGGGGTACTCTTTCTCTATACTCCACTGATAACTTATTCCTTAGTTTCCATTCTTTATTCATCCTTAAAAATAAATATTTTCTGACCAACTTGTAATCCAAAACAATATCCTGGATTGGAGGACAAAGAACAAAGTATTTATTAAGCATGAACTTTGATTAAAAATTTCCAAGTTTGTTCAGAGTATTTAAAATTTTAACTAATTTATAATATGGGATTTGACTTTTTTTTTTATTGATAGTGAGTTCCACAATTTTCATTTTTGAAGGCAAAATAAACGCACATTTTGAGACTACTGTTTTTAATCATCTTTACAATATATTTTTAATCTATTTTTTTTTAAGTGCAACTCACTTACTCAATGAAAAATTGTTATGTAACAATTTTTTTTAAAAAATATTAACTATTATTATTATTTACTATCTTATAAAAAAAAGTGATGAATGAAGACTCACATAATCCTTGCACTTTTTTATCTAATAAGTCCCTAAACCGTTTAAATTGTCTAACAACTTTCAAATGTTTTATTTAGTACGTCTCTAAGCTTTCAATTTTGTGTCTAATATAGGGTTTTCATCTATTCAACATCTTTTAAAATTTACAAGCCTATTGGACACAAAATTTAGTTTTATGTCTAGTAGATTCTTTAAACTTTTTTAAAATATCAAATGTGTTATGGACCTATTAAGTACCAAATTGGAGGTTTAAAATTTTATTTTATATTTTTAAGATTTATAGAATTATTAGACACAAACATAGAAACATAAAAAAGTTCATATACTAAATTTGTAATTTAACTTAGATATTCTTTCCTTCTAAAAATAGCACATAGCATCTATGTACTAATTTTCTTTCTCCTTTCAAGGAAAGTTCGAAATGTTAAATCATTCATGCTTGGGCTCCAAATAACCAACATCATATCATTTTTTAGACATAAAGATAGTGTTGTAATCAACTTGAAACTTAAAAGAATGTAATAATGTTTATCTCTAACGAGTTATGACATGTTCGTTATAAAATTACTTTATAGACTTTCAAAGAATTGTAAAACAAATATATGATGCAAAATTGACGAGATCTTAACAAAAACGACACGCACCAATATTGGATGATAAATATGTGCATTAGTTAAAATTTAAAATTTGTATCAAAATTGATATTATTGAAATCTAGTGAAATTGACACAATCTTTCACATTGTATTTTTTTTTATTAGTGGGTTAATTAATTGTAATATTTATCAAAGTTGAAATCTAATTTTATTAAATTAACGTCGACAATAGAAATGGATACAAACATTTGAATGAGCATGATTTGTACAAAAGGATGTGAAATAATGATTTAAATAAATATACAAGAGAAAATAAAATGAAAAGATTACCAGCGACGACGGCTGGCGATTAAAGGCGGCGGCTGAACGAGACGAGGAGACGACGGCGGCAGCAGGCAGTTGATTGCAGCTGTTGACTGAAGGGAGGAGCGGCAGTGAAGGGCGGAGGCGACGGAAAAAGAGGGGAAATGGGAGAGGGAGGGAGAGGGGTGGGGAACGGCGGCGGCGAAGGGGCAACAGCAGTGGGGAAGGAGGGGAAAAATGGGAGAGAGAGGGAGAGGAGTGGGGCGACAGCGACAGAGTAAAAGAGTGGAAAATGGGAGAGGGAGGGAGAAGAGTGGGGGGAGGGCAGCGAACGAACGGCGGCCGCAGCGGGGAAGGAAGGAAAAAATGAAGAGGGAGGGACAGGAGAGGCGCGGGTTAGGGTTAGGGAAGAAATGGGAAAAAATGGGGAAGAAGGGATCTGGTTTAAGCCAGATCCCATCTCCCGACGCTACCCGACGGGCGTCGGGAGTTCCTGGAACTCCCGATGGCTAACACATCCGAGAGGCCTTTATGGCGTCGGGAGAGACGGTCTCTCCCGATAACCAAACTCTCGATGCTCGATTTAGGCATCGAGAGAACTCATTTTTCTTGTAGTACTTTTTGCCGACTGACCTATTTTAGCATCGAAAAAAGTAAAAAAAAAAAAATCATGAAATTACAGATTTTTCGATGCCTGTACCGTCGGGATCATATATTTAGGCATCGATAATATTTTATTTATTTTTTTACTAAATATTATTTTTTTTTTTACAAATATCCTACCTGTTTGAACAAATATCAAATAAACTAAAATAAAACCAATAAAATTAGTTAGATGTCTACAATATTAAATAATATCTACAAAACATTTTTGAATCTTACAAATTTATCAAATAAACAACTACTAATAAGATTTATCTTACACATTACATAATATCCATAAATTCTTAATCCCGAAATAACATTACATAATATCTACAAAAGTACCTATAAAATACAATTCTACAACCTAACTTAGCTCGTCAGGAGATGCATCTTCAACTTAAATCTCGAGATATCTACAAAATACAAATTTAAATAGTTTTAATGCTCAATATCCATGTACTAATTTCAAAATGAATATAAAACTTAGAACTCAACTTAAGAACATTAACAAATTGAAACAAACCAACTCATATTTACACATTTCAATCTCAAATTCAATATAGAACTTAAAACCCAACTTAAACTTAAAATAATTATACACTATCCTCATACAAACTTTAAACTCACACCATCTCTTAGTCCGAGAGAGGTTTTAGTTATAGATGGACTATGGATTATTTTTTATTAGAGGGATTAGTGGTACTTAAGGAGTTAGATATAACTATAGGAGCAAAACGGTAATTTTGGCCCATTTGTACTTACGAGCAATTTGTGAAGGGTTATTGCACTATTGATTAATTATATCCAATGGAGATAAAAATATATCTATAGTGCGAATTAGAGTGATCGACAATTAATGGATGTTGAATAATTTAATTAAAAGAGTTTAATTAATTATTCAAGTACCATTGGTGCTTCAATCTACAGATCCATAAGGTCCCCTCTGTAAGATTATTGAGAATTAATTTTGGATTAATTTGAATTATTCAAATTAATGGAGAAAATTAATTATATATGATATAATTAATTTAAATCAATTATATGTGATATAATTAACATAATATATTCGATACATTATAGTATAAAGTTTATTTTGAGAGGAATTAAATATTTGAATATGATTCAAATATTAATTATATGGATTGGATTCATATAATTAAATTTAGTATAAATTTGATTTATATTAAATATTACAAATGATTGAGAGAATTAAAAAGTATAGGTTATATTGTATTTGATATAATATAAACTATAGGTTATGTGTTATATTTGATTTAACATATAGTTATATATACATATAATAAGTTAGTTATTATATATATATATATATATATATATATTACTTAAATAACTTTTTAATTTAATTTTGAATTTAAAGGGAGAGAAATAAGTTCACTCCCCTTAATTCTCTCTCTTAGTTTTTAAGTGGAGAGTGGGGAAGTTAGTTAGATAGATATGGTTTTTCATCTTCTTCACAGGGAGAGGTCTTTGGGAATTGTGATAGTTTATTAATTCCTCTCTCAAAACTTAGAGACCACAAATCTTGAGAATTCTCATCCCCTACAGAGAATATAAAGGTCTCACTTGTGGTGGTGTCATGCGTTTCTCAAGGAAGGTTCAAGAAGAAAAGGATTACGTGAAGAATAGTTCTTCAAGTGTAAGCACTTTCTAACCCTAATTCTGTAATATATTTTTGTTGAATTGCATAATTTTTGTTCTGTAAAGTTTGTATTCAGTGATAAAATTGAAATTGGGACGATCACCACTTCCGCTGTGGACCTTAGGGTTCCTTCAAACCCAACATAAGAATATTAACAAAGTCAAACCCCTACTTTAACCACAAACTCAATATAACATATACCCATCTTAAAATTACTTTTAAGCTCAATATAAAACTTAAAACTCAATTTAAAAACATTAACAAACTCAATATATGATACACTAACTATATTTCACATAACTATACGCTTATGTTGTTACTATAACTACAAGATAACAACATACATACACATTCTTCGAATTAGGTTACTACCAAAATTGGAGAGCTCATACCTAATTCGATTTATCTCCTTGTGATTCCATGAGTTGTAAAACCATGACTTTTATATCATCCATCTCAGTTTGTCTTCTTTCTTCCATTTCGTCCAATCTAGCCAATCTAGTCTTTAAGGATTGTATCTCTTGTTTTTGCTCCTCTACAACTTTTGAGGAGAATGCACTTGATAATAATGTATCTTTCTTGATTTTTTAGGCTTCGGTATCCTACCAAGGCTACTCCTATGCCCAACACTTGCTCGCATGTTTCTTCTCCCAATATTGGTTCTGATCCTTCCTGGGTGGAAGCTTATCTCAACTTGACCATTTGACTCTACATCAATAATTTAAATAAATAATTGTATGACAATTGTATATAAATAAAGTTACATTGAGGAATAAAAACTTATATAGGCATCATTAGCGGGTTGTTAACAAACGAGTTGTCACTCTTAGAGTGTATACACTTAAACAAGTCTACTAGATTCATTGCTTAACCACTGGGTCCTTTCTGGAAAATAATTTACATAGAAGATATTAATAATATTTTCTTACAAATCAAATATGGGAATACTTTATTTCTACCGTGGATTCTCGTATGCGTTTGAGTCTTAGAACCAGTCGTATGAATGAACTTTAGAGTCAATCGATTCTTTTGATTAGTCTTTGTCACTTTCTAATAAAATGAGACATTAATGGGGAATGAGTAATTGCAATGTAAGTAAACCAAAAGAAACACAAAAGTTCTTACTTTTCATTCAGTGGATTCAACTTAGTACATAAAAAGTATCAATGTTCGATGGCATTCATAAGTCGATCACATGGGTGTGTTTGTGCCTCTTCAGAACTTGCATATTTTTATAATGTTTGTATAGTTCCAACCTATACTCTTTAAACAAATTTTTTATATGTACATTGATGAAATCATTGACCAGTTGATTGGACAAGTCAAACTGGAAATGGTTCTAAATTAAAAAAAAAAAAAAACCCCAATATTCACATACGCATATATATATATATTTATAATTTGTCAAGTATCAAATAACCATCTTACCATTAATCGACTTTAACAAGCTCTCTATATTCTATTGGTACCTCTCTCCATATTCCATAATGAATAGAAAATGGTTCCCAAATGTTGGTACCAATAGCATTGCTAAACCTTGTTGCATTATCATAAATTGGTTTCTCCCATACAAGGTTACTCTCAACAGGAATTTTTCCAAATGCTTGGACATGTTTATCCAAATCAATATTTCGAGCGTACCCCGTGTCATCCTACTAGTTGTAGAATTAGACTCTGATGAAATTATTTACACATTGGTTTAAATATAAATTATACATCTTTTTATAAAAAGAAATTGTGTATCTAGAATAACCTGAATTTTCTCCCACGGAGGATGATGCGCCAATATTGCCTCTTTATTAGTGTGACCTACCATTGTTATACAAATAAAAGAAATATTATACAACAATACGTAAATTGTGAAATGAAAAATAAGATACTTATTTTACATGATTATTCGATATCAAGATGTTCATTGAGACTCAAACTCCTATCAGAAGATGATTGTACATCCTCTTCCTCGTCAACATTAACTCATTGAATTATCTATTCTTCTATGACTATAGGATCAACATTAACTCTACATAAAAGTGATATCGTTCAATGATTCATTGATTGTACAAGGAATACAATTCACAATGTCTAATAACTCAACTTGGTCATTCTCATGTTCTTCTACTTTTGGCATGTCAGACACACGCTTATTTTGGACTACTTGCACCGCTTTCCATTTATTACCATATTTGTAATCATTGAGGTAAAACACTTGCTTAGCTTGATTGGCAAATACAAAAGGCTCGTTAACAAACCAATGGCGCGTTGTATAGATTGATATATACCCCAAATGCATGTGCGCTCTATTGGTCTTTTTAGGACCAGTGTCGAACCATGTACACTTAAATATAATTACACGTCTTCTCTTGGCATATTGAAGTTCAAGACTTCATAGATATGACCATAGAAATTATGGAGATCACCTCCACTTTCATTTTCTGAAGGCCCCATCATCTCGATATTTTGTGTACTCCAATAATTATCACGCTCTATACTATGATATTGTACTCCATTAACAATACATCCACTGTAGGAGCGTACCTATGAAGCCGACCCCATTGCTAGTGAATATATATCATCAGATCCATTTCCATTTTCACGCAATGAAAGAACCTGTTAATTCAATATAACACATTAGACCTTAAGAAATAATGTCACTCACATTAATTCAATATAATTGCTACTTTTCTTTTAATATTATACTTACAGAGATTTAAACCAATCAGGAAAGCATCTTTGGTGCCTTTCATATAAATCATCCTGACTTTGAGCTTGATGTCAAATTAGTCTCAAATATTGCTTATAAGAAAAAGACACGTCTCAAATTTCTATTTCACATTTTGTATCAAAATCATTAATTACATAGAATGTTCAAAACATACTTTCAATAAGATTTTATTTCCATGCAACAGATTTACCAATGTGCATTACATTTCTCTTCTCTCAATAATGTCCTTACTCTTGATGCGTCTAATGATTGTGCATTTTGTCAAAACATTGGTAATTCACCACATATCTCATTCTCTGGAAGCTATCATCATTTCTCTATTGAATTTCATCTCAATCCCAGTTATATACAAAGAACAAAATACCAAATATATACGCTTTTGGTATAGAACCCTTAGAACGTGCCTTGTTTCTTACGTATTGTTTCAATGTCTATAAACTTTTTTCAATAGGGTACATCCAACTATAACTAACTGGACCCGCAACTTTTGTTTCATAGGGCAAATGGACTACTAGGTGCATCATTACATCATAAAATTCCGATGGAAATATATATTTTTTTAACTTACAAAGTATGATTGTAATATCTCTTTATCAGCAATCCAAATTTGCTATAGATATTGTTTTCGCACATAGATCACAGAAAAATTTGCATAACTCAACAACAATAGTGGACATATCTTTTTTTTTTTTAAGTATGCTCGAACACCAATTGCAAGAAGCCTCTGAAGCGAACGTGAGGGTCGTGAGTTTTTAACCCTCACAGTTTTCCATCCTTATCACTCACACATCTTGATATATTTGACACAAACCCATCAGTAAATTTGACTAATTTCATCCACTTAAAAAATGCAACCCTCTCACTATTAGTCCATCTGTATGCAGCATGTGGCTTTATAACTTTATCCTCTACCTTTAGCAAATGTAGTTCTTTTCGTATATTTAGATCTTCTAAATCCAAACGAGCGTTAGTTTTATCCTATTTTTTCCCTCAATATTTAACAATGTGCCTACTAAATTATCATAAATGTTCTTTTCGATATGCATTACATCCAATTTGTCTCAACAAAAGTTTGACCAATATAGAAATTAGAAAAATATACCTTTTTTTTACTCCAATTTAAACTTCGTTTTCGTTTTTTATCACGTTTCTCTGGATGTTTGCTAAGCATGAAAAAGTTTACGTTCAACCATGAAAACTGGAGGAGGTTTACGTTCTACTTTTCCATCATATTGTTTTCTCTTGCACCAATTGTGATTCTCTGAAAGATAATACTGATGCCCCATAAATCATTGTTTTCCTCTTAGCCTTAATGATGATGTATCTTCTTTATAAATAGGGCATGCTTGGAACCCATGGTACTCCACCCAGATAGGTCACCATACGTAGGAAAGTTATTAATAGCCCACAATAAGCTCACGCGTAGTTGAGAGTATTTGTTGCTAACACAATCATAAATGTGTACACCATCATTCCATAACTTCTTTTAACTCTTCAATCAATGGTTGTAAGTAAATATCAATTTTTTTCCAGAAGATTTTGGCCCAGGTATAAGAAGGGAGACAATGAAATTTGTATATGTTATGCACTTCCAAGGTGGTAAATTGTAAGGAATGAGCACCACAGGCCATATATTATACGGAGTACTCATATTTTCGAATGGATTAAAGCCACCTGTGTTGGGGTTGATTCTCTAAATCTCGTAGAATTTGTAGTTTGTAATTGTATTGTATAAATATTTTATTTATTTAACAAAATATGAGATGTTTTAATTGATATTTAGTAGCATTAAACCCACAAATCAATAACTGACATCCAAGGTTATCATCTGTAGCTTAAACATGTATGTAAAGATATACAGATGGATCAAATTTAAGTGATAATCTAAATGGTATGTAGTAGATGGATAAAGTTGGATACCTTATCCTGGTGATACTACGAATACGACTCACTTTGTAGATGTTAAAATTGTTGTAAAGTGCTATAAATTATCTGATCCTGATTATTCATGTGGAGACATGTGGGCGGACATATTCTATACAAAGGAGTTTGTATAAGATTGGACCACGAAATGACTAGTCTCATTATACAACGCCGTTTATAATAGACACTTACGTTTCACCAGGATGACCATAGGTGACATGACTTAAATCCTGAGTGAGTTGTGAACTCCTGCCAATGAAGGCGGTCCTTTGATTTGTATGGGTGAGAGTGGCCAAATCGTCGGCTCAATAAACCTACCATTTTGGGGATTTGTCTTATTGGAGAGTTGGAAACATAGTTACACAAAACGAAATTCACTTCTTCCCCAATGTCAAGATAAGTAGATAAATTTTTCTCTTAAGAGTTGATTCTGGGGGCTTGAATAATGTGGCGCCACACCCTCTCCAAGCCAGAGAGGGATTTTGGTTATAGTTGAACTATGACTTATTGTTCATTAGAGGGATCAATGGTACTTAAGGAGTTAGATATAACTACAGGGGCAAAACGATAATTTTGGCCTAGCTGTGCTTACGAGCAATTTGTGAATGCTCATCGCACTGTTGACTGGTTATTTCCAATGGATATCGAAATATATTTGTAGTATGAAGAGTGCAGTTGTCGGTCTTTATTGGAGTACTCGACAGTTAATGGATGTTGAATAATTTAATTAAAGGAGTTTAATTAATTATTCAAGTACCATGTAGCTTCAATCTACAAGTCCATGAGCTCCCCTCTGTAGCTCAATAAGGATTTAATAAGAATCAATTTTGGATTAATTTGAATTGTTCAAATTAATTGAGGGAATATAATTAATTCTACTTAATATACATTATATAATTAATATAATGCATTTGATACATTATAATATAAAGTTTATTTGAGAGGAAATAAATATTTGAATATGATGCAAATATCAATTATGTGAATTGGTTTCATGTAATTAAATTTAATATAAATGAGATTTATATTAAATACCATGTATTAATTAGAGAAACAAAAAACTGGTTATATCGTATTTGATATAATATAAACTATAGGTTATATGTTATATTGGATATAACATATAGTAAGTATATATTATATATTAAGTTAGTTAATGATAAGTATATATTATATATTAAGTTAGTTAATGTATAATTATATATATTAAATAAATTGAAATAAATTTAATTTAATTTAATTTTAATTTTTGAATTTAAAATGAAGGGAGCTATTTCTAACTCCCTCCCTTTAATATCTCTCAACATTCTACGTGGGTAAATGGTGTGTGATTGGCTGGTTTCTTCTTCTTCATAGAAGAGAATACAACAGATTCAATCTCTGCGTGTGAGACTTTGGAAAGCCTTCCATGTAAAACTCTCATTTCCTCTCAATCTCTCCTTCTCCAAAAATCTAAGAGCCCACAAAACTCCTTAGTGATTCTCATCCCAATAGAGAATACAAGAGGTTCTATTGTGGTGATGTCCTCATTGTTGGAGGTCTTTTGGTTCGTGATAGATCGTGACCGGAGAAAAGGATTCGTGAAGAAGAATGATTCTTCAAGGATAAGTTTACTTGAAACCTTAAATTCTTTTCTGTTTAATTTTGATAGCATGCTATAAATTTAATGTTATTGCATAATTCAAAATCTGTAATTTTTATTTTGTGTAAAATTGAAATTGGGACCGATCCACATTTTCGCTCAGGGCCTTCACATGTTCCTTCAATCTAAAGCTAGTCCTAAACGAAAATTTCATGGGTCTAAATCAAATTGAGGAAACTCAGGATCAAAATGCTTCCACCATTCAACATTGGCTGGATATCGCAACACTCCATTAGTTTCAACATGTTTATCTTTATGCCACATCATTTCAGGTGCAATATGTTTAGATGAAAATAATTGCTTTAATCTTGTTATTAAAGGAAAATGTCGTAAAATTTTATGTGGAATCTTTTTACTTTTTCCATTTTCAACTTTGTACTGAGAATCACCACATACTGGACATTGTTGCCAATCAACAAATTCTTTCTAATATAGGATGCAATCATATTTGTAAGCATGAATAGACTCATACCCTAGTCCTAAGTCACGTAATTTTCTTTTAGCTTCATATAATGAACTAGGTATAGATGCTCGAACGGGACATGCTTGTTTTAAACATTCAAGTAACAAATCGAACGACTTGTTAGTCCAACCATTATGAACCTTAATATGCATCAACTGTTAGGTTTTATGTCCTAAAACTCGTAGTTTGTAAACAAGAAACATATTCTATTTGCAATAAAGATATTATTGACTTTTATTCAATAAAGTTGTTGTTAAATATATAAATTGCACTTGTAAAGACTAAATCCAATAAATTTAAGATCCATGGCTATTATATGAATACTTGAACTTTGTGTGGAGACAGAAGAGTGGATCAAGTTCGAGTAAATAGCCAAAATGGTCTATAGTATATGAATAAGATTGGGTACCTTATTCTGGTAATACGATCAAATGCGACCCACTCTATAGTTGTTACAATTCGTTCATGTGGAGACATGAAAAATGGGGGCGTCCTATGCAATGAGTTTGTATAAGATTGGACCAAGAAATAAGTTACTCTTATTTTATAACGTTGTTATTATTTAAAGACTGACTATTTCAAAGTGACGACCTAGGTAACTATACCTTAATCTTGAGCTAACTATGAACTCCTGTTTATTCGGGATTATCCTTAGATTTGCATGGGTGAGGGCTGACTCAACAATGTCGGCTCAATAAGCCTCCCACTTCAGGGGTAAGACTAGGTAGATAGCTGGGGACATAAGTGAAAAATGGAATTCACTCCTACCCGCTTTTAGGGATACTAAAGAGGTTTTTCCCTTAAGTATTGATTTCGAGTCTTGAACAAGGGACTCCACCCTCTCATTGTCCTGAGAGGGACTTGGTTTGACGATTGGATCTAAAACCTATTGTTTATTAGAAGATTAGTGGGACTTAAGAAACAAGAAGTAATCTCGGGGTGATCCAGTCGTTATTACGAACAACCTATGAAGGGTTAACTTATTAATGATGGTTATATGGAGTGAACACAATATATCTACAGTGAGGGGAGTGCAACTACAAGGCTTTAATGCCGGTAGTTAACGAATGGTGGTTAATTAGGTAATGAGTTTAGTTGGTTAATCTCGAATCATTGGAGCCCATGATTTGTAGGTCCATTAGGTCTTCCTACTAGCTCACAAATGGAATAAAACTTAGAATAACATAATGAGTTAATTTGAAACGTTCAAATTCAAATTAAGGAAATTAGTAATTATATGTGATATAATTACACGTTTAATTATCAATTAACAAAATTGGAGAATCAGATGATATTTAAATATTAATTTCATATAGTAGTGGAATTGGTGTTTAATTAATTTAATATTTGATATTAAATTAATAGAATTAATTAATTAAATCAATTGATTTTAAAATTGAAATTTGAACTTTGTGAAAATTAAAATTTAGAAAATCAATTGTGTTTAATTTAACTTTTGAAAAATTAGATTAAAAATTCAATTAATTAATTTTAATCAATTTTAAATTGATTTTTGAAAATTGGAAAAACCCACAAAAGTGGGATTTTCCCACTTAAAGCTTGAAGCACCTCACTCACAAATCCATTCAAATCCACTCAAAAATCTCAAGTATGAACTGTTTAATTATTGTGTAATCTGATTGCATGAGAGTTTGGTACAAAACTCAAGTTTTATGTTGAGATTTAGGCCACGCAAATTAGATTTTGGCTGAGAAAAGAGCTTGAAGAAGAGTTCTTCAGCTTGAAAAAACCAATAAGCTTTCACCTCTAAAATTCCCTTGATTCAGCTTATTTTGAGTCCCACAACTCAACCTAAGGTTCCTAGAATAGTAGGGAAGATCTTCTAGTGGTGTACAATCAGTTGTTAAGAGATTGGAGCTCAATTTGAAGATCAAAGGTGTTCTTCAAAGGTATTTCTGAAACCCTCTTTACATTGGATGAGTATGCTTACTTTAATGCTAAAATTGATGAATTATAATGCTTAATGACCCTGATTTCTTCTGTTGTTTGCTTGCCTAAACCAACAATTGGTATCAGAGCATGATTTAAGCACTTAATTCGTGTTAATTTTAGCTTGGTGGGTATTTTTCATAAGACGTATGAAAATGGTGTAATGATATGGTTTTTTTTTTCCAGATTTTACATTAAATTCTCTTCATTTATGTTGTAATTCTTTTAATTGGTTTTTTGTTTATGGACCTTAATGTGTGTCTAAGAGTCTATAAATTTGTTAGAGTCAATAGAGTTGAAAGTAGGTTGTAATTGAAGAAAGAAGCAAAAGTGCTCAGCAGCAGATTTCTGAAGATGAATCTTCTGCCAGGTAGCGTTACGATGCTGCCTCTATAGCATCACAACGCTGCTCATCTTTCAGCCCAGATTTGAAGGAACCGGGCCGTGGCGTTGCAACGCTGGGATGAAGTGTTGCGACGTTGTTCATCCCAACACAGAAAGCGTGCACGAGCCTAAATCGACTGTTCAAGAGATCTGATTCAGCCGGTTTGGGTCAAGGAGGACTAGTTCAACACTTTCCAGACTGGTTCAACCCATTTTGATGCTTTGAAGGTCTGATTCGGGTGGTTCATGTCCGGTTCAAGTTGGTTCGTGCGGTCTAGAAGTGTTTTGGAGCTGGTTTTGCTGATTATTATAATAATTTAGGCCGTTTTCTTGCTTTAAATGCTAAAACTGGTCCATATCAGTGTGTGTGTTTAATTATTTATGCATGTGATGTATGTTATAATTAAATAAATCTTATATGTACATATAGTATGCCATTTAGATTTAAAATCCCACCATAGGAAGCATGTTGCATACATTGAAAGTGTGTTATAAGGAGTTATAATATATAGTATGCATATTTAGAGTTTCAAGTGTTTAATATAAGGTGTTATATTGAATCATGAAATGCTTGATGATTGTTATAGATGCAAAGAATGTCTAAAAGTTTTATAAGTTGTACAAAATTGGATTAGACATTTAAAATTCATAACAAAAATAAGTTACATGCTCACGTAGGTTAACAACTTGTTTTAGTAGTTAAAATAGGCCGTTATCTTGTAAAACTACGTTTACAAACTCAACTCGTATATAATCCTGTCTAAGGCTGGAGGTACTTAAGTTGACGGTCTATGGAACACCTCTTACCTGGGGATTATGGCCGAATAATTGAGCGTTGTTAACATGGTTTTATGAGCATACGTGAGCAGTATGATATTTTAAAATTGGTTTTTCACCTATACATCTTAGGTTATTCCAAATATAATCGTTATACTTGAAAAATCACCTAGACTTAGGTTGTTTAATTAGCCGTAACATACCTAAGTAAAGATTTATCCAAAAACAAATGGAACACTTCAGTGAGAGATTAATAACATATAGGATATGGTTTTCTTAGCTCTCACTTCCCTAAGAGTTCACACCGTGAGATCCATGTAACGTTTCGTGTCGATTATACTTCGGCTGCTCCATTCGAAAAGTGTTTGCATGGGTCAATAGCAAGGTGAATAGAGAAAGTAGTTCATAATAAGTGGGTAAAAGATGTGTGTCAACGTGTCTTGAGATCTCTTTCATTAGTTTGGACAGTGAGGTTCCTATGTTGAGTCTGCTTGTCGACTTTATGCGATCTACACTAGTCGTTATTACGATGACTATCCCCTCGGAGGGTTATAACATAGGATTCGGAACAACTCAAACTCTAGGAAATTGATAAGATTTCTTAGGTCGATTTCCAACCTTGACTCTCCAATTCAGTCGCATCGTTGGGGCTGCTAACCTCTGAGATCTGAAAATGGAGGGTTACACTTACAGAATTACTAAGTGTTCGTAAGTTCTTAACCGAAAATGGTAACTAAATGACTAACGAAATATGAGCTATTCTGGAGATAGTATTTAGTCAAGAATGTCTTGGTTTAGTGAATGAGTATTTGATTGCCCCTCGGTAGCACTTATTTTGACTCACTATACTATCATTGCAAATAAAATAATGAAATTTGGGTACATTTTTACTTTGTTAAAATTTGATTGGGTTTAAAAGTGATTTACTATTAGAATTTGTTTATAATTTCAGCATGTTGAATTCTTCAAATTTACTCGCCTTCGACATGTTTAACAGTAATTCAATATGGAAATCAAATATACCAACAAATGATGATTTAAAATTTATTTTAACAGAGAAATGTCCTCAATCTCCTAGTTCTTCTGCAGACCAAAAGGCACAACAAAGTAAATATGATTTACTTATCATTGAGACATGCTTAATGGAAAATGATAAATTAACCTGGAT
This sequence comes from Benincasa hispida, assembly GCF_027475165.1. Lineage (NCBI taxonomy): Eukaryota > Viridiplantae > Streptophyta > Magnoliopsida > Cucurbitales > Cucurbitaceae > Benincasa > Benincasa hispida. Next base: position 5,484,448 of record NC_143480.1, read on the forward strand.
AATAGATTCGAGTGCCACTAATCATATTTGTGCTTTTGCTCAGAAAACTAGTTCCTGGAGACAGCTTACAGAAGGCGGGACAACCTTTAAGATAGGGACCGAGGAGGTTGTTTCAGCTAAAGTAGTGGGAGGTGTAAAGTTATTTGTTAGATATAGACACATTTTACTTGAAACTGTTTATTATATTCCTTCTATGAAAAGGAATTTAATTAATATATCATGTTTGCTAGAACAAAATTACAAAGTTTCTTTTGAAAACAATGAAGTCTTCAATTGATTGCTTGACATTAACTTGTAATATGTGAGATGTAGTTATAAGTTAATTTCTAAGAAGCAAAAGGTTAAAAAGGCTCGTAATTGGTTGTATATAACTAAGAGTATTGTTCCTATTGACTTAAGAGAAACTATATTGAATGTTTAATTCGATGGAAATTAAATATTCAGCTAACTAGGTAATTAGGACCATTGGTTGGATTTCCAATCAATTGGGCTAGACATAGTCAAGAAACTGAAATTACATTTGAGTAATTCGATGAACAAGGTTACATTGAGTCATTCTGATCTTCAACCTCTTAGCTAGAACGTCTCTGTTAATTGCATTTCTATCATTTACTTTCTTGCACTTTATTTTCTATGCATTTTCAATTATCCCGTCCACACCAAACCCCTCCTTTTACTACTTTAACTAAAAATGAGTTTCGAGGAACTAATCTTTTGTGCTTCCCTGTGATTTGACCCTGGACTTGCCACTTGTGCTACTAGTTTATATAAGTAGTTAGTTCGATTGTTTATAGATTTTATTTGATTAGTAGAGGTTTGCTAGTAATGAAAAATCCACCTCTATCAGAAAGTTAGAATCTAATATTCATTTTCAATTTTTTCACAAACATTTCTCTTTTTTTTCTTCCACTACAAGAAATTTGGTTTTTTTTTAATAAAAAATTTTTCGACGCCAAAAAAGCGTCGAGAAAACTCATATTTCTCGACCATTTTCAGCATCTAGAAAAATAAGATATCCCGACGGTAGTTTCAATGGCATCGAAAAAAAGAGCTATTTCCGACACCGTTTCCTAGACCATCAACATAAAAAAAGTGGGGAAACAAATGTTAGGATTCTCCTGACGCTATGGTTTAGGCGTCGGGGAGAAAAATCATTATCCCAACGAAAGAGGGGATGCATTGGGATTTTAAACAAGTTTGGTAAATTTTTTTAAGTCTCTCATGACGATAGTTTAAACTACCAATCAGGAGAATACACTTTTCTCGGTGATTTAAAACCCTAATTTACCTCATTCTTTTTTTACTTCTGCCAACCAAAGAAAATATTTTCCCTCCTTCTTCTGCAGACGAAGAATGCACTAGCCAATCGAGAACCCAGGCCCTTGTTGTTGCCAAGAACCCACGCTGCTGCTTCACGTCGTTGCCATCGCTGAAACGTATTTTTCTTCCATTCCCTCTTTTTCTCATTGATAAAACATTCTTGAAACATATTTTTCTTTTCATTTTGGAATTTCTATGTTTGATTGTTTTTTGAAGTAATTATTTAGTCTCTAAACTTTATACAGTGTTAAATCTATAGTTTGATGAGGAAAATGTCATCAAAATTAAGTTACATTTCTATATAATGCTTCACATTTTTTTTAAATGTATTTTTCTTTCCTTTGTTGGAATTTTTGTTTCAATATTCTGTACTTAGCCTTTGTTTTTTTACTATTGTTTAAGCTTTTTTGGACAGGTTTAGTAGAAGAACGTATTAGCAGTTATTATAATGTCCTTATTGATCAAACCCATCAAGTTTTTTAATTTCTAAAACTGAGAAAATCAAAGCTCTTTTCTTGAGCCCTGATCTTGTTTGTTTGAACAAAATTGATTTGGTTTTGTTTTAAAAACTACTTTTAAGAACTTTAATTGGGAAATGAATTATATTTTGAAATATAGAACAACTTGATAGTAACCATAATTATAAAACATATCATAATTGATCAGGAAGGTAGATGGTATATATATATATATTCATTTGTTTAATTAATCAGTTGATATTGTTGAATTTTTTCTGGCACTGATTTGGTTTATGAATGCTGAAGACAATTTTAGATAAGGGTCAGATTTTAATGTTATTATTTTGAAATTCATATTTTAGATATAAAATAAACTAAGTTGAAATTTTAGATAAGCTTTAGGTCAGATTGGTTTATTTTGTATGTTGATTAAGTTGGTTTGTTTTGTATATTGAGTTGATTAATTTGTTTTGGATGTTAAGATCATAAATGGTTTGTTTTGGATGTTAAATTAATTTATTCTTTTTTGTATGTTGAGTTAATTGGTTTGCTTTGTACATTGGTGTTAAGTTGTGGTTGAAAATTATTGTTAAATAATTTGGGATTAACTTATGGTTGAATTATATGTATATTTGGAATCGTGGAATAACAAGTCCACTTCCTTTTGCCATATTATGTTAAAAAAACAATTTCTCTTTCAAACTATATACTAAAAATAATCGAATCAAGTAATAGTTAGAAATTGAAATTATAAGTTTTAATATAACCAATTATCTAAATCATACACGTTTAACTTATCACATATATTATTAAGAATAGATAAAGGGTGGATTATGATTAGGGACAAGCTATCAACTGGGTATGAAGAAAGAGTATCCCGATTCCTTGAAGTTGCAAACTTCATGTTAACTCGAGAAAAAAAAGATGTCTATGCAGAAAATGTGGGAGTCAATAGATGGAATCGAATGACATTTATTCATTAATGGAATATCTCCATCGTATCATCAATGGGTATATCATGGAGATCCAATCGACTTGTCTAGGGAATACGAGAGTCACACATCTCAATCAACACATGTGCGACATAAATTAATGTTATGGATGAAAAAAATGAAAATTTGAATGTTATAAATGATCTACAGTATCTAATAGTCGATGTAAATGAAGAAAATAACGAGAATGAGATGCATACCAATGCCCAAGAAAGAGAAAACAATTCAAGCTTATTTGAAGACTTAATAAATGAAGCACGTAATTAGTTGTACCTTGGTTGTATATAATTCTCTTCATTACTGTTTGTTGTTAAGTTCATGATGTTGGTTTAGGCAAGCAAGCAGCGGAAGAATTCCGGATCATTAAGCACTCTAATTCATCAATTTTAGCATCAAAGTAAGTATGTTCATCAAATGAAAAGAAGGTTTCAGAAATACCTTTGAAGAACACCTTTGATCTTCAAATTGAGCTCCAATCTCTTCAGAAACTGATTGTAAACTACCCGTAGATCTTCCCTACTATTCTCTAGGAACTTTAGGTTGAGTTGTGGGACTCAAAATAAATTGAATCAAGGAAATTTTAGATGAGAAAGCTGACTGGTTTTTTTCAAATTGAAGAATCCTTCTTCAAGCTCTTTTCTCGGCCAAAATCTAATTTTCATGGCCTAAATCCCGGAATAAAACTTGAGTTTTGTACCAAACTCTCATGCAATCAGATTGCACAACAATTAAACAGCTCATACTTGAGATTTTTTAATGGATTTGAATGGATTTATGAGTGAGGTGCTTCAAGTTTTAAGTGAAAAAATCTCACTTTTGTGGATTTTTTCCAAATTTAAAAAATCAATTAATTGAATTTTTATTAAAATTCAATTTTTAATTTAATTTTTAAAAAATTATATTAAAAATTTATTTTCTAAATTTTAATTTTAAAAAAAATCAAATTTAATTTAAAAATTAATTGATTTAATTAATTAATCAATTTAATTAATTCTATTCATTTAATATCAAATATTAAATTAATTAAACACCAATTCCACTACTATAAATCCTATTCATGAAATTAATATTTAAATCATATTTAAATATTATCTGATTCTCCAATTTCGTTTAATTTGATAATTAAATGTGTAATTATATCACATATAATAACAAATTCCCTTCATTCGAATTTGAACGTTTCAAATTAACATCATGTTATTCTAAGGTTTATTCCGTTTGTGCACTAGTAAGGGGATCTAATGGACCTATAGATCATGGACTCTAATGATCCAAGATTAACCGGTTAAATTCTTTAACCTAATTAATCATCATTCGTTAATTACCAAGTCACTCCACTAAAGCCCAGTAGTTGCACTCCTTTCACTGTAGATATATTGTGTCCACTCGATATAACCATCATTAGTAAGTTAACCGTTCACAGGTTGTTCATAATAACAGTTGGGTCAATAACTGATCCTCTAATAAACAATAGGTTTGAGATCCAATCATCAAATCGAGTCTCTCGGGCCAATGAGAGTGTAAGGCTCATTGTTTAAGACCCAGAATCAACACTAAAGGGAATAACCTCTTTACTATCCCTAAAAGCGAGTAAGAGGGAATTCCATCTTGCACCCTATGTCCCCAGCTATCTACCTGATCTTACCCCTAAAATGGGAGGCTTAATAAGCCAGTGCTGTTGAGCCAACCCTCACCTATGCAAATCTAAGGATAATCTCGAATAAACAGGAGTTCATAATTAGCTCAAGATTAAAATGAAGTTACCTAGGTCATCGCTTTGAAATAGTCAGTCTTTAAACAATAAACAGCGTTATAAAGTAAGAGTGACTTATTTCTTGGTCTGATCTTATACAAACTCATTGCATAGGACGCCCTTACTTCTCATGTCTCCTCATGAACGAATTGTGATCACATCATTTGTAGCATTTTACAACAAATTGTAACAACTATAAAGTGGGCCGCATCCGAAAGTGTTACCAATATAAGGTACCTAACCTTATTCATATACTATAGACTATTTTGGCTATTTAGTCGAACTTTATCCATTTTTATGTCTTCACGTAAAGTTTAAGTATTCATATAGCCATGGATCTTAAGTTTATTGGATTTAGTTTGTACAAGTACAATTTATATATTCAACAACTTTATTGAATAAACGTCAATAACATCTTTATTTCAAATAGAATATGTTTCTTGTTTACAAACTACGAGTTTTAGGACATAAAACCCAACAAACTCCCACTTGGACTAAAACTCCATTGGATTTACATATATACAAATTTTGAGTAATGAGAGAATAAATACAATAAACTAGGGCATCGGATATCCAGTATTTCTCCCACTTGCCCTAATTCTATCTATCTCGTAGACCTAGTCCCGTTAGGTGACCCTCGAACACTTTAGCTAGGAAGGCCTTTGTAAATGGATCAGCTAAGTTGTCTTTGGAGGTTATCTGCATGACGATCACATCTCCTTTATGTACTATTTCCCTAATGAGATAGTATTTTCGTTCGATGTGCTTTCCGCATTTGTGGCTTCTCAGTTTTTTGGAGTGTGCAATTGCTTCACTGTTATCACAATATAAAGTGATAGGCAGATGCATGTTTGGACCGATTTCCAAATCGGTCAAGAACTTTCTGAGCCACACCGCTTCTTTAGTTGCTTCACTTGCAGCTACATATTCAGCTTCCATTGTGGAGTCAGCAATACGACTTTTGCTTAATACTCTTCCACACTATTGCTCCTCCATTCAGAGTGAATACTGATCCCGAAGTTGATTTTCTAGAATTCACATTGATTTGGAAGTCAAAATCAGTGTATCCAATAAGGATAAAAACCTTATTACCATACATGAACATATTGTTCCTTATTCTCCGAAGATACTTGAGGATATTTTTAACGGCAGTCCAATGATCATATCCATGATTGGACTAATATATGCTGATGATTCCAACTATATAGCATATGTCGAGACACGTACACATGGCATACATCAAGCTCCCGACTGCTGATGCATATGAAATTCATTTCATGTCTTCAACCTCTTGAGGTGTCTTAGGACAATGTTCTTTAGACAAATGAATTTCATGCCTGAAAGATAAGATACCTCTCTTGAAATTTTGAATTTTATATCTGGACAACATTTTGTCTATATAAGATGCCTGAGACAAGGCTATTGTTCTGTTCTTGCGGTTCCGAATGATTCGGATCCTAAGAACATAGTGTACTTCTCCCAAATCCTTCATTTGGAATTGTGTGGCTAGTCATCTCATAATGTCAGCCTTAAATTCTACTTCATTTTAATGAGTAGAATATCATCAAATTGTTGACATTCTTCTTGTAAATACAAGGTTCATCAACGTTCTATTCAAAGCCATAATATTTGATCGCAGTGTCAAATCTCATATTTCAGGATCGAGATGCTTGTTTTAATCCATAAATGGATTGATTGAGATATATAGATACTATGTTTCTCCCCTCTAGTTGAGATATATAGATACCCTTTCCAAAATAGCCATTTGAAAAAGCTGTCATGACATCTGTTTGCCAGATTTCATAATCATAAAAGGTAGCAATGAAAACGAGTATGCTAATGGACTTAATCATGGCAATTGGAGAGAAGGTTTCTTCATAGTCTACCCCCTCTCTTTGGATAAACCCTTTTGCCACGAGTCTAGCTTTATAAGTCTGTATCTTACCAACTTGGTCTTGTTTTCTCTTGTAGATCCATTTGCAATCAATAGGATTCATTGAAGAAACTCTTAGAGGAGAACCTTGAGTGGAAGCGGATCGACCAAATTCCATTAATTATTGAATACTAAGTTTACAATAAACATATAAAAGATATGCATTTAAATTAAACTACAACATGCTTTTACAAGAAAAGAGTTCAAGAAATATTACCTTTGAAGAACCTTTTCTTCACGAATCCCTCGAACAATCACGAACCCTTTTGAAGACCTTCTTCAAATCAACCTCGAATAGAAATCCAGACACAACCACAATGGAGTCCTCGGTATTCTCAAAGTGAGAACACAAGAGTGGTGAGCTCTGACTATTTTGGTTTAAGGGAAAGTTTAGGTGGAAGAGGTAGATTGAGAAGTATCATCTAACAACATTAGCAACAAGAAAAATAAAACATTTTTCCTTTTCTACTTTGCCCAAAAATAACCACCACCCACTAATGTGGGTGGAGAGAAAAGATGGGGAAGGCAGTGAAGGATCTCTTAACGAAGAGCATCCATGAGCGCATTCGGATCTTTCCAATTTCACTGTGACCGAAATACAACATATAAATTCTAACATACTGTTATGCAAATTCACCCTAATTAAAGGCATGCTTCGAACAATAAAAATACGAAGCGAAATAGTTCTCATACCACTTGAAGACCCTCTTCAAGTGATGAACTATCATTTAGAGAAATAAATGACATCTAATATGATTTTATTTTCCATTTCGTTTTTCGTGTTCATTTTTTATGTTATGTAATATATTCTATTGTTTATTTGGAAATATTCTAACAAATATATTTAATATACTGGTAAATATATTTGATATGTACTCAAATACAGCTGGTTTCAAAACAACTTGTTGGTTTTTCTAGCAGATTCATGGTTATTTTTAAATATACCTTAGAACATTGTATTAGATGGTTGTAAATATTCTAACCAATATATGAAATATAAATGTACTCAAATAGATTGTTGCACCATTCAAAAGTTTCGATATAACCGTATCCATATGACAATATAAAATAAATCAGAGTATATACCATAAATTCAAAGTAGTAAAAAATAAACAAAAATAGCTATCACAGTATATAAATCACAAATGGGCTTAATATTCAACACAAAACATATATATAAGCGTATCTATCTCATAAAATAAGAAATCTAAATACAAAAACTATCATCGTTTAGATAAAATAAAGTATTATATATATCACAGTATATATATACATTCATTACTTGGTTTGTGTGTCAAAGAACTCTTCCCATCTTCATCTCTTCTTCTCCACATCTTAATCATCTCGTCTAGAACTTGCGTCGTCTACCAGATCTTCCCACCTCATGCCATCGACTGAATCTTCTCGAGCCTGGTGTTGAAAGCTTCGCCCTATACCACACCATCCCACGCCATCCGTCTGCAACCACGCCGTCGTCTACTCGAGCCCGCACCAGATCTACTCTATGTCTACGTCGAATCTACTTGCACCCCACGCCAGGCCATTCATCTGAAACTTACTGGGAAGGAGAAAAAGAAAAGGAAGAGAAAGAAGAAAGAATAGAGATGAGGGAGGAAGAAGAAGAAAGGACAGGATTTCAACATTTTTGTCTTTTTTCTATCAAAGCAACATCAATAGGCATGAAACCCTAGGATTGTACATAGAGGAGAGAGAATCAAAACCCTAGATTTTTTTTTAAATTTTTTTTTGTTTTATAAAAAAATATGGATGAGGTCTTAATAATAAATACAACCCAATTTTAGTAAAAAATTGTATTCTATTGTCTTTTTCTGAAATAAATTAAATCTAACATGATGAGCTATTCAAAAGAACTAAAATGGTTATATTATCTAATTTTTAAATGTTATAGTGATTAAAATTTAAAACAAACATATATATTATTTATTTATTACATGATAAAAAATAATATATTCTAAAATTTTTAATTAAAACGACGAGATATCACGTGTATTACGTATGTTTTTACTAGTTTATTAAAAATGGCAAGATATCACATATTATTCTCTTAATTTCATTTATAGATGTTCCAACATATATATTGATACATTATTTAATTATTTAAAATTATTTAATTTTGTAATCTCTATATATTTATATATTGTTTTGATTTTCAATACACTTCGTGAAACTAGTTTTAGAAACCTAATTTCTGTTTTGAATTTTTTTCGCATATATATACATATACAAATATAAAAATATTGTTTAATCCTTTAGTAAATTATTTTAGGTAAATTTATGGTATATAAAAAATAGTTTTATCACAAGGTATTTAAAATGATCTTAGTATAAATGTTAATTTTAATTCTTTTAGTTTTACAATGTGAAATTTTAAAGTTTAGTCTCTAAAATTTTGAATTTTGTATTTAATAGACTTTTAATTTCGAGTCTAATAAGTTATTTAACAATATTTAATAATAGATCCACAAATGACTATCAATTTTTTATTTAATAGGCTTCAAATATATTCAAAATTTTTAAAATGAATTCTTTTATTACACAAAAATTATTTTTTTATTGCACAATTTTTTTTGTCTAATTGAACCTTAATTTTTTTTTCTATTTTTTTTTTTTTTACATAATAGGATATATTGATCTCTTTTTTAAAAAAGCATTAAGTAGGACTAAGACCTACTAAAAACAAAGTTAAGTTTTATGTCCGATATAACATTTAATTTTCTTTAACATTTTTATGAATATGTAAAAGACATATTTAAGATAAAACTGAAATTTTAGAAATCAACAAGACAAAAAAAAAAAAAAAAAGAATTTAAGGATCTTTTAAATACCTTGTAGAGTTTAAGACAATATATTATATATATATCTAAATGATTATGGGCTAAAGTTCTAAAATTACATCAACTTGTACCCCTCCGACATCATATTCTGGGTCTATTATTAATCGTAAGTTTTAGGTTTTTAAATGGATTTATATACTTAACAAATGACTAAGGAAAAATGAATGTTAGTAACAAAAAAAATTATGTGGATAGTTATTATATAAACCAAGCGATTTGAAAGTTGAGTAACTAGTATATAATATAATTAAATTCTAAAATAAAATTAATTAAAATTTGTGTGATTCTTTTATTAGTATAAATAAGTGAATACCCAACAAATTATTTGAACTTTAATATATTAAAATAGATTTTTGTACAAGATAGAGAGAGTGAGAGAGAATTTGGACTATGCTAGAAAACTTGAATTAATGTAATTGAATAAAAATCATTAAATTAATGTAATTTAATAAAACTTGAATTAATGCAATTTAACAAAGGGAGTTTTACATAAAAAAATCATCCATCCATCTTATCTTTTATAAATGTTTTTAAATTTGTATTTTTTCAAAGATGTCTTGTAGTGTTAATTTTAGACAGTTTTACCCTTTTTCATTTATTTATATTCATTTTTTATATTTTTTTCTATTTTTGAAATTCCCTTAATGGTGGAGAGAGAAATGCATATGTTATAGAGAGAGAATATGCATTCAATACATTTTTTTTTCTCATTTTCAATTAGAGAGAAATGCATTTAATAAATTTTTTTCATTTTCATTTGGAGAGAAAAATGACATCTAATATGATTTTATTTTCCATTTCATTTTTTCGTGTTATTTTTTATATTATGTAATATATTCCATTGTTTATTTGGAAATATTCTAACAAATATATGAAATGTATTAGTAAATATATTTGATATGTACTCAAATACAACTGATTTCAAAACAACTTGTTGGTTTTTCTAGCAGATTCATGGTTATTTTTAAATATATATTAGAACATTGTATTAGATAGTTGCAAATATTCTAACCGATATATGAAATATAAATGTATTCAATATATTGTTGCACCATTCAAAATATTTGATATAACCGTATCCATATGACAATACAACATAAATCACAGTATATATCATAAATTAAAAGTAGTCAGAAATAAACAAAAATAGCTACCACAGTATATAAATCACAAATGGACTTAATATTCAACATAAAACATATATATAAGCGTATATATCATAAAACAAGAAATCAAAATACAAAAACCATCATCTTTAGATAAAATAAACCATTATATATATCACTGTATATATATGTACATTTATTCCTTAATTTATGTGTCAAAGAACTCTTCCTATCTTCATCTCCTCTTTTTCCCATCTTCATCTCCTCCAAAACTTGCATCGTCGACCAGATCTTCTCACCTCGCGCCATCGACCGAATCTTCTCGAGCCTGGTGCTAGAAGCTTCGCCCCGCACTACACCATCCCACGCCATCGTCTACTCGAGCCCGCACCGAATATGCTCATGTCCACGTTGGATCTATTTGTACCTCATGCCAGGCCATTCATCTGCAACCATATTACTGGGAAGGAGAAAAAGAAAGGGAGGAGAAAGAAGAAAGAATAGGAATGAGGGAGGAAGTAGAAGAAAGGATAGGATTTCAACATTTTTATCTTTTTGAAGAAGCAACATTAATAAGCGTGAAATCTTAGGATTGTGCATGGGAGAGAGAATCAAAACCCTAAGTTTTTATTTAAAAAAAAAAATTGTTTTATAAAAGAAAACATGGATGAGGTCTTAATAATAAATATACACCAACTTTAGTAAAAATTTATATTCTATTCGTCTGTTTCTTAAATAAATTAATAGTCGAAGAGAATAGTGTAATATGGACCTATAATTGAGGATATATATAGAAAGCCTTTAACAAAACCCCATGAAACTAGCTCCCAAAACCTACTTTGTCCAAAAATTATGCATTTAGAAAAAACAGAAAGAAAAAAAATAAAATAAAATTTAGCCTCCTTAGATTTCTCTTTTTTAGTTTCTCTCTAATCTTTTTTCCCTCTCTTTTGCTCTCATTTTCTCACCCTCCATTCACAACACTCACTCTCTAAGGTTTAAAATCACTCGGTAATCCTTTCAATTTGGTTAACATTGGTAAACTAGCTTCTTCTTTCATCTCAAGTTTAGCTTTTGTCAATTGAACATCTCCACTAATATTTGCTTCTCTGACAGTTTACTTTCTTTTTGGCCATCAATATAATTACAAATAATATTGGAAAATTTCCTCTTTGTTTATCATATCATTACCTTTCCATTGATTGCAAATGGAAGATGTACATATCAATTTTTGGAGATGGTGTGGTGATGTTTGCATAATAGAACTTTAGTTTGTTTTATTTTTCATGTGAGTACATAGGTAATAGGAACCAAAAATGGATTAGAAGAGAATATTGAGATTGTAAATGAAAGTTACTATAAGTTAAGCACTTCCTATTCACTTCTCTTCTGTTTTCTCTTACTGATGGTTGCAAATTTTTTATTTCATGTATTATATCCCTTCGAGAATAGAGTATATGTTGATAGTTGCAAATTTTGGCTTTTCTTTATGTTTGTGTGGATGCATTTGGAGATTGTCGCCCCACTAGCATAATAATGTAGTGCTGATAATATTATTGCTCTAATTAATTCACCAGTTTAATTCACTGGATTGTTTTTTTTTTACTATATTTTTCTAACAGATGTGTCTTTCTTCGTATAGGTGGAAAGATACTAATAACACAAATGTGTTTAATTGAGTAGTTGTTCACGTGACAGGCTTTGTGAAGCTTCTTCTTGATTGGAACAACTCATAAAAATTTGTAAGTATAAAATTATATTTGATTTAAATTAAATTATTACTCGTTTGTTAAGGAAACCATTTAGATGCTAAAACTACCAGAAATAATGGATACGATAGAGACTATGAAAAAACTAACGAAAAAGGTTATAAAAGACTGGGACAGCCCATATTATTAAAAGTCTGGGACTTTTTATAGCTTTTTTGTAGAGCTATAATGGATACTATAATAGAGTATGGAGATATAACATGTATACATGGCTATGAAAATATTTAATAGCATTAATCATTAAAACTATCTTTAACATATAATAGCTTGCTCTCAATGCCATTTTTATTATATAATAACTTTTTCTTAATGTTTTATTTGACATATGGTAACCTTTTTTTAAGGCTACTATATCATATATATAGCTTTAATCTTATGTTATAACAAACAAATTGAAATTATGTCCATTTACATTACAAACACTTGTTTTAAGTTAAATAGACATATGAAATAATTCACAATGTATGCATCAAATACAATGACTTCCTTTCATTATTGAAATTTAGTAATCAATTTACATTAGAAACTAAAAAAATTATCCAATAATACAAAAAAATACATCAAATGTAATTTTCAACCATACAAGGTTCACAAAATACAAAATTCATCAAGTTTTGAGGATTATAACATCATGGAATTGAGCTTCCATACTTGATCTTCTTCTACCTACATAAAAAGTGAATTAGCATCAGATTGGTTCCCAAAACCACAATTGAATGTTCTATATAAAAAGTACATAATTGTCATTTTGACTCTCAAAATAAACTAAGAATATGTGGTTCATTAATAATACAACGTTACTTAAACACAATTCAACACCACTTTTATTACAAAGAAGTCTAGAAATATTTATTATTTTCAATAATTTAAGCAACAAAATATTGATCAATTCAGCACCACAACAACTCACTAAAGATGCAACCAAATTCCCACATATTTGGGTAACAATATCAACCAAAGATAGTATATTAAGGCCAATAAGCTACACTAAAAAAAATCTATATCCTAAGTGACTAATTACAACACCTACTCACACAAATTTAAATCAAAATCAGAATATGTAAAATTTAAGAACTTACACAAACTTGTCTTAAATAAATATAAAATCCTTTAATTGATAAGTCAAAAGTAAATCATGTACTTCAATCTTTCAAAATTAAGAATCATTTGTATACCACCATCTTGACCTGTAAAAAACTACTCAACTGAAGGGAGGAGAAAGAAAAGAATGTTAAAATCAAGAATTTAAATTCCACAACACAAGATAACAAAGTAATCAATACTAGTTTTTTCGAATAAACGAACTTATTGAAATGAAAGAGGTAAAGAAACACACAATAGCATCGAGTGGGTTTCGTTTTGCTGCAGATCTGGGCGAGCATCAAGTTGTTCACAATGGGGGAGTTCTGGACCGAATTGAGGACCAGATCAATACTTGGACCAAGTTCGATCGAGGAACAAGTTCTGGACTGGATCAAGACTTGGATCGAGTTCGATCGAGGATCGAGTTCTGGACCGAATTGAGGGTCGAGTTCTGGATCGAATCAAGGATCGAGTTCTAGCATAAAATTTTTACTTTCAGCATGAGATAGTACCTGCAATTACAAATTCGAACGATACCCATAAGAATTAAATTTGAAAGCACGAATGTTCAAGAGTTCATTGAAATCCAAACATAAAATAGGTCTAAAAGGGTGGGAGGATCCAGTCACTAACCTCGAATCGTTAGCTTCAAGTATCCAATAGTTTTGAGAAAGAGACAGAGACAGAGAGAGTTGGTAGACAAAAAGCTGGAGTGAAATCCATAAAACCTAAGAGTTGAAATTGAAACATAAGAGAGTAAGAAGAAGAAGAGTGTGTGTTCTTACCTACAAAAGAAAATATTCTTCATGTAACTTGCGAACCCTAGATGGAGATGAAAACTTGCAAATGCTACCAAGAGAAAAAAGAAACAAGGTTTCGTCTATCTTCTGAATTTTGGTACCTAACAGTGGACAATCGTACTATCACCAAGATCGGTGGAGATGGATTTGAGGCCTGACCCTAAAAAGGGAGTAACACGAAACAATAGCCAGATTCAACAAGGCTGCTTTAACATTCTCATCGAGATGAATATTGGGTTTTATGAGAAGAAAGAAAAGTTGAGATTTAGGAGAAATAAATGTTGAAATTTGAGAGAAGGAAGATCTAGGTTTTTCGTATAGAGACGAAGAAAGGAAAGGACGAGCAATAAGAAAAAGAAAGAAAGAATTTTACGCGTCGGATGGATAATTCAAAAATTTTAAAGCACGCCCCCCAAATTTAATTTTTAATAATTTTCGCCTTTTTTTAGGGATTCCATAGCCTATTATTAAAAAGGCTATGTCCAAAAGCTATTATAAGCCCTATTTGTTGTAGTGTAAATGGGTATATGATCTTTAGCTTTGTAGCTATTTTTTAGAGAGCTCTTAACGTTGTAAGTAGTTATATTATTTTGTTAGTACTTGACCTTGTAATTAATTATGTTATTTTGTATGTGTTCTTGTAAATGATGATATTACTTTGTACTATTTTATTTTGTATATATTATCATTATCGTGCATATGTTACAGGTATACATAAAATATTATTTTGATATGATAATGTGTATCTATATATTACAATTTCTGGTTTCATTTACTTTTTATTAGTCAAAATCTACACTTGAGAGAAACATAAGAAATAGTGTTCATCATTATTGTGAAGAAAGTGAAGAGGCTATAAATGTAATTTAAGAGGACAATATGTGATCAAATATGACATTAAGGATTGTCTACGACATTAGCCAGATAATATCCCAAGAGATGAGTATGTAAGTTGAGTATCATTTTGGTATTTAGTTGAAAGAATAATTATTATTTTTATTTCAAGTTCGAGTTAGTAATTAGTAGTTTTTCATAAAACTAATTTTTTTTTCATATTTTGTTAATTATCTAACCAAAACAAAGTGCTAGAAATATGAAAATGAGAAAGAAACAATAGGGCACTCATTCACTCATTCATGTGGTAGAAATGAATCCACACAAATAATACTCCAATACAGGTACAAATTTTATTTTGCATTAAAGTTTTGTTATATCTAATCAAAATTAGTTATTATTATTATTTGAACTATGAATAATCGATAGCAAATAATGCAATATCATATACTTTTGTGTTTATTGTTTAGGATCCTGAAGATAACACACATAAAAATGAATGCATCAAGTTCATGTGAAGTTAACTCGTTCATTTTATGATACGTTAGTATCTCAATTTAGTGGCAAAATAGTTTTGTTTAATTTGAATTATTAACTTTTTGTTTTTTCCGGATGATGTAAAGATCTCGTAGAAATATTATTTTGTTTGAATACTTCTGAGTTGAATTTGTTTAATATAAATTTTAGTTTTTGAATTTGTGTTACCATACTCATAATGTGTTTTAGATTCCATTTGGAATTATTTGTATACTTTAGAAGTTCTAATTCTTATGTATTTATCCCAATTAAGGAACCATTGAAGTAGCAAAATAATTTTAAAAGCATTAACAAATGTTGGATGAAAATTATTGTAAAAAAACATGTTAAAGTGTTACAATCAAAACCTCATTGATGTTTTATTATAGATGATATTGAAACAATTATTCTATTTTATTATTGCAGTTCTAAATGTTGTTACTACTAATCTTTTAGTAGTTTAAATTGTTGTATAAACTTGTAAGCGTATTTAAATTGTTGCAATCGGACGCATATTATCGATGCTACTAATAACAATATTGAGACAAATTTATCTTGCAATTGCAACATATTAATTAATCGCTAGTATCAGTCTTGTAGCATTATAAAATCACTACAATAAGTAAAGGGAAACCATTGCAAGATTTTACAACACATTTATAAACTATTGCAGTAGATTTCCAATATCGTTGTTATTAAAGCAGATATTGAAGCGCTTTCTCCTTCAATGCTAACGATTCAAACTGTGTTGCTATTTCTCGTGCAACAGTTTTGGAAATGTTGCAATAAGAAGCTTTTGACGGCTGCTATTGATAGGCGATATTGCAATGGTTTTAACTTTTGACTCCAACGGTTCTAAAAACGTCGCGATTAAGCTCTCGACACCGTCTTTCCAAACGCTTTCAAAATTGTTGCTACATCGGTTGCAGTAGTTACAAACCGTTGCTAAAGGTCATATAAACTGTTGCAATAGATAGCTTTTCTTGTAACGATCTAGATGATTTGCATACAAATGTTTGTGCTATAAGGTCCAGATGGTTTTTTTGGAACGCCATATTCTTCGGAAAAGCAATTTAAATTTTTTTATCAATTATGTTTGCTAAATTATGAAATTCGATTTTGTACCAGTTAGATTCAGAGTTAACTATTTTTCGTGATTATTTGTTTTGGTCGGTTTTAGATTAGTTAGTTTTTCTATTTGGGCATTTGATCATGATATAAGTAATTGTTGGGTATATTTTACTACTCTTTAATTTAAGAAGTTAGTAAATCGCATCAAAGGGATTTTTAAAAATAGAAAATAAGGTAAACACAACATAACAAAATTTAATGTTTTTTAATAGAGAATGATAGAAGTCTGATACTACTGATAAAAATCTATCATTGATACTATTTGATAGATGTTGAAAGAAATCTATCAATATCTATCTGTATTTTTTTTTATTATTTTTATAAATAATTTAACATTTTTTCTATCAAAATTTTTCTAATAAAAAATATTACTTTATTTTTTTTTAGTCATGGGTGGGCCTAAAAATTTTACACATTTTTTTTCTTACAATGTGGGGGTAGTTTTACATATCCTTATCAAGTTGGTGTTTGCTTCTTTTATTTTATTTTATTCTTTCCATCTCTAATTTAGGAGACAATTCACGTGCCCTGGGGACTAAGGACCGTTTGACTTTTCATTATGACAATTTAAATTAGAGGTGAAAACGGATCCGTTGGCTTTTAAATTCAGTTTTGGTGTTTTTAAAAAATATATGTTATATTTTTTTAATTAAAAAAATAGTTCGATTTGGTTTGCTTCTAAATTCGATTTTACTCTTTGTTGAATAAATATATATATGTTAAAAATGGTTCAATTTGGTTTCAAATTCGGTTTTCGAAATTGAAACCGAACCGAACCGAATAAATTCGATTTTAAAATTTCTTCAAACCAGATCGAACCGTATTTTTCGATTTCACCAAGTTTTCGGTTCGATTTTTAGAAATGATTCGGATTTTGTAGTTTGAATGACCACCCCTAATTCAAATGAGGAATATAAATTAATTTTAAATCCATATCTTTAGGGGAAGTTAGCTATGATGCTAAGCAATTGACTTATGTTTACGTTTAGCTTGTTTGCTTCACCTTACAAACAAAAAAATTATATATACTCCCAAATCTAAACTAATGGTCGTATTAATTTTAATTCTAAACTTTCATATAAATTAATTTAGAAATTCCAAATGTAATTTAAAATTATACCACCTCATATTTTAAAATGGTTTATATAAAATCCCGTCAGTCAATACCAAAATTAAGTATTAACTTTAGGCGTACATTTTCTAAATTTCTTACAGACATAATTGACTTATTGCTCAAATCTCATGAATAAAAATGTAAGGTTAACACTTTTTGTCCTTGACCGTTCATAAAATAACAATTTAAACTCTAAACTTTAACGGATAATGATTTAGTTTTTATAATTTTACATTTATAAAAATTTTGTTCCTAAATTTTATTATACAATGATTTAGTCCATATACTTTACAATTTATAGTAATTTAGTCCTTATCAAAAAAATTTAATGAGTATGATTTAATGAAATTTCTTACACATGTAGATTGAAAAACTAACTAGAAATCAATTTATTTATAAACTATAAAGACTAAATCGCTACGTAATAAAGATTGACACTTAATTTTGATGAAACTTTTCATAATAGGAACTAAATCATTACAACTTGTAAAATACAAAAACTAAATCATTACTTATGAAAGTTCAAGGATTATATTGTTACAACTATAAAATATAAGGATTAAAATCATTATCAATTAAAGTTAAAAGACTAAATTTGTTATTTGTATGAAAGCTCAAAATTAAAAGTATTTTTTAAAAAATTAAAATAATTTAGCATTTATTAGAATAGAATGACTTTTTTTTTTTAGTTCAACCTAACATTTTGGATGGGACAATTCAAGTAAATTGTTTGTTAAAATTACGAAGGTAGGTGGACAAATTCAATATAAATTTTAGCATCATGTTTCAAAAGGTTTAGTTGTTCCAATTCGTACCTTCATTCATACATTTGAACTCATACAAAAAAGTACAAGGACGTTAAGGGATTAAATTTTCAATTTCATTGAAAAATAGAGAAAAAAAAAATTATTTTTAGTTCATCTTCATTTAGAAAGACAGATCGATTAATAAGATAAATATTGATTGTTAAATTGAGCATAGTTCAAATAGAATTTTTATGTATATATTTTGAAGTTTGTTTTAATTTAGTCTATAAAATTTAACTTGAAAGAGCTAAATTTTAATAAACTATATTGTATGAATCTCATTTTCATGTTGAGACAAAAGAGGATTGTCAATATTCGACTTGACACGTGTAATTGAAGAAGACTATATTTTTTCTATGCGTGTTCTATTTTTATTCTAAGAAATGATCCCAAATAATTCTAAATCTCTTTCAAGTTTTATTCCACCTATGTTCTATTTTTATTGTATCGGACGGTCCAAATAATTCCTCTCTTCCAGCATTATGATCATTTAAAAAAAGTTTATTAAATGATGTTTAATATTTATTGAAACATTAATTATTTGACTTCTTTGTGGTTCTACTGAATCAAATTACCACGTTCTAATTGTGTTCATTAAACAAAATACTTTTGGCTAATTTAAATATACCTCAATTTTTTAGACAGTAACTTTCTAGATCGAATAATGCGTTAAATTCTCATTTCCTATTTGCAGTTTTATAATAAATTTTTCTATTTTTTTATTATTCTGAAAATATTAATCAAATACTCAAATTTAGTTTCCAGTAGAGAAAATTGAAGACGAAAATTTGAAATTTTGAGAAATTCAATTATTTGACAGTTCTCTCTATTTTTTCTTTTTTTTAAAAAAACATAATTATTTGACCGCTCTAAACATACCTCATGAGAGTGGAATTATTATTTGATGATAGTAACTTTCGTTGTTATTAGATAAACATGTAGTTTCTTCTTAAAATTAATTAGAAAGGAAGGAAGTAATTCATATATATCCTATTAAAGATGATGGTATCTTTTCATTTTTACGATGTGGGAGTGGAATCCTCAGCTCAAAATATTCTACTAACTATTAGTAAGTGAACAGAAAATTTTTTCCTAATTAAATATCAAAATATAATACCTTTATAAGATGCAATATTGGACTAATCACTACTACGAAACTGGTTCTAATGTCGGTTTAAAACAAATATTATAGGGGTACAATATCGTTGAATTGACATTGAAGATCATGTTACAAAAGGTCTTCAATGTCGGTTGTTTTTAATGTCAGTTTTAAACCAACATTATAGATGACCAAGATTTCAATGCAGTTATCTTCAATGTCAGTTTTCAATCGACATTGAATATTATCTTCAATATGGGTTTTCAACCGACATTGAATACCATCTTCAATGTCAGCTTTTCACTTTTTTTGTCAATAATTATCTAATATTAAATGTTTGTCATCGTTTTGATATTGAAAATATAAAAAGATATATACATTTTTTTTTTACTTACGCACGTGCAAGTCAATAATATCTATTTTTAAAAAAATAATAATAATATTTCTATTTTACCTGTACATGTATAAAATAAAACCTTAATTGCTTTTGTATATACAACTCAACTTTCAACAAACACAAAAATTAACTAATTCACAATAAAGAAAGTGACAAATTGTTTAACTAAGTAATTTATCAAGAGGTTACATTGATCAATATATACATAGAGCTCTAAAGTTTAAAGAACGAAACTGAAACCTAATAAACAATATATCTTAGGACTTACAAACACAAACTAAACAAAGTTATCAAATCTAGTAATTCAACTTAACAATGGAAAGAAATTCAACTCAATGATTTGGCTTCCAATAAATCTTGTGAGCCTCACGCCTGGATATGCATATGAATTGACTTTAAGGATTGTTGTAGAGAATGCATCAATGTTGAAATCAACCTACTTTGAGCAATGTTCTCTCAAGAAACAAACTAACACAGCAGGAGGAACATTCTAGCAAGAAAGAGAAAAATGAAAAATGAACAAACTTTGAGATTTTCTGATAAATAATTGGGAAATGGGCATAAAATACCAATTAGAAACAACAAAGCAAGAGGGGAAATGGACAATAACATACCAATTAGAAACAACAAAGTAAGAGGTCTATGTTCAAAAAATATAAGTAATATCTAATGTGCACTAAGCTAAGGCAACTGCACCTCGCAACTCTTCTTATTGAACAAATACAAAAGAAAAACTATTGAAACTGGCTAACAAAATTTACTCATAAACAACTTAAACGACGATTACGAATACCAATATTTTATCCAAAAAAGTGCGAAAATGAAATACATAGTGAGCAAGAGAGAGCACATATATTGGTAGTCCTGTTTGACCAATGCAAACCTGTATAAGGAATTCCTTTGGCCTCTAACAAGGATTAAAGCGTGCCATCTTCACCAATGCCTCCATGCACTATAATGTTCACAATAACAGTAAAAAATGCATAGTAAACTTTTATGCTATGATTTTATAACTTAACTGCACTGTTATTCAAATTCCAACAGAATGCATCGAAGTCGTGAAAAGTAGAAAGCAAATACTAGTACAGATATATGTTACTAACTAGGCTATAACTGATCATTACCGGAAATGCCAAGTCAAGAAGAGCAGTTTGTGAAAAGCAGGTCATCGGGATGCAATTGCAATGAAAAGAAGCAAAACGATGCAGCAAACTACGCTTATATTATTAAACAAATGGAAACAAGCGGAAACAACAAGCTGATTGTGTCAAAGGCAGAGAATGCATCAAGTCAGATACCAAAGTATGATGAAATAGTAAACATCATAAGGTATTCGTGATCAACATAAGTAACTAAACAAATTTGTCAAACATAAACAACTTGTACAACAAATCAACAAATACAAACCCAAAATAGAGGTTCTGAACCAGCAATAAGCACCATAAACAATACTTCATCAACCTAACGACTAAGGTTGTCTAAAGGAAGAGAACAACAATAACTCCTTAATTACATAATTTTATCAAACACACACAAACAACTAAATAAATTTGTCAAACACAAATAAGTAAACAAAAACAACAAATGATCAACAAAACAAACTCAACTAGTTTATATTTTAAACAAACAAGAAGCATTATAAACAATAACCTACCAACAGGGAGATATATATATTGTATGTATGTATGTATATAATAGAGCAGCAACAACAGAGGCATCATTCACTAGTATGAGACCACATTTTTCCTTTTGCAATTCTCTAAGTTGCAGAGAAAGATGAGTATTGACAATATATGAAAAATTAGAAAGAATGAGACCACATTTTTTAGCAGCAAAAGCATACAAAAAAATTAAGTTTATTTCCACAGGGAAACCGAGGAATGACAATAAAAAAAGAACACTGGTTTACTGAACTGAGTTCAATATGAAATCTAAAGACAAAAGCACTAAAACTACTAGAAAAATAAAATGATGCCCAAAATTTTTTATCGACTGTACAATCTCAAGCCAGTAGAGCATTTATTCGTCTAAGTAAAGCTAACATCTCCAAAACTTCTAAGCAATTACACACCAAAGCAACAAAATACAACATTAATACAAAGTTCCACTAGTTTGAACTCCTTTTCTGGGCTAGAGTTCTTTTGAAGAAGTAACTAATCTAATTTACTTCTCTCTATTTGAAGAAGCATTGAGAACACTTATGTAGCAGCCTTGCCTTGTGACCATCTCTCTTTATGCAGCAGCCTTGCCTTAGCTTAATGGAAATACTCATTGGATTTTCCCCACTTGGACCAATCAAAGCAACAAACCAATCTCATAATTTCAATATATATTCATTTAGCTTTTATATTGTATATGTATGTATCTTTACAAATATTTTGGGGTTGGCTTCCGCTAGATAATACTAATTTTAATTTTTAATATGATGATCCTTTAGCTTCTGATCATAGGCCCACATCTGAGACAACGCCGGTGGTTGGAGACTCTAAACGGCGGCAAAATGCTGGCAGCTGGATGCCCGTGGCTCGGTGGTGCACGTGTAGGTGGGCGAGCGGCGAGATCAACGAAACCCAGCGGCGGCGACACTAGAATCTACTTCCTCTTTGACTGATAAAACTCAACGACGCTGCTAATCGAAGCAGCCAAACGAACAACCAGACAAACGACAACAACGTGTATGGCTCGGACAGTGGTATGCAACATGGGTAATCAAAGCGTTGAGCTAAGAGATGAGAGAGATGGTTGTGTGGACTGATGGGAGATGAAGAGAGGCAACTGATAACTTTTTTTTAACCATAACTTTAAACGCGCACACACTCAAACCAGAGAGATGTTTTCACACACATTGACATTGTAGTGAATTAGATTTTAGTTTGTAATCTTAACTCATTTGTCATAATTGTAATACTTTTATTATTATTAAAAAAAAAAAAAAAAAAAAGTTAATTATGCTAAATTGGTTAAGGCATATTTTCTCAACTAAGAGGTTAGATATTTTGAATCCTCCATTCTCATTCGTTGTTGTCTAACAAAAATATGGAAGGAGTGAAGAAGTCACACAAATTTGCACACGGCGAGAGAAAGGTGCAGAGGTTTTCTCGACAAGCTACATAAGTATCCAAAATTCGAAATTTGAAATTTGGTTCCTTCCCAATCTAATGTCAAGTGTTTGTGTTTGAAAAAAGAGTTCTTTTTTAAAAGAAAAAAAAAACAAAAGAAAAAGAAAAAGAAACGGTTAGGGTGTTAGAAGTTATTGTCTACCGTTAAAAATAATAGAAAAGCTCATTCAGTTGACAATTTTGTCGAGCAAAATAAACTTTAAAAATTGTTGAAGTTCAAAATTGTGTGTTTTACAAATATATATATATATATATATATATATATATATTTTTCATGAATGGTTAAATTTAATAATTTTTATATGTAGTTGTTAAATATCTTTTGGGTATTGTGTCCAACAAGCCACACTTTATGCCAAGGACACTTTTCATGATCTCTTTCTTTCTATGGTAAAGTTGATATCTTCTATTTTTATTCTTTTCTTTTTTTGGTGGACACTAATAGAAAAACGTTCTGGCTTTACTTTTGTGTTGTAGATGTGGATCCATCCAATTTAGCTAATGGCATTGGCATACAATTAATTAAATAAGATGGTATATTTTTATTCCTTTTAAAATTATTTAGGTTTAAATCCTATTCTGGTTTTTTAATTTTGAATCTTGTTCTATTTTGGTTCTTAAACTTTAAAAAACGACCGTTTTAGTCTTTAAATTTTTTTTAAAAAAAATATTTATTTTGGTCTCTACTATTAAGATTTTGTTGACTCTTTGATGAAATTGTGTCAAGCATGTGTTGAGCAAAATGAAGGTGAAGTAAAATGCTAACAACTAACGTGCCAAAATACTAAATAACCAAAATCTTGAACGCAAAATGACTTTTGATGACCATAGAAAACTATTTTACCACCCAATTGAAACTCTACATTTTTTAGCGTGATAAACTTATTTGATAACTTAATCATCTAAAAATACAAGTCATCTCATTATTTTATATTAAAAGTTAACAGAATTTTAATAACAGAAATCCAAGTAAACGTTTTTTAAAAGTTTTAAAGATCAGAATAAACGTTTTAAAAATTTAAGGACAAAATAAAACAAACTTCAAAATTTAGGGACCAAAATAAGATTTAAACTAGTAATTTAGTGTGAATATTGAATTGGAGGGTTTCAAAAGATTTATTTAAAAATTGTGGTAGCCAAAAATGATAAATTGGAACGTTTGAAATATCTGTTAACATATTTGTAAATTGAAATATTTGACATTATATTAAAATTTTATTATTGTAATATTTTTAATATATTTTATAAATACACATAAAACATCAAAGTATCATCTATTGATCTCCACATGAATTTGAATACTAACAAATTAACAGGGTTTATAAAACTATAACTTAATTTTGGGTAAACTACCTTTTTAATTCTCGAATTTTGAAGAATATATATGTTTGGTCCTTGAATTTTCAAAATATATCTCTTTAGTCTTTAACATTTTAGAATAGGTGCATTTAGTCTCTTTTTCAAAATATACCTTTTTAATCTCCAAAATTTTAAGAATGAATTTAAAAGGTCCTGGAACTATTTTTTTTTTTTCACTTTATATAATTATATAAAATTTTGAGTTACAAAAAATATGTATAAGAAATAATTTTAGAGAAAATGAATCTTAAAAAAATAATTTTTAACTTAAAATAATAATAATAAATTAATATAGTGACTTTTTAAATTTATTTTTAAAAATTGAGGGAGTAGAAAGATATATTTTAAAAATTAGGGACCAAGATCTATTCTAAAAAATTCGGGAATTAAAAATGTATATTTTAAAAATTCATGAACCAAATACACATATTCTTCCAAACTTGAGGATTTAAAAGATAATTTTTCGATTTTTTATAAATATTTTTATTCATGAAAATGTATGTTGATATTGATAATTTATGTATATATGGAAACTTTAACATATATCTCAATGGTTAATTTTCAACTGTTTCGAGGGCATATATTAATGTAATCCATGAAATTGGTTTTTTCCTTTATGAATCTATCTCCTTTCCAATAAATAAATAATTTATTGTCCAAGGCTTATGAATAATGGAGTTAGGTGATGAATGCCTAACTTTATTTAATTGTGTTATATTTTAAAATTAATTTCAACGATACATAAACAATAACACGTTAATATAATAAAAGTTTTTATATATGTATATATGTTTTTTCTGAATATAGAAAAATGAATCAAAATTTTATAAATATAACAAAATTTCACTGTCTAGTTTATCAAATAGACTACTATCTGTATTTATCTGTGTCACCGCAATAGACACATGACACAGATAGACTGTGATATTTTGTTATTATTCATAAATATTTTAAACAGTTTTGTAATTTAAACTATTTTTTCGAGAACAAATTAAAATTAAAATGTGTCTTTTATCATTTGCGGTTTCAATTCTACTGTTGAGGTTTGAAATATATCTTTGTCACCCCTCAACTTTAAAAAGGTTAGTTGAATTTTGAAAGAGAATAATGAATTTATATTATTCTCTCGAATTTGTATTGTTAAAAGAGAAAATGATTGAACTAAAAGATTATAATAATAAGAATAAGAATAATATGAACATTTTAGATTTTAAAAAGTGAGTCTAGACCTTTCGAATACAAACTTGTGTTACAAGAAAGAAATTGCAGGCTTGCAATTTCCCACATGTGAAATGAAAATTTTTCAACTGGTTGCTAATGCTTGTTGATCAAAAAAAAAAAGTTTGATTGTTCCGTGTGAATTTGTAAAAGGTGGTGTACAATTCAATATGTTCCAATCTTGAACTAAAAATCTTTGAAAATGGTTGATTCGATACTTTGAAGAATAAACATATTAATTTAACCATTTAACTTTTGAAAATCCAACCAATTTAATTTCGTTTGATTCCTTTTTTCATTGGTTCAAAAAATTTATATTTTCTTTCATTAATACAATGTGAAGGGGATATTCTTTCTTTTTCTCAATAAAGTGAAGTGGATATATATTCGACGTTTAAGAAAGTTGCTAACGTATTATTATTTAAAGATAAAATAATCTAAATAACAAGAGTCTATACAGACTACATGATTAGATCACAAGTCATAAGTCATATAAATCATTCGCGATAAGGAGTTTGGAGAATTATAGACTGAAGGAATGATATATCATGCAACGGAAGACTACAGAATCTATAAGCACTTAAACTACATTTAATTTGAGTTTTAAGCATGATGTTCATATGATATTCATAAGAGGGTTTGAAACATATATTACCTTTGAAGATTTCTCCACAATTCAGCTGAAATCCACCAAGATAGAGCTTGAAACACTGAGAGGACTACCACCAAGATCTTCTCTACTATGCTCAAGCTAGAACGTGTGGTGGAAACACTAAATCAGGTTGAATTGATGAAGAATAAGTGTAGGGTTTCCAGGTTATCACTTCAGAAAGTATAACTCGAAATTCTTCATGTTCATGCATGAAGCTTCTATTATATATAGGAAGAATTCATGCAAATATATAGGGTTGCATGAAGAACAGTTCCAGCTTGAAGATCATTAAAACTAGCAATAGAATTTGGTACCTCTTCAACAAATATGGTTGGTAGATTTTTCCCAAAAATTGGAAAAATCCATTAACTAAAAATGATTTAAAAAATCATTATTATTTTTATTTTTATTTTTAAATTAATTTTATAAAATTAATTAAATAAAACTAATTCTTAATTGATTTTTAATTAAATTTTTTAATTAAAATAATATTAATTTAATATCTAAATATTAAATTAATAAAATATCAATATCACCAATAAATCAATTTTATATTAAATCATAATTTAAATATTAATTAATTTTCTATTTTCGTTTAATTTTAATTAAATTAAATGTTTATAATTGTATCATATATGATCAATCGAAAACCCTAAAATTGATTTTGAACATTTCAAATTCATAACCCTAATTTCATACATTAATACTCAATTTGTTATTCCAATTTAATGAGCTAGTAAAGAGACCTAATGGACCTACAGATCATGAGCTCCAACGATATGTAATTAATTCGTTAAAACTCTTTAATCGAATTAATTAATATTTGTTAACTACCAAAACACACCACTATAGCTCGATAGTTACACGCTCCTCACTGTAGATATATTTATGTCCATATAAACCATAATCAGTAAGTCGATCATTCACAGGTTGTTCGTACGTA
This sequence comes from Benincasa hispida, assembly GCF_027475165.1. NCBI lineage: Eukaryota > Viridiplantae > Streptophyta > Magnoliopsida > Cucurbitales > Cucurbitaceae > Benincasa > Benincasa hispida. The sequence goes on from NC_143480.1 coordinate 5,511,705, forward strand.
TTTACAGCTGGGTCAAAATTATTGTTTTACCCCTGCAAAAACATCTTGTTCTTTAAGTTCCCACTGACCCTTTAATGAACAATTCGATTCATAATACTACTTATGAATCGTGTGTCCTTCTCTATCATAAGAAGGCGGGTGGAATCAGCACTTAACAAAACAACTCATCTGCTAACCCTAAAATGGGTAGGAGTGAATTCCATCTAGCAGAGTTATGTACTCAACTATCCATCTAGTCTTATCCTCAAAATGGAAGGCTTATTGAGCAGTGTTGTTGGACTACTCTCACCCATGCAGATCAAAAGATAATCCCAAATAAATAGGAATTCATAGCTAGTTCAGGATTAAAATCAAGTTATCCTAGGTTACTTTAGTATGAAATAGTTAGTTTTAACAGTAAACGGTCGTTATAAAGAAAAGTGACTATTTCATGTTTTAGTCTATATACAAACTCATTGCACAGGATGCCCCAACTCACATGTCTCTACATGAATGATCAGTGGATCACATCATTTATATTACCTATACAACGACCGCATCCAATAGTGTTACCAGGATGAGATACCCAATTTCATCCATATACTTATAGACCATTTAGGCTATATACTATTAATTTATGTCACCACATAAAGTTAAAGTATTCATACTATAGCTATGGATATGTTTATTGGATTTTCATAATAGAATGCAAAATCAACAACCTTATTGAATAAGATACTCAATAATATTTAATTGATGAATAAAATATTTAACACAAAATTTACGAACTGCGAATAGAACATTCCCAGCATAAACATCCGATCTTTACGCACAATAAAGTGGGTTATCTCATTTTGGCTACGCGAACATGAGAGAAAGCAATAATTCTCATATCTTCACCTTGCGTATAAAAAGAGTGATGTAGATAGCTTTATATACTCCTTTTAGTTGTAATATTAAAGCTTAGTTTTTATCTTGTTAATTTAATTCAGTTAGACTTCTTTGTAACCAGCTGCCCAGGTTATCACAACTAACTACCTTAGTTTTTAACAAATTGTAACCGGCTGTCCAGGTTATCTAGAACCAGCTGCTTCAATCTTGTATAAATTGGCTTTTAACCATCATCTATGATTCATCATTAATAATATCATCTTGAGTTTCTTGGAACTACTTCATTAAAGAAACTTCAGTGATATTGATAGCTCAAAATAATCATATAATCAACTGCAATATTTGAGATACGGAGAGAATATATACTCTCAACCCTAGAACATATTGTCATCACTTCAAAAATCTTCACCTTTTTACAACAAGGGAGAAACTTCAAACCAAAAAAACTAACACATCCCAAGGGATCTCGATGTATCAACTCGAGATCATAAAAATATTGACCAAATATTTTATTTATTCTATCACATTTATTTATACAATTGTATAAAAAGTATAGTTTACAAAACTTTATAAAGTTTTTATTGTTTATTGTTTTTTTTTTTTGAGAAAAAAAATAGAAATAAACTTTTCGAAAGGTTTTTTTTTTTTTTTTGGTTGAACAATAATTACAGATGCAGAGGTCTTTGATGATTCAAATGGTAATAAGTATCATACCTATTAAATTATATCTAGATTGTAATTAATCACACTAAATTACATGAATTTTCTTCTCAAAGGAAATTACATGATTTACTATAAGGAAATTTCCATACATGATTTATAAATATAATCTATAAATATGTTTCACATGTTTTGTTATTATTTTTCATTTAAGTCTTTTATTATGTATTCTGATTTTAGTCCATAATTAGATTGTATATATTGATTTTATTCTAAATGATAAGCGGAGAAAACAGCTGTTATCGGCATGGTATCAGAGCTTAAACCCTAATCCACTAAATTTCTAGCCGCAACCGACTAGAATTCTTCTAAAACACCTTCCAGCAATTCAAAATTCCTTTCAACTAATCTTGAATTCAAGTGGGATTCTTCAACTATCCACCAAATTGGAAATTTCAAGGTTTTTGTCCTCTCGTTAGCGTGGATTTTCACATTCAAAAGTGGTCTTGAAGTTTAAGCTTTTCCACTGTTGTACATTCAAAGTGGGAGTATTTTTTTTAATCAGTTTTGTACTGGTGAATTCAAAGGTGTGGCCATAAATATTTTTTTGGTTCCATTGAAGTATTTTCACCATTGAGCCAACAGGGTATTATCACTATTGGAGTATTATCACTGGCGACAGAATTGGAGGAATTGTCGTCGCTGTTGTTTGCTTTCTGCCAATTAATTTGGCCTTATTTTGGGTTGCGTACTCATAGTTTATCAGTAACATTTTCAGCACAAATGACGGATGTAGAAGAAATTATTAAAGGAGGAAATATCGATCCTCCTTCTTGGATTATTGACACGGGAGCAACTCGACATGTGGCTGAAAATCTAAATTGTTTGATTCATGCACATACTATTGTTTCCTCTGATCGGTTTGCCTAATAGGAATAGAGCACTTGCAACGATGGAGGAGCGAGTAGCTCTCGCGGGTGGTTCTATGCTTAAACATGTTTATTTGTTCCTACTCTACAATACAATTTAATACCAGTGTCACAATTAATTGATTATGCTAATTGTTGTGTCTGATTTACTTATTCTCTTTGTGCTATACAAGACCAACATTCAGGAAGCCTAATTGGTGCCAGTGAGCAAAAGGATGGACTTTATCTTTTTGGTGAATTCCTATAGACACTCAAAGTTCAAGATGTATCTGCTTTTGAGTTGTGGCATAGAAGGGAGTGGTAAAATTATTACCTGCAATTAATTCTAATTCTACTAGAAAGAAATTGAATCATGCGTGTGTAATGTCCTCAAGCTAAATAAACTCGTGATGGTTTTTCTGTTAGTGATAGCAAAGCCAATCGTATATTTGAAATGATTTATTGTGATTTATGGGGTCCGTATAACAATACATCATCTTTTTGTGGTGCTCATTATTTTTTTTTTACTATGGTAGATGATTTTTCAAGAGTTTGGGTTTATTTGTTGAGAAATAAAACTGAAGTTTCTATATCATTCCATTCCTTCCTTGCTATGGTTGAACATCAGTTTGAGACATCTGTTAAAATAGTGTAGTGTGAAAATGAGATGGAATTTCAATACATGCATGATTACTTTGACGAGAATGACATTATTTTTTAAACTTCATATGTTGGAACTCCATAACAAAATGGGATAGTGGGGTGCAAACATCAACACATACTCAATGTGGCCCCTGCTTTAATGTTTCAAGAAAATCTTCCTATTACCTTTTGGGGAGAATGTGTTCTGGATGCAGTTTATTTGATCAATCGTACCCTATTTGGTTTATTGTAAAATTAAACACCTTTTGAATTTCTATTTGGCCTTACTTCAGACTTTTTGTGTTATGTGTTTTTGGATGTCTATGTTTTGCTCATAATCAACGAGCAAGATGGGATAAATTTGATCCACGAAGTCGAAGGTTTTGGTTTGTTGGATATCCATATGGTAAGAAAGGGTGGAAGCTATACGATCCTAAAACTGAAGAAATATTTGTCTCCCATGATGTAAGATTCTATAAGAACAAATTTTTATATGTTGAAACTTCTATAAGAACAAATTTTCATATGTTGAAATTAGTACTTCTGTATCTACTGATGAAAATATGGTAAATATTAATCTTTTTTGGATGATTTGGAAAGTATTTTTGAAGAAGTAGTGCCCTCTGATGATGTTGGTCTAATAGAAGAAGTCGTAAGGTCCACTAGAGTGGTTGATAAAATAAAGGTAGTTAAAGGATGAAAGTTCTAGTAGTATCTAGGGTGAAACTTCTAACCACACCATTACAACTTGATTCACCAACAGTGTTACACAATGAAAACAACAAGTAAGTGAAGTGGTTGAATTGGGTAGAGTTTTACGAACCAAACGCCCATCCGTTCTTCTTCGTGATTTTATTACTAAACCTACAAGATAAGAGAGTCCATCCCCAAGTTCATCAGTGTCCACGAGCTCTTTAGATACTCCACATTCTATAGATACTTTGTGAATTATGATAAATTTTCTACGCGACATCATATATTTCTTACAGTTGTGGTTGTAGGACATGAACCTCGTAATTTTAACGAAGCTATGAAAGATGGTGATTGGAGAGAAGTCATGCGGAAAGAAATAAATGCATTGAAAGCTATTCAAACTTTGGTCATGGAAGTCTTGCCCCCAGGCAAGAAAGCTTGGGGTGTAAATTAGTGTATAAAATCAAATATCACGCGAATGAAGGGATGGAAAGACTCAAGACTTGCATTGTAATTTTTTGACAATTATCAGTTTGAAGGTATAGTTTATAACGAGACCTTTGCTCTAGTGGAAAAAATGGTCACTATACGAATTTTTCTAACAGTTACAGCTGAAGGAACTCTAAAATAGAATTAGTGAGCGAAAGCGAATCATTCCAAACCTTATTGTGAAAGAAATAAATGCATTGAAAGCTATTCAAACTTTGGTCATGGAAGTCTTGCCCCCAGGCAAGAAAGCTTGGGGTGTAAATTAGTGTATAAAATCAAATATCACGCGAATGAAGGGATGGAAAGACTCAAGACTTGCATTGTAATTTTTTGACAATTATCAGTTTGAAGGTATAGATTATAACGAGACCTTTGCTCTAGTGGAAAAAATGGTCACTATACGAATTTTTCTAACAGTTACAGCTGAAGGAACTCTAAAATAGAATTAGTGAGCGAAAGCGAATCATTCCAAACCCTATTGTGAAAGAACATGAACATTTACAATCAAACAAAAATAGTTATGCATTATGGATAAATTACAACATGCTTCAAAGATTAAATACAAAGGATCAAGTACAATACCTTTGAAGAACCCTTTTCTTCACGTATTACCCTCGATCTATCAGCAATGCGTCCAACTGTACAAATGCAACAATCCTCTAGAAAATCCTCGACCACCAGCGAGTATAACTCGATCCACGACCCTCGAACAGAACTGGACACCATCACTCGATTACCTTAGTATTCTCGATGTGAGAATCCAAGAGTTATGGGCTCTGTATGAATTTGGACAGAGGGAAGGAGGAAGTAAATGATCGAGTAGACGATCAAGTATGCGACAGAAGGAATAAGTCTATCGTATAGACTTGATACTCGATTGTGCAGTAAAGCGAGTGCTATTATATAGAATACTCAACGTGATCATTTAATCTCTTGAAAATAATTAGATTACTTGATGTGTGAAGCTTGGAATGAAAAAATGAAAAACCAATTTTCAACTTTATCCCATAGTTAGCCATAAACCGTGTATAACCACCCACTAAGTCGGTTATTGGAGAAAAAGAAATTTAATTATCTTATAATTAATAATTTATAAATAAATACAATGACTAAATTATCATATTATATTTATAACCTATATTTTAATATTGCATCATATGAAACATATAAACCATAGTTATTTTTCTCTTTTGTGGCTTTTAATATAAATCATATTTATATTAATTCCTCCAATTGAATAATGTATCAAATCCATCAAATCAATTATATCATATATAATTGAACTAATTTAATTATATCATATATAATCAAATTCCCTCTTGTTAATTTGAACATTTTAAATTAACCCAAAAACTGATTCTCAATATGAATCCATTGAGCTACCAAGGGGACCTTATGGACTTGTAGCTTGAAGCTCCAAGGGTATGTGAATAATTGACTAAACACTTTAATCACGATATCCACCATATGTTAACTGTCGAGCATTCCATTAAATACCAACAGTTGCACTCTTCGTACTATAGATATATTTTTGTATCCATTGGATATAACAAATCAACAATATGATGACCCTTCATAAATCGCTCGTAAGTACAGCTAGGCCAAATTGCCGTTTTGCCCCTATAGTTACATCTAACTCTTTAAGTACCACTGATCCCTCTAATGAACAATATATCATAGTCCCACTATGATTAAACCCTTCTCGGATCAAGAGAAGATGTGGCGCTACATTGTTCAAGCCCCGGAATCAGCCCTTAAGGGAGTAATTTATCTACTTACCTATGCTTCAAGGAAAGAGTGAATTTCATCTTGTGTAGCTGAGTTCCCAGCTCCCCAATCAGATGAATCCCCAAAGTGGTAGGTTTGATTCAGCGATCTAGCCCCTCGCACCCATGCAAATCAAAGGACCGCCTTCATAGGCAGGAGTTCACAACTCACTTAAGATTAAGGTCATGTTACCTATGGTCATCCTAGTGAAATGAAAGTCTCAATTATGAATGACGTTATATAATGAGACTAAACATTTCATGGACCGATCTTATAAAAACTCCTTTGTATAGAGTATCCCCGCTTGCATGTCTAATACACGAATGATCAGGATCAGATCATTTGTAGCACTTTATAACATTTGCAACACCTACAAAGCGGGCCACACTCATAGTGTAACCAGAATAAGGTTTCCCTCCTTTATCCATATACTATAGACCATTTAGGTTATCACTTAAAGCACGATCCACTTGTATGTCTCCACATACATGCTTAAGTTACAACGATAACCATGGATCTTAGTTTATTGGTTTGTGGTTAATGTAACTAAAATATTTCATATTTCATAGACTAAAGTGAATAAAATATCTCATATTATAAATCACAAAGTGTTTGTTCATACAAGTGTTTACGAACTATAGGACCCTACGAGATTTAGGACATCAACCCCAACAGTAGCTGCAAAGAATTAGGAATTGCATCATATATATGTTCACAATGCTTTTCTTCATGGTGATCTCAATGGAAATGTGTACATGAAATTACCACTTGGTTTTATAAGTAATACGTCAGGTATGGTGTGTCGCTTCAAGAAGTCTTTGTATGGCTTACGGCAAGCACTAAGATGTTGGTTTTCTAAGTTGGCTACTTCATAAGAAATATGGACTCACTCAGTCTTATTTCGATTACTCATTATTTACATTGTATCAGGGAAAAATTCAACGTCCTCGTATATATTGATGAATATCTAATTATCTTTTATAGTGACTCTTCCGATGCTGCATCATTTAAGAAATATTTAGGTGCATATTTTCATAGGAAAGATTTAGGCATTTTGGAATATTTTCTTGACGTTAAGGTTGCACGAAATCTAGAGGATATTTTCCTTTGTTAACGAAAGTACACTCTTAACATAGTTTTAGAAACATGGCTTTTAGGAGCTAAGCCAGCAGGGTTTCCAATTGAGCAAAATTATTGCCTTGCTCTGGCTATTGGTCCTTTGTTGTCAGATCCTAAAAGATATTGGTGTCTAGTCGAACGTCTCATATATTTTTCTTTTCACGTCTTGACTTGGCATATGTGGTGCATATTTTGGCTCAATTCATGCAGGAACCACGACAAGAACATTCGGATGTTGTAGTTCGTACAATTCGTTATTTGAAAAGTTGTCCAGGTCAATAAATTCTTCTTCGCTTCATTTGTTATATCTTTCTATCAAGCTGGTATGATTCTGATTAGGCAAGTTGTCCTCTAACTTGTCGTTCTCTTACTAGTTAGCATGTGTTTCTTGGCGATTCTCCTATCTCTGGAAAACTAAGAAGCAAAAAATGGTGTCTCGTTCATCAGTCGAGGCTAAGTATCACTCCATGGCTTTTATTGTTGGGTAGCCTAAAACTCGTAGATATTAAATATTATTAATTGAACGTCATCAATAAAGAGTTATAGATGTTAATTCAATAAATGTTATTGTGTCGTTTTCTATTTTGTCTTAATAACCCTAAATCCAATAAACTAACATCCAAGACTGTCTTATTGAGTCTTGAACTATATATGGAGACATACAAGGATCAATGTTCAAGATACAACGTAAAGGGTCTACAGTATAGGGATAAAAATGTGTACCTTATCCTAGTGACACCCACTTTGTATTCGATATGAATGCAATGATCCAACATGTTTGTGTAGGTGACAAGCGAGTGGAGGTATCCTATGCAATGAGTTTGCATAAGATCAAACCGCGAAATAGTAACCATTGGATGTAACACCGTTAACTAGTTAGGTTGTATTTCAATAGGATGATCTAGGCAACTTAATCTTAATCCTAACATATTATGAATTCCTATTCATGAAGGATTGCCCTTTTATTTGTATGGGTGAGGGTCGCCAGTTCGCCGACTCAATATGTCTACCATTTTGGAGACAAGACTGAGAGGGAGCTGGGAACATCATAATACAAGATGGAATTCACTCGGTCCCATCTTCAGGGTAAGTAGATGAGTGTTCCAAGTGATATCTCTAGGACTATTGGTTGCACCATAAATTGGTTATTCATTAAAGAAGTATGGGCACTTAAGAAGTCAGAGGTAACACAAGGGTAAAACGGTAATTTGACCCAATTGAAGTTACGAATATTCGTGAATGGCTAACTTGTTGTTATTAGTCTATACTCGTATATACATAAATATATTTGTAGTGAGGAAAGTGCAGCTATGGGTCTTTAATGAAGTGTACTCACGGTTAACGAATACTGTTGCTAAAATATGATTGGGTTTAATAACAATTCACTAATAGAATTTGTTTATATTTTCAGCATGACTAGCTCTTTAGTACAATTACTTGCTTATGAAAAGCTTAATGGGGATAATTATGCTACGTGGAAATCAAACTTGAACACAATACTCATGATCAATGATCTTAGGTTTGTTTTAACTGAGGAATGTCTTCAAAACCCTAGCTCAAACGTAAACCAAACTATTCGAAATGCATATGACAAGTGGACAAGGGCAAATGAAAAAGCCAGAGTCTACATTCTTGTCAGCATATCTGATGTTTTGGCTAAGAAACACGATGGTATGCGTATCATTAAAAAGATTATGGAATCTTTACAGGGGATGTGGGACAACTGTCCTCCTCCCTTAGACACAATGTCATCAAGTACGTTTATAAATGTCGTATGAAAGAAGGGACCTCTATAAGAGAACATATCCTGGACATGATAGTCCATTTCAACGTGGCAGAAGTAAACAGAGTTGTCATAGATGAGAAAAGTCAGGTCAATTTTATTCTAGAGTCTCTTCCGAAGATCTTTCTACAGTTCCGCACAAATGCGATGATGAACAAGATAGAATATAACTTGACGACTCTTCTCAATGAGCTTCAGACTTATCAGCCCTTCTTGAATTCTAAGGGACAGGAAGCAGAGGTACATGTTGCCACCACAAATAAGGTCAATAGAGGATTGTCCTCTAGGACAAATTCTGGCCCTTCTTCTTCTAAGAACAATAGTGTTCCGATGAAAAAGGGTAAAGGGAAAGGGAAGATTTCTACTGACCACAAAGGCAAGGCTAAAGTTTCAGATAAAGGAAAATGTTTCTACTACAACAAGAACGGGCACTGAAAAAGAAACTGCTCAAAGTACCTTGCAGAATAGAGAGAGGAGAAAGCAAAATAAGGAAATTAGTTTCTAAAGATTGCTTGCAGAAGAATGGATAATTCTCCAAGTTTTGAACATGAGAGATTATCTCAGCAAAATCAGTGGGAGTTTCTTAAGTTGTTATCCGGAGATAGATTCATTATATTAGATAATGTACTTTTTGTTTTTTAAATGAAAAGAAATCTAATATCTATATCTTGTTAGAAAAATTAAAAGTATCTTTTGACATAAGTAAAGTGTTCATTAGCAAAAGAAGTATTTTTATTTGTTCTACTAGAAAACATGGCTAAAACGAAAAACAAAAGGCAAAATGTTTCTTCAAGTACATATCTTTGACACTTAAGCCTTGACCACATTAATCTCAATTAGATTAAGAAATTGGTTTAAAGTGGTCATCTAAACCAGTTAGAAAACAACTGGTCTAGAGCCAAAGAACCCTTAGAGGTTGTTTATTTACACCTTTATAGTTCGATGAATGTCAAAAGCATGAGGAGTGTATGAATATTTCATTAGATGATTATTCAAGGTACAATTATGTTTACCTAAACTCATCATAAGTCTGAACCACTTGAAATGTTCAAGGTATATAAGATTAAAGTCGAGAATTTGTTAGGTAAAACATTTAAGACACTTTGATAAGATCGAGGTGGAGAATACATAGACCTTTGATTCCAAGACTATTTGATAGAACATGGAATCTAGTCACAACTCTCTGCACCTGGTGCCTCAGCAGAACGGTGTATCGGGAAGAAGAAACAGAACCCTATTAGACATAGTTCGGTTGATAAGTGAGCTATGCTTAATTGCCTAAACTAATTTTTGGGGATACTCAATAGAGACTGCTATATACTTTTATAACATAGTTTCCATTAAAAGAATTTCTAAAACTCCATATGAGTTATGGAGAGGTCGTAAAAGTTGTTAACGACATGTAAAAGTTGTTTACGTTATGTCAGAATTTGGGGACGACTGACACATATGTTGATGCAAACCCCTAAATAAATGAAATGTCGTTCAAAAGTATGCCTATCTGTAGGCTACCCAAAATTTGAATACTTCTTCAAAAAGAATAAAGTATTTGTATCTACAAATGTTGCTTTTCTTGAAAAAGATCACATTTGAGATCATGAATTCTTGTTATAAGCTCGTATTGTGTTAAAGTTTCCATTGAAGTTATAAAAAATCAACAAGTGTTGTTGATTTAGCTAGTCCTATAACAAGAGTTGTTAGAATTAGTCAGTTGCATCTTTCTCAAGAGTTGGGAGTACCTTAATGTAGTAGGAGGATTGTGTGATAGTCTGGCCATAAAATGGGTTTACCAGAAACTCATGTCATCAATTTTTTATGATGGCATCGAGAATCACCTCAAAGAGTTGAGGATATAAGATGCATTCTATATTTGAAGTTAGAAAGTTGTTATATGTTGATGAGTTTACAAAGGTCCTCACGGTTAAAGTGTTTGAGGGTCACTTAGTGAGTCTAGGACTACGAGTCGTATAATCTAGAGCAAGTGGGAGAAAAACCCATAGGTATATGATGCCTAGTGAAGACAAACCGTGGTATGTGATGCCCTAGTTTATTAAATTTCTCTCCAAAACTCAAACAACTCAACATTATGTGAATACATGTGTTACCACTGGAGTTTTAGTCCAAGTAGGAGTTTTTTGGGTTTTATATCTTATAACTCGTGATTTGTAAACAATAAACTTATTTTGTTATCAATAAAGATGTTATTGAGGTTTTATTCAATAAAGTTGTTATTGAATGTATGAATTGTTCATTTCGTTTTAGAAAGAATAATAAATCCAATAAACTAAAGATACATGGCTTTTATATGAATAATTGAACTTTATGTGGCAACATAAAGATAGATCAAGTTCGCATAGTAACTTGACCTTAATCCTGAGCTAACTATGAACTCCTGTTTATTCGGGATTATCATTAGATTTGCATGGGTGAGGGTTGGGTCAACAGCACCAACTCAATAAGCCTCCCATTTCAGGGGCAAAATCGGGTAGATAGTAGGGACATAGGGTGCAAGACGGAATTTACTCCTATCCGTTTTTAGGGATAGTAGAGAGATTGTTCCCTTAAGTGTTGACTCCAAGTCTTGAACAAGGGGTCTTAACCTCTCATTGGCCTGAGAGGGACTTGTTTTAATGATTGGATCACAAATTAATTGTTCATTAGAAGATCAGGGGGACTTAAGGAGCAAGATGTTATCTCGGGGTAAAATAGCTTTTGACCCAGTCGTTATTACGAACAACCTGTGAAGGGTTGACTTACTAATCATGGTTATATCGAATGGACATAATATATCTACAATTAGGGGAGTGCAACTATTGGGCTTTAGTGGAGTAACTTGATAGTTTATGAATGGTGGTTAATTAGGTTGAAGAGTTTAGCCGGTCAATCTCAGATCGTTGGAACCCATGATTTGTAGGTCCATGAGGTCCCCCTACTAGCTCATATCAGATTAAACCTTAAAACAGTGTGACGAACGAATTTGAAGTGTTCAAATTCGATTCTTAGAGCAAAGCGTTAAATATATACAATATATTTAACCTAATGTTTAATTGTGAATTAAACATAAAGAGAGAGAAAATATGAGATATTTAAATAAGATTTAAATATCAAGATTATGAATAGAGATTCATATTAATTGGGATTAAAGTTGGATTTAATATTAAATTAAATTAATTAAATTGTTTAATTAATTATTCAATATTAATTTAATTTTAAAATTAACTATTAGAATTAATTTTGAAATTAATAGAATTGGTCAAAATTGCATTAAAAATCAAAATGGTTGACTAGGTCAAAAATACAATAAAAGTCAAGATGTTGACTTGTGACTTTGAAAGTCAAAAAGTCAAATTTGTTGACTTTGGACTTTGAGAGTCAAACTTTGACATTTAACCAAGTTAGTGGAAAGATCCAACAATTGTGAGCGAGAAATGCTAACATTTGCATTACAAGTGTTGTCTTCAACTGAAGACACTTACCCCACTAATCCCACTTTGAGTTGATGAGTTTTTTAGTGTCAAATTCTCATCAAGCTCAAAGTTGCATGTTTTGCATGAAATGGTCTTTAAAATGAAGAGTTTAATTAATTCTAATGTTCTTGGCCAAATGGAATTTTAAGAGATTATTTGATAACCTCAACCTTTATTTTCTCTCAAATACTTAGTCTTTACCTCTTCAAATTAGTCACTCATCGGATCCCACCTTCCCATTCTAAGGTCGGAGAATAGTCGAGAAGACTCTCATTGTGGTCTACGAACCATAAAGAGATTGGAGCTGATTTGGAGAAGACTTGAGTCTAAAATGTTGTATTTCTTCTATCCCTTTGTACTTTATTTAATTGCATGCTTATTCTTTGAAATTAACCTAATTAGAGTACTTTAGTTTCGTTTTTCCTTCCGATGTGCATGTGTTCGTTCCATCATATATATGATGTTTATGATAATTAAATATATATGTACGTTAAATTTGATTTAATGTATAAATAGTTATTTAATTAATTGTGCTAATTAATTAAATAAATATTATTTAATTAATTGTGCACAAGAGAAAACTAGGAGTAGGGGTTGGTCACTCTCTACATAAAGTCTTCCTTTATGTTTTAAGATTTTTTTCATTTTATTCCTATATTTTTTTTATGTTGAAAAATTACTAGCTTTCATTATATGCTTATTTCTATGTTTATACTTTCTTTGTCGTGGAATTTATGTCATATTAGAAAATATTACACGTAACTTTCCTTCAGAATTGGTCTCAATTCATTCATTTTTTTTTTTTGTATTTACAGATATTTTAATAAAGATTAATTTTATGTATTTACAATTATTTTTTATATAAATAAAAACAGTTTTTTTTAATTGTATACAACTTTGAAGTGTACTTTTTAATTTCACATAAAATTTTCAGATAAAATAAAATGAATATAGAATGCACCAAATTAAAATTATAAATAGAATTCTAAATTGAAATTTAGAGATTGAAAATTAAAACAAACCTTAAAATATTTACAACAAATCAAAGTCCACAACTAAACAATCCCCAACAAGTTCAACATACAAGTGAAAAATACAAAACCATAAAACATTACAACTAAACAATCCCCAACAAGTTAAAAAACAATAGACTATAATGATCATTCCAAATGTAAAATTTACGAACCTCGAACTAGTTACAAAAGGTATGTTCGATTAGTTTGGGCCCTACACGGAAGGAAAAGAAGTATAGTTAAACCATAGGGTATATCAATACAATTGAAATAGAAATAAAATATAATAGATCATTGATGCAATCATACCATGCAATGAAATGAATATTATTTGTGAGGCTATAATTCACTGTTTTATCTAATTGAACCCAAGTGCAAGCTCAATTAGAGTCTTGGTGAGTCTAGGGTCGAACTCGGTGATTGCTTTACAAGTATGCAATGAAGTCTAATGCTTTGATCTTGACGCAATTGATTACAAATCATATTGATTTTTTATTACTCAAACACTAAGCTATATGCGATGGGGTTTATACTTTGAGTGAAACAGTATATGCGATTGTTGTGAAATGCAGATATGCGATGACAGGGAAAAGAATATTCTCTAACAATTCCTAAGCAAATATATAAATTATGCGTTCAAGCGATGCACTCAAGATTAGAACTTACACTTCTCAGTGTACATGGCCACACTATCCTATCTCTAGGATGCATACGATGAGTGTGTAATGCAAAAGATGTTACTCTAAGGAACCTCTTCTTGTTTTGTGAGTTCTAAATCTCTAATTCTCTCAAACTGAGATTTAATCTACCTAGGGTAATCTTTCGAGTTATCCAAGTATTTCATCCGACATACATAAAAAAGTAAAATGCATAGTTTAGATATTGCTTAGTTCATGTTAGATAGATACTTCTCAACCCATGAAAGATTTAGCTGCTCATAATGAATAAAGAGAGTATGGATGAAAGTTGAAATGAATATGTATTAATATTAAAAGATATGAGTCTTTGCAATGCTTAAACAATAAAAATACACTTAAGATAAAGAATAGGGAAATGGAGTCAAGTCTTGGTGCACAATTTCTTGTTTCCCCTAGTTTTCTCAATGATTGTTTCACTAGAAGTATTGAAAGATGGAGTTCCTCTTCTACTTCCACAGGAAACCAAAGCTCTCACTAAGGTTTTTGAATGGATGTAAGAGAAAGGGCTTCTTTGACAGAATTTTCACTCTTGATTCTTCTTCCAAAGTTCTCCTCTTCTTTTTTTTTTTTTTTTTTTTTTGCATGGCGATTTCATGGCTATTTATAGACATCCGAAGATAGTTTTTCTTCTCTTGCTTATAATTGTATTGATAAGGTGCATTAAATTCTATACCATGATGCACCGCCTACTGTGTGTTAGAGGTTCATTGGTTCTGCATCGAAGCTTTCTTATCAGCCACCAACTCAATCTTCGATTTGACATTCACCACCCATGTGTCGCGTCATTTCTCATCGCTTGGAATCATCGACGTGTCTAGTTATGCGATCATGTGTAAGCGTTAAGAATTCTCATTTGATCGCATCAGCAGTCATTCTGCACTTAAACAAAGTGATTTTAGTCTTTAAAATAGACAGATTAGGCGTTGAGTGTGTGCGATCGCATGCTGCAATTATTTCTATTAATTTTCTTTGCAAATTATGCATTTTCAAAGTTTTTTTGAAATTGTTTTAGATAAAAGAGGGAGAATAATTTGTATTTCTACAAGTTATTGATCATACCTTTGATTATGTTCGAAGTGAATGAACGAGACAGTCCACAACTAGGGGGCAGAAAAATTGTTTTAGGGCCTAACAAAAACATAGAAATGTTAGCGATAGATCTTACTATGATTATAAGGAAAAAAAAAGGAAGCATGCCTTATATGGATAGAATAAGTTGAAGTTAGACGTGGAAGAAGAAAACAAAATATATTGCAACAGCCAAACAACATATATGAGAATGTAAAACGGTTTAAGAAAAAGTTGAAATAAAAATGTTAGAGCAGAGACGTACCAACATAGTTTATCAGAGGAGGCTGTGGAAAAGTCTCAAAAAATATGAGGGATTCGTGTATAAGTAGATGATATAATAAGGATGGTTGATGAGAAAAGTTAGATATACTTAAGTGCACCTAACCTCAAAAAGATCAAAGTACAGTACACCCATAATAAAGAGAGTCAACTCAGAAATAAATAAATTAAGAAATGGTCACGTCAATATTAATTTGGTGGTTGAGCTGAAAATGGACATAAATACAACATAATAACTCACACATAAATGGACATAATAATAAAGATTATAAGGTCTTAAGATTTGATATAGCTATCTCATTGGAACAAATCTAACTCCAAGCAAAGAAAATAAATAGTTTCAATACTTGTAAAATTGAAGTTAAATTTAAATGTACGAAAATTGAATTTAGTTGAATACTGAAAAAAATTTGAATGGAACAAAAAAAAGAAATCCATTCATCAGATGTAGAACACAAAACAGATTGAATATGTATGGAGGAAGAAATTACAAAGCAGTCCACAAAACATAAGGAAAAACATAGATGCATTCCTTTTTTAATCTAAATATCGAAATGAAATAAAATAAAATTAGAAATCATACTCAAATATGAGACTGCAGATTTTGGAACAAATCATCATCAGCCTTAAGAGGGAAAAAGATAGAAAACAGACTTGTTGTTGAGGTGATTGACCCTCCACCAAGCTCCAATTACATGGTCAGTATCCCCTACCAAGAATTCACTCGTCGTTCAATTTTGATGGAACATCATAAGAAAACGACAAGGGAAGGACACATCGTTTATTATTGAAGCGGCAAGAGGAAATCTAGAAGAAAAAAGTATGGAAGACAGTCAGGAAACAGAACAGATATTAGCAGGGGAATGAAGAATAGAGACGAAGTAAATACAATATAAATGGATAAAAAAAATATAACTCATTTGAGCAAGTGGAAACAAATTGTAAGAGATCAAGAACAATTTATAAGAGCCAACCCTAGTTAGTCACAAACATGCAAGCCAAAAAGATGTCAAAAATGGAGTGGAAGCTAAATCAGAACAGTCTGGAATCAGACGAAATACAAAGCCAACAACAATCGGAAAATCAAACATGCAAGGATGAATAAAACATGAGGAAATCAAGATGACAATGTACAAATTTTCAGCGAGAAACCAAATATTCGAAAAAAATCTAGATCTATTATAAGTCGTTCCTATATACTAAAAAAATTGTTAGATCTACCAAAAAATGGTTAGATCTACCAAAATATTGTTAGATCTACTAGGAAATCTTTTGTATCTACCCGATCTAAAAAAAAAACATACAAAGAAACCAAAGAAGAGAAACGCATCGTTGAGCAAGAAAATTCATATGGAATGAAGTCTGAGAGGAATACAACCCATTTGAGTCAGAGAGCGAATGAAGAGACGAGATGAAGAAGACAAACCGAATGGCGAAAGAAGAGAGAAGAGAAGAGAGAGAGAGAGATGAGTAATGAAAACGTATGATGGGAAGAGAGAGAGTGAGAAGGGGGGAGTGTAATTAAAACACCTGAAAATGGAGTGTGAAACGAGGAGAATAAAGGGTAAGTAAAACGGTAGGTTTAAAATCTACTGTTTTCTTTTAAGCGGCCATCAAACATGAGATGAACCTTTTAAGCCCACCCAACCTAACTCCATGGAGGCTATCAAACAGTCCCTATATTTTTTATGATAGGGATGTCTCTCCATGAATATCTGAAGAGGTATAGTGAACAATGCGTGCATTTAATTTATACTGTATAGTTCGTGAGGTATAAATATTTTGAGCACAAAGATAGTGGCAAAGCTGATGAGGTATAAATATTTGAGCATACTATATAGTCCATCATTTTGTGTGCCCATTCTTCTCATTATGCTCAAGACTGACATCGTTTTTTTTTTTTTTTAACCATAACAAATTTCAAGCTTAGATTATGTGGTTTTGTTGCTAATTTCTTCGTGGTGCTGTCTTTCTAAATTATTTGTTGATGGCTCTATTTAAGATATTAGCTTAAACTGAAATGTATTTATTTTTTCTTAACTAAGTTTGATCGGTTTAGTCTATTTATGTTCTTATATTTTCACTTATTGTTAAGCTTCATTTTATTCTGCATTTTGTTCTTTGATCATTATACTCATTTCATTAATTCAATTAAAAAAAAGTCGTTTTCCATTTCATTTTTTTTTCATTATGGTAGACTTAAGTTGTTTTTAAATAGTAGATTGAGTGAATGCTTAATTTTTGCAAGTTTATAAATTCTAATGTTTATGTTATGCATCACCTAATTTATTTGGTTGCTATCCATCTTCTCTCTTTGTTTTGATAACTTTAATTGTTTGGGTTGATCATTTGTTTATGATTTCTATTGAATTTGTTTTTGTCAACTAGTTTCGTTATGTTGTTGGGTTTAGTTAGAAATAAGTGTTGGTTAAGGTTTTAGATCTATTTTGTAACACTTAAATTATATATTTCTACTTTAAACTTCTTTTTAGAATTGTTTTTGTAACTTTCGATCCAACCAAACTTACATTATTATATGGTTGTTTTGAATTTCAAGTGTTCACAATAGCTTTAATGGGTGGATTGTATTACTCTCTTTAATAGCTTTAATTGATTTTAAAGTTTTGATATTCATGAATAGTCACTTTACTTTTAAATTTTTACTAAGAAAAATTTTGTGGAGGGAAAAGCTAAATAGTTTTATTGTGATTATCATTGACATTGATGCATTGAGTTGTACTCTAAAATAAATATTATATATTTACTAGGTCTTGTATGAACCTACTGAAGTGGTGAATCTATCATGCAAGTAATTGGCTTTTTGTTAGTGACAAAATTTGTTATAATATAGTTATTTGTGACAATAATTTGTTGTATTTAGTTTCTTTGTAAAAAATTTACCAAATTTGGTTATTAGTTTGCTTGTATATGTCCCTTTTGGAACATTCGATAGTTTCTTTGTAAAAACGTTATCAACTTTATTCTTATATATGAAAGTTTTTATTTATGTTTGTATCTTTTTTATGCTAAAATAGTATTTGTGTTAAAATAGTATTAGTTGATGAAGAGAACCACGTGTGTAATGACAAGATTCAAAAAACCAACAAACTATCAATACAAGTATTTTATTGACAATATAAAAGTGTCATAAATATAAAATTCTATGACAATAAAAATGTGTTGTGATAGAACATTTATTAACATAAAATGGTTGCTATTCAAATAAATTTGACAATAGAGTGTCATGGTTTATATATTCTTGACAAAAAAAAAATGTCACCATATATTCTTTTTTGACATTTTATAATTATCGTTAATACTCATAACGTTAAAAAAAATACTCAATCCATCTGAATTGATGACAATAATAATCTGTTGTAATATATTTGATAATGATAGTTTATAATTGTCAATAATTATTCATTATTGACAATTATTTATTGTCATGAGAAGACAACTTACGACAATTTTCAAAAACTATCATTGATGCTCATATCTTGACAGACGATACAATAACTGAAAATAACTGTATGATTTTTAAATCTGACAGTTGGCCTGAAATCCCACTTTATTACAGTGGAGAGGGTATTGGGATTGTAATTATTTTTTATTTAAGTCTTTTAAGATGTATTTTGATTTTAGTCTTTATTTAGATTGTATATATTGATTTTTTCCAAATGTAAAATGGAGAAAATAGCTTTTCTTGGCATTTAATTTCCTGTAGCTTTGTAAGAGACAATCTGTTATCTATAATTTAAGCATAATTAAAGAATAATTTCTTTTTTGTTTTTTTGTAATTTGTTTGTTAGTAAGTAAACAACTTGTTCACGATTCAAATCTCTCTTTTTATTTTAATTTATTAGAAAGACGTCTTCAGTTTTACTTAAAGTTGGCAACTACTCTCGCATTGCACATGCCTACAGTAAATAATAACAATATATTATGAATATTATAATAATAAATCGATGCTCATTCATTATCTATATTTAGTGTTCATATAAGTCCACATCTTATTTGTCACTTTATCTATAAATAATATTTCGTAGATCTTAAAATCACACTTATATTGGTGAGAATTACACTTCAAAATTCCACTAATTTTCATATTATCCAAATTTATGTTTTTAGTTATTTTATTTTATATTATATTTTATATATTTAATATTATTATATAAATATACTATTATATTATATTTTCTCTATATTCATGTTTCCGTCGTGTTCCTCAATTTCACAATACAATACTAATTATTATCATTATTTTAATTATTACTATTATTTGAAAAGATTATTATTATTATTATTAACAAATAATCTCCTCACATACATTTGATGGCGATCAAGGCAGATTTATTATGGGTCTAGGGGGCTCGAACCTCATCTCAATTCTTTCTTTATATATATATATATATATATATATTGGAATAATATCAAAACCATTAGCTACTTTAGTGGTAAATCTACTTTCTAGCCTCCTTTAGACTTAGGTTCAAGTCTTATTTATTACCAATAAAATTTCTGAATCCGCCACTAATGGTGACAGCATACGAACAAAATTCAACATTTTACTGGAGTATATTTGACTCGTAAAATCTAATACATGCATTACTGAAATTTGATTCACATCAACTTCATAGGTTAAGTTGGGTTTAGATAAATCAATTTTTTTTCGTATTAACTTATTACTTCTTTTTATAATATAAATTTGAATAAATAATTTGGTTAACTAGAACAACCCAACCTAAATGTTTCGTAGTTAAATTGGATTGGGTTCTTTTTTTGTTTTAATAAAAGTTATTTAAGTTGAAAAAATTAACAATCAAATCCAACTCAATCTACGAATACCCCTAAAAATATATTAAAAAATAGTAAATTAAAAACACAGGATTTTTTCTATAATGATTCAAACATCTAATCTTTGAATCAATAATATATAGTTTATGTTAGTTGAATTATGTTTGCATTGATAATAAAAATTAGTTTAATTTCAAGGAAAAAAACAAAAGTAGGGTCACATGCAGTTATAGACAATATGTTGGTTGGCACTTTATATTTTTTATATAAGTTCTCTTATTTTGTTCCTATTCAAAGTATCTCACAACTTCAGAATCCTCTGCTTCGATCTAAAAAATTTCACACCTTTTTTTATCTTTGCCATTTTTTGTAAATGGGTCTTTTTAGTGCTATATAGGAAAAATTTTCTTATACCACAATTATACTTTTGTCATATAATAAACATTTAAGAATGAAAATAATTAATACACCGTGAAATCATTTCTAATTGCAAAATAAAGTGAATTAACATTTTTTAAATAATTATTTTTGTTATCGCTCAATTTCTTGTGTTGCAGTAAATCAACATTTTGAGTTAGCTTGTCTTTGCAGGCTTTCAATCTTTCACCTTTTGGATTTTTTTTAATTTTTCATCTAAAACTTGTTGGGTTTCAAATTATTAGAAATTGTTTGGCAAAGTGTCATATTTTATATTGAGCTTTTCTCATGTGCTTGCTATCTTTATGTTCTAACTTCATTAGTTTTTATTTAATATTCCCAATAATGTCAATCAATCAACTCAATTGAGTTGTATTCGTAGAATTAGCTTGCTTTAGATGTCTTCCCAACTTTAGATCAACAACCTCTCGATTAGGATCTTAAAAGAGTTACTTAAAATATTAACGTTCCGTTTTGTAATCATTTGATTTTTTTTATTTTTAAAAATTAAGTCTATTTCATTCGCATTTCTTTCTATAACTTTTATCTTTTTTAGGTACAATGATTAAATTTTTAGCCAAATTCCAAAAACAACTTTTTTTTAGTTATCAAAATTTGACTTTGTTTTTTAAACCATTGGTGAAAAATAAATGACAAATGAAGAAATTTAAAGGTGGAAGTAATATCCATAGGCTTAATTTTCAAAAACAAAAACCACAAACTAAGACCTCATTTTATGTTTTGTTTTTGTTTTTGAAAATTAAGCCTATAAACACTACTTCCACTTTTAAATTTCTTCCTTTGTTATCTATGCTTTACTGATAATTTAAAAAAACTAAACCAAATTATGAAAAATAAAATAATAACTTTTAAATACTTATTTTTGTTTTTGGAATTTGGTTAAGAATTCAACTATTGTAATTAAGAAAGATGATGTCAATCGTCGTAAGAAATGGAGAGGAAATTGACTTAATTTCTAAAAATAAAAAATAAAAAACGAGATGATTATCCAATAGAACCTTAACAGATAGTAGGAGGAAAAAGATAAATAAAAGTAACTTTTAGTAATTAAGGGCAAAAGGAAGGGAAGGGCCAAACATGAGGGCATAAATGAATATAATTTGCTAAATGGTGAAAACATATTGATGCAGATGGAACAATATTCCAAACCTATTGTTAGGGAGTTCACAAATATTAAACATGCATCAAACAGTTATTAGAAAAATCAATTTTGTGTCATACCAAAAGAATGTTTCAATTTTCAATTTTCAATAACAAACATATAATTTTATGGACATCAAGGCAAGAGCGCATGCTTGACCTACTTCTCTATTTTTTTTTTTTTTCTTTTTTTTTTACTTCAACAAGAATGTGAGAATCTAAACCTCTAACCTATTGAATTGAAATCCTATAAGTTATGTTCGAGTTGATACATCTACTAAAGATCTGTTTGGATTGACTTGCAAAAAACTCATTTTTATTTAAACACATTTGATAAAAACTTATTAAAATGCACTTAAAAAACTATTTTGAGTAGCTATCAAACGCTTCATTATCTTTAAAATGACTTAGTTTTTCAATTATATACTTAAAAATACATTCTAAACCTACCTAAATTGATACGAGAAAAATAACTTAATACATCTTATCTCCCCTCAAATTGGAAATTTTGGGATCCACTGAAGATTGGAAATTCAAAAGATTTTGCCTTTTTGGGCTTTCATTTTCATTTTTTAAAGGAGCGTTGAGTTCATAAACCAATAGGCCTCGTCCAAGATGTAACGTTGGGCGTCTTGTATTGGGTGATCTGGGCCGTAGGCGCTTGGCCCATTATAGCTGAAAATTGGGCTGGGCTTTCATTGAATTAGCAATAAAACATAAATTTGTTTTATAATTTTGTAAATTATAGTATTGATAAAATAAAATAAGAGTTTAGAGTTTAAAGGTATATATTCTTTTTTTTTTTTTTCTCAAATAACAACAACAATAAACATTACCGTAAATTGTAACACAAATTTAGATAAATTTTGTAATTTTGACTTTAAATTCAAAAAAGTATTGCAATCTTGATGAGTATTCACTTGAAAATTCTTTATAAAATAATAAAAAAAAAAATTACTATCAATTGCATAAAACATAAAACATAAATGGTACAGAATTGTTCAGATTTCAACCAAAAGAAACAATATAGGTAATTTTTGTTAAAAATTTGTATGGATTTCAAAAAAGTACTCCACGATTAATTTGTGCATTACTTAAAACTTGAATTTTTAAAAACTTATGTTATTAAAATTAATAAGTTTTCGAGTTCAAGAATAATGTGATCTTTAAAAGTAATAACAAAAATGAGTTATATAAGATATAAATTTCAAAAGTAATATTGAAGGCAAAAGTGTTAAAAAAAATATAGTAGTTTTTTGTGGAATGGAAAATATGTACTTGGTACATGATTACATTTCAATCCAATCAATGTCCATGTCAGCCATATGGAGACCAAACTCGTGGACGAGGTTCACAATTTTAGTTTTTTTTTTTTTTTACTTTGACTTTTTTTTATTACTAACTAACAATTTTCTTTTTAATATCAAAAATATTTTGATTGCTTTTTTATTTTATTATTTTTTTTTTTTTTTTATATATCATACTCATTTACTAGATTTAGTGTCTCATGATATAATGTAATTTCATTAGTTTTTTAATTTCAAAATAGAAGTTTACATGAAGTTAAAAGTTTGAATTACAAGTCACTCAGTTTTTCATAAGGGGGTCGTCTTCTTGAGCCTCTAGATTAGTTTTGCCTTGTTGTCGTTCTCTTCTATGACCATTACGTATTCGATCAATATCAGCAATATTGAATCGTCTTGTCGACTGAATAATACTTTCTACATTTACCAAGATTTGGTTACACATTGAACTCAACTCTGGTAAATTATGTTGTACTGAACACTGCTATACATCTTGGACAAAATTATTCTGTATGATGAAAAAATTAATACTAAACAATGTTCATACCATATATTTGGGAAAATGTAAGATATTCAAACTCTTGCTATGTAGTAATAATAAATGCCGTCAAGTGTAATAAATTGTCCAGTGATTGAATCGTAATAGGAAAAATATTCATTTGATACAGCTGGTCCATTTGTTATTTCTCCTTGTGCACGACGATCATGACGTGCACGCTAGTATGATATATATTATGCGTGAATTCGACGCCAATCTTGGTCGTGTTTACATCTCAAATCGATCTAGTGAGTGTTAGGAGTGTATAGCACAACGAAGGTATCGTTTGTTGTAGATCGAACTGTCTCAACACATGATATGGTTTATGTCAATCTACTATATAGAAGCATATAAGAGGGCTTCCAATAGTTGATTTGAAGTGATTTTGTATATTAAAAGTCCACATACAAATATTTAGGACATGTTGTTTAATTTGTCTCATGCATCTTACATTTACAAAGTAGTTGTTTAATGTTCGATGTGATTGCTAAAGATGGAATGGTAATTGTTCAGAGGTCTGTTGTGGACCCCAAACAAAGGAATTTTTTGTTTTTGTTTGTTTCATCGACTCAAGGCTTATACCATAAATGCAATAAAAGCAGTAAGATCAGGGTCAAATCCACAGAGACTAATGATTAGCTATGATAATTTAAGAATTCCAAGTAATGGGGGTTAATTAGATTTGAAAATCAATTAACAAGTAATCAAAGAAAACATGAATGAGTGCGAAAAAAAAAAAAGGATTAAATTCAATCAATGGAAAATTCTTGAGATTAGCATGCAAGGTGTCTTGAGATATTTGAAAATTGTTTCAGATATAATTTAGTCTATTCACTTTATGCGATAATATGATTCAAGAATTAGGTTAGAGACCATATGTAAGCACCCAGTGGAAGGAATAACATGGAATATGGGTACATCTCGTTGGTGAATCGATGGTTCTTATTGACATAATTGTTTGTATTATATAAAAGGATTCTCTAAGCTAAAGTGTGAGAGGATCTCCTAGATTTTCTAGAACTACGAGACATGTCTCTAGTATGTCAGAACAAGTGAGAGAGCATGTAGGATATAATGTATACCCTAGGATACATGTCTCATCGGCTCATATTTTCCCGACTTTAGTGCAAGTGGGAGATTGTTAAGGTGTATGCCTTAAAGCCTCGTAGTTTTATGTTAGTTGAATCAATTGTATTTAATTTTATATTACTTGTGCAATAATCCATTAACCTAATATCCAAGATTATCTGATGTAACTTAAACGTGTATGTGGAGACATACAAGTGGGTCATGTTTAAGTGATAACCTAAATGGTCTGTAGTATATGGATAAGGTTGAGTATCTTATCCTGATAATACTACTAATACAAACCGATTTATAGTTGTTACAATTGTTGTAAAGTACTACAAATGATCTAATCCTTATCATTCTTGTGGAGACATGTGAGCATGGGTATCTTATACAAAAGAGTTTTTATAAAAATCAGACCACGAAATGTTGAATCTTTCTTTATAACGTCGTTGCTAAAAGAGTCTTACTTTTCACCAGGATGACCATGGGTGACTTAACCTTGATCCTAAGGGGCTGTTTGGGGCGTTGAGATAATATAGGATGTGGAGAGTTTTGATGTCTCGAGAGTTTGATGTCTGGGTAGTTCTGATCGAGTATGAACAATCGAGTATGATCGAGTATGTTCAAGCACTGAGATGATATACGATACAAGGAAGGAAAACGATGGTGAGATATGAAACACGTTCCAAAAATGGGTCCACAAACAATTAAAATTGGTGAGATAGGATAACGGGCGTCCAAGCATTGAGATGATATAGGATGTGGGGATATGCCATCTCATGTTGGGCCCTCAAACAGCCCCTGAGTGAGTTGTGAACTGAGCCTATGGAGGCGATCCTTTGATTTGTATGAGTGAGTGTGGTCAGATTCGCCAACTCAATAAGCTTACCATTTTGGGGATTCATCTAATTGGGGAGCTAAGAACACAACTACACAAGGAAGAATTCACTCCTTCCCTATAGTAAGGGTAAGAAGATAAATTGCTCCTAAAGGCTGGTTTTAGGGCTTAAACAATGAGGCGCCTCACCCTTTCCTGGCCTAAGAGGGATTCGGTCGTAGTTGGACTATGACTAATTGTTTATTAGAGGGATCAGTGGTACTTAAGAGTTAGATGTAACTACAGGGGTAAAACAGTAATTTAATCCAGCTATACTTACTAGCAATTTGGGAAGGGTCAACGTACTGTTGATTGGTTATATCCAATGGACACATAAATATCGCTAAAAAATGAAGAGCTCAGTTGTCGATCTTTAATGGAGTAACCGACAGTTAATGAATGTTGATTAATTTGATTAAAATAGTTTAATCAATTAATCTCGTATTATTTGAGCTTCAAATATTGGTCCATAAGGTCCCCTCGTTAGCTCAATGAGGAAGGGTGGGAATCAAATGAATTTTGGTGTGATTAAATTGTTTAAATTAATTAAAGGGAAATAATTGTATAAGATATAGTTAAATAATGTATATTGATATATTATATAATATAATGTATGTTGATACATTTTTATTAGAGAAATAAATATTTGAATATGATTCAAATTTTAATTATATGAATGTGGTCTATATAAAAACTATATGTTAAAATTTAATGTGAATATGATTCATATTAAATTTATATAGTTTTATGAGAGAAATAAATGTTTAAATATGATTCAAATATTAATTATATGAATATGATTCATATAAGAACTATATGTTAAAATTAATATGAATATGATTCATATTAAATTTATATATTTCATTGAGAGGTGTTGTAATTTGAATATGATTCAATTATTATTTATATGAATGTGATTCATATAAAAACTATAGGTTAAAATTAATATACTAAATTAAATAATGTATAAGATACAGTTAAATAATGTATATTGATACATTATATAATATAATATATGTTGATAAATTTTTATGATAGAAATAAATATTTGAATATGATTCAAATATTAATTATATGAATATGATTCATACAAAAACTATATGTTTAAATTCAGTGTGAATATGATTCGTATTAAATTTATATAGTTGTATGAGAGAAATAAATGTTTGAATATGATTCAAAGATTAATTATACGAATATGGTTCATATAGGAACTATATGTTAAAATTGATATGAATATGCTTCATATTGAATTTATATATTTTATTGAGAGGTGTTATAATTCGAATATGATTCAATTATTATCTATATGAATGTGATTCATATAAAAACTATAGGTTAAAATTAATATGAATTTGATTCATATTAATACCTTAGGTTATTTGAGAGAATAATGTGAAGGAACTCTTGAACAAGAGCATCCATGAGCGGAAGCGGATCTTTCCGATTTCATTGTGACAGAATTACCACACATACATTCTAACAAATAGATATGCATTGTAACACTAATTATAGGCATGCTTTAACAAATAAATACAAATGACAGAGAGAAACGTATCAGTTGAAGACAATCTTCAATCAAACTCAGTCCAGCGGAAGCAACTTCTCTACGCTCCTTATCACTCAGCAAATAGTCGCCTAGCAGCACCATGGTAGTCTACACGATCGATAATGCACAAACCAACAGCAATCGAGGACAACACCACCACTTGAACCCCTCGGTATTCTTGGAATGAGAATCCAAAGGGTGGACTTTGATGGAATTGGTAGAGGTAGGAGGAAAATACGATCGCGTAGTACGAACAAGAAGTGGGAGATGGTAAAAGCCTATCGTATAGTCGTGTGCTTTTCGTTTAGAAAAGGTACACGATCGTGTAGGTTTTGCTAAGCGGTCGTCTAGCAAAAGATAAGTGATCGTTTAGGACTGCTCGGCGCGCTAAGCGATCGTTTAGTGCGGGGTGTGCGTCGTTTAGGACGATGGACGCTATCGCATGGCTCTCAACGCTAAGCGATCGTATAGAAATCACACCGTGAGTGATTTTTCTTGCATGCTTTTTCACATATGCAAAAATGAAAACAATTTTCAGTTTATTCTTCAGTTACAAGAACTGAATTCGAACTTTCCACTATTGCACGATTCCGGAGAATTACTCGACCAATTATCTCAAAACCACCTAATTATTAAATAATGAATATAATCATATTATATTCTTAACCTATAATTTGATATCATATATCTATTATAGTATTTTTATCCTCTACTTGATATAAATCATATTTATATCCAATTTCCTCCAAAATAATGTATCTCATACATTTAGTCAATTACATCATATATAATTAACCAGTTCAATTATATCATATATAATCGAACTCCCTCTTGTCAATTTGAACATTTCAAACTAACCGAAAAACTGATTCTCAACTTTATCCAAGCTACTAAGGGGACCTTATGAACCTATGGCTCGAAGCTCCAACGGTATGTGAATAGCTGACTAAACTTTTTAGCCACGAAATTCACCATCCGTTAACTGCCAGGCATTCCACTAAAGACTAACAGCTGAACTCTTCTTACCATAAATATATTTCTGTGTCCATCGGATATAACCAACCATGAGTGCGATGATACTTCACAGATGCTCGTAAGTACAGCTGGACCAATTTACCATTTTGCTTCTGTAGTTATATCTTACTCTTTAAGTACCACTGATCCTTCTAATGAACAATATAACATAGTCCAACTATGTGTGAATATCTCTCGGGCCAAAAGAAGGTGTGTGGCGCCACATCGTTCAAGTCCTAGAATCAGCCTTTAAGGGAGCTATCTATCTACTTACCCCTGCTTCGGGGAAGGAGTGAATTCCATCTTGTGTAACTGAGTTCTTGGCTCCCAAATCAGACAAATCCCCAAAGTGGTAGGTTTGAGTCGGCGACCTGGCCACTCGCACTTATGCAAATCAAAAGACCACCCTCAATGGCAAGAGTTCTCAACTCACTCAGGATTAAGGTCATATTATCTATGGTCATCCTAGTGAAGTGAAGTCTCTGTCATGAATGGTGTTATATAACGACACTTTGTGGTCAGGTCTTATACAAACCCTTTATATAGGATGCTTCTGCTTGCATGTCCCCTACACGAATGATCAAGATCAGACCATCTGTGACAAGTCACAACACTTGTGACCATTCCACAAAGCGGGCCACATCCGTAGCATTACTAGGATAAGGTTTCCCTCCTATATCCATATACTACAAACCGTTTTGGTTATCACTTAAGACATGATCCACTTGTATGTCACCACATACATGCTTAAGTTACATCCAGATAACCAGGGATTTTAGGTTTATTGGTTTGTGGTAAGAACAATAAAATATTCAACTGAGTAAAATCAAAAAGTGAAGTAAAATATCATATATTGTACATCACAAGCGTTCGTATAAACTGTTTACAAACTATAGGACACGAGACTTTAGGGCATCAACCCCAACATAATAAACTATAGTTTATGTTATATGTGATATAACATATAGTATAAATATATATTAAATTCAATTTTTTTTAATTTAAATTTATTAAAAATAAAGAGGGGGGGGGGGGAGGAGGGGGGAGTTATAACTCCCTCACCCATTAATCTCTCCCTCTCTCGTGTAACAAATGAAGAGAGAGAAATTTCTCTCTGTGTGTTTCTCTTTGGTTCTCCTCCTCTCTTTGAATTTTATAAAGAAGAAAAAAAAACTCTCAATTATCTTCTCCTTCCTTCACGCCAAGACTGAGTGCAAGCCTACACCCCTGCACGCTTCTCGTCCCTGAGAATAATGGGGAAGACCCCTTGGCAGTATCCGTTCCTGTTCGTTGAGTTCGTGGATGTCGAGTTCGTGAGATTGGGAGAAGACGACTTAAATTGGAGAGGAACGTGAAGAATTGGTCTTCGAATGTGAGTGATTTCTTAATCTATTCCTCCCTATTTGCACTGTAGAAAGCATGTTTAGGTTTATGTTTTTCCATGGTTTCTGTCACTCTGAATTCTGTGCATTCTGTAAAAACGAAATTTAGAGATCGATGCATCCAATTGCTTCTATTGTGGAGAATTCCAATCCCTTCTCAATGAACTTGTCAAAGGTTCTCTGTCCATTCTTAATCCAAACTGAATAGTAACATCCTGCAACGTAATGGTGCATTCTCCACAAGGCATGTAAAATGTGTGGGTTTCTGGTCTCCAACGCTCTACTAAAGTAGTAATGAGGTGTCAATCCCATTGGATAAATCTAATTTATGCAACCCTAAGAAAACCAGCCTATTGTATGTAAAGCATAAAAAGTGGATCAAACGGAATAGTACGTTGTGATAATGTCTCCCTTCTCCGACAGCCCAAAACTACAGTAGAATAACTATCTCATATCGATTGTGAACAATGAGTATTTTGTTGATATAGTTACATAGGATTAGAAGGACCAAGATCTATGATGCACAAACACTGAAAGAGTATAAACACTTATTAATGTAGTCAATTCCATAACAAAGTCTATTACATAAAAAAAATCCATTACGTAACAGATTCAATTTATATAACAAAAATTCATTGCATAAAAAATGCAAATTATATATCAAAATCCATTACATAACAAATCAATTATATAAAAAAGTCCATTACATAAAAAGTCAACTATATAAAAAAGTCCATTACATAACAAAGTCCATTACATAAAAAAGTCCATTACATAACAAAGTCATCAATGGCCCAAAGATAAAACACCTAATATACGTTGTAGACAAGTACGCTTGTTATGTTCTTCTCCCTTGTAAATTGTATATCGAACTTTTTGGCTAGCCTATCTCCAATCCATTTCATTATGAATTTGCGTACTCTTTGGGTAACCTTGTTCTCTTAGTAAGTCTACATTTGGACGAACTTTTACAAGTGATAATTTTGGCCAATAATCTGGGTGTTGTATTGGATGAAAGGGACCTTCATAACATCGTTTGAAATGTGACAATTTGTAGCATTCATCGACAAGAGGTAGGTATGTCAAACACATGTAATTATAAAGTGCAATTATACGAGAGCGTGGAATCTTGAATAACTGTCATTTATAACAAGAACAAGCCCCTTCTTTCAAGCTTACAATTTGTGTGTATTAGCCTTTATAAGGAGAAATCATACTTATGTCAGTTTTTGTTAGACAAAATATAATCTACAATAAATAGGTTAACCCTAGGATCATCAAATTTTCAAGAATAAATAATGTACCGGATTCCATTGAGATTTATGATAGTTTCAAAATGACGATGACTTTAAGATAACTATTGTCTTCCTCAACCAAAACTCCGAATGCCTTTAATGGGATCTCTCTCTAGTGGGATTCAAGAAAGATTAAGTGCTTATAGTTTTGGTATCTTGGGGGTCATAGCCCTAAGGTCGCTTTACATACTAGTTCAATTAGGGTTCTCATTAACCCCCAAATAACAAGGAATGAGCTTCTGCCCATTAAGTCTATACCCAATTAGAAATCTAGGACCTTAATTAATTAGATCACATAATAAGGCTTAATCTAATAAAATAACCCAATGTGATAAAATATTAATCCACATACATAGCCCGTACTTTAATTATACATATTATTATTATTTAAAATGTGTCTAAAAATCTTACTTAGGTTATGTTTGTGTAACTGATGTATTTAAATTAAATCAACCTTAAGTGCGCATAAACATGTTATTTCAATAATAGAATTTCCCTTTAGTTCAATCTGGTTCATCTTCTATATTAGCATGGAATCAAGACAGCTTTCATCACTATCCTTGTAACTAAACCTCCCTTGATCACCCATTCCAATACATTCAATGACATAGATCAAGTATCGATGGATAGCATGGAAACTACATGCAAAGTGATATAGGTCATGCTTGTTTCCAATGAGTCTAAATTCCATAGTGTGATCATTTCCATAGTGAGATCATTCTTAAAACCTTTATGCTAAACCGCACTTGTTAAACCACATGCATGATAAACAAGTTCAGATAATAAAACATAAACCATCGACTTTATTCTATATAGAAAATAAACAAAATAAGGTCAAAGAAAATTTTCAATAACAAACTCCCACTAAACCATGGAATCATAAAAGTGACTAACACTCATGTGAAAAATATGCTCAAGAAAAACTTTAATGGTAAACTTTTAGTCAATGGATCTGCCACCATAGAGTTTGTTCCTACGTGTTCTATCGAAATTTGTCCATTATGAACTCTTTCTTTAACAAATAGAAATTTCACGTCTACATGCTTTGACTTCTATTGCTTTTGTTGTTGTTGGAATACATTACTGCTAACTTATTGTCACAAAATAATTTTAGTGGTCTTTCTATGTCAACCACTATCTGCAGCCCATTGACAAAATTCCGCAACCATATTCTATGATTAGATGCATCATAACATGCTATAAACTCCACAACTATGGTAGAAGAAGCCATAAATATTTGTTTACACTTTTGTAGGATACCGCTCCTCTTGCCAACATGAAGATATAGCCTGAAGTGGATTGCAAAGTGTCTTGGCATCCAGCATAATAGAATCAGAATACCCAATGGTCTCCATGAATTCTGATATTTGATAAATGAGCATATAATCTTTTGTTCTCTGTAAATACCTCATAATCCGTTTGGCTGCTTTCCAACGATCCATCCCTGGGTTGCTCAAATATCTGCCTAACATTCCAACTATGAACACAATACCCAGACACGTACATACTTGAGTGTACACTAGTCTTCCAAAACTGATGTATGGGGAACCTTCTACATCTTCTTAGTCTTGAGTATGGTATTGGGGCATTGACCTAATGAAATTTATCACATTTAGCGACCAAGGTATCTCCTGGTGCACAATCTTTTATGCTAGATCTACTCAAAATCTTTTCGATGTAGTTCTTTTGTGACAATCTCAAAACATCTTAAGAACAATCTAGTAGTATTTCAATTCCTAAAAAAAAACAAACATCATCAAGATCCTTCATCTCAAAATTCCTTTTGAGAAATCTCTTAGTGTCATGCAATAAACTTACATCATTACTTGCTATGAGTATGTCATCGACAGATAACACTAGAAAAATTGATTTACTCTTATCGGACTTGTGGTATACACGATCTTCCACCATATGCACCTCAAAACCAAAGGAGGTTATCACTTCATGGAATTTGTGATACCATTGACGAGAGGCTTGCTTGAGACCATAGATGGATTTCTTTAATTTGCACACCAGACTTTGAATTACTAAACACAAAATTTTTTGGTTGCACCATATAAATCGTCTCATTAATATTCCCCATTGAGAAACACAGTTTTTACATCCATTTGATGTAGCTTTAAATCAAAGTGAGCTACCAGTGTCATAATTACCCTGAAAGAATCTTTCGACGAAACTAGAGAGAAAATCTCTTTGTAATCAATGTTTTCCTTTTGAGTAAAACCCTTACAATAAGACGAGCCTTATATTTTTTGATATTTCCATGTGAATCCCTTTTGGTTTTAAATATCCATTTACAACCTATGGGTTTCACTCCTGATGAAAATTAGATAAGTTCCCAAATGTCATTGTCTTTCATGGATTTTATTTCCTCTTCCATAGCATTTCTCTACTTTTGAGAATTAGAACTTTGTAGAGCTTCTTGGAAGTTGATTGGATCATATTCTATTATCCCACGTCATCCTGATGTTCTCGAAGAAATACAATATAATCATCTGAAATTACACTTCTTCTTTCTTTAGTGGATCTCCTTAGTGATACTTCTTGAAGTCGTTGAGTTTGAACTTCAGGTTCAATAATGGGGACTTCAATATTGTCTTGTTCTATACTTAGTTCAATAGTGAAGTCAGGAATTGGAGCCTGAGCATCATTTATAACCACATTAGGAAAAGAAACTAATTCCTTTCAAAGACAACTTTTCTTATGTTATCTTCCTCTCCATAAAATAGCAGCCAATAGTTCTTGAGTCCAATTTTCTTTCGTTAGGCCCGTAAGGCTTAGCCTAGTCTTAGCTAGACAACCCTAGATGTAAAGATGCTTAATACTAGGCTTCTTTCCTGTCCACAGCTTATAAGGGGTTTTAGTTACTACTTTACTAGGTACCATATTAATGATATATGTTGCAGTCTTTAGTGTCTCACCCCATAAGGATTCTGGTAAAGAAGAATGACTAATCATACTTTTTACCATATCCTTTAAGTGTTCTATTTCGTCTTTCTGCCACACCATTCATGTTGGATTTGCTTGGGATAGTGTATTGCAGGACGATTCTGAAGGGATTGAAATTTCCTGCAGTGGAAGAAATCATGTCCTAATTTTAATTTTACAAAACAATAATTAGATGACGAAAACACAGGATAAACAAAACTAATTAAACATATTTTTATTGTACAAGAAGAAGAATAAAGGGTTAGGATATCACATACCTATTGAAGATCTATTCTTCATGTTCATTTCCATAATGCATCATCTTCTCTTGATCTCATAAACTCAATGTCCACGAACACAAGAACGGACACCACCAAGGGGTCTTCCTCGTTATTCTCAAGGACAGGACCCATGCAAAGTTGTAGGCTTGCACTCAACTTTGGTAAGGGAGGAGAAGCGAGCTCAAGAGTCTAAGAAAACCATTTTCTATAGAATCCTATTTTTCACAGAGAGAATGAAAGGAAAAGAGAAGATACAACTCACATCCCCTCTCTTTCTTTTAGTTTTGTTAGGAGTTTGAGAAAATAATGGGTGAGGGAGTTACAACTCCCTCCTCTTTAGTTTTAAGAAATTCAAATTAAAAAATTTGAATTATAATAAAATAATATATATATATATATATATTAGCTAACTTAATATATACAAATATTAAACTATATGTTATATCATATATTGTATAACTTATAGTTATATTATATCACATATAATATAACCTATTGTTTTTATATAAATCACATTCATATAATTAATATTTGAATCACATTCAAACAACAATCTCTCTCATAAATTTAACATATAGTTTCTATATGAATCATATTCACATAATTAATATTTGAATCATATTCAAATATTTATTTCTCTCATAAATTTAAT
Organism: Benincasa hispida; assembly: GCF_027475165.1. NCBI lineage: Eukaryota > Viridiplantae > Streptophyta > Magnoliopsida > Cucurbitales > Cucurbitaceae > Benincasa > Benincasa hispida. The sequence continues at coordinate 5,546,427 of NC_143480.1, forward strand.
AAGAATCATATTCATATTAGATTTTAACATATAGTTTTTATATGATCATATTCGTATAATTAATACTTGAATCATATTCAAACATTTATTTATCTCATACAACTATAAAAATTTAATATGAATCATATCCACGCTAAATCTTAACATATAATTTTTATATGAATCATATTCATATAATTAATACTTGAATCATATTCAAACATTTATTTATCTCATACAACTATATAAATTTAATATGAATCATATCCACACTAAATCTTAACATATAGTTTTTATATGAATCATATTCATATAATTAATATTTGAATCATATTCAAATATTTATTTCTCTCATCAAAATGTATCAATATATATTATTTAACTATATCTTATACAATTAATTCTCTTTAATTAATTTGAATAATTCAAATCACACCAAAATCAATTTGATTCCCATCAATCCTCATTACGAGGGGACCTTATGGACCTATATATTGAAGCTATAATGATATGAAATTAATTTATTAAACTCTTTTAATCAAATTAATCAACATTCATTAATTACCGGCCACTCTACTATCGACCGACGGTTGAACTCTTTACACTATAGATATATTTATGTATCTATTAGATATAACCAATCAACAGTGCGTTGACCCTTCACAAATTACTCGTAAGTACAATTGGGTCAAATTACCATTTTACCTGTAGTTATATCTAATTCCTTAAGCACCATCAATCCCTCTAACGAACAATTAGTCATAGTCCAACTATGACCGACCCCTCTCGAGCCAGGAGAGGCTGAGATGCTTCATTGTTCAAGTCCCGAAATTAGCCCTTAAGGGAGCAATTTATCTTTTTACCCTAACTATAAGAAATGAGTGAATTCCTTCTTGTGTAGTGTTCCTAGCTCTCCAATCAGACGCATCTCCAAAATGGTAGGCTTATCGAGTCGGCAAATCTGGCCATTCTCACCCATACAAATCAAAGAATCGCCCTCGTATCAGGAGTTCACATCTCACTCTAGATTAAGGTCAAGTCACCTATGATCATCCTAGTGAAATGTAAGTCTGTTTTAGCAATGACGTTATAAAAAGAGACTTAATATTTCGTGGTCTGGTTTTTATACAAACTCTTTTTTATAAGATACCCCGCTCACATATCTTTACAAGAATAATCAGGATCTGATCATTTATAGTACTGTACAATAATTGTAATAACTACAAAGCGGGTCGTATCAATAGTATTACCAGGATAAGACACCCAACTTTATCCATATACTACAGACCATTTAGGTTATCACTTAAACATGATCCACTTGTATGTCTCCACATATATGTATAAGTTACATCAGATAACCTTGGATCTTAGGTTAATGAATTATTGCACAAGTAATATAAAATTAATCAACCATTGATTCAACTAACGTAAAATTACGAGGCTTTAGGACATACACCCCAACAGATTCCACATTCTTCTAGGTATTTGGCAAAAGGCCCTAGATGTTGTTCACTTGATCCATCACATCTACCATAGAATTCACCACCACGATCAGATTTGACAACCTTAATTTTCTTTCCAAGTTTAAGTTTAACTTCAACTTTGAAAGACTTGAAAACATCCAAAGATTAAGACTTCTCATAAATTAAATATAGGTACCCATATCTGTCTATGAACATAATAAAATATTGTTATCATTCCAAGAAGCCGTAGGGAATTGACCACAAATGTTTGTATGTATTAATTATAAGACGTCTAAGCATTTGTTGGCACCTAATTTTCTTATGTTTGTCTGTTTTTCCTTAATACATTCCACACAAATATCAAAGTTACTTAAATCAAGGGTTTTTCCTTAATACATTCCACACAAATATCAAAGTTACTTAAATCAAGGGAATCAAGAATTCCATCTGACACAAATATCTGGATTCTTTGGTTAGAGATGTGACCTAAATGCTTGTGCCATAACATAGTGGAATTCTCATTTAATTTACGCTTTGTACCACATGAATTAGATAACGGGATTTTATTAAATGAAGCAAAAGATTCAAGCATATATATATTATCAAGTAAAGAACTTGTACCAAAAAGCTTGGAATCTTAGAAAAGACTAACTTTATTATTTCCAAAAGAACAAGAAAAACCAAATTTATCCAAACTGAAAATAGAAATGAAATTCCATTTAAATGGAGGTACAACAAAAGTCTCATTCAAATCCAAATAACAACAAGTTTTTAAACATAATCTAAAATTCCCAAGAGCTTCAACGAGAACTTTTTGTCATTGTCCACATAGATGAATCTTTCAGCATCACTTGGCGGCTCGCTCTATGGACAACCCTTTCTTTACACGCCACCCGGTGTACTTGGGATAATCTTTCTTGAAGTGACCTTCCTTTTTGCATAAAGAATAAGTTTTTTCAGTAACTTGTTTATTTCTCTTATTTTGCTGAGATGTCCCTTCTGTAGCATTCGTAGAATTTATTTTCTTCTTATCACGATAGTTGGTTGCTAAATGAGCATTTTATGTCCTTTCTCTCTTAATCCTATCTTCTTTTTGCACATATTGTGAGATAAGCTCATTAATACTCCATTTATCCTTCTAAGTATTATAGCTTATCTTAAATTGAGTGAATTGTGCAAGAAGAGAGATAAGTACCAGATGTACGAGTAAATTTTCATTTATCTCGATATCAAGTGCCTTTAATTTACCTGCGAGATTGAGCATTTCCATAATGTACTCCCTTATGTTTCCATTGTCCTTATACCTCATAGAAGTTAAAGAAGTCAAAAGACTACTTGCTTCCCTTTTTTTTTTTTTTTTTCATTTTTAGCAAAATATTTCTCAATTTAAGTAAGGAACTTATTGACATTTTCATTTTCCATGATAGAGCACCGAAAAGACTCTGGAATAGAGTGTCTAACGATCAACAGACACATGTGATTTGATTTTTACCACTTCTCAATATTAGCCGTATTTGGCTGTTCCTCGGTAGAAGTAGGTTTATCAATTCTTAATGCAAGGTCCAAATCCATACACCCATAGGCTTTCCTTTTAAATCTTAAAGTTTGTTCCATTCAACTTAGGGATTAAAGTCAGACTTTCAGATATTTGAGTAAGACCAACAGAAGCAATATACAACAAAACATATACTCACAATTAAAATATGACGAAGTAATTTCACATATGTGGTAGGCCTCCTTAACAAGATACCTAATACGACATTGATGTCCAGCCTTTGGGCAAAAACACCAATTGTAAGTAGTACTCTCAACGTAGTAATCAAAATATCATCATAAGTTCATGAATATGCACATCTTATATTTCATACTCAAATTAATTTAGATAACAGAGACTACTTTGGAAACATATTATTTTGACCAATTCAATCCAAAATATAAGACACAAAAATAATAGAAGAAAAACACCATATAGTCTTTACCAAAATTCACCAAATAATTGCATACACATAATATAATTAAAGCAACATAAACATGTGAATATTACCAAATATCACTAATCAAATTTAAATATAAATTCACCAAATGATCAATCAAACTTGAAAAGTCCACAACATGCTTAATCAAATTTTAACTTAAATCCACAAATGATTAATTAAAATTAAACTTAAATTCGCATATGATTAATCTAATTTTAACTTAGACCAATCTAACTAGAAGTTAGATGCACATAATTATCAACTAAAATTGAGATTTAAATTCACATAATTATCGATTTTAAAAACTAGATCCTAAACTTACAGAAGTATTAATTAAAAATCCTAGATTTTAAAACTACTAAGTTTATCAATTAAGAATTAAAGAGAAAAAAAAATCTTCAATGGACTTTTAATCAATAGCCACGGCTAGCAAAATTTACAACTCAAATTCATAATGCACGGCCGGCAAGACCTGCACACGAAAACCCACGAAAACCAGACGACAATTCCTGTAATTGAAAACCCATGAACCCATCGCCGGCAATTGCAACGCCCATTGACCAAGGGTTTTCGTGGTGTGAGGTTAGTGTTGTGTGTTCGTGCGCAATGAAGGCTTCAAATTTTTTAAACACTTCCTTCTTTAATTCTTTATCCAAAACCAAATTGAATCACTACAATAGTAAATAATAAAAAAACTCAACAATCTAACATGAAATTTATGCTCTCATACACCTTGTTAGACAAAATAGAATCTATAATAAATAGATCAATCTTAGGATCATTCATGTCAAATTGCCAATAATAAATAACATACTGGATTCCATTGAGATTGATAATAGCTTCAAGATGACAATGACTTTAGGATGACTATTGTCTTCCTTAACCAAAATTTCGAATGCTCTTAGTGGGATCTCTCTTTGGATTCAAGAAAGACTTAATACTTATAGTTTTGGTATCTTGGAGACCATAGCCTTAAGGTTTCTTTATATACTACTTCAATTAGGTTCCCAATAAACCCTAATTAACTAGGAATGGACTTCTATCTATTAAATTCATACTTTATTAGGAATCTAGGGGCCTTAATTAAATAAAATCACAATAATAGGGTCAATCTAATAAAATAACACTATAGGAATTTTGGCTTCTCCCGGTGCCATATATCGTCGGGAGAGTGTGGAAAATTCGTCGGGAGAGGATCTCCGGACGCATAAAAGGTCATCGGCAGTTTGGTCGGGCGTTAGTGGGAACTCCGATGCCTATGTGGCGTCGGGAGTTGGGGGAACTCCCGACGCTTAGTATACGGCGTCGGGAGTTCTTGGAACTCCCGACGGGCTACACCGCGTCTGGAGTTCCCCCTAACTCCCGACGCCTTAAAACGGTGTCCGGAGTTCCCCCTAACTCCCAACGCCGCGTGGGGGGATCCTATATGGATAAACAATTAAATTTCTTATATGGATAAAATTTAATATATCATTTGTAATTTTTTAAAATTTGATCTGAAATCCTGTGAAACATATTATACCAAATAAAGATTCACATAAAAGAAAATGAAGTCCATTTTATAACAAGTAAAAAATTACAATATCCAAACGTTGTCCTAGCTCTAGAACATTTGTCCATTATATCCAGAAATACATAAAAGAAGTAAAATGAGAACAACATCTAGAACACTTGTCCATTATATTCAGAAATACATAAAAGAAGTAAAATGAGAACAACATCTAGAATACTTCTCGAGCACAGCATCTTCAACAATTGTCCCAGCTCATCTTCGAACAACATTCTACAAAAAAACAAAAACATTGAAATGTTATATGGATAAACAATTCAATTTTCTCTATTTTTTAATTTTTGAAAGTCCTATATGATCTTTTAGATTGGAATCTAGTAAAAATTAAATTTGCATGAGAAGTATATAAGAAGGGCTAGCTTATCTCAAAATAATATTAGTGCCTGCATAGGATAATGGGATAGAATAATAGAACAAGATTCATGGAGAGAGCGAGATATATGGAGAGAGTGAGATACATGGAGAGAGGGATACTGAGGGACTATGATTGGGCTTTCGAAATATCAAGGCATGGTGGGATGCTTATCTAATTTGTATGAGAGTGTTGAAGCTTTAAATGACACATATTTACAACCAAATTAGAGCAAAGAAACCCTTTTGAAGCCTAATATTTGAATCTTCAGCTGATCAAATGAAGTTATACATGTGTTGTGACATTGATGGAGAGAGCGACACTGAGGGACTGTGATTGGGCTTTCGAAATATCAAGGCATGGTAGGATGCTTATCTAATTTGTATGAGAGTGTTGAAGCTTTAAATGATACATATTTACAACCAAATTAAAGCAAAGACACCCTTTTGAAGTCTAGTATTTGAATCTTCAGCTGATCAAATGAAGTTATACATGTGTTGTGACATTCATGAAGAGAGCGAGATACATGGAGAGAGTGACACTGAGGGACTGTGATTGGGCTTTTGAAATATCAAGGCATGGTGGGATGCTTATCTAATTTGTATGAGAGTGTTGAAGCTTTAAATGACACATATTTACAACCAAATCATAGCAAAGACACCCTTTTGAAGCCTAATATTTGAATCTTCAACTGATCAAATGAAGTTATACATGTGCTGTGACATTGATGGAGAGAGCGACACTGATGAAGAGAGTGAGATTCATAGAGAGAGCGACACTGAGGGACTGTGATTGGGCTTTTGAAACATCAAGGCATGGTGGGATGCTTATCTAATTTGTATGAAAGTGTTGAAGCTTTAAATGACATAACTAAAGACATAATTAAACTTTGCTACCATAACTGCATAAAGCTACTTAAGACATAACTAAACTTTGCTATCATAACTGCAGGATAGCAACATATTACACAACTGTAGTAATCATACCTAATTTGATGGGTCTCCTCTCTGTGATCGTACCATGTCTTCAATCATCTTTTTCATTTCTTCCATTTGTCTCGCACGATCCTCTTGCATTCTTCTCTGAACGTCTTCGAGTTCCTTAATCCTCGACTTACACATATTGTCTTCGCACATAAGTCGCAAAAGAATGTACACAACTCAACAATAGCAGTGGATACATTCTTTAGTAGGTATGCTCGAATACCAATAAGGAGTGGTCTGTGAAGCAACACATGACAGTCGTGTGTTTTCAGCCCCGATATTTTTCCATCTTTGTCATTGACACATCATGATATGTTAGATACGAATCCATCAGGGAATTTCACTGATTTCAAATACATACAAAACGAAATCCGTTCATCATTTGTTAATGTGTATGTTGCATGTGGTTTTACAAATCTGTTCTCGACCCGTATTAAGTGTAGGTCATTTCTTATCTTCAAATCTTATAAGTCCAATTGAGCGTTCGTTGTATCCTTTGTCTTTCCTTCAATATTTAACAATGTGTCCACCAAATTGTCGCATATGTTTTTTTCAATATGCATTACATCCAATTTATGTCGTAACAATAGTCTGGACCAATATGGAAGTTGAAAAAAAAAATACCCTTTTTAGTCCAGTTTAGAATTCACTTTCTTTTTTTGTCTTGCTTTGATGGATGTTTGCTAAGCATAGAAAAGTTTAGCATATTTATTTGTTGTAATATCTCCTCTCCATTCATTACGACTGGTGGAGGTCTACGTTCAACTTTTCCATCATTTTGTCTACTTCGACGCCAACTATGATTCTCCGGAAGATAACGTCGATGTCCCATAAATGATATTTTCCCTCTTATTCTGAATGACGAGTTATCTTTTTTGCATATTGGACATGCTTGATAACCTTTTGTACTCCACCCAGATAAGTCACCGTACGCAGGGAAGTCATTAATCGTCCATAATAAGGTAGCATATAGTTGAAAAAACTCACCAGCAAACAGAATCATAAGTTCGCACACCAATTATCCACAACTCTTTCAACTCTTCAATCAACGGTTGCAAGTAAACATCAATTTCCTTTCCAAGAGATTTTGGACCAGGTATGAGCAAAGACATGAAGAAGTTTGTTTCCTTCATGCATTTCCAAGGGGGCAAATTATAAAGAATTATCACCACAGGTCACATACTATAAGAAGTGCTCATATTTCCAAACGGATTGAAGCCATCTGAAGCTAATCCCAAACGAACATTTCAAGGATCTAAAGCGAAATGAGGGAATTCATGATCAAAATATTTCCACCTCTCAGCATCAGCTGGATGTCGCAATACATCATCCGTTTCAACTCGCTTATCTTTATGCCATTTCATGTCAGAAGCGCCTTCTTTTGATGCAAACAATTGTTTTAATCTCGGTATCAATGGAAAATGACGCAATACCTTATGTGGTATTTTTTTACCCTTGCCATTATTAACTTTGTACCGAGACTCACCACAAATAGGGCATTGTTGCAAATTTGCAAACTCTTTCCAATACAATACACAATCATATTTGCACGCATGAATAGACTCATAACCTAGACCTAAATCACGCAATTTTCGCTTGGCTTCATAAAAGGAAGTAGGTATAGAGGTGCCAGCTGGAAACGCTGCTTTTAACAATTCTAGCAACATGTCAAACGATTTGTTACTCCAGTCATTCAGAACTTTGATATGCATCAACTTCACTAAAAAGTTTAAGGACGAAAATTGCGAAAACCCAGGGTATAATTCATTACGTGCTTCGGTCATTAAATCCTCGAATAAGTTCGTGGTATCTCTTTCTTGACCATTAAAGGACATTTCATTCTCAATCCTTCCTTCATTTGCATTTTCGTTTTCAATTGGAACTTGTAAATCATTTATAAGATTCAACATCTCATTTTCTTCGACAGCATTACTCTCTATACTATCTATTTCAACATCTTCTATTGAATGACTTGTATGACTTCTAGATAAGTTTACTGGCTCTCCATGATATACCCATTCACAATATGAGAGAGGTATTCCATATGTTAATAGATGTTGTTCCACGATATCTATCTTTTCCCAAATTGAATTCATACAATTCTTGCATGGACATCTTATTCGTCCGGAATCATTTACATGAAACCTTGCCATATCTAAGAACTGTGATACTCCTCTATACTCCACTGATAACTTATTCCTTAGTTTAATCCATTCTTTATTCATCCTTAAAAATAAATATTTTCTGACCAACTTATAATCCAAAACAATAACCTAGATTAGAGGACAAAGTACAAAGTATTATTAAGCATTGAGTTCCATAATTTTCATTTCTTAAGGCAAAATAAACACATAGGTCCTTAGACCGCTTAAATTATCTTAACAACTTTCAAATGTTTTATTTAGTACGTCTCCAAGCTTTCAATTTTGTGTCTAATATAGGCCTTTCATCTATTCAACATCTTCTAAAATTTACAAACCTATTGGACACAAACTTTAAAGTTAAATTTTCTATTAGACACAAAATTTAGTTTTATGTCTAGTAGATTCTTTAAACTTTTTTAATATTAAATGCGTTAAGTACAATATTTTTTTTCTAAATTAAGTAATCCATAACCTTAAGAATTAAAAGGAAAAAAAAAACTCAATCCATAATAACATCAACAATCCATAATTCATAATTCACATTAGATTACCAACATGCTAGAAATTAAACATTAGCAACATTAATTACCAACATTAGTAACATGCTAAAAATTAAACATTACCAACATGCTAGAAATTATTAAAAAAAAAATGGCTTAAATTAAGATACAAAATAAGAGAAAATAAATGAAATGGATGTGTACGAACCTTGATGAAAGCTTGAAAATAAACAACAAATTTACAAGCAATGAAGGGGGGCGGCGGTGGACGGCGGATGGCGGCGCGAAGGGGGAAGGGCAGGCGTGAAGAGGGGCGGGGGCGTGAAGGGAGAAGAAGGAAAATGGGGCGGCAAAAAATCGATTAGGGTTTTTGTTTAAAGAAAAGACTATTTTGGTGCACGAGAAAAAGAAGGGGCCTGGTTTAAACCAGACCCCTCTCCCGACGCCGGTTTGGATATGTCGGGAGTTCCCGGAGAACTCCCGACGAACCTTTATGGCATCGGGAGTTCCTGGGGAACTCTCAATGGTCCTTTACTTCACTGGGAGAGAACATCTCTCCTGACGACCTAACTCCCGACGCCTTAAAACGGCGTCAAAAGTTCTCGTTTTTCTTGTAGTGTAACCCAATTTGATAAAATATTAATCCACGTGCATAACCCTTACTTTAATTGTACGTTATTATTTAAAATATGTCTAACGGTTTGTACTTCAAAAGTTTGGGTTTTCCTATCAATAGATGTCACCGTATGTACAGATGCTCATTTTTCCCACCTCTTAAACTTTCTCATGGCATATTATGTATACATGTCCCTACGGTTGAGTGTTTAATATAGTATTGTGCGATAAAATGTTAGCCTAATCAAAGAAGTAATCGGTAACATTCTAGCACATTTGAAAATCTCATTCATACATTCCGCTACGTTGCTTGTCATTCACCTATAGCATTACTCATCCTTGCACTACTACAAAATCTACATTACTTAATACTTGTAGTTTTTAATTACTTGACATTTATTTGGAAAAATGTCAAGTAATGACCTTTTAGAAAAGAAAATGTCAAGTAAAAGGGTTGGGTTAAAAAAGCGGAGATTGATGGAATGTTTTGAATATTTTCACGCGAACTATTACATTTTTCGTGTCAAGTAATATAAGGTCTTACTTGAAACGTTTTTCATGTCAAGTAAAATTTTAAAAATAGTTGACTTATTATTTTATTCAGCTTATTATTATTTTAAAGAAGTAAAATATAAATAATATCAAATATCAAATCATAGAATAAAATAACACATTTCTCTATTTCTTTTCAAACCCTAGCCTTTGACACTGTCTCTTCTTCTTCACTTCGCCGCTCAACACTGCCTCGTTAATTCTTCTTCTTCTCTCATCCTTCTCACCTTCGCTTTTTTCCATCCGTTTGATAAGATATCTCTCTCTATGCTTATTCTCACACAAATTATTGTGAAATCTGCTTCGATTTAATGATGATTTATTGTCGAGTTGAAGTTTGCTATAGGAATTTAGGGAATCAATTTTGTCTTTGTTTTAGATTACAATAGGGACATGATAATTAGAAGAGATTAGAACACAGGAAATTTTGGATTGATTTGATTTGGGTTTTTGTATTGCCTGTTTTCAATCTAATTGATTGGGTTTTTTTATATGGTTTTTGTAAGAGTGTATCAACATGCAACAGAAGCAACAAGGATCAATAAGCATTCAAATTCACTAATTTTGGCAAAAACTAAAGCATGTCCATCTAATATAAGAGGGTTTATAGTCATACCTTTGTAGAACTCTTCAAGATCTTGATCAACAGTAGTTGTCTTCTCCAAAGAACACCGTAAACCACCTCAAGATCTTTCCTACTATCCTCTTGGAGCTTTAGAACGAGTTGTGGGACTCAATAACAATTTGAAGCAATGGAAAAACCAGAGAAAACTCACTACACCACTTGTTTGAAGAACCCTTTCTTCAATACGAAATTTTCTCTAAAATTTCTATTGAATGCATGCCTCAAAATCACTCCAATCTTCTTTATTTATTGCAGGTGAACATGCAAAGAAGAACACTGCATGAGTTGCAGCTCATGATTGGAGTAAATGAAGAGGAGGAAATGGTGTTTGTGTGAGCAAGTAGAAGATGGGTAATGGAAAAACTTGTTTTTCTATTTATGCATGTTTCCAACTTTTCAATTTCCATCAAAACCAATTTCAAAATCAATTTTGATTTTAAAACTGAAAATTTTATTAACTTTATAATATTAATTTCATAAATTAATTTTTAAATAATACTAATTAATTTAATATTAAATATTAAATTAATTTTTGCACAAATCCATCTTCATATATTTAAATCATATTTAAATATAAATTCTCTTATTCTATTTAATTCTAATTTGAACGTATCCAATTAACTTATCAAGCTACTCTAAAGTTTATCCATTTACGAGCTAGTAGGGGGACCTCGCAGACCTACAGATCATGGGCTCCAACAATTCGAGATTAATCGACTAAACTCATTAGACCAAATTAATCTTCATTTGTTAACTAATGGGCTACTCCACTATAGCCCATAGTCGAACTTCCCTCACTGTAGATATATTATGTCCACTTTATATAACCATAATCAGTAAGTCGATCTTTCATAGGTTGTTCGTAATCACAGCTAGGTCAAGATGACCATTTTACCCCTATGAATACGTCTTGTTCCTTAAGTTCCCACCGACCCTCTAATGAACAATTTTGATTCATAATCCCTATGAATAAAGTCCTTTCTCTATCATGAGAAGGCGAGGTCCCGATTGTTCAAGACCTGGAATCAGTACTTAAGAGAACAACCTATCTACTAACCCTAAATCGGGTAGGAGTGAATTCCATCTTGTAGGGCTATGTCCCCAGCTATTCTTCCGATCTTATCCCTAAAATGGGAGGCTTATTGAGCAGTGTTGTTGGATTACTCTCACCGTTTGCAGATCAAAGGATAATCCCGAACAAACAGGAGTTCATAGCTAGTTCAGGATTAAGATCGAGTTAACCTAGGCTATTTAATAAATGAAATAGTCAGTTTTAACAGTAAACGGTCGTTATAAAGAAAAGTGACTATTTTCGTGGTCTAGTCTATATGCAAACTCATTGCATAGGATGCCCCCATTTACATGTCTCAACATGAACGATCTGTGGATCACATCGTTTGTAGTACTTTACAACTCTTTGTGACAACTACAAGGTGGGTCGCATCCAATAGTGTTACCAGGATGAGATACCCAATTTCATCCATATACTTATTAGACCATTTAGGTTATATATTGTTAACTTGATCATGTTTATGTCACTACATAAAGTTACAGTATTCAGACTATAGCCATGGATATGTTTATTGGATTTTCATAATAGAATGCAAAATCAACAATTTACTATTATTGATAAATAGAATGTTTAACACGAACTGCGAGTTTTAGAAAATTCCCAACAATCTCCCACTTGGACTAAAAGAGAACAAATATATACAATATAATATTGAGAAACATAAAGGGAAAATAAAATAAACTAGGGCATCTCTAATACCATGGATATTCTCCCACTTGCCTTAGATTACATTACCCAGAGTTCTAGTCCAACTAGGTGGCCCTCGAACACTTTAGCCGAGAGGGCCTTTGTAAATGGATCAACAAGGTTGTCTTTAGAGACAATCTTTGTAACGATCACATTTCTTATGTGCACTATCTCTCGGATGAGATGGTACTTTCTTTCAATGTGTTTTCCACGTTAGTGACTCCTTGGTTCTTTTGAGTTGGCAACAACACCATTATTGTCACAATACAGTGTGATAGGCAGGTGCATATCTGGAACAATTTCCAAATCAACCAGGAATTTGTGTAGCCATACTGCTTCTTTAGCATCTTCACATGTAGCCACGTATTTCGCTTCCATCGTGGAGTAAGTGATATAACTTTGCTTAATGCTTCTCCAAACTATAGCTCATCCGTTAAGAGTGAAAACTGATCCTGAAGTAGATTTCCTCGAATCTATGTCAGTCTGAAAATCAAAATCAGTGTATCCTGTAAGGATCAAATCCTTAGGTCCATACACAAGCATATAGTCCCTCGTTCTCCTTAGATACTTGAGGATGTTTTTTACAGTAGTCCAATTACTATGTCCTGGATTGGATTGGAACCTGCTGACGATTCCAACTGCAAAGTATATGTTAGGGCGAGTACACGTACATCAAACTCCCAACTGTAGATGCATATGGAATTCTTGTCATCTCCTCAACATCTTGAGGTGTCTTAGGACACTGTTTCTTCGATAAATGAATTCCATGTCTAAAAGGTAACATACCTTTCTTGGAATTTTGCATATTATATCTTGATAACATCTTGTCAATATAAGATGCCTGAGATAGTGCTAATGTTTTATTCTTTCGATTCCGAAAGATCTGTATTCCTAGAACATACTGAGCATCACCCAAATCTTTCATTTGGAATTGTGTTGCTAACCATCTCTTTACATCAACAAGGAAACTTGTCTTATTCCTAATGAGCAAGATATCATCAACATAAAGAACTAAGAATGCTACAATTATGTTGACTATCTTCTTGTACACACAAGGTTCGTCAACATTATGTTTAAAGCCATAAGATTTGATCGCAGTGTCAAACCTTATATTTTAGGATCTGGATGCTTGTTTCAATCCATAAATGGATCGATTAAGCTTACAGACTTTTTGTTCCTGTCCTTTTTCAATGAACCCTTCTGGTTGAGACATAAAAATACTTTCATCAAGATAACCATAAAAGTTGTCTTGACATCCATTTGCCATATCTCATAGTCATAATATGTGGCAATGGAAAGAAGTATTCTTATTGACTTTATCATGGCAACAGAAGAAAAAGTTTCTTCATAATCAACTCATTCTCTTTGGGTAAAACCTTTTGCCACGAGTCTGGCTTTATAGGTCCGTACCTTGCCAGTTTGGTCTTGGTTTCTCTTGTAGATCCATTTACAACTTATAAGAGTAACCCCATGTGGTTTATCTATAAGTTCCCAGACAGAGTTGAAGTACATAGACTTTATTTCATCGTCCATGGCTTTTATCCACTATTCTCTGTCAACATCTTCCATTGCCTTTTTAAAAGTTAATAGATCATCTAAACCATCATCCTGTATGATGTTTTGAGTTTCTGTTAAACCCATATAACGTTCAGGTTGTTGAATAACCCTCCCACTACGTCAAGGCATCCTCAACTCTTGAGATGGACATGACGGGACAACAACAGTTGTTAATGGACTAGCTTTATCAACAACTCTTGTTGATGTTTCTGTAGTATCTTTAGTCAATTCTTGCAATATTAGTTTACTGTGAGGTAGATGATTTTTAATATGATCCTCTTTCAAGAATGTAGCGTTGGTCGATACAAATACTTTATCTTCTTAGGGATCATAAAACAATCATTATTTTGTCTATTTGGGGTATCCTACAAATAGGCATAATTTCGAACGTGTTTCTAATTTTTTAGGATTCTGTACCAACCAGTATGCTGGACATCCCCATATACAGAAATGACGTAAACCCGTTTTCCATAATTCATACAGTGTTTTCGAAACACTTTTTGATGGAACAACGTTTTTGAATAAATACTGAATACCCCCAAAAGGATTGAGGTAAATGAGCATAAGTCATCATAGACCGAACCATGTCCAACAAGGTTCGATTTCTCCTTTCTACAACACCATTTTGTTGTGTGCTTCAGGTGCTGTGAGTCTGGATTGAATTCCATGATCTACTAGATAGTTCTGGAATTGTAAATCCATATACTCACCACCATGATCAGATCGAAGTGTTTTGATTCTCTTACTTAACAAATTTTCAGTCTCATCCTTAAATTCTTTGAACTTTTCAAGAGTTTCAAACTTATGACTAATTAAGTAAATGTAGCCATATCTAGAGCAATCATCAATAAAACTGACGAATAACTGATAACCTCCTCGAATTTTAACATTCATCGGACCACATAGGTCTGAATGTATAAGTTTGAGAGGCTCTTTGGCATGAAGACCTTTGTCACAAAAAGATCTTTTAGTCATTTTTTCTTCAAGACATGATTCACATGGAGGTAAAAAACTATCTTCTAACTGATTTAGATTACCGTATCTTACCAATCTCTCAATCCTGTTGAGATTAATGTAACCAAGTCTGAGGTGCCAAAGATAGGCGTTAGGAGAAATTTTTCATTTCTTATTATGAGTCTCAGCCATTTTAAACATCTCTATTTTTAAAATGGCTCTTGCTTCAAATGGTTTTAATATATACAAGTTATTTTAAAGTCTTGCAGAACAAATATGAACACCTCTTGAATAAACAAACACTTCATTACATTCAAAAGATATACTGTACATATTTTCTAGCAGACAGGAAATGGAGATCAAGTTTCTTTTCATCTTAGGTACATAGAATACATTCTTAAGTAAGATAAAAGAATCTCAGAAAAACAATTTGACATCTCTCACTGCTTTAGCTAAAATGACTTCACCCGTACCCACCTTGAAAGTCATTTCTTGTTCAGAAAGTTTCTTCTAATAACTATTTTCCTGTAGAAAAGTGCAAACATGATTAGCGGCGCCTGAATCCAATATCCAGGTAAGGTGAGAATTCTCCACTAGACATGTTTCAACAATTAGTAAATAAAATTTACCTTGTTTTGCCTTTTTTTACTTTCTTTTTAGCTAATATTTTAGGCAGTTACATTTCCAATACCCAACTTCTCTGCAATGGAAACATTTTAGTTTTATTTTTGTTTTTCTTAGTAGTGGCTTTCTTTTTCCCTTTTTCTTTCTTCTTCATTTGTACAGTTTTGTCCTTTGAAGAATAAGGACTAGACTTCTTATCATCAGTGGGTTTCATTCCAGACGTAAACCCCTTATAAAAATTCTTAGGTTTCGAAACAACATTTATTTCTTTTTCCTTGAGTCTCATCATTAATTAATAAGTCTGTAACTCATTCAACAGCGTCGTCAAATTATAAGTGATTTTGTTCATAACAGCGTTTATTCTGAACTGTAGATAACTCTCCGGGAGAGATTCCATATCATGCTTACTTGATGCGTCTCATCTATCATCGCCCCGTGAGCCTCCACAACATTAAAATGAATCATCATATCGAGAACATGTTCTCTTACGTTAATTCCATCTTTCATGTGCGTAACATAGACATGCTTAATGGCTTCATGTCTAACAAAGGATGACGGCTGCCCGAACATCTCCTATAATGACGCCATTATCTCACGGGCGGTGGGCATGACCTCATGCTTTTTATTGTGTACATCAGATATACTCGCTAAGATATATGATGCGTTATTTTATGATGTGAAATTATGGATGAAATGCGATGATGAAAATGCGTTGAGCACTCAAGTTTTCTTAGTGGAATCCAAGTGTAAACCCCACTGAGTTTCCTGGTAAGTCAGGGTCGAACTCAGGGACTTAGGAAAACATGTTGCGGTGGTAATTTTCAGGAAAACTTTGCGGTAACCGGTAACTCAAATAGTTGTTGGTTTTGTTTGTTGCGGTAATGAAATAAATAAATACGGCGAAGTTTGAAAAGAGTTGATAAAATAGAAGATGCGATGAGTATTCGGTGAACGGGTTAAGAAAGGTGTCGGCTAACACTTCCTAGGATGCGTTCATACTATGCGATCATGCAACACACATACAATAGTAAACCATCTCTCGATGCGAATGCTACGGCTTCTAAAGCTAGAATGCATGCGATATATGCGATAAGTCTATAAGACCTACACATAAGCCTCTATTCTTATTTATGCGATGACAAAATGACACACACACAAATAAGGCAACCACATAATATCATACCTATCTCTAGGATGCATGCGATGCAGGTTGACAAACAGAGCTTATCTCTAAGTCCCTATCTCTTGTTTATGCATTTTAAATCTTGCTCTCTCGAGTCTAGATTCTAACCTAGCTCTCTCAAGTCCTAGGTTCTTACTTTAGACTCTCTCTCGAGTAGCTCTAAAGGGATGTTTGGCACATCATAAAACAAGATAATTACAAGCAATGAAAATCCTAGGTCATGTTAGCTTAGTTCTTCTCAACCCATTCGACAAGTTTAGCTACTCATGCATGCTAAGAGAGTGAATAGATGTAAAATAAGAACTTCCATTGTATAAATATAAAGATGAAGTACAAAATAACAATGCATGAAGAGAATAAAGAGCCTGGTAGCAATCTCTTGCTTCCCAGACTTTTACACTGTCTTTCTACTCTTGTTCAAAAGATAATCTCGCTCTCTGCTTTCTACGCCTCATGATTCTCTCTCGAGTTGCCTGAGCAATCTTCCGGCGTCTCTACTCTTCCCTTACTCTGCCTTAAAAATAAAGAAAACTATGAACACGGCTAAAGCTCCTAAATCGGTGAATAGGTGAACCCTTTTTCTGAAGGATGCCTTTGGTATTTATAAAGCTTCAGGGTGAAGGGCGACTTCTCTCTTATGATTGCACAGATGGGATGGCTTTAATTCCCTGATTGATGCGCCGAATATTTGTCACCAAAAAGGTGAATGTATTTGTTATCGTTAGCGGCTGTCAACTTAATTTGGATTCGACCGTCATCAACTTTCTGTCCCATCGTGATTAATTATGTCTTTCACCCAGATGCGCCCACCAGGTTGCGCCGGCTCTATACGGCAATCCTTCTTGAGCAGATGTTTGCGAACAAAAATCACCGCAAAGCCTTGCGGTAATGCTGCGCTCGTCCGTTGATTTCTTATGATCGCTCTTTTCGCCTTGCGTCACCCATATTCTGCATAAAAATACAAAAATAAGCTGTTTCTATACGATGAACACATGTGACCACAATATTATAAACTTAATGCTTTTGGACGCAATCTAACATATTTTATCAACACAAACCCTCATTGTTTAATAACTTAGCAATGTAATAACGTGCATTTCTACCCGTTATCACACCCCCAAATTTAAACAATGCTTGTCCTCAAGCATAAGCTAAAGATTTCTTTTAGCAAGTCGACCTAAATTCTCTTTTCTTAGATTTCTCAAGGATACTTCATTCAAATCCTATACACTAAAATTTCCTTAAGTCTTATTCAAGTCTCCTCTAAAAATATTTCTAAGACCTAGGGACTGCAAGTTTAACCTTAAAAAAGACTTTACTAAATTTCGGGACATCGCATGATTTATTTCAAAAAGAAAACTTTTCCACCAGGGTGTCAAATGATTTTTATCCTGGCATATTTCTTGACATTATTATTTTTTTCTGACCTTGTGCTGATCCAAGTGTCTTGCCTTCGTTTTGGCTTGCCCCCACGTGTGTCATGCAGACATCCAACAATGAGCAATGCGCTCTTTCTAAGACTAAACTCATACCTTCTTGGCAGCGAAGTTGTGGTCATTGTATTTATGCATTGATCCTGGCGACTTACTTTCGTTTTGGCTTGCCCTCACATGTGTCATGCGGACATCCAACTACGGGTAAGTGCCCTACACAACTTAAGTCTTATCAACATGGGATTTCCCATTGCGTTGACAGTGGAGTTGTTATTCTCAATTTTTTTTTATAAAGCTAAAAATAGCAAGGTCGAAAATAAATACCTCACCCCAAAATTTAAAATGCGGCAATGTCCCCATTGCCAAAAGATTGAAAGAATTCATACGATGTTCTTAGAAAGCTACGTAAAGAGAGTTTGAAAAAAAAGCTAGCAGACTTCTAACTTCTAGAAATGTTTCATGAGGTGACTTTTCTAAGATTAAATTGGTTCTAGTATATATGAAAAAAAAATAGAAGCATGTGTTTCATCATTGAAATTATAATTGGCAAAGAACTCATGTGGTGACTTACTGAATTTATCAATGTTAAATGATTGCAGTAATCAAAGAGGATGTGGTGATAAAACTTTCAAAATTAAAATGCGATGCGATAGTGCAAAATTTGAAATAAAGTTAAGGAAGAATACAACCCTCAAATTTGCGTTGTCGCCCGCATTGTTTGTTAATGCATCCTGCTTTGCGGCAATCTTCTATCTTTAGATTGCGATGACAAAATAAGATAAGTTGCTTCTTCGCGTAGCGCCTCCGCAATCATTCATCTCGATCGTTGCAAGAAAAATAGAGAGATGGTCAAATAATATTAAACAAAATCAAATTTTTACCGCAATCGTTCAGCACGATTGCCCCCTCTCCCCCTGTTTTAGAATAAGATAGATAAAGAACTGAAAAGATATAGTGAAGTGAAAATTCTGAGTAGTAGAGAAGAGTTGCAGATTACATGATTCCAAAACTTGCGTCCCTGATGAATTTCGATCGTCTGATAACACAAGGACCATACTTCTTTCTTTATTCAAAGTATCTCGACTCCACGGAGTGGACTTGGCGATGCTAGCCTTCTCCATGATACGCTTTTACTCGCTGCTCATTAACTTTGAATCTGTTGGTTCCGTCATCATTCGATAATTCGACCGCGCCATGCGGAAATACTTCTCTAATTATGAATGGTCCAAACCAACGTGATTTTAATTTTCCAGGGAAAAGTCGTAATCGTGAGTTGAATAGTAAGACCCTCTGCCCGACTTGGAGGTTCTTGACGCATATATTTTTGTCGTGCCAGCGCTTTGTGCGCTCCTTGTAAATCTTTGCGTTCTCATATACGTAGCTTCTCCATTCCTCCAGCTCGACCAGTTGAAGTTTTCTTGCTTCTCCTGCTTTTCTCAAGTCAAAGTTTAGCTTCTTTACCATCCACAGTGCCTTGTATTCCAGCTCCATATGCAAATGACACGCCTTACCAAATACCAACGCATATGGGGACATACATATGGGTGTTTTAAATGCAGTCTGGTATGCCCACAACGCATCGTCGAGCTTTGCTGCCCAATCTTTTTGCAAAGGCCTTACCACCTTCTCAAGTATCAGCTTAATCTCCCGATTGGACACATCGGCCTAAGCATTCGTCTACAGATGGTATGCGGTGGCACTTTGTGGAGAATGTTATATTTGCACAGCAGCTTCTTGACGGTATAATCGACAAAGTGAAACCCTTCATCACTTATTATGGCACATGGAGTGCTAAAATGAGTGAAAATATTTTTCTTCAGGAATTGAGAGACTACCGCCACATCGCTTACGCGTATGGCACTGCCTCTACCCACTTGGATAAATAATTGACGGCTAACAAAATATAATTTTTACCATTCGATGGAGGGAATAGTCCCATGAAGTCGATACCCTATACGCCGAACAACTCAAGCTCTAAGATGATGTTCATTGGCATTTCATGTTTCCATGAAATGTTACCTGGCGTTGGCACCAATCACACTTCATTACGTAGTCAGCTACATCCTTAAACAATGTTGGCCAAAAGAATCCACTCTGTAAAACCTTAGCTGTGGTGCGTTGTTCTCCAAAATACCCACCATATGGTGAGTCAAGATATTGTGATAATATGCGTTGTTGAGCAGCATTTGGTACGCATAGTCGCAGAATCTGGTATGCTCCCTTTTGTATAGATTCGACTCATCCTAGAAATATGATCTACATTCTTGCTTGAGCCTCCTCTTCTGGTGGTCAGTATATTCCTCCAAAAATTGCTCACAAACCAGATAGTTGACTATGTCAGCATACCATGACAATTCTTCAACATGGAACAACTGCTCATCTGGGAACATCGCACTCACCTCTGATTCGTTGCGATCAACCTTAGGGTTTTCCAATCTAGACAAGTGATCCGCAACTTGGTTCTCCGTCCCCTTTCGATCAATTATTTCTATGTCAATTCTTGGAGGAGGAGAACCCATCTGATCAACCTTGGCTTCGCATCCTTTTTTGTCATTGAATACTTTATCGTCGAATGATCAGTATGGATGAGTACTTTTGTTCCCAACAGATATGCTCTAAATTTTTCCAATGCAAAAATTACTGCAAGTAGCTCTTTCTCTAGGGTGGTGTAGTTGGTCTGAGCAGGATTTAACATTTTACTAGCATATGCGATGGGATGTAAGATTTTTTTTTTCTTCTGTGCCAGAGTTGCTCCCATCGCATATCCGCTTGCATCGCACATTAATTCAAAAGGAAGCGTCCAATCAAGTACAATTAACACAGGTGCAGAAGTCAGTGCATTCTTCAAAATTCTGAATGCATTGAGGCAATTATTGTCAAAATCAAATTTTCTGTCAGCCTCCATCAATACACTCATTCGTCGTGCTATTTTCGAAAAGTCTTTGACAATGCGTCTGTAAAATCCGGTATGCCCCAAGAAACTTCATACAGCCTTCACGTTTGTTGGAGGTGGAAGTTTTTCAATTGCTTCTATTTTTGCTTTATCCACCTCCAACCCGTCCCAAGAAACTTTGTGTCCCAACACGATGCCCTCCTTTACTATAAAATGACATTTTTCCCAGTTAAGAACGATAATCGTCTCCTTGCATCTTTTCAGTATCTTCTTCAGGTTGGCCAGACAGACTTCATAGGTGTATCCATAGACAAAGAAGTCATCCATAAATATTTCGATGGAGTCTTTAAGATATTCTGAAAAGATGGCCATCATGCACCTTTAGAACGTGCTTAGCGCATTGCAGAGGCCGAACGACATGCGGTGAAAAGCAAAGGTCCCATATGGGTAGGTGAATGTGGTATTGTCCTGGTCCTCTAGAGCAATCATAATCTGGTTATACCCGACATAGACATCCAGAAAGAAGTAAAAGTCATTTCCGGCTAGACGATCTAGCATCTAGTCAATGAACGGTAGAGGGAAATGATCTTTCTTTGTTGCCGTATTCAGCTTGCACTAGTCCATGCAAATACGCCACCCGGTGACGGTTCTTTGCGGTATCAGCTCATTATTTTCGTTTGGGACTACCGTCTTGCCACATTTTTTTGGCACACACTGCACGAGGCTCACCCACATGCTATCTGCTATCGGATAAATAATACCCGCATCTAACCATTTAATGATCTCCTTTTTAACGACCTCTTTCATCGCAGGGTTGAGTCTGCGCTGATGTTCGATCGCTGCCTTATGGTCTTCTTCGAGGCGAATTCGATGCATACAGTAGGTTGGCTAATTCCTCGAATGTCGGCGAACGTACAGCTGATTGCTCGCACATGTTTCCTCAGAATGCTCATCAACACATTCTCTTGGTCTTCATTATGTTCCAAGGAAATTATTACTGGCAGCTTCTCATTCTGCCCCAAAAATGCGTACTTTAAGTGGTTCGACTAGGTCTTTAATTCCATTGTTGGTGGTTCTACTAGGGATGGTTGCGTTATTTTTCTTTCTTCTTTTACTATTGGCTCTTCTGCTTGGGTTGCAATCATCTCAACTTCCTTGTTTGTTTTTTTTGAGATCGCATTACATGCAGCAATGGATGGGCTTGCATCCTCTTCTTCATTCTCTTTGTCAAGCTTTTCTTCTTCAGTCAAATTCTGGTCGCCGTCAGAGTCATGCAGGTCTTCTTCGTCAGGAAACTTCATGGCACGAATAATGTTGAACTTGAGCTTCTATCCATTTATGCTCAAAGTGATCTCCCCTTTATGCACATCAATCTGGGCACGACCTGTTGATAAAAATGGTCGCCCCAGGATGATGGGCATATCTTTATCAGCTTCGTAATCCAAGATGATGAAGCTGACTGGTAGAATAAATTTGTCGATGGTGATCAGCACGTCCTTCACCTTTCTCTCTGGATGCACCAGAGATCTATCTGAAACTTGGATAGTCGCGGTCGTGGGCACAAGTTGCCCCACATTCAACTGCTTAAAGATCGACAAAGGCATCAAGTTGATGTTGGCTCCAAGGTCACACAAGGCTTGCCCGATGTACAATCCTCCGATTGAGCACGATATAGTAAAACTCCCAGGATCACTCATCTTCGGTGGAATTATTGATTTTGAGCTTTGCGTTAAAGCCACCATGGCAAATTACCAACGCTTCCTGTCTATGTTAAAACAATTTTATATTAATATTCCATTCAGTGAAGCGATTGAGAAAATGCCTGCTTACGCGAAGTTTCTGAAGGATATGGTAACTAAGAAAAATACCCAGAAAATATCATATTCGTAAAGCAGAAACATAAACGTACTCCTATCAATGTGGAAAATATACTGGATTAGTCGATTCGAATTGAGTCTCTGCGGGAAAGATAGTAACTGCACTCTCACGGTCCCCTTTTCTGTTGGCTTAGAGGTGGACGAAACTTCTGGCTCTATCACTTCTTTTTCCCTTCCTTCTTCTTGGGCCACCACAATTTCAGGTTCCAATACAATGGGAGCAGTCCGGCTAGGCTCTTTTCTTTCTCCCTCCACAGTTTTTCCACACCGCAATGTCACAACCTGGCATTGCTCTTTACCTGATCCCCCCGGGTTACGTGGAAGTTCTATTGAACTCGATAAAGCCCCTTGCGATCTGTTCTTTAGCTCGCTTGCAATCTGGCCCATCTGTAATTCTAGATTGTGGATGGACGTAGTCTGACTTTGAAGCACAGTTTCGTTTTTCTCTATATATTGCTTCAACAAGCTTTCCAATGAGGAAGATTACGGCGGTTGCGAGCTACTGGCTTGATTGCTTGTCTGATCGTTATTCCGTGGGAAGAATCCAGGTGGCCCTTCTTTTTACGCCACAGATTGGATATTCTGCTATTGATTCTTCCATGCAAAATTGGGGTGGTTTCTCCACCCGGGGTTGTAGGTATTAGAAAATGGATTATTTTTCACAAAGTAAATAGACTGTGGATTTTGTGGGCATTCTTCCATTGCGTGTCCATCACCGCAAGTCGCACACCTTTTTTACTAATTGCGTTGACTTGCCCATTTTGCAATGTTGGATTGTTGATCGCAATTCCCTGAATTAAGTTCATCATTGCGGTTATTTGATTCTATAGTGAAGTAATAGCACCATTACTTGCGTCTTATCCTTGATTCTCAATCTCTGATCACTCTCTCTCCAATCCTCATGGTTTTTAGAGATGCGATCCAAGATGTTCTTAGCCTTATACGTTTTGTCTAGCAGACCACCAATGGCTGCCATGTTGGCAGCGGTCTGCGAAGCGAGATTTAAACCATGATAAAAGATTTCCATCTAAAGGCAGTCTGGTAATCCATTGTATGGAAAGTCCTGGACCAACTTCTTAAACCTCGCCCAGGCATTGCTGAGCGATTCGTCCATGTCTTGTTCAAAATTGGTTATGAGTTTCCTTCATCTAGCATTCTCAGTAGGTGGAAAATATTTCTTCACAAATTTCTCTACGACCTGTTCCCATTAAGTGATCTCTCTAGGCTCGAGGGAATACGCCCATTTTCTTGCCTGATCACAAAGAGAAAATGGAAACAGAGTTAGTCAAACTTCTTCGACAAAGATGTTCAAGAACACAAAAGTATTGCAAATTTCTATAAAGCTACGGAGGTGGGCGTGTGGGTCCTCGCCATGCCATCCTCTGAATTGTCCTGCAGTCTGGATCATCTACAGCATCACCGGTTTCATTTCAAATATGCTTTTCCATCGAGGGCAGACCTCATGATTCCTAGAGAGAAATCATAGAGGTTTGGCGATGCATAGTCCCTAATGGGCCTATTGCGATCGTTTGCCGGCAGGATTAGATTTGCCATGACGTTATTTTTGTTTGATACTCCGTTTCCAAGCTACTCCGTCATATCTTCTTTATCTGATTGTTGCTGTTGGCGGTCTCTTAATCTTCATCTGAACGTCCTCTCAATCTCCAGGTCGTAATTCGCCAGAGATTGAGAGTCTGCAAAGAAATTAGAAAAATTTTCGTTAGCACACTGTTTTGCCGAAGTCTCCGGCAATGGCGCCAAAAACTTGATACGTTATTTTATGATGTGGAATTATGGATGAAATGCGATGATAAAAATGCATTGAGCACTCAAGTTTTCTCAGTGGAATCCAAGTGTAAACCCCACGGAGTTTCCTAGTAAGTCCAAGGTCGAACTCAGGGACTTGGGAAAACAGGTTGAGGTGGTAATTTTCAGGAAAACTTTGCGGTAACCAGTAACTCAAATAGTTGTTGGCTTTATTTATTGCGATAATGAAATAAATAAATGCGGCAGAGTTTGAAAAGAGTTGATAAAACGAAAAATGCGATGGTTATGCGGTGAACGGGTTGAGAAAGGTTTCGACTAACACTTCCTAAGATGCGTTCATGCTATGCGATCATACAACACACATACAATAGTAAACCATCTCTCGATGCGAATGCTACGGCTTCTAAAGCTAGAATGCATGCGATATATGTGATAAGTCTATAGGACCAACACATAAGCCTCTATTCTTATTTATGCAATGAAAAAATGACACACACACAAATAAGGCGACCACATAATATCATACCTATCTCTAGGATGCATGCGATGCAGGTTGACAAACAGAGCTTATCTCTAAGTCCCTATCTCTTGTTTATGCATTTCAAATCTTGCTCTCTCGAGTCTAGACTCTAACCTAGCTCTCTCAAGTCTTAGGTTCTTTCTTTAGACTCTTTCTCGAGTAGCTCTAAAGGGATGTTTGGCACATCATAAAATAAGATAATTGCAAGCAATGAAAATCCTAGGTCATGTTAGCTTAGTTCTTCTCAACCCATTCGACAAGTTTAGCTACTCATGCGTGCTAAGAGAGTGAACAGATGTAGAATAAGAACTTTCATTGTATAAATATAAAGATGAAGTAGAAAATAACAATGCAAGAAGAGAATAAAGAGCCTGGTAGCAATCTCTTGCTTCCCAAACTTTTACACTGTCTTTCTACTCTTGTTCAAAAGATAATCTCGCTCTCGCGAGAGTCGGCCTGCTCTTTGCTTTCTACGCCTCCAGGTTCTCTCTCGAGTTTCCCTGAGCGATCTTCCGGCGTCTCTACTCTTCCCTTGCTCCACCTTAAAAATAAAGAAAACTATGAACAGGGCTAAAGCTCCAAATCAGTGAATAGGTGAACCCCTTTTCTGAAGGATGCCTTTGGTATTTATAGAGCTTCAGGGTGAAGGGCGGCTTCTCTCTTATGATTTCACAAATGAGATGGCTTTAATTCCCTGACTGATGCGCCGAATATTTGTCACCGAAAAGCTAAATGTACTTGTTATCGTTAGCGGTTGTCAACTTAATTCAAATTCGACCGTCATCAACTGTCTGTCCTATCATGATTAATTATGCCTTTCACCCAGATGCGCCCACCAAGTTGCACCACCTCTATTCGGAAATCTTTCTTGAGCAGATGTTTGCGAACACAAATCACCGCAAAGCTTTGCAGTAATGCTGCGCTCGTCCATTGATTTTTTGTGATCGCTCTTTTCGTCTTGCGTCAACGCATATTCTACATAAAAATACAAAAATTAACTGTTTCTATGCGATGAACGAATGCGACCGCAATATTATAAACTTAATGCTTTTGGACGCAATTTAACATATTTTATCAATGCAAACCCTCATTGTTTAATAACTTAGCAATGTAATAATGTACATTTCTACTCGTTATTAATATAGGCCCGAGCTTTCTCATTTTCCCTTACCCACCTATCATAGATGTCTCGAACATTTCGGCTGGTTGTTGAAATGGAAACTGGAGGACATTCCTCAGTCAACAAAAATCTCAGATCATCTACAACTAATATCGTATTGATGTTTGACTTCCAGTTCGAATATCCCTCACCATTAAATTTATCGGAAGCAAGTAATTGTATGATTGAGTTCGACATTGCTGAAATATTTTTAAACAAACTCTATTAAATATGCATCTAGATCCATTTTTAGCAAAAAATAATAAAGTATCCAATAAATATTTATTTATTTGTAACGATATTTTAGTGATTTAGAACAATTGCTACCGAGGGGCAACCATTAATTCCTTCACAGAAGCAAGACAATTCTTGACCAAATACTATCTCAAGAATAACTTATATTCCAATAGTTATTTTGGTTATCGTTTTCGGTCAAGATCTTTACTTACAATTAGTAATTATTATAAATGTGACCCGCCATTTTCAGATCTTATAGAATGGTATGAATATGCCTCCGAAATAGAAGACAATACCCAAGATGGTACTACAAGACCCTATTCATTCTACTGAAGCCTGGGTTGTTCTAAATCCTATGTTACAACCCTCCGAGGGGATTGTCACGGTTAATGACTAGCTAGTGCCGTCTAAAAACGACAGCAGGTGCAATATAGGAATCTCACGGTTTAAACTAATGGAGGAGACCGTAGGATAATGTTGACACATTTCCTTCACCCACTTACTATGAACTACCTCCCTCATTCACCTTGTTATTGACCTATGCAAACACTTTCTGAATGGAGCAGTCGCGGTAAAAAGACACGAAGCCGAGCATGGATCTCACGGTGTGAACTCTTGAGAACGTGAGAGCTAATAACTATATATCAACTATATTGTTAATCTCCCACTGAAGTGTTCTATGTGTTTGTGTAATTTACTTAGGTGTAACGACTAAATATAAACAACCTAAGTCTAAGAGGTTTATCCAAGTGTAATGCTTATAATTGGATTTAACCCACAATGTCTAGGTGATAAACCATTTTATTACCTCACATCGCTCACACAAGGTCATAAAATCAGTTAACAACGCTCAATCTTTCGATCATAATTCCCAGGTAAGAGGTGTTCTGTAAACTGTCAACTTAAGTACCCCAACCTTAGATAGGTTTACGAACCTATATGAGTTTGTAACTAAATTTTATAAGGTAACAATCTATTTTAATGATTAAAACTAGTTGTTAACCTAAAGAGCATGCAATTGTTCTTTGTTATGGATTTTAAATGTCTAACCCAATTTTATAACAGCTTACAAAATTTTAGACATATTAAACATCCACAACATTCAACAAAGGCACTCGATATCTAATATAACCATTATATTAAATATAACCCTAATATGCATACTATATATTATAACAATTATAACATAATTTCAATGCATGTAACATGCTTCCTATGGTGGGCTTTTAAATCTACATGGCATACTGTATGCATATACGTGATTTATTTGATTATTACATACATCACATGCATAAACAATTAAATACTAACTGATATGGTTTTAGTTTTGGCACAAACAAGCAAACAGATGCCTAACTATTACAAACAGTTTTAAAACCGTCTTTGAACTGCTCGAACCGCTCCAAACCGAACCCAAGAATTTTGAATCGGACCAACAAAGTCTGAACTAGACCAGCCAAAAACCCTTTTGAGGCTGAACCGGATTGGACCTCGAGAAAAGCGGTCGAACCGACTGTTCTCAGTCCAACCTCAAAATCTCGCTAAGGCCGATCGTGTAACACTAAGGCTATCGTCTAACGCCATTGCCTAGTGTTTTGCAGAGGTACACGATCACTTAGTGTCTTTTGTCTATCGCATAGTGTGATTGTTTAGCTCTTGGGTAGAACTACACGATCGCTTAACACCATCGCCTAATGCTTATTGTCATCGTTTAGTGTCCGCCGCAGCTACACGATCACTTAGTTCCATCACATAGAACTTTAATTCATCGTTGAGCGTTGTAGCTACACGATCGCTTAGTTTAATCGCATCGTTTAGCTCATGTCGCAGCTACACGATCGTGTAGTGCCATCGTATAGCACTTCCAACGCATCGTTTAGTTCCCACACAAAGCTACACGATCACGTAGTGTTATCGTATAACATTTCAATGCATCGTTTAACTCCCATAGATACACGATTGTCTAGCATCCACCATCACAACGAACAACGCTCATAGCTACACAATCATCTAGCTTTTCTTCACATCATGTAACGCCTGGAGCTAGACAACCGTTTAGCATTAAAGCCTCAATGGCGATTTTGAGCAGAAGTTGAAAAACTAGAAACAACAGCTCGACCTTTTTCGCTTGTTTCTACAATTACATCTTAATTTCAACTTTAATAACTCCAAATAAATTACTTACTCTTAATAACACATATAAACTCATGAATCGAAAGTCAATTGCAAATTTAATTAAGAAATTAAAGAGAAATAAAATGTCAAAACTCAGAAAACCATATCAGTGCATTAATTTCATATATCTCATGAAAAACACCCACCACACCAAAATTAAACCGAATTGAATGCTTTAGGATGCTCTGATACTAATTGTAAGAGTGTATCAACATGAAGCAGAAGCAACAAAGATTAATAAGCATTCAAATTCACTAATTTTGGCAGAAACTAAAGCATGCCCATCTAATATAAGAGGGTTTTTAGTCATACCTTTGTAGAACTCTTCAAGATCTTGATCAACAGAAGTTGTCTTCTCCAAAGAACATCGTGAACCACCTCAAGATCTTTCTTACTATTCTCTTGGAGCTTTAGAACGAGTTATAGGACTCAAGAACAACTTGAAGCAATGGAAAACCAGAGAAAAGCTCACTGCACCACTTGTTTGAAGAACTCTTTCTTCAACACGAAATTTTCTATAAAATTTCTATTGAATGCATGCCTCAAAATCACTCCAATCTTCTTTATTTATTGTAGGTGAACATGCAAAGAAGAACACTGCATGAGTCAACTCATGCTTAGAGTAAATGAAGAGAAGGAAATGGTGTTTGTATGAGCAAGTAGAAGATGGGTAATGTTTTTCCATTAGTGCATGTTTCCAACTTTTCAATTTCCATCAAGACCGATTTCAAAATCAATTTTGATTTTAAAACTGAAAATTTTATTAATTTTATAAAATTAATTTTTAAATAATACTAACTAATTTAATATCAAATATTAAATTATTTTTTGCATAAATCCATCTTCATATATTTAAATCATATTTAAATATAAATTCTCCTATTCCGTTTAATTCTAATTTGAACGTTTCAAATTAACTTATCAAGCTACTCTAAAGCTTATCCATTTACAAGCTAGTAGGGGGACCTCGCGGAACTATAGATCATGGGTTCCAACGATT
Source organism: Benincasa hispida (assembly GCF_027475165.1). NCBI lineage: Eukaryota > Viridiplantae > Streptophyta > Magnoliopsida > Cucurbitales > Cucurbitaceae > Benincasa > Benincasa hispida. Next base: position 5,576,324 of record NC_143480.1, read on the forward strand.
CGAGATTAATCAACTAAACTCATTAGACCGAATTAATCCCTATTCGTTAAATAATGGGCCACTCCACTATAGCCCATAGTTGAACTCTAGATATATTATGTCCACTTTATATAACCATAATCATTAAGTCGATCCTTCATAGGTTGTTCGTAATCACAACTAGGTCAAGATGACCATTTTACCCCTATGAATACGTCTTGTTCCTTAAGTTTCCACTGACCCTCTAATGAACAATTTTGATTCATAATCCCTATGAATCAAGTCCTTTCTCTGTCATGAGAAGGCGAGGCCTCGATTGTTCAAGACCTGGAATCAGTACTTAAGAGAACAACCTATCTGCTAACCCTAAATCGGGTAGGAGTGAATTTCATCTTGCAGGGCTATGTCCCCAGCTATTCATCCGGTCTTATCCCCAAAATTGGAGGCTTATTGAGCAGTGTTGTTGGATTACTCTCACCATTTGCAGATCAAAGGATAATCTCGAACAAACAGAAGTTCATAGCTAGCTATTTAATATAGGATGCTAGCTATTTAATATAGGATTAAGATCGAGTTAACCTAGGCTATTTAATAAATGAAATAGTCAAGTTTAACAGTAAACGGTCGTTATAAAGAAAAGTGACTATTTTTGTGGTTCAGTCTATATACAAACTCATTGCATAGGATGCCCCCACTCACATGTCTCAACATGAACGATCTGTGGATCACATCGTTTGTAGTACTTTACAACTCTTTGTAACAACTACAAAGTGGGCCGCATCCAATAGTGTTACCAAGATGAGATACCTAATTTCATCCATATACTTATTAGACCATTTAGGCTATATACTATTTATGCCACTACATAAAGTTACAGTAGTTAGACTATAATCATGGATATGTTTATTGAATTTTCATAATAGAATGCAAATCAACAATTTATTATTATTGATAAATAGAATGTTTAATACGAACTGCAAGTTCTAGGACATTCCCAACAGTTTTGGAGTTTGATTAGTGGGTTTTACTTCATTTTAGGTTTTTTTTTGTTGTTACAGCTCCTGGGTTTTAATTTTATAATTAGGTTGGGGCTTGAGAGCAATTAGTGATAGAAAATGACCAAAGTACGATTCCACGAAATCAACAGCAAAGTTGGATACAGTGGAAATATAGACCTCTGTATATGGCTGTGGTAAGGAATATTGAAATGGAAGTATGTGGTTGTGATCCATATAATGACATAGAGAAGATGTGAGAAGCATTATGGTGAATTTGGGGTGCTTTCGTTAACCTTTTTTTTAGAGAGACTTCTGTACACATTGGAGAAGACTTGAGAATAGTGAGATTAATATGAAACTAGAGGTGTTATGGAATTTGAAACAATTTAAAAACCTTTCATTTCTTAACTCATCTGTAATAGAAAATTAAAAGAGAAAGTCAGTTACCTTTAACTAATTTTCGTTATTGTAAAACTCTTGCATATAAAAGGATAACAATAGAGAGAAGAGGGGGAGCAGAAATCAGAGAGAGTTTTCTATAAGAGAGAGGGATCTTATATTGATTCTTCAACTTTGATTGAATAAAGAAATTTCTGAGTGTCTTGAAGAGTGGATGTAGGTGTTCTTCACCCAACCACTATAAACCTCCTCGTTTTCTCCATCTTCTTCTTCTTCCTTAAGTCTCTTTCTCTTCACTTGTTGCATCAAAATTACTAGAATTTTCTTTGATAGGAGAAGAATCATCACAACTTCAATTTCTTTTCTTCTCTAAAATTTGCATGTGAAATAGAAAGAGGAAAGTTAGAAGAAACAAAATATAACTGAACTATAACTGTTTTTTTCCAATGTAGAATTGTGTTTGGATCATTGTACTTGAAAACTCCTTATACTCATGTTCTACCTTTTCCTGTTTTTTTTTTTCCAATGTAGAATTGTATTTGGATCATTGTACTTGAAAGCTCTTTATACTCATGTTTTACATTTTCTTGTTTTTTTCCAATGTAGAATTGTGTTGGGATCATTGTACTTGAAAGCTCCTTATATTCATGTTCTACCTTTTCCTGTTTTTTTTCCAATGTAGAATTGTGTTGGGATCATTGTACTTGAAAACTCCTTATACTCATGTTTTACCTTAATGTAACGAGCTACCTTCATGTTCCATACTAATTAGTCGTGTATTTTATTTAGTGATCATTGGTCGTTAATTGTTATTAATGCGTATGTTGACATGGTGTACTATTTTGACTCATTGAGAACAAGTTCGCAATAAGATATCAAATACGTAACAAATATGTAAGCTAACTTTGCTTGATTTTTTTTTTTTTTTTGTGTAAAGTTTATTTCATTCTGAATATTATACTATATTCTTTGCAAATTTAGGACAATGACCATTTTTCAGTCTCAAAAGAATTTGCAAAAGACTAAAAAAAATCACATTCTAGAAAACAATAAATTATAAGAGCATTGAAAAAATCAATAGAATGATGTTTATTTAGTGCATTTGTATGATATGTATTAATTATTGGTTTCGTATTGTAGTGTCCTTTACAAGTAGGAACTGTCGAATGAAGGTATTATGTTATGAGATATACGCGAGAAATTGTGACTAAAGAGAAGAATATTATCACAGATATGATATATCTTTAAACATTATATAGTAAATAGTAAATAATGTTTATATTTGACTTTCTATGTTTTATAGATTGATACGAGGAGCTCGTACTCGCAACTTGAATTGGATGAAGTACGCGTGGAATGAGCGGAATATTTAGGTCGCTATATCTGATGGACTTCCTATAAATTTTGTGTATGTGGCTACATGGGAATGCCCAAAACATTTTTTGTGTTAATGTTTTGTTCAACCATTATAGGTCATATACTTTAAAGAAATGTGTGGTGGAGGATAGAATTTTAATCTTGTGATTTTTAGAATACAAAGCACATATAGATTGGTCTTACAGTTTTAGGATTATCATATATTGGGGTAGGTTGATAGAGTATATATTATTGTACGATTTGTCTTGTAAATTTTGGAATCGTTCATATACATGGAAGGTAATAGAAGAATGGAATTGTATATTTTAGTATTCTAAATTGTTACATTGGATATATTGGGCTGATATGTAGACCTGAAATATGTGCAACTGTTTATTTTAGTTGATGAAATTGTCTTATTGGAACACATGTAATACATGAAATGAGAAATGGAAATTAAATTTGAATGTTTAATCTGAAAAAAAAAACATAGATGACATTGGAAATGTGTCAAGAATTAGATTACTTGACCATTATTTCGTGTCAAGATAAAAATATATTTGACAAATAAAAAATGTCGAGAGTAATCACATATGATACATAATAAGTGTCAAGAATTAATACACTTGACATGTCATCAGTGTCAAGTATATTATATTACTTGACATGAAAATTTTGTCAAGAAATATTTCTCTTAACGTTTTTCTAGTATCAAGTTATTACGTTATACTTGATAGTTGAATACTCAACGCTTTTATTAGTGTCAAGTATACCCTCTACTCGAAATTGAAAAAACGTCAAGTAATCCAATTTTTGTAGTAGTGTCGTGTGATTGTATCTATTTTTCCAAGTCAATATCAAAAATATATATATATATATATATTCAAGGCACTTAGGGGTTAATTGCTTCAACTCTTTCATGCACCTAATGAACTTGCACATTTGGTATCGATTTTTTGCTTTAAACACCAAATCTTTCAGTTGCTTCAATTTGTATTTCGTATTGAAATTACTGGCGACATGATGAAGACAATATTGATGGTACACTCTAGGTTCACTCCAACCTATTTACTCATTGTTAATTGCAGCGAGAATGCCCTTATGTCTATTAGAAATCAAGCAAATACCATCTCGTTGGATAACATATTAACGAATGCCCAAAGAAACCATGATCAACTGGACGGGTTCTCTCCTCCAACAATAGTAAAAGAAAGGGAAAATATATGCTCATTTGCATCAATAGATAAGGCAGTCAATAATTTCTCTTTATACTTTCCATACAGATGAGTTCCATCAATATGAATCATGGTCTATAATATTTGAACCCTTCTCTTGCAGGACTGAAGGATCATAAAACTCGACAAAAAATAGTCGTATCTGACATATCAGACGGAAGAAAATACCAATCATGTTTCAGGATTGTAATGCACAACAAAACTCAACCAATACGGAAGCTCTAAATATGATTTGTCCCAATTATCAAATACAACAATAAATGTTTTTCTCTTGGCTTGCCATACCCGTCTATAATTAATATTATACCCATATTATTTTTTAATTGCTTCTTGAAGTATGGCCACAAGAACCCCAGAATCAACTTTAACCATATTTTGGATTTCAATACTCACAAAATTTGAACCAAATTATGAATGATCCTCTGAAAATTTTGAGTACAGACATGGGTGGTCCCCTTCAAGTCTAGTAATTTCAAACATCCCATGAGTTTTACGCCACATGCCTGTAACCTTTAATCACAACCATCATTCCACTGTTTGCATCTCACATACCAAATATCTTGGCTCGATTCTACTACAATAATCTCATAGTGTTCCGTCACGCAATATTTTTTAACGACCAGTTGTAGATATTCTTTAATGTCAAATAACATTCTATTTTATATTAGACTAGCATTATCTACATATCTACTACTCTCCTCCAATGTCGACCCTCGTTCACAAGTTGAATTAGTAATGTCCCAATCTATTTGGGGTGAATATTTCTGATGATACCAACTCAAGATCATGTTCTGCACTTCTATTGTTTCCAAATAATTCAAGTTCTACGTCAATATCACTGTTCCCATCATTCTCAGGTTCAATAATGACTAAATCTTTAGGACACATCAACATATTTACTCAAATCCTTACAACTGTTATAGTTTACAAAAAATACGTTAATACTAATAGCCCAATCCAATATTAGTCCAAAAGATAATCCAAACTCTATTTTATGATGAGTCTATAAAATTTATTTTTTTCTTTCAAACAATCCAAACATTATTTTAAACAATCTAAACCATCCAAATAGATCAAAACTCCAAATAGTCCAAATATTATTTTTTTTATCAGTACAAACTTATAATATTAAAATAAAAAGATCAACCACAACCCAAATTTTCAATCTAACTTATAATAATAAACTACAAAAAATAAAAATAAAAATAAAACAATTCAAATCTTACACAAATAGATCAATTAAAACATATCAAAACTCTAGTTTTTTTATGCATACATTTAAATAAAATAGTAGATCTATGGAGTACAATATCATATATTAGGGGAAAAAAAGACAAAATGTTACCTACGGTCGGTGGTGACAGAGAGAGTGGTGACGATGGTGGACGGTGGATAATCGTCGACGGCGGACAAGAGACGAAGATGGAGCGGCGGACGACGACTGTGAGAGAGAGGCAAAAAGTGGAGAAAGTTTGAGATGAGGAAGAAAGTAAAGGGAGAAGGTCGTGGGGTTGCTTTTAGGACCACTAAGTTGTGTACACCGTACACGATTTAGGATAGTTGTGGACCCCGTCCACGATTATTTGGTCCACTTTGCATGTCTATATATGTGACAATCTGCATGTGACAGGTCACTGCTAGGTGTGGTAGATCAACGTGCTACGAAGGAAGTCGTGGATCCCATCCACGATCTAGGGGTAATCGTGTACCGGCTCCACAATTCCACTACCCCATTTTTATCAATACTTTTAGTCAGATCCTATTTTTGTTAATAATTATTAAATTAACATTATTTTAAAATAAAATTTAGATTTTTACATTGTTTCTCATTAAAATTAATAAATGAGTTAGCATAAATGGAATAGATTTTAAAAGTTATAACAAACTAATGAGTTTATGAAGATTTTTACATTTTGTTCACTAAAATTAATAAGTGAATTAACATAAATTAAATAGATGGTAGAAGTTGCAACATTTAACCAATTATGAAGTTTAATTCGAGGGTCAAAATGAGCATAACTTATTGATATACAAAATGTACTATTAACTTCAATGTTAGAGGTTTAATATTAACCGTCTTTCCAAGTTCCATATTAAAATTAAAAAAAAAAGTACAATTCCTATACAAATTAACTATCAAGAGTAAACTAATTAAAAACTAGGTTGAGAAAAACTATTTAAGATTTATAAAAATAAAATAAAATAAAGTCGAGTAAAATAAGAAAAATGGAATAGTCAAAGTAGGAGTAATTTAACTTTCAATTTTTTTTCATGTCTGAAAAAAGAAAAAAGAAAAAACCCTTTCATTTTTCCCCTTCGTGGCTTCCTTCAACTAATGTAAAATAATAATTCGAGAAAAAAATATATAAAAGAATAAATAAAGAACAATTGAAAAGTCCATTAGGGCTTTGGGCCAGTTGCACCAAAAATTAGAACGTATATAAAGAAGAGGGGAACTAGGGTTTTCGTTCTGTCTTAGCCGCAGAAGCCCTTCCATCTCCGAGAAAACACCAGACGGAGCGTCCAGAGCTCTAAACTCGTCGCAAATGGTTACTTTCAGGGTAAAGCTTCCCTCTTTCAACTCTAATTCTCTGGAGTCTCAACTGTCTTACTCATAACATTTGCGAAATAACTGAATGGAACTGAGACCTATCTCTTTCTCTGTGTTTTCATGGAGCCATTTGTAAGCAACGAAATGATATGGATTGTGTAATTTCTTGTTGATGTGGTTCAATTTGGGGTGGCTGTTTTTTGCAGTTCCACCAATATCAGGTTGTGGGAAGGGCTCTCCCATCCGAAGCAGATGAGCATCCCAAGATTTACCGAATGAAGCTGTGGGCGACTAATGAAGTTCGCGCTAAATCCAAGTTTTGGTGGGTTTTTTCATCCCTTTCCTTGATGGCATTGTTTGAAGAGTGTCATTACGTTCTTTCGCTAATCGATTAATAAAATAGAGATTCGTTGCCTGGTTCTGAAGTGTTAGCTGAACTCTATCCATCTCTGTTTTTCCTTTTCCTGCTTTGTCTTAGGTATTTTCTGCGGAAGTTGAAGAAAGTGAAGAAGAGCAACGGTCAGGTGCTCGCTATCAACGAGGTAATTTGATTTTGTCTCATGCCCCTTCTTCCAGTCAGGAGGATCTAAAATCGTCATGCCCGAGGATATTTGTCTGATCATTGATGTAGGTGGCCTTATGTTGGCTCACATAGTAAATGCTCGATCACTTTGCATGAAAAAGATTATCAGGCCTTGAGCTGAACTTTTGCTTCTTTGTAGCTTGTGACATGATTAACTTCTTGTTCAGCGTTTTATCTTTTTTGAATGTGGTAGAGAGATTAGGATGGGATTTTGATGCTTTTCCTGTGCTTGTTCAAATGTCTTTACTCCTCTAGAATGTTTTGAATAACTGTCACTGTGAATATATTGTGAGCGTAATAAACTAATGGTGGATGAGGAATTGGGTTTTCTTTGCTTTGTACTATTGATTCAATACACAATCACCCTATTCCATCAATTTGGGATGATTTGTGAAATGGGAATGTTTTTAATATAAGAGAAAAATTTGAGTCATGTTTATGAATCATTCTGATGTGTTTATACGGTGGAAGATTCTTCTGTGATTGCAATGGATTATTTGCTTAACATTTGGCTTTCTAATCTGTTTTCTGGTTTGGGTTGCTAAGTTCCAACGTATACATTAAATCATTGGCTATGTTTTCCATTTGGATTGTTCACATGGACTTGTCACTGTCTTCAGATCTTTGAGAAGAATCCAACAAAAATCAAGAACTACGGTATTTGGTTGCGCTACCAAAGTCGCACAGGATATCACAACATGTACAAGGAGTACCGGGACACCACCTTAAACGGAGCAGTGGAAGCAATGTACAATGAAATGGCTTCTCGCCATAGGGTCAGGCATCCTTGTATCCAAATCATCAAGACAGCAACCGTCCCTGCCAAGCTTTGCAAGAGGGAAAGCACCAAGCAATTCCATGACTCCAAAATCAAATTCCCCTTGGTGTTCAGGACTGTTAGGCCACCCACCAGAAAGCTGAAGACCACTTACAAGGCTTCAAGGCCCAATTTGTTTATGTAATTTGTTGCTTGTTTAAGGAATGAGAAAAAGTTATCATCAGAGTTGTCTTATTTTGAAAGCTTCGGTAGAGACCTTCCTATCAGCGGTTCTTCAACGTTTATTTTTATTTTATATTTGGGACCAGACTTTGATTTTTTGGGTTTATTGCCATGTCTTTTGGTTTCTTATGGAAGTATATCATCAGCGCCTTATGAAGTCTAATATGAATATCCATATTGTTCTCCATACTTTTGTTGCCTCCCGATGGCTGTCCGGTGATAGAAATACGACAAATACTGGATTCTTGAAATGTTGCATTCTAACGGTGGTTTTCCAATGTCTTATAACCATGCCGGATTTTTAAAAAAAAATTAGAAATTGAGCTTTCAAGGAGGAAGAACTATTTTATCCCAGTTATATAAACATCATTTAAAAAAAATGTCTTTCCATAAACTATAGACTCCTCTGCGTGATGCTATATTTAAGGAAAGAAAATGAAAGTTTAGTACAAAGTGAATACTCTCTCAATTTTGATATCATAGATTTGATTATAGCTCCATTGGCTAAGATGTTTTCGAGGAAGAGGTCAAATATTTATAATTTCATTCAAATTAAGGGGCAGCTACACATTTTTATAACTCAAGATTTTCATCTCTTTCTATTTTTTACATTTATCAAAAAACTTCTATCTTTCTCTTTATCTCTATTTTCACATTTTTCGAATAATTTCATCTTCCACTCTTAATCTATTTTGAGGAACTGCATCTAACTTCACTTAGTTTGCCAAACGTCCTTATTGAGGGTAAAGGTTGTCTCTTTTCTCTTTATGTGACTCTTCAATCTCTAATTTTACAAATCATTCATCTCCAATTACATCGAGGTAGTAGACTCGTAGTGAGTAGACGATGACAATGAACTGTTGATAACAATAAGGTATATAAAGGAAAAGGGAGGAAGATGGTGGCTATGTCAAACCTCAAATCAACAAAATACCACTTAGTCATAAGTGTCAATTGAGCATATTAATCTCCACATTAGCCTCCACTTCATTAGGTCAAATATTATTTAGATCATTTTTCAATGTCCAAACATGAGGTCATTTTTGAAACTCCAAAGACCAAATATATATCAACTCAAAACTTTAAAGATCAAAAGTATATTTTGTCAATCTTCAAATTGGAAAACATATTTTCTAAAAGGAAAAAAAATCATTTTGACCATAAATTTGGCAAGTTGTATCAATGTAAACCTTAAACTTTCTATTTCATTAATTTAAAATTCAAAGTTGGCAAATCGTATTAATTTTAGCCTTAAACTTTCAATTTCATCAAATTGAACTTCAAATTTGATAGTTTGTATCAAATTCAATCATAAAGAGACTTAATGAAGGGTGTAAAATTAATACAATCTAAATCCTAATGGAACTTAATGAGACTTAAACTTTCAATTTCATCAATTATTGAAATTGCAAGTTTAGAGTTAAAATTGATACATGTAAAGTTCAAGGTAAAAAAAAGGAGTTTTTTTCCCTTCTTTTAATCATAAATAAGAAAAAGAATGAGAGCAAGTGACTAAGAAGTATATGATTTGGAACATCAACCCTACTCATAACATTTATTTTTATTTTTATTTATTTATAAAAAAAACCGGCAGTTTCTTAATTATAACAATATCGGGTGGATTCTTTAAAAAAAAAATCGGGTGGATCGAACCGGGTTCGGTTGGGTTGAGCTCGACCCCAGGCCGAATCATCGGCAACCATATAGCCCATACGGAAGGTACAGATTGAAAGGGCAAACACCGGTTTCATCTCCGTAGTTCTTAGAGAAGAAGAAGAATCTGAACAATTAGGGCTTCTGAATCTCTCTTATTTTCTCTCTTCGATTGCTTCTTCACCATTATTGAAGAATATGGGAGAGGAGGGCAAGAAGAAGAGGGTGGTTGTGGAATCGCTGGGATGGCTGACGGAGTCTTCCATCATGCCGAAGAAGCACAAGGCCATAGCTGGGGTCGGCGCATCTTCGATCATGGAGCTCAAGGCTCACCTCTACAAGTCTCAAGAGGAGTCCAAGAAGTCCAAGGAATTGGCTGGCCCTGGCGTCGAGTTCCACCGTGCAAAGAACAAGATTACTCCCAAAGACATTCTCTCCTCCCGCAATTCCGGCGTCGAGGCCCGCGCTCTCAAGTATGTTTACGATTTCTTCTTTTATAAGCTCTCTATTTAAAATTTTTAGACTGAATTTGTGAGTGGCTGATTGGTTTTGGTCATTGGGAGTTTGGGGCCTTCGAGCATCGAAGACGAATTGCATCTCTATTTAGGTAGAAAGTGAGAAGGGAATTGAATCATGTGAGTCTGAAAAAACATACCTGAATCAAATGGATCTGTTCTTTTGTAGTAATTACAATTGCCATTAGTATAGAGAGAGATCCAGTAATTCATAAGCATCTACAAGCTCAGCTAATTTATAACAAACACCTTAATCCTGTGTATCAAGTGAAAGTTCAAAAGATTGAAGCTTATCTCTCTGCTATGAGTTCTATAAACATTACTCCGAATTTTGTTGCTAATGGAAAAGTTTAAGAAAGTTTAACTGGAGTTACTCTGTCTCCCCAATTAAAAATGGACCTGCTCCTGGCTGTTTGCAGAATGAAGGGCTAAAAGTAAGTAACCTAATTTCATCTGACGAGGGAAAGTGTCTGAATGTTTAATCGATGTACGGCTTTAATTGCTTGTCATTTTATGAGCCAGATGTTTAGAAGATGTGAACCAAGTCCTTTTTCTAGACTGCAACATGGATGCTGGATTGATATACTCATCTTTCCATATACCATAATTGGTAACCCCATTTGATGTTTATTGATCTGATTTTGCCAAATTATTAACTGTGGTTATAAGTGAGGAAATGTGGTTTAGTTTAGGAAAACCACCTCTCATGGTTGGATGTCAAAATCAGAAGACCCTTAATTGAGGAAGATATCACCGGATGACCCTTCAAGCCTTCCAGCTCTTTCTATGTTTTATCCCTTTTCAATAAGTTGATACAAAATTAGAGCGTTTCCCATTCTCTCTGTATTGGACTTTGGCATGGAATGGTAAATTTCCCAATATTTTGAAAACTTTTCTGTAGAAGTTCTTCAACCTTGAAAGTTCATACGCAGTATGATCCAGAAGAGATATCCAACGTGACGTCACTCCAGGTGGTGTATTTTGAATGATACCGAGACACAAGGTCATTTATTTCTCACTGTTCCTTTGCTTAACAGCCTCAGATTGGCTTGTGGTGCTCTTTTTTGACTTGACATTCACAATCCTTGTATGAACAAAATGGGAATCTTTGGCTAAAATATTAATAGAGCTTTCAACAGGACAATGGAACATTTTTTATATTTTTCTAGAAACTGTTTTTATTATTGCTCTATATTGATGTAAATGTTACTGAGTAGTCTCAATGTTTTTCTTTCTTTCAATTGGAAGACCTAGTAATGTTCTTTGGATCAGGGGTTTGGCTCTTCCCTCCATTTTGCAACATCTCATATTATCAGTGAAATAGCTATTTCTTATTTCCCAAAGGAAATTTTATGGCAGGCAGGTTGGGGTGTTCTTTTTCCAAGTCCAAGTTCAGTTTTAGGAAGAGCAACACAAGGTTAAACTGGTTATTTGGAAGTGGGACATTTGCCGTCAATGTGATGACTATATTTGAATGCAAGTTAAATTACAATCACAACCTATTTTCTAAAGCCAAGACAAGTTCAAATTCTAACCTAAAGTTGGAATGGGAAAAAGATAGAATTCAAGAGTTTGTGAGGTTCTCTCCAAAGGATTTTTTGTGAGGTTCCCTCCATAGGCTTTTTACATAGAAAAGATGGAGAGAGAAGGGAGAAGGAGAAAAGGAAAAGTAAATGTGAATTATTTCTTTTGTTGACAAAGAGGTCATTTATCCTTTCTGTTATTCTGCAGTGTGGTGTGACTACTACTTTCTAGATTAGATTCCATCCCCTCTTCCTGCTAGTTACGTAGTGTCGCGACGACGTGCGCTGAGGACTCAAATTTAAGCCATTCGCGCGATGGTGCGCACAAGAGGCCAGCATGTGCCCTCGCCTGCACGACGAATTGTGTGTGTGTGGGGTGGGGTGGGGGGGAGTGATGCATGATGGCTAGGCAGACGTGCCCTCAGCCAGAAGGCTCTGGGCACAACTTGTGTTCAAAGACTTGGTGGTTTGCGGGTCTTCCTGCTAGTTTGACTGGTATAGGGATAATATTTTGAATGAAGGCAAGATGTTTTTTAGATTTCACCCCTTATTGATTATATTCTGACAGACTCATGTTTAGGTGTTTTGAATCTATCGTGGTTCCTGTCCAACATCTTATTAGTAATGGTATTGAGATCACTGAGATCTTTTTCCCCAAATGTGAGGTATATAGATTTGAACCCCCGACCTCAAGGGAACTTGAGTGTATGTCAAATATCGCTAAGTTATGTCATGTTTGGTGAGTGATGGTTTTTGTTTTTTCCACATGTATTTGGTGTATCGTCAATATTTCTTTTTATTCTCCTTGTTAAGAAGACTTTAAAACAATTTGGCTAACTAGTTGTCCAATTTATTTCCTGTCAAAATCCAGGGACAAGCTTGAGCTGAAAGCTATCAATGATGGATCGGTGAGCTATGCTGCACTAGAGAAGAAGGCTGCGCTATATGACAAGCTAGTGAAAGGGGAACTCTCAGATGAGGAAGATCAGGAGAAGTATTGTGTGGATTTTTTCCGCAAGAATCTTGAGCAAGATGAATCGCAACTACCAGATCATGATGCTTCTGCGCCTGGAGAAACAGACACTCCAGAAGATGAGACTGAGCCATCATTCTTGTTTAACTCAAAAACAGTGGGACTTGGAAGGACGTCTGGAGCAATGGACAACAATGAGCACAAGCGTTTTGTGAGGTAAAACTTCTCTTTCTCCTGTTTTGGAATTATGCCATGTCATGTGTGGTAGCTTCATCTATTGAATGCATTGCAATATTGAACCTATTAAAAGAAAACCTGAAAGAATGACTTTTAATAGACGTAGAGCCCTTAGCTACAGCCTCCATTATAATTTTGTTATGAAATGAGGCTCACTCGATTATTATGTTGATATTTGTTATCTTCAGGGAAGTTCACGAAGAAGTAAATCAAGCAAGAGAGAAGGCATCCGAGCTGAAAATGCGTAGACAAGAGCAGGCAGCAGCACGTCGAGAAAAACTGAAACAAGCATATCTCCGCAAACAAGTAGAGAAGTTGAAGGCTTCATCAAATTCAGGACAAACGTAACAGAGGAAGAGAAATTTAGTGTTTTAGTACAGTTTACCACTGAAGCAGGACACTGCCTCCATTGACAGCAAATACACATACCTTCGTCAGGATAATGATGGATTTTGTTTGTTTTCTTTTCTCCATCAAGTCTTTCTATTTCCTAACCCATCTTAATTTTCACCTTGTATTATAAATTGAATGTCAGGGAACTAGATAAATTTGTGCCCCACTGTATTATAAAATTAACGTTGGAAAGAGGGGGAAAAAACCCTCTGGTTTTGCTGAAAAATCAAAATTTAAGTTTGAGAGGGCATCTCTTCTTCCTTCCTCAGTTCTTGTAATTCTTTCTTTATATTCTCATCAAGAGGAAGCATGTAAACTACATATCATCATTAGCAAATGAAATAGGAAAAATTAAAAGGATATTGTCCTTTTAGAAATTATTTAGGAAAATATCGTCGTTTTTTATTTTTTTTAAATAAGTCGAGGGTTGAAAATTCGACCTACATAGGTCGAATTTTGAACCCTCGACCTTCCCCTTTCGTATTTTTTGTACATCGAATTTTGAACCTTCGATCTTGTCCTAACATTATTATCGAGTCTGTTTAATTATCATTCTGGAAACCTTCCTCATAATTTTTTGATGTGGAGAGAACGAAAGACTTTCCTCATTTCGGAGATCTTCCTCATAACACTTGTAATTATTTGATGTGTTAAAAATAATTTTGTATTGGGAGAGAACAAAAGAGGGAAGAGTAAGAGAGAGAGAGCGAGAGATTGAGAGAGCTGAGAGAGCTTTTTAACTTGGGAGTTTTCAGCTTTGATATGTTATTCTTTCTAACCCATTCATTGGTGCATATCTAGCACGAATGGGAGTTTCCAGTTTTTTTCTTTTTTGGTCTGATTTTTTTTTGGAAACTTTATGAAGGGTAGTTTTTTCATCTCAAGTGATTTGATGTGGAGAGAACAAAAGACCTTCCTCATAACACTCATAATTATTTAATGTGTTATAAATAATTTTTTATTGGGAGAGAGCGAAAGAGGGAAGAGTAAGAGAGAACGAGATTATGAGAGAGAGCGAGATCCAGAGAACGAGAGCGAGATATCCGTACAAATTTCCCTTTTTTTCTTTATTTAATTCCCCATTCCACCTTCTTCTTTCTTTCTTCTTCTTCTTTTTTTTTTTTTTTTTTTTTTAATTTTACATTTTATAAAAAAAAATTATAAAAATATATTTTTATTATTTATAACTTTTTTTAAAAAAGAAAAAAAAACTCCATCAAAATCTTGGTACCAAATGTACAAAAGGAATCCAAGATCATTATTGTAAAATCTTTTAAATTATTGATCTCACTACTGTGATTAAAATTTCTGTTCTTTATATCAATTAGTCTTATTTATAGACTTGCATGTGAAGGTTTTGAGTGTTGATTTGATTTATTATGTCCCCAAATTATTATCTAAAATATGTAAATTTGAATATTGAAGTTTTTTTTACCTAACTTTTTAGATTTAGACTATCTGATGTTATTATTTATGTCAGTGACATTTAAAAGTTTCTATATCAAAATAATTACTATTCATAATATATAAAAAGAATAAATTAAAAAAATAATATCTCATAAAAATTAAAAAAAAATGTAAATTAAATATCTCATGTATATAAAAATAATTACAAAAATCAATGTGTCCCACAAGGCGGACATCGTCGATTTCGAGCTGGTTGTCGTCGTCGACTTCGAACTTGAGGTTGCTCGGGTTCTTCTTGATGTTGCTCTGGTACCTCTGTAGGCGCTTCATAATATAAATATTCATTATGCTCTCCACGACTCCGGCCATGTCCATGCACGTATGAAGACGAAGGACCAGCCTCTGAGTCATAATGTCTTGAACCAAATGTTGGCATCATCATCATCGGATTAACATAATAAGTTTGACTCCGCGTCTGCATCATAGGGGGCAACTCTTCCACATTATGTGCAACCTCATCAAACTCATCCTCTTCCCGAACTGGTCCTTTACGTCTAGAAGCTGGTGGAGGAACAATAGGTATATCGTACATATAATGAATTTTCTCCATATAGCTTTGGTTGTCACTACATATAGCAAGAACCTGGTTCGGATCATTCGTAACCTCACGGAGTCTATGGTTGTTCGATCTCTGTGAATTATAAAACAATTAGACAATATTTAAAATAAATTTAAATTAAAAATAATTAGATAATATTCATTTATCAAATGACCCACAGCTGCTCCTGGACGAGTGACGTAGTGCCTTGTGATATTATTATACCAATGAATATATTCTGGAGTGACATATGTGTCAAACTGTTCAAGAGAAACCCCCACTGCAATAAACCTTGCACGATAGTGCCATCGCACTACCAAATGTGCAACTTTTTCGGACCAATCTCCAGTCCTTAGGTCAATATCATGCAGTACGGGTTCAGTATTATAAAGCGATGGGACATCCTACTGAAAACCGAATTGTCTCATCACCCTGTCAGGAAGATGCCACTCACCAATGTGAAAACATATGAGATGACTCATCGTCCGCCATATGTTTTGACCATTCCTACAAAAATTAAGCAAATTATGCATAATAATTTTGTACGACTTCCAAATAACTTGAAACACAAAATATTATATTAGAGAATATTAAAGACAAATACAATAAAAATGTGTGTAAAATAATCAATTAGGTTCAGTGTAATGTACCTGTTTAGGTTGAAACAGATCAAACATGTATCTATACTGGTTGACTACATGTGTGGCTGTCCTAGTCACATAAAATTTGTCTCTCCACCTAAATTTTTAAATTGATAATTTAGAATTTAAATTAATTAGATCAGTGATATAAAAATTAAATTGAATTAAAACAACATACCGAGAATCGTAGGCTCGTCCAACTAACTTAGCGACATTAACATGTAGTTGTTGAGCCATTGTTGGAAATCGCTCCCAAGCCCATAGTTGCAAAAGTATGAGAGGCCCAACTATCTCTCGAACCTCAGGTCTTGTTGCTTTGCATAGTTGTCTATACAACCATGCCAAGCATGCTCCACCCCACGAATACCGCCCCGCATCATAGAGGTTAGCTAACAGTGCCAGGAACATCAAGTGAACAAAATGACTTCATTTATCTGAAAACAGACTTCCACCCATCCTTTGTAGTATATATGCTCGCGCATATCTTACGAAGGTTTCCTCGTCTGCATCATCTGTGAGCTGACGAAATTGTGTTCCTAACCATATTAAACTTAACCTCGATCCTTTAATCTTGTCGGCAGGTGGGGTCGCACCGAGATACAGTTGACAAACTTCTAACCAGTCATCGTACATCACTCCCGTGACCGGCTCACCGTTAACAAGTAACCCCAACAACACTTCTATGTCTTGTAGAGTAATAGTGTACTCTCCAACAGACATATGGAATGTATGTGTCTCGGGCCTCCATCTCTCGACCAAGGCTGTGATCAGATGTCAGTCCAACTGAATAAATATTAATCTAGCAACCCCATAGAATCCAGATGTGCGCAGTAGTGGTAGTATTCGTGGGTGAAGCGGGATAGTGCGTTGGAGAACTGCCTCTCGACGCCTGTAAGATATTTCTCCAATAGTACGATCTCGCCATACAACAGATGATCAATGAATGGACTAGTCGTACAAAACATCAGGATCAACAGGTCCTGGGTTTAAAGCCATGATCTGAAAAAAGAATATTTATTTCTCAATTAAAAAAATATTTGTTTCTCAATTAGAAGAATAATGTACAACTTAATTAGAAGAATAATGTACAAGACAAGTTAATTAAAAGTTATGTACAAGTTAATTAAAATAATAATGTACAATTTAATTAAAAGAATAATGTACAACTTTATAATATAAAAAAATTGAATATACAATAGGAGAGAGCGAGATGTTCAGCAAGATTATAGGAGAGAGCGAGATGTTCAGCGAGATACTCTCAATCTCACTCTCTTCTTCAATCTCGCCCTCTCCTACAATCTCGCTCTCTCGATCTCGCTCTCCCCTCCAATGGAAGTAATATACAAACCCATCTCTGAGAATCAATCTTTCGTCATTTTATTCGATCATTGAATTTATCTCAGCCGTTGCCTACTGAGAGAATTTATCATTATTTTCTCAGAATTTTGGTTATTTTGTTTGTATGTAAATCATATTAGATGAAAGTCCATTCTCGAGCGTGGTAACTTGCATAACTAAACCTTTGTTTTTAGTTTAATTATATAAAAGATGGAAGTTTGAATATTTTATCTTACAGATATGTAACATCTTGAGTTAATTCAAAGTGTACTAATTAATGATAACATAACATCCATTAATGATAGTTCTTATGGTTAAATTAATTAAAACCTTTTAATAACGTATGTATGAGAAATGTTGAGGATATGGGATGATTGCATAGGATTAATTAGACTAAGCTTATCCTGATTGTGTAAAGAGCATTAGTCATGGCCGCTCTCTCCTTCAATCTCGCTTTCTCCTACAATCTCGCTCTCTCAATCTCGCTTTCTCTTACAATCTGCTTCACCCACTTATCTTCCTTGTCGAGGGTTGAAGTTTCGACTTATGTATGTCAAAACTATACAAAATTATCTTCCTAGTCATGGCCGCTCTCTCCTTCAATCTCGCTCTCTCCTACAATCTCGCTTTCAATCTCGCTCTCTCCTACAATCTCGCTTTCTCCTACAATCTCGCCCTTTCTTACAATCTGCTTCACCCACTTATCTTCCTTGTTGAGGGTTGAAGTTTCGACTTATGTATATCAAGACTATACAAAATTAGCGAGATTCTCTTCTAGAGCGAGATCCTCATCACAAAATTAGCGAGATTTCCATGTATGTTGAAACTTCAACCCTCGACAACCCTAATTTACGTATTGTTTCCAAGTTTTTGTTTGTTTGTCGATTAGTCGAATCTTCAATTCTCGACTTCTAGCCTCGAACTCCCAAAACAACAATATTTCTCTAATAAGTTTCAAAACAACAATATTTCTCTAATAAATTTTGAAAACAACAATATTAATATTAAAGGTTCCAATGAAATATAGCAGGAATATCCCAATGGGGCTTGGAAAATGAGGCATTGGTACCAGGAAGCAAGATATCATGCACTTCAATTCCGAGGATAAGACATCTTCAACTAACGCTGCTTTATGGAGCCAAAAAGATCATCATACGAACGCTTTGGTGCATCAGCTCGGGAAACTATTTCGACAACCTTGTAAGAGGCTTGGGAATGAACCAATGCCTCAACAGCTACTTCTCCAACTAAATCTCTTGATATGCTTCCTTCATAAAGAGTGTCCTAAAAATAACCCAGATTCAGTTAGCCGTCTGAATGTCATAGAGAAGTAATAATCAAGGTAAACAAGAGAAGAAAATTTGTGATTACTTCTGGTGTCATGACTAAATTTCCAGTGGGAGGCTCATTTTTCAAACCTCCAGGCCTTATTATTGTGTAGTTAATACCCGATTTCCTAATGTGCTGCTCTGCTTGAAGCTTTGCAATCAAGGTGAGTCCCAAGACATTTAAGAAGATATAAGCTGGGTTGAGAATCTGTCCCATCGCAGCTCCATTGACTAAAATAGAACTGATCAGAATAAATCTGTTTATGCCCAGCTCACGACATGCTTCAACTAGGTTTACAGTGCCAAAATTGTCAACCTGCAGTAATGTAATCATTTTGAGATTGTACCTTTGAAACATATGATATATAAGCTCCCAGTATTTGAGATCTGTGGATACTGTGGTTCACTGAAAAAATTAGTCTACTTTCTTCTATATTAATATATATATATATGTATATATGTATATGTATGTATGTCTACATCTCTGATAAGCAAGGGCGTTCAATCCATAGCTTAAACACCTCAAATAATTTACAGGACTAACCACCTAAACTTATTCACTTTGAAAATTTTGTATGATCTTAAATATTTAGGTGGTTGCCATACTCAACTTATGACTTCAAAAGCATCTGGATTATCGAGATCTCTTCTGTTTTAGACCAATTCCGGTGGTTAAAAAATTGTTAACACTCATGAATGAATAGTACTGCATGAATGAATTGTTTACACTCATGAATGAATAGTACTGCACGAATGAATTGTTTACACTCATGAATGAATAGTACTGCACTATGAAAACACACATTCTGATCTTCATGTTTAGTCCTTAGCATTAACATGCTGATATGAAAAATCAGATAACATTCGTTCATTATTTTAAGGCCTCCAATAGGATCAAGCAAAATATCATTAATTTTTGGCTAAAATATTTATAAAAAAAAATGCATGTAACTCACCATTTGTTTAAAAAATACCTTTTTTCTTTAAGTTACAATATTACCTTTCATTACAAATCTACATTTGCCATGAAAATTTATTAAAATATTAGACATCAATGCGGCGGAGACCTAAGAGGAAATTTAGGATCCGAATGGCAAATACCATCACACTTATTTCCACTTCCATCCTTGGTTTTAATGGATATCTAATTGAATGTTAATTTTGAAACGTTTATGAATAGATAAGGATAATATTACTTTGGGAAGAATATGAGTATTTTTTAAATAAATGGCAAAATGTTTTTTTTAAAAAAAAAATTAAAAATTTAGCCTAACAAGAGTTTATTTAGTACTGGTGGAAAGGTGAAGCAAATGATATTTGACCAGTTTTTCACATCTTATAGAAAATTAAGATAATTTAAGCTACAGCTTCTACTTTTCAACACAACTTTCGTGGCAGTTCAGAGGTCATTAAGTGAAATTAAAATATTGGAGAAATTTGAATAGCATCGGAAGCAAACCTTCCATGGCGCAAATAAATCCCATCCTGGGCGAAAGCCCGTCGCACAAATTACTGCTTCAGAATCAGAACCTATGGCCTCTGCCAACTTTGCAGAGCCTTCAGTCACATCCGCTTTTACCTGTTATAAGATTAACATAATTTCAACGTCACACATAATCAATGGAACTCCGAAAAAAAATTTTAATGGACAAACTTACAATTTGAAGAGCAGAATTGCCTGGGGAAAGAGTAGTTTTAGCCTTGCTTACATCTCGAACCCCGGCCTTGACTGCAAAGCCTCTAGCTAGCAACTGCTCCACAATCCTCTTTCCAGTACTTCCGGTTGCACCGGCCACAAAAATCTTTCTCTTCATATTTAGATTGTCCTCGATCTGTTTCTCTGCAACTTCTTCCGTAATTTCATTTCCTTCCATCTACCAACAGACAACAGAACTTAGAATAATTCACTAGAATTCATACGCAAACCTAGAAATCAATAAAAAAAAAACTCCAGTGACTTCCAATCCTTTCCGCAACATCATGTACGCGATCAGTGGAAAGGAAAACCATGTCTAAGAGTGGTGTTAGTGTGCTCGTAAGTAATGGAAATCGAGCGTAGAATAGGGATTAGAATTACCTTGGTGGAACTGAGAATGGAAATGGAGGGAAATCTGTTGGAGGAGAAGGAGACGGGGAGAAAGGATTTGCAGAGAGGACAAAAATGGAGACGTTGAGAGAAGGAAGAAGTGATGGCGTTGGGAAGGGAAAGAAAGGCCATTGCGGAGCCACGGATGTCTCTCCCTTGGTTCTACTGCCGCCATGTAATCTCATTTTTACTTTTCCTATTTTCTTTCTTTCCTATTTCTCTTTTTCTTTTCGTCTTCTTCCAAACCTCAACCTATAACTTAAAATCTTTATTTATTCGTTAATTTTTAAATTTTGGACTCTTCTGGTCATTTCAGAAAATATAAAAATAAAAATTTGAAAACAAGGGATTCTGTTTTTATTTCATGTTTTCAAATATTTAATTAATAATAGACGTAGTAATTGGACTATAATTTAAATAAATGTTATTGAAAGTATATTTATAAATCATAAAATTTGGGTTGTTGTTCACAAAATATTAATTAACAATAAATTATTACTGATTTATTTATAAACATATTTTTATGTCAATTTTTTTTATAATTATTATTTTGTAATATTATATAATTTATAATACATTACCTAATACATATTTTACTTTTAAAAAATGAATTGAATTTATAACATGACATAATATAGTTCTAAACTTTTAAGTGTTTTTATCTTTATTGAATATAATTTTGTACTTTAAATTCAAAATTCAAAATCTTGATACAATGAAAACAAAAAAAGTGTTGTTTTCAGAATTTACATTGTTTGGATCACAGAATTTAGGGATGTTCAAAAAACTCGATGACTCGAAAAAAATCGATCCACCCAACCCAATCCATGCGGTTTGGGTTGGGTTCGATTCAAATAAATGAAAAATCTATGGATTAGATTGATTAATGTGTTTGCTTAATATAACCTAAACCAACCCAAACCAATCCAAACTTATTATTAAATTCAAAATATATATTTCTTGTTACTTATAATACGATTATATATACATATATAATTTTAGTTTTATTTAATTTCATGATTTTTTTAAACAATTTATTATCTAACAACTCTTAAAAATAGTTTTTTAACACTTTAGAAATAAATTTTTCATTATATAAATTAAAATTGAGTTTTTAATTTAATTAAGTATATGAAAATAATTAAATCAGATTTTTATGTTTTTACATTTTACTTTTTTTTTTTAGAACAAAATTTTAAATAAATGTCCCAGGTAAATTGAACCAATCTAACTCAAATATTTCATGGTTGGATTGGATTCATTTTTTAACAAGTGTTATCTAGGTTGAACAAATTTACAACCTAGATAATTGGGTTGGGTCTAAAAGATCCTTAAACCAATCCAATTCTAACCCACAAACACCCCACCGAATCCGAAAATAGTATTCAGAAACAAAATTCAAATGGACTGTATGTGTTTAGGTTGGTGAATCTGAAAACATAAAATAAAATCTAAATTCTCTACCAAATAGACTCTAAGTAATTAACTCTGAAATTTGTAAAAATTAAAAATAGAAGATTCAAATTTTGACCTAACTATAGAACATGTTTTGAAGCTTAACCAAATTGGAAAAAAAAAAAAAAAAAAAGGAACTTGTATTCTTAAAAATACAAATATTACCAATATTACAATATTGGTACAATGAATGCTATCGGAGGATTATGTGTATATATATGATGAATGATTCCATATATTAGGTGCTCACATCAAGGATGAATGTTTGGTCAATTTTAACAGTAAAGAGCATCAACTCACGAAATACATGATATCATTCATATCAAATGAAACACATTGCAAATCATACCTTCCTGTTAGTATAGCAACTGTGGGATGAAGAATGTTGGCCTAAATTCACTTTGGCTCCAAATTACAACTTTATTGCATAGACCAATTTAATATTTATTCCCATTTAATAAACATAGAAAATTAACTTACCATATTATATTTTTATTTTATGTTAGAGTAGCATGGCCAATAACAGATGGAGGTTCAAATTTGTACCTTTCACATTCATTAGTACAAGGGAAGAGTAAACTGGAGAATAAGATTTAAAAAATCTGATCAATAAAGAAAGGCTGGCAACCAAGTGAAGGCGTGTTTGCCCTCAAGTCTAAACTCAAAGACATAATGTGCCACCAGCACTATTCATCCACTAAATGGTTCTGCTTGACATGCTATTTAAACATTTAATTGACTAAAATGTCAAGTGTTCATGATTTGCAATTTTCAGTCTTCTGTAACCAACTAGGACAAAAACTAGGACTGAAGCCCATATATAACCCATTAAGATTGGTCATTTGTTCTCTCTTCTTAGGCTAGAAGGATTCTTCAGCAATACGCTCTGGACCTGTTGACAAAAAACAAAAACAAAAACAAAAACAAAAACAATTCTTCTCTATGAATAAGTTTCATTCTATCAAGCACCAAGATGAGGGCTATCGCACAATTTTTGAAGAAAATATATACCAACTGATCAATCAAGCAAGTTTTAGAAAGGTTGCTCAGTAACGGGAACAGTTCATAATCAATAAAATACAAACACGGGAGATGGTTTTCCTGAGCATAAAATGCTGATTCCGACCAATTTTTTAGCTTGGTTCGCCAAAGTACTCCGTGCATGTTTTTCCAGGGAAATAATCTTCCGCCAAGTCAGTCTACCCTGGAAGTGTGCTACTTCTGTTACCAATTGAGGAACATATGAAAAAGGTTATTGCTCGATCCAAGCTATGAGTTGAGACATAAATTGACCAATTAAAGCCAGCTAGCAATTGTAGAATGAGTTTGTCCTGATATCTTTAGAGAAACAATAACATAGATCCAAGCCACTTCAAATGAAAAGAAATTATGGAAAAAGTGAAACTCAAGTCATCCAAAAACAGGCATTTACAAGTACCCTAGAAAAATAAAAACTAGCATTTACAAGAGCAAGACTTTTTGGAAAGTTAACCAAGGCTGTTGTCATGGCGGGAGGGGGAAAACAAACTAAACTAAAGCTTTACCTATGTTAAGTTCCTGCTTAAAATAGTCCTCACGAATCATGATATCATATGCACCATGGTATCAGCTATCATTATCCTGTTATCATCTTGCAGTCTCTGCAAATTTTGAAACTGTAAGATTAGATCTCAAACAACATAACTTACAATTAAGAAAGCTTCGTAACAGATGCTGGCATAGATCAAATTACTTCAAAGAAAAGTGTCCCAGTTATTTAAAGTTGTTTCATTTACCTGCAAGAGCAGCATTATTTCTGCTGCAGTGTAATGAGTATCTGCTGCAGCATTAACAGCATTCTCAATGTCTGCAATAGATATAACATCCAGGTGGTTTGCACGCATGTGCTGACCAAACAAAGAATTGAATGCTTCTATTCTGCAAGACAACAGTCAAAGCATTTGAATGAAAATGGCTATAATCCTTTAAAAAAATGAGAATAAGATGTGGAAAAGGCCACGTGATTGCTAGCAGCTTGACAAACCTTTCTGCAGACAGATCAGGTACAGGTTCGGAAGGAGGATCATCGATTTCCATGGTGTCTGTCCTTGAGCTAATGACAAAAACGAGTAAAATCATTGAATGGCAACTTATACAGGAAAATTAAAAGCTACAGTCAGCACATCGTTTATTTATTTATTTGTCTGTCAATAAAGAGGGTCAGCTTATTACTGATAGAAAATAAGATATATGGAAGAATCAATTTATATTCGATGCTTGGTTGAGATTATGCTTTAGGCAGTGAACTCAAATATAGAAACATCTAGACAAAATAATGCTGCAAGACATAGGAGCCTTATGTATACTACTTACCCCTCCACTCTTCTTTTGGTACTACGTTCTGGTCTATCATTTTCCACTGTTTGATGTTCAGCTCTGCGTTTTCTTTCCAGTTCTTTCTCTCTTTCTTGCTCACGCTCTTCCATGTCAGTCAACTCTTTATGATATATGGCAAAATTAAGAACTTTCAAGGCAGCTTCGACATCAGATTTGGAAACCTTACATTTTCAGATAAATTGTCATTGAAGAAGACGATTGTTCAAAACACATTCAAGTAAAAAAAATTCATTCACGTAAAATATAGTATTAGGATCATAATAACACCAATATACCTTTCTACTCAACTTTAATTTTGCATGGGCAGTTGAGAGTCGTATAATGGTTTCCAGGGTTCTCGCAGTAATTGGAAGAGTTCCTCCAGTCTGCAGAGTATGCATATTGTATCAGATGATAAATTGGAAATCATAACTGCACTGGTTGTACTTTTGAGATAAATCTAACTTGCCTTTGCTTTTTTTTTTTTTTTTTTTTGCATCAACAAATAAATTTATAATTAGTCCATAAAAAAACCACAGGGGACCAAATCAAATCCCTTTTTCACAAGGCAAATAGAAGCGCATATCTAGGTCAAACTTGCCTTCGCATTTGAAGTTGAATTTCTAAGTTCTGCATATGCTGTTGCAATTTGCTCAGATGCCTGCGCTAAAACATATGACTTGATCAAAATAGTGGAACAGAACAAAAAAGAAGATCATGGATAAGCAGAGAGGAGTTTGAGGACCAGGACTTCTTATTTGTTAAAGTAGTTGCCATTCAAGTGCACTATCGCGTTCCAGCATTAGAAGTGAAATAAAAGCAGTATATAGCCAGCAAATAAAGGTCACCTCATCAGTTAGATCGGGTTGTATCCTATGCTTAGCATAATGAATGTACTTCTTAAGAAACTTGATGGTGAGAGTATCACGCTTCCGACCACGTTCGGTTTTTTTCCCATGAAGCATTCTATTATACTTGACAAAGACAGAAGTGTCAGCTTCAGCTTCATCCTCTTTTCCATACACTGAGCCCCCAGCCTCACCTAATTGTTTTAGGGTAATTAAATAGTGTCTAGAACTAAAAAGAATGAGCAAGTGAATGCAATTTCCTTACCTCCATCAAGTACTGAACGATACCGGTGCATACGCAACACATGTTCCGAAATATGACGATCAATATCGGGATCCATTTGATCCAATACAATAAACAGTAGATCAAATCGAGAGAGTAGAGAGTCTGGAAGACCTATGTTCTTTGTTGGTGTCAATGAACGATCGTACTGCAAATTTGAAGTGCAAACAAAAAGGAAAAAGTGTTTAACATATAATAATCACCATATTTGCATAAACAACTATATGTTTTAATGAAATAACTGGGATAGTAGGCCGCATATCACTTACAGATCCATATATGGGATTTGCAGCTGCTACCACACTGCACCGAGCATTCAGTGAAGCATGAATGCCAGCTTTGGCAATAGTCACAGTCTGCTGCTCCATGACTTCATGTATTGCAACCCTATCTTGATCGTTCATCTTGTCAAACTCATCAATACAGACAACACCTCGATCAGCAAGAACCATTGCACCAGCTTCCAGCCTTCTTTCACCTGATAGAAAGTAGGATATAGTCATCCTTTTCAATATTATCAAATGATGTCAGACATGCTAGAAGTAGAGCCACCAAAAAGAGTCACCTGTTTCCTGATCTGTTGTAACAGCGGCAGTTAACCCAACGCCAGATGAACCACGACCTGTCGTGGATATTGCTAAGGGTGCAATATTCATGATTGCCCTTAAAAGTTGAGACTTGGCAACAGAAGGATCACCAACCATCATCATGTTGATATCACTAGAAGAAGAAGGTAATACTGTTTTTAGGAAGTGTGGGCAATGGGCAATGCTCAAAACGACGTAATAGAAAATAGACTTTCATTATTATTGTTGTTGTTATTATTAATATTATTATTAGTAGTAGTAGTAGTAGTATTATGCACACAAGCACCCGACCTGTTTGTTGAATGTGTGATGTTGGACACTTTATGGTCCAACCTACAACATGGATCTATAAAAGATAGAAAATGAGAAAAATTCAAGGTACTAACCCTCTTAAGTGGGTGCCATTCTTCAAGTTCTTCTCCACGCCACTAAGCATCAATAGTATCACTGCTTTTTTTATCCATGAATGTCCATATATGGAAGGTGCAAGAGAATTTCCAAGAAGGTCAAATGTGTCATCTCTTTCCGCTATCTTTTTAATATTCTTCAAGTCCTCAGGACTATATATTGGTGCATTAGCCTCTTTGTTTAGTAGAGAAACATTGTTAGCAACCAGAACAGTCCTACAAGAAAAGATTGCAAAGTTTAATTTCCAACCAGAAGTCGTGAAAGGGTTAAATGAGCACGATATCTAAGAACCTTAATTTTTAATGGGAAGCATACTTCCACAGAGCAAATGAAAGGATGTACAAAGCAGCCACGAAATATATAGTAATGTTCATAGACAACAATCCTGCAAGCTACCTGAACACTCCATTCAAGCTGCCCTTGCTTTTTCCTGGAAGAGCTTTATATATTCCTACAATAGCAACACGATCACCTGGCTTGCAACAGTCAACTAAGTCATCCTCAACTATGACATCCACTGTTCGTGGAAGCTGACCAGGTGCTGAATTCTCAGGCATTTCTTGCATTGATAAGGTCTGATGATCTTTATATCTACACAGGCCATACTCAGTAACCAACAAGTTGCCATTGTCATCCTGAGAAAATAACTTATTTCAGCACAACTTCTTGAGTGTTGAAAACATAACTACTTGGACAACAGTTAATTTGATGTTACCCTTGTGGGATATACAGATCCTGTGGGCAAGCCCATGTTGGATGTAATGTCACGGTATTCACGGCTGGTAAAACCTCCAGTTGTGGGGCAGAAGTGGACACTTTTAACAACTTTTGGTCTAACAAGGGAACCTATATTCAGTGACCATACCATTAAACTCGTGTATCAAATGGGATTATTGAAACAAAGGTACAACCTCTATAATTAAGAAGACATCAAAATTATTGTGAGATACAATCAAAATTTTCTTTCATTCGATACTTCAAAATTTTAAACCAACCTACACCATGTATATGACCGAAAACAATTCCAAAATTTACAGTGTGGTTGTAGTTTTCAATTTTAAGACAACTTGACAGAATTTTCACTAAAATAAAATAGTTTAATATCTGAGTTTATAAAAATTTTGCAATCACAATAGCACATTGTGCATGAAAACAAGACCTCACTAGTTTGAGCATTAATATAGAAGCCATATACTGTGAATTTTCAATTGAACAATAACATAGTTGAGATAAGATCACTTCGCAGCTATGTAATAAATATGTGTTTGTATGTACTTCCAATGTCCTACAGTGAAGTTTCAGCATTTCATCCTGGAAAGTAAGAGATAGAAATAAAACAAAGCATATAACTTCCCTGTCCCAAGTACAGAATTATTTGATACAAGGTCCAGGCTTGTTCTTGCATATTAATATCCATTTGCCCGTGTCATGACCAAGATTATGCATCAAAATTTTGAGAAACAACTAGATCGGTATAATTAAAGACGTGTGTAAGTTAGTGAGCAAAAGTAATTTTACATTTGGTAACAATGCCCTCAACGCAGACCATAGAGCCAATGAACTGAGAGAGAAGTTCCCTGGGAGTAACACGGCGCGAAACAAAAGGGCCCTCAAACCCCACCAAAACTTGCTCTCCTTCCTTGAGATATTTTGGGTCAATACTGCGAGCAGTTTCTGTGACTGCATCGCAGAATGGCTGAATGTACTCACTGGGATTCCTGAGCACCCTAGAGACAAATGAAAGTAAACAAACTATAAAATCCATTACTTCAAATCCTCGTTGATGAAAACTATGATGCAAGATGCAACCAGTCACGAAATCTCCAACAGAACTACCGGAGAAAAAACGGACGAGAAATATTTTCTTTGCTTACCACTTACCACACAGTATGCGACAATCATAGTATAAAGATTACGTTCTTCCTCAAATTCCCAAATAAGAAAACTATTTCGCTGTGGCAAGTAGCCTACTTCAATTTGACAACTTAAACCCAATTAACTACTCTCCTAATTACTCTCCACTGAGCTATAAATTGGAACTAACCTTGCAGATAAAGTAAAATATACGATAAAATGATGAAGAAAGAATGCAGAAAAACCTGGGACCAAGATCCCTGAAAGAATGAAGATCAGAAATGTTGATTATGAGGCGATGTCGTTTATGATTGATCATGGCTTTGATCTCGTCCATGTAAATTCCTTTCCCAACCTGATTCAAACCAGTAAAACAAGCAGATATAGTAAGGAAAGGTAGTAACAGAAGAAGAAGTGCGTGAGGGTTTAGGAAAAGGAAACGCACATCCTGTTCAAGGAATTCCAGAAAGTCTCGCTTGTGAGCTGCCCTAATTTCTTCGCCGACGTCCATTTCCCTGGCCCTAACTTTTTGCTTCGTCGACGAACCGGCGGAGAGAGAGCGAGTGAGAGAGAACCTTGAATCGAGAGACGAAAAAGGTTTTGCGATTGGCCACTGCGAATAATGGGTTCAGATTTGGCGCGAAAATTGTTTACTTTAGGCGGGAAGTTTCCTACGCGGCCCATATAGGCAAGTTCAATTCAATGGGCTGATAATTGACGCCGGCCCATAGGCCCAAACTCGTGGGCCGCCTAAATATTCAAAATTAAATAATTGTTAATTATTGAAAATTTAATGGAAGTTACGTTTTTATAGAGTGAGGAAATGTATGGATCTTTTCTAAACAGCTTGCGAAAGACGTAAGAAATATATTACAACGACGTAAAAAAGAAAGAGAAAAATCAATTCATAAAATTTGAAAGTATGATCAATGTAATAGGTTAATAATCGGGTCATATTAAAGATTTCTGAAATTAAAAAAATGTTAATAAGTCATAACACGTTGTGAAACATCGTGAATAACTATATTTAAAGATGTAACAATGTAAGTATATCAACTCATTCAAACATTTTTAAAAAGTTATAGATAACTAATGGTCTTTTTTTTTTTTTTTTTTTTTGATAAACACAATAAAGAAACTTCACATATTTTATATTCTACGATGTTTATGTACTAAAAATAACTGAGGGAAAATTTACATATAAGGAAAAGATTGATTGCGTGTAAAAATTTAAATATTTTAAGAAAAAGTGGTCATTTAAAAAAAAAAAGATTTACTTTTCAATATAGAATAGGTAAAATTCCTTGCAACGCCCCGCCTTGATCGGAATGGGGAATCCCGAGTTTGATCAGGTATGGGTCAAATTGGGACAAGGATGAGGAGGGTATCCTGCCCCGACCCCGTCCCGATTAGGTTTTTAAAAATGTATATTAGATATTTAACTTTTTACCTTTAGCCTAATTTTTAATCTAGCTCAATTGAAGTGAGCCAAACCAAATAGAATTTTAAGGAAAAAGGTATTTTTTAAAAAAGGTCCCAATAGAAAACAAAAGGGAAAAGGATAGGACCCGTTTCCCCGATGAAGAATTCTCACCTCCGTCCTCGCACTTCAAATGGTGGGGAGGTGAACGGGGATGGGGGCAAAATCTCGAGATGGGACGAAGAATCATACCCGCCCTGTTTCGGTTTGCCAACTCTATTAAGAACTTTTAAACATTTTCATTTTTTTTCCTTTAAAAATATTATGGAAAAAGGGGAAAAAAAACAAAAAACAGTCTAATTATGTCCGTCGTGAAACAAACAAAAGGGCACTCCTAGCCGGTCCAAACTCGCACTCGGCAAGAGCGAGTCCGGGCCGAGCTTTGCCAATTGAAGACTAAGGGAGAGCACAACGGCGCAGAACAATGGCGAAAGCGAAAAAGCCCCAAAAATCACCTTCAGCTTCTGCGCATGATTCTTCCGAAGCTTTTGAAGAAGCGTCTCCAGAGTAAATACTATTCCTCTGATACGTCTCTTGTTTAAATTCAGTCATCATTTTTCGAGCTATGCTTCTGAAGTTTCCATTGGTTTACAAGAACCAGAAAAGACCGTGAAACAAAGTAATTACGCATAACGAGTACATGGAACTTCTTATCTAAAGCTGTATAGCTACTTTAGTTCTTTTCAAGTGCTTCGTTTCTGTCTTAAAGTTATAGTGACTTGAACTCTGAGTTGCTGCTTTTCAACTATCCCTTCCAATTTTAGGTAAAAATATTAATGGGGAAGTGTGGGTTGTGTCCAAACATTAAAATAGTAGTTGTCCGCAAGATTCAAGCGAGTGATGGACTGAAAGCACCATAGGAGCCCATAACATTAGTTTTAAGTCTCTGTTAGAAACACTTTAAACTTGATTGTGCTAATTAATTCTTTTTGAGAGAATGCTTCTGTGATCGGGATTGGAGAGAGTGCTCTTGCAGATTTCTTTGTGGTGTGCCATGATTTTTTTTTTTTCCAGTTTTAGAATTCTCTAGGTAAATTCATGCGCTTCCTAGTTCCATCATTTTATTTTAATCTGTCAATTATTTTCTAATCATTCTTCCTGTTGTGGAGGTTCTTTTCCTAGCAGTTAGGTTGAATTTCGTGTTTTCCCAACAGGAAGCAGTTAATGAATTTCTACCCATTTGGGCTTTTGTAGTTTATTCTGTTAATGCAAATGTATATTTAAAATGATTGCCAAGGATCCATAATTCCCCCTGCTCATTACAAATTTTGTGGAAACATTCAGGGACACGGGATTATGTGTAAAAAGAAGCGAAGAGATGAAAAGGGCAGCAAAAGCTAGCAGATTTAACACGGATAATAAGAGAACGAAGACAATTAAGAAGCCAAAATCAAAGCAGAAGAAAAAAAATGATAAATTTGACGTCAATAAGCCAAAGAAACCACCTACTGCTTTCTTTTACTTTCTGTACGATCCCTTCTCTTACTGTCATCTCATTTATGAATTTATTTTGTTTAGCACTTGAAGTGTGTAAGTGGTAGGCATTTTCATGGTTCTAATGCGCACATATTAAAAGACGTAGGAAGTTTCATGGTTCCTATGCACACATATTAACGTGGGGATGTAAAACATCATGAAAATCTTGGTTTGGTTGTTGATTGTTTGGTTTGTAAGTGGCTTCAATATGAAGTACTTGCAATCTGCAAACGTAACGCCCATCTGCTTATATATAATGCATCTCGTTCATCTTTTTGTTATTCTGACCATCATGATTGTCATCTTAAATATGTTTGCCAAATGCTTCTTTAAAAAAAAAAAAAAGAAGCGGTGTTTCTTTAACTTTAAACTGAATGGGGTTAAGTGGTACGTGCGTTAAATGCTGTTGATTTTGATGTAGCCTGTATTTTTCATGCCTCATATGTATATATTAGTTTAGACATGGTTTGATATTGCAACTACATCGAAAGCTTTTGAGATCTTTAAAGATATCCTGCTCAAGTATACACCTACGAAATGATACTTACATGCTTTGGTGAACTCATGCTGATTTGGAACTCGTAATTTTGAGAATCTAATTGAAATGTTGGTAGTATCTTGAGTGGAAGAACAGATAAAGAACTGCGTCAGCAACTGCTGTAAGTTTCAATGATAGGTATATGAAGTAGCATATTGAGCTAAAGTTTCATTCTTTTTAGAGTTGATAGCAGACATCTTTAGCAGACTCTTGATTTCTAAATCTTGCAAGGTTGATTTTCACTTTTACGTTCATATTCAGCATGGGATAGCTAGGGAAACTTTCCATTAGTCTTCTTAGCACGCATGTTTTAATACTATATTTGATGAAACCTGGCACCATTTAGGACTTATAGCTTACAGAACTAAATTGTATTATCATTCTCAAGGGATGACTTCCGCAAGGAATTTCAAGAACAGAATCCAGATGTCAAGACAATGCGTGATGTAAGTTTGGGAAAGTTCAATGCTAGTCCCTCAGGATTTGTGGGGTTTCCTCCCATCTGTTTATCCTTTCACACTTAGTCAATTGTTACCTTGATGCTTTTTTGTGATTCCATACATCAGGTTGGCAAGGCTTGTGGGGAGAAATGGAAAACAATGACGTATGAGGTTCATGTTCTATCAATGCTTAACTTTGTCTCAAATTTAGTGATTGATAGAATACTTCAATTTGGTTTCCTACCCAAAACTTAGATCTTTATGAATCTTAGCAATTTGCTTTGTATTGAACTACCTTCAAGCTTTCTTCAGATGACAATGACATATGCATAAGTATGGGGTTTTTACATTGTTATTGTTGCTTGGGGGGTATTGAAAAGTCGCAAGGATAACGCAGCTGATTATTGTTTCTCTGTCAAAAGAAAAAAAAATATATATCATGCAGCTGGATAACACTTCATCAAAATTAGACGCTATGATGGTATATCTGTTAACATATTAATTACAATACTAAATGTATGCTACGTTCAATCTGGCTTTGTCTTTTAGGTTATTAGTTCTAATTAAGACTTGAAATCTTCATTATGGAAGTCGATGGCATCGTAGAAGTTAAGTTAATTTTTTTTCCCTCCAAAAGAGAGCAATATCTTAAACGTTCCATGTATTTGGTTGGTTTCTTATACCAGGAAAAAGTACAATATTATGATATTGCCACACAGAAACGTGCAGAGTTTGATAAAGCCATGGCAGAATACAAGAAGAGGAAGGTAAGCTCTGTCTTGGTTTGCTAATTTTCTCATTGAACAGCAAACTAATTCAATGTTTTGTAAGATAAAAACAGAGAATGAGCTTTTACACAACCCAATGCAGGAAAGTGGATTAGATCAAGAATCTGAGGAAGATTGGGAGATTGATGAATAGAGCTGGGGAAGAGCTCGTTCAAGGGCAACAATATTTTCCCCTTTTCTTTTCGTGTCTTTTTAGAACTAATTTATTTTCTGTATTAATTTCTGCTGCAAATGGCCTTTTTTTATTTATAGATAATTAGTTAGATTTAGATCGGGCCTTACAATATCCATCAAAGAGTTCAATGTTTATTTTTAAGTTAGAACTCGCTTCATTTGTTAACCAAATGTTTGTAATTGCTTTATGCCAACTCCAAAAGACTATGCCCCGATCGGGATGGCGTTTGTTACTGTTAGAGGAAAAAGCTATTGTTGGAGAATCAAAACTTGGTAAATTTATATAAAATCGCATTTCGAATTCAAATTAAATGTACTATAAAAAAAATAAAATAAATAAAAAATAAAAAATAAAAAATAAAAAATAAAAAATAAAAAGGTAAATTTGAACCCGACGTGAATCGAACACGCAACCTTCTGATCTGGAGTCAGACGCGCTACCATTGCGCCACGGATCCACTTTTGATTACCCTAATAATAACCAATATTTGTGTACTACATTTTTAGGTTTAAAATTGAAACCGATCCGAATGCTATTATTTAAAAAATAAAAAAATAAAAAAAAATCATGTATAACTAATTATTTTAAAAACGTAATTATTAAGGTTTCGTTTGATAATTATTTAATTTTTTTTATTTTTATTTTTTTTAATTAAGCTTATATACTCTACTCCTATATCCAAATTTCTTTCTTTATTTTCTATTCTTTATCAATGGTTTAAAAAATCAAATTAAAATTTGAAAATTAAAAAAGTAACTTCTATAATTTTATTTTTAGTTGTAGAATTTGACTAAAAATTTAACCACTGTACTTAATAAAAATGCAAATCATTGCAAGAAATGAGATCAAAATAAGCTTAATTTTTAAAAACCAAAAATAAAAAACAAAATGGTTATTAAACGGGATGGAGTTTAAGTTAGCGTAATTCCAATCTAAGCCTATATTATGTACCCTACTCTAGATTTAATGTCTTATTATACAAGGTTTCTCTTTGACAGTATTTTTTTTGGATCCCTTCAACAATGCTTTTTAGCCAATGTGATTTGAGTGTATGTTTGAGAATGATTTTTTATTTTTACTTTCTGACTCTTTTATTATTCTTTTGTTTGACAATATGTACGGTGGGGGAATCAAATATAAATATGATTTCAAAGTTAATAGTGTAGACACTACCATTTTATCTATACCCATTTTGACGTGATTTTAAAATAGTTAAAATCACTTTTATCATATTTAAAATTATTCCAAAATACACATTTAATCACTCAAAATCAATTCAATGTTGAAAATGACAAAATTGATCTTAACTATTTTACTCCTAAATATGCTTCTATGCGGCCTGCTACAGAAAAATATGCTTCTATGCAGGAAAATACTTACTGCTACAGAAAAGTCATCTTTGAAACATGTGGTGTGGTGTAGATTGAGTGCTTCTCAACCAGAATATTGCAATGTGAGTGACTTGCAGATTTGAATTCTTATCCAATTCTTATCCCGAAAATGCTGACTGCTCTGAAATATCATCATCATCTTTGAAACACGTGATAAATTCCGGTTCGATCCTTCGTCCTTCCAGAAACTAAAATGTTGTATGCAATTATTGTGTAATAACATAGGAGGAGGA
Source organism: Benincasa hispida (assembly GCF_027475165.1). Classification (NCBI taxonomy): domain Eukaryota; kingdom Viridiplantae; phylum Streptophyta; class Magnoliopsida; order Cucurbitales; family Cucurbitaceae; genus Benincasa; species Benincasa hispida. Next base: position 5,611,428 of record NC_143480.1, read on the forward strand.
AGCAATAGGAATCAGTAGTTGAAGCCTTAACAAAAAGGCATATCATGGGGAAAGCCAAATAAAGGGGGGCTCTCAACTTAGAGGGCAAATGTTTCCTATTGTGCCCTGGCAAAGGGAAACTAATATTCCCAAATGCACAAGAGAAACAAATCTACAAATTGAAAATCACGCTATTGGGCCTGCTAATCTGGGCAGCTGATGGCGCTATCGAATCAGCAATGCTCCTAACCTCTGCAATCATCGCTACGACATCATTGAGCTTGTTAACTGCCGATCCCACACCCTGTGTTATAGAAAGATATCAACATCATTTCTCTCTATTATAAACATTAACTCACAAACCCAGAATTGCAATCTGAGCAGACTATATAGAGAGAGAGGTCAGGAAAGAATAACATACCACGCCTGCAGCTCCAGCAGTGATAGCCATTGGTGCTGTGACAGCACTTAATCCAGACGAACACATGACGGGAATCTTAACAGCCCTCGAGATTGAATATGCAGCTGCTAGTGTGGGCGCTGCCTGTAATTATCAAAACCAAAGAGGCAAGTTACAATATTTACATCAACGAGAAATTCAAACGGTAGAGTTGCAGTCATATAAGACTGGTATATGTACTTCACTAGGCTTTTGCTAGAGGACATATTTAATGAAGTTATATAAGACTAAGAGAGACTCTTCACCCTTGCTTTTTCATAGTTTAGCAGAGAAGAGTCTGAATATCAAAAATCAGAAAAGACCTTTGTTAAGGGGAAAACTTGAGCCGTATTAAGCAGAGAATTCTGATAGGAATGGTATTACAGTGGTATTAGCATGTTATTAGGTAATTAGTTAGAGAAGTTGTTGTGGTATTTGGTTATAAATAGAGAGGCAGAGGAAGGGAGTAGTTAGTCAATATTTTGGTTAGTAAATTAGGACTTGAGAGAGATCTCAAGAGAGGGTCCAAGTTCCTCGAATTACCTGGCTATTTTGTAAGTTTTTGTCGTTTACATTTCATTAAACATCTAGTTTCCTATCAAATTAATGTTGATATGCCCTGGCAGAGGGTAGATATTTCAATTAAAGAGTCATTTCTCCAACTTGTATTGATTTTCTGAACTTCAGCTTTTATTTTGGTTTTGGGAAAAGATTGCCACACACTCATCTTGAAACATGGTGTTAATTTAGGCTCTGTAAAATAAATATCGTATAGTTCTTGACCAGTAGATTCTGCATCCTACCTTCTCGATCAAGCCGAGAATGCCAGATTTTGAAGGATGAGAACATTTTCCTCCTTCAGTTTGTATAATGTCAACACCTTCCTGTTCCAGCAACTCTGCCAGCTTGACCTGTTTATATCTCAAAGTTTCAGTTAGTACAACTACAATGAGAATGGTGAAAAATTCCTTAACTTGCATTCAGCCCCTGCTCTAACCTGATCAGGAAGTCCAAGTGTGTGGGGCACGGTGACTGATAAGGCCACAGACGGTAGTAACCTCCTAGTCTCTTTTGTTAAATTTAATATCTACATCACAGAAACATCATTCAAATATTAGAATGTATGGATCGAGTAGTTTTATTCACGAACGAAACATCAATTGAATTTGATTATAATCTATTTGAGCTTTTAGCCTCTTAGCCATCATATTATTTAAGTTTTTCTTGCTTGGAAATTGTTTCAACGAAATGCAATATTAGTTTTTAGATGCTTCAAACATAAACATGTTCATAATGCTATCGTAATGCCTTGTACCTGATCTGCAGAGAAAACTATTCCCGCCTCGTAAAATGAATCATAGTTTCCAATTTCTACCTGCAATTTTCAATTAGTTTCATTGTTAGGAATGTACTCTCGATAGGGTTGTTACTGCTTGAGAAAATTCTTCTTTAAAGTGAAGTATGCATAACTCAGAGAAAATTGAAAGCAATTAATTGGGGACAAACCATTAATGCTCCAGCTTCAACAGCAGGTAAGAATTCTGCTGGATCCACAGATGAAACACAAACCTGTAACATGCAGAGATAGGATGGATGAATCGTTTTCAGAAGAGTGTGACGTAGACTCTTTAGAATTTAAAGTTCATTAACTTACTGGAAGAGAAGTTAAGCTAATTGCAAGCTTCACTAACTCTGCATCGCAAGCTATATCGACATGAGTAGCTCCCCCCTGAAAATGAACGACAGTAACATGTTGAAGAAACCTTGAAATAGAAGTAAGAACTTCCATATCTGATGAGAAAAGTATTATAGTTGAACTCACTGTAAAACTATAATAGCTTAGCACTAGAATGAAGAATCAAGAAGACAATCATGGAGATAAGAAAGGAAAAAAAACGACCATAGGGCTTGTATAATCATAGGTTTCATGGGCAGTTCTTGATTTCTATTTTGTTTATACATGGTAACTTTGGATATAGCCTTTGGTTTAGTGAGACAGTTCTACAACAATACATTTCAAAGACAACTTTCCTTCCCTTTCCAACCCTGAGTTCATTGCTTATAGATGGTTTATAAATGATGTATGTTAAATTACCAGTACCCCAGAACTTAAAATTGTTACCTTTTAAGGTGGATTATATATGAAACACAGATACTTCATGTGAGACAAAGAATCCGTATCAGATACATATCTGACACGCGATTTGACGTATCTATTTTTATGCTTACTTTTTTTTTAAAGAAAAAAGATAAGCAACTCATCTAATCTTTCCAAATCTAAAACTAGGCAGCCTATTCAAAAAGCTCACTACTCGAATCTAAAATTAGAAGGAAAAAAAAAAAGACTAAACTCTAGAATCATCTAATCTTCATCTTCATATTTGAGTCCCAATCCACCAAAATATAACTCACTTGAATATCTTCAATAATTCAATAAAGAAGTTTTTTGTTTATCTTCATACTTCTCTCTCTAATCTTCTTCTTCTTCTCTGATCAATATGAATTACTTTTCTATTGCCTTTTATTGTCTATTTTATTTCAATATCTTAGAGGTTGTTTTTTGTGTTTTATTTCAGTGTTTGTATTGTATTTTGTATTATTGTCATTAACTTGTATGATACTAAATTGATCTATATTCTAGATTTTTTTTAAGAAAAATAAAACGTATCTACAACGTATCGGTATCCTAGTTTTTTTTTTAAAATTGGCGTATCGCCGTATTCTATCGTATTTGTATCTATGTCTGTGCTTCATAGGGTGGATATCACTACATTTATTCCTAATATACCATTTTACATGTGAGTTTAACTATAAATTCAATTATTGACATTCAACCCATGAACCATGAAGACTATATGGCTGGTTTGATAATTGTTTGTTTTCTTTGTTTCTGTAAATCGTGCTTGATTTTTCATCGTTTCTAGACAATAATAGAAACAAAAATAAGTTAAAAAAAAATTGCTTGAATTTTGAAAACAGATGTTTACAAACAAAGAAAATCATAAGTAGATTACTGTTTATAAGTTTAATTCCAAAAACAAAAAACTAAATGGTTTGATAAATTACACCAAATAACTCACCTTGTCTGCTGCAGTGACTACAGAAGCCACATTTTCCCTGTCCAAGTTCTGCAGACCTGAAATAATCTGAAATCCACACAATGCAATTGCATTACAGACTTAGATAGATAAAGAGGTAATCAAACTCAAAATAGAGCTAGATGTTCGCTATAATCACCCCTTTCTTGGTTACTCACGAACACTATCTTACTTGAGAGTTTTTTTTATTATTTTGATTATTATTAATGGGTTGCAATGGTGTGTAGTTAAGTGACAGAAACAAACTAAAAATAGCCAAATTAAACCTAATCTTTCTCAAATTCCAAACTCAATTGCGGTATCCTCAAATGGGAACGTGTTCCTTCCTTCGGCTAAACAGAGATTATCAGTAGAAGAAACCTGAAAATAGGTTTACCTTGAGAGCTCGTCGCTCATGAAAATCCTTCAGAACTGATTCTCTATGAGCTGATAGAAGTGCTCGAGTGGTCAAAGCGGGTCTTCTTTTGAGGGAGAAACGCGGTGTAGAAACAAGATGGCCCAGAAGAGGGTTTTGGTTGAGCTTCAAAATGGCAAGGGAAGAAGAAGAAGATGCGGAGCAGAATGAGGTCTGCATCCTTTTCTGTAGATGGGGTTTCAGAGGCGAGGTTAAAGAAGAAGAAGAAGCGGGCGGGAATGGATAAGAAAACGGTGCCTCCGGCAGTTATCCTTCTGCTACAGAGCCTCCTCTGAAGAAGATATTTATGCATCGAAGTTCGACGATTTTAACCAAATGCTCACGCGACTTTTTTTTAATATATATATATATATATATATTTAACAAGAAGATAAAAAACATCTCAACCATCATTAAGTTAAACTCAATTTAACTTAATAGAATATATGCTAGTTGTTCTCTTTTCTTCGAGTAAAAGATTATAAATGGTTCGTAAATCAGGTAATTGATGAATTACAATTAACAAGATAATTTGTATAAATCTCCTAATTATCATAACTAAAAAGAGACAAGAATATATATGAGATATTGAAGTCAATAGAAACTTAATTGGGATAATTATCAATCTTGAGAATAAGTATCACAATAATCCAACAAAACAAAAGTCGAGTAGTTTGTAAATTAGCTTGGACGGTCAAAATGTGAATATTTTTTAAAATACTCAATCAAAAGAAAAATAAAAATGAAGGCGAATTTTATATATTAGATCAAGTTGATAATACAAATTTTATGTCAGTTAAATTAGATAATGATATTTTAATTATTATGGTCACTCTTGGCTTGTATTCTTTTAATTTTGAAACTTTTTATTCTCAATTTTTGAGCTAACAATATGTTCCAACAAAATTTAGAATAGGTTTTTTCGTGAATGAGTGATAAAAATTTAAATATTGATAAGTATTTAATTTTGTGAATAATGTCGTACAAGATGTTTATGATATATTTTGTGTTGAAATTAATAGTTACTTGATCGTAATATTCTATATTATTTGATAGTTTTATTTATCTTTTATTTTTCTTAAAAAAAATTCTTGAAATGATTTTTTTTAGTTGAATCATTTTGAAGAAAGAGGAATCAAACTATCAACATTTAAGATAATAATAAATATTTGGATAAAAAATTAAACTAAACTTGTAATAATTTTACAAGTGATTTATATGTAGTACCATAGTACCAACCTACCATAATCATTGAAAAGGTGGACTTTTGGATTTGTGATATTGTTAAAGCTTCAATAAATTTTTTTTACATTAAATAACAATTAGAATGTGACTTTAAAAAAGAAAAGGAAAAAGAATGTGACATTTGTGCAACGTATACGTTAATGAAGATAGTTAATTTGCATAAATTTGTCAAAACTACACACCTAAATATATAGCTCTAGTTAGTACTTCGAAATTTAAAACTATATGCCATCAAACTTGAATAAAAAAACTTATTATACATTGCAAATTGACAATAACTTGTAATGCAAGTTATCCTTTATTTCTGAGATATTTCAATAATTAGTTTAGACCAAATAAGAGTTTGACTTTGAATAAATCGGACCTTTTTTTTTATTTGTTATAGTTCAGCTAAACATATCATTTTGTTCCTAATATACACTACTAATTTATTTGTCAACGTCATCTACACAACAATATACATCTGTATATATATAATTTCACTTCAATATTTTAATAATTATCATTATCAAGAAAATAAAAACCTGAAAAAGTTTCAAATATGTAACATATCTAAATTAAACTACAAGATGTTGACTGTTGAAGAATATCTTATATCAAGAAGATTTTTTTTTTCGCACATTTGATCAAGATTTATATCATATTATATATTTTTTAGTACAATTAAATTTTATTTAACCTTTCTTCAAACTGTTATAAATAATCTGTAAAAACTTAAGGGTATTTGGGACAAGGAATTAGTTATTATAGTCGTAGGTTATTATGATTGTGTTATAATAATTTGTATTTGAGGTGTATATTATTTTAATTTGAGTTATAATAATATATGTCTGAAGTATAAACTATTTTAGTTTGATAAGGAAATAGTAAACACTGTAGCAAAAAATAAAAAAAATAATGAATGTAAAATAGTAAAAACGTTAGTAAATAAAAGTTTTAAGATAGTGTTGACTATAGTTAATCGAGAAATATAAAATAATATTTACTACAGTAAGAGATGGTTATTATAGTCTTAAGATAGTTATTGCCCCAAACACACCTTTACCGACTAGTGACAAATAAAATCAACAGTGACATTCTAATTTTTAAAATAATATAGAGAAAGTTTTGACATTCAATGCAATGGTATGTCATTAAATGTATACCTAACCTAGGAAAAGTCGAAGTGACACTAACCAAATGTTTAGATGTTTAATTTTGTGCATTTGATTTTACATCTTATGGTTTCATTCAACATTCAAAAACTATTTTATTGTCTCTATCATTATATGATTGAATCGTTTACTAAAGTTATATCAAAACAATATTCACTAATTTTCTACTCAAATCTTTATTTTGCCCCATAAACTTAGCTTTCAAAGTTGTATTATTTGGTTATATGAGCTTTTAAAATTTATGATTTAGTCCTGGCCTACACGATCATTTAGTGCGCGCACCATGCGTCGAGTATCATATACTTTATGTGATCATTTACCCCGAACGTCTACGCGAACGAGTAGCCAACACAACACGATCAAGTAAACTCTTTACTCGATCACGTAGCATCAGTCATGCGATCGTTTAGCAAATACTACATGATCGAGTTAAACTTTTCTACACGACCACATAGTTAAATCTAAATGATCATTTAGCCTGGGCTACACGATGCGACCAACCTTTGGTCTTCTTTCTCGAAGTAAACAGCATCTCTATACATCTGAAGCTTCATCACGAACGACTCAAACAAAACAAAAACTTGAATACAAACTTGATTGCTTGTTAATTATGCCCAAAAACACTGAGGTCCTTACAAATTAACTTTGAAAATGTAAAGAAAGCTTTAAGCAGAGGCAATTATCCTGAAAACATCCATCAACAACATCCACAACTACACTTAATACTTAAATGTATTGTAGAATACTTAAAACCCACCAAGACTGTAAATGAAATTCAATACAACAATGGAATTTGGAATATCAGAACAACCTGGCTCTGATACCAATTGAAGGAACTCTATAGCTATAGAACCAGTGAGTGGAAGCGAATAGTTCCAAACTCCATTGAGAAAGAACATATACATTTACAGTCATACAGAAACAGTTATGCATAAAGAATAAATTACAACATGCTTCTTAAGTAAATATAAAGGGATCAGGTATAATACCTTTGAAGAACTCTTTCTTCACGTATTTCCCTCGGTCAGTCACTAACACGTCCAAACAAGAACTCAAACGCAACCAGAACTCGATCTCAACGAATAACTGGAAGATCCTCGATCACCAACGAGTAGAACTCGATCCTCGATCCTCGAACAGAACTCGACACCACCACAAGGTTACCTCGGTATTCTCGGTGTGAGAATCTAGGAGTTGTAGGCTCTGTATGATTTTGGATAGAGGAATGAAGAAGGTAAACGATCGAGTATGCGATCAAACGATCGTGAAGAAGAAGAAGCTCATTGTATAGACTTGATACTCGATCGTGTAGCAACGAGTGACTATCGTATAGTAAACTCGATACTTGATCGTTTAGGATCTAAAGCTATCGTTTAGTAAAAACACCTTTTACTCGATAGTGTTTTTGTGAGAATGATTCGAATGACTGATTTGAAAAACAATTTTTCCTTTTAGCTTACAGTTACCATAAAACCGCAAATAACCTCCCACTCAAGTCGGTTATTAAGAAAAAGAATGATTAATTATCATATAATTAATAAATTATAAATAAATACAATAACTAACTTATCATATTATATTTATAACCTATAGTTTTAATATTGCATCATATGCAACATATAAACCATAGTTCTTTTTTATTTTATGGTATTTAATATAAATCATATTTATATTAATTCTTCCACTTAAATAATTTATCACATACATCATATCAATTATATCATATATAATTGAATCAATTTAATTATATTATATATAATCAAATTTCTTCTTGTTAATTTGAACACTTCAAATTAACCTAAAATCTTATTCTCAACTTGAACCCATTGAGCTACCGAGGGGACCTTATGAACCTTTAGCTTGAAGCTCCGACGGTATGTGAATAACTGATTAAACTCTTTAATCACGATATCCACCATCCGGGCACTCTACTAAAGACTGACAGTTGCACTATTCGCACTACAGATATATTTGTGTGTCCATTGGATATAACCAATCAACAGTGCGATGACCTTTCACAAATCACTCGTAAATACATCTGAGCCAAATTACCATTTTGCCCCTATAGTTACATTTAACTCCTTAAGTACCACTGATTTCTCTAATGAACAATAATTCATAGTCCCACTATGATTGAGTCCTCTCTTCCCAAGAGAGGGTGTGACCACTATGTTCAAAACCCAGAATTAGCCCTTAAGGGAGCAATTTATCTACTTACTCATGCTTCAGGGAAGGGTGAATTCTGTCTTGTATAGTTGAGTTCTTAACTCCCCAATCAGATGAATCCCCAAAATGGTAGGCTTGTTAAATTGGCAATCTGGCCACTCTCACCCATACAAATCAAATGACCGTTCTCATAGGCAGGAGTTCCCGACTCACTCAGGATTCAAGTCATGTCACCTATGGTCATCCTAGTGAAATGTAAGTTTCAATTATCAACGCGTTATATAAAGAGACTAATCATTTCATGGTCCGGTCTTATACACTCTTTGTATAGGATACCCTCACTTGTATGTCTCCACATGAATGATCAGGATCATATCATTTGTAGCACTTTACAACACTTGTAACATCTACAAAGCGGGTCGTATTTGTAGTGTTACAAGGATAAAGTATCTCTTCTTTATCCATATACTACAAACCATTTAGGTTATCACTAAAGGCACGACCCACTTATATGTCTCCACATACATGCTTAAGTTACATAAAATAACCTCAGATCTTAGTTTATTGGATTGAGTAAATGCTTATAAAAATAACATTTATTTTATTAATAACAATATGATTACATAGTTTACAAACTACGGGACTACCAGAAGATTTAGGACACCATTCCCAACAAGTCAATCAAAGATAATTCTTCTAAATTTCAAAGATATACATTGCAATGGTTATCATATTGACATTGATAGTAAGAATAATGTGGAATATTTATATATCATATCCACTGTCTCAAATGAAAAACGTATATTGAAAGAGTTGTCTGTTTTATCTTCTGGATTATATTATACTCATATACGAGTAATTGAAACATATGCAACAATGAGCCTAAAGTTTATGAATCCAAACATATTTACAATTTGGCATGACCGTTTGGGTCATCCAGGATCTATAATGATGAGAAGAATTATTGAGAATTCAAATGGGCATCCATTAAAAAGCCAGAAGATTCTTCAATTTAATGAATTATCATGTGATGCTTGCTCTCAAGGAAAATTGATAATTAGACCATCACTAGCTAAAGTGAGAACCGAATAACCTGCATTTTTAGAATGAATTCATGGTGATATATGTAGATCTATTAACCCACCAAGTGGACCATTTAGATATTTTATGGTATTAATAGATGCATCAAGTAGATGGTCACACAAATGCTTATTATCAAGTCGAAATCTTGCATTTATAAGATTACTTGCTCAAATAATTAAGTTAAGTGCACAATTTCCAGATTATACAACTAAGACCATTCGTCTTGATAATGATGGTGAATTTACATCTCCAGCTTTTGATAATTATCGTATGTCAATTGGGATAAGTGTTGAACATCCTATAGCTCATGTTTATACACAACATGGTTTAGTAGAATCATTTATAAAACATTTGCAATTAATTGCAAGACCATTACTTATGAGAGCTAAGCTTTCTTCATCTGTATGGGGACATGTTATTTCGCATGCAGCATCACTTGTACGCATTAGGCCAATAACTTATCATAAGTACTCGCCATTACAATTAGCTTATGGACATGGTCATGAGCCAAATATTTCCCATCTGAGAATTTTTGGGTGTGCAGTATATGTTCCAATTGCACTCCAACGCACTAAGATGGGTCCTCAAAGGAGGTTAGGAATGCATGTTGGATATGATTCCCCATCAATTATTAAATATCTTGAACCTTTGATGGGTGATTTTTTACTGCACGATTTGCTGATTATCATTTTAATGAGACAATTTTTCCAATATTAGGAGGAGGAATTAAGAAGTTGGAAAAAAAAATTACATGCAATGCATCGTTATCGTCTCATTTAGATCCCCATATAGATCATTATGAACTTGAAGTTCAGAAAATAATTCATTTGCAAAATATAGCAAATCAATTACTAGATGCATTTATAGATGCAAAGAAAATAACTAAGTTGCGTATACCAAATGCAAATGCTGCATCAAAAATTGATATCTCAACACAACAAGTTGTCAGTAATGAGTCTGGAATATGCCAGAAGCGTGGTAGACCAGTAGGTTCCAAAGATAAAAATCCTCGAAAATGAAAAATAATTAATAGTGAAAAAGACGTGGTTGGGGATGTAAATATCCATGAAGAAATCCTCGACGTGACTAGTGAGGAAGGTGAAATACCTAAAGATAATAATGGGATTTCAATAAACTATTTCATGATAGGAAAAAGACGGAATCGAACTAATGTAATTATTGATAACATTTTTGCGTATAATATTGCTCTTGATATTATATCTGAAAATGAGGATCTAAACCAAAATCTGTTGAAGAATATCGAAAGATTGGTTTCAGCGGAAAGAAGCAATCCAGGCAGAATTAAACTCACTTTTAAAATGTTAGGTTTTTGGATTAGTAGTCCGAACACCAGAAGATGTTAAACCTGTGGGATACCAATGGGTATTTGTGAGAAAAAGAAATGAAAATAATGAGGTCACAAGATATAAAGTAAGACTAGTTGCACAAGGTTTTTCATAAATACCTGATATTGATTTTGAGGAAACGTACTCTCCGGTTGTTGATGCAATTAAGATATTCAATTGGCTTGACTGTGTATAAAAGTCTGGATATGCATCTTATGGATGTAGTCACAACATATTTATATGGATATCTTGATAATGATATTTATATGAGAATCCCATAAGGATTTAAGGTACCTAAAACATATACATCAAATTCCCGATAATGATATTTATAAAAGTTACAAAGACCATTATATGGATTGAAACAATCAGGACGGATGTGGTACAATCGTCTGAGTGGATATTTATTGAAAGAATGATATCAAAATAATCTAATTTATTCATGTGTTTTTATAAAGAAATCACAATCAAGATTTGTTATTATAACTGCATATTTTAATGACTTGAATATAATTGGAACTCCCGAAGAGTTTTCAAAGACAATAGAATATCTTAAGAAAAAATTTGAGATGGAAGATCTTGAAAAAATTTTTTTTTTTGCATTGGTTTGCAATTTAGCAGATGAAATATTTATCTATCAGTCAACTTATACAGGAAATATTTTGAAAAGATTTTATATAGACAAAGCACATCCATTAAATATTTCAATGGAAATCCGTTCATTGGATATAAAGAAATATGTATTTCAACCTTGAGAAGATAACGAAGAATTTCTTGGTCCTAAAGTACCATATCTTAGTGCAATTAGTGCACTTATGTATCTTGCTAATAATACAAGACCATATATTGCATTTTCAGTAAATTTATTAGCTAGATATAATTCTTCTCCTATAAAAAGACATTGGACCAGAAGTAAGCATATACTTCGTTATCTCCGATGAACAATCGATATAGGTTTGTTTTATTCAAATAAATTAAATTTTGATCTAGTTAGTTATACAGATTCTGGATATTTATCCGATCCATACAAAGCTAGATCTCAAACAGGTTATTTGTTCACATGTGGAGGAACTGCTATATCATGATGATCGGTGAAGTAGACTATAACGGTCACTTCCTCAAATCATGCTGAAATTCTTGCAATTCACGAGACTAATCGAGAATGTGTATGACTAAGTTCAATGACTCAACACATTCGTGAAACGTATGACCTGTCTTCTAATAAAAATCTTCCAACAATTTTATACGAAGACAATACAACTCACATAGCCCAAATCAAATGAGGATATATTAAAGGAGATATAACAAAATATATTTCATAGAAACTTTTCCACACTCATGATCTTGAAGAAAATGACAATATCACTCTACAACAAAAATTTGTTCGAAAGATAATCTGGTAGACTTATTTACAAAGGCATTACCAACCACAATTTTTGAAAAAATGGTGCACAACATTAGAGTGCAGCGACTCAGAGATCTTAAAGTGATGTATTCATGAAGGGGAGTAAATATATTATATTTTTTTAGGAGTATATATTATATGAAATATGTATTCTTTTTTCTTCACTAAAGTTTTTTCCCATTGAGTTTTTCCTAGTAAGGTTTTAAGAGACATATTATATATATATATATATATGAGCATTTAAGAGGGAGTATTATAAATATTATAATAATAAATAGATGCTCATTACTTAGTGTTCCAAAAGCCATGTGTCACTTTTTATGTTGTCCATGTACTTTGTAAATTTTTAAGTTTAATATCCATGTAAATCCACATCCTAATTGCCACATCTTAAAAATACACATGGAACAAATTCCACACAAATAGGAGAAAGTAGAGAAATTTGAGAATTTTCTCATTTCTTATTTTATCCCTTGTAATTATTTATGAAAATGCTCAACATGTACTACTATTTTTGTTTGACATTATGTCAATATCGGCTGCCCGAATCCTAATTCCCAAAGCTTTAAGTAAAATTCTATTAAAAGATAAAAGAGAAGTGAATATTGCCAGAGAAGACACAAACGTGAAAGGCTCTAATATTCGAATAATTGAAGACAGTTGGAAAAAGGATTATTCAATCCTTCCATCATAATCACTCTTCCTTCTTCGCCGCCGTCGATGACATCTTCGTTCTCACTAACAATATTCTGACCTAATTTATTCATCTCTCCACTCTCGTGAAAATTATATTCAATATGACCTAAATTCTTTCCAAATTCATATCCAAACCAACAAAGACATCTTCAATACGATTTTATAATGAATTGAATTCAACTCGAACTCCAGAGTTTTGCTCGATTAACGAGTTCATTCTAAACCACAGAGAAGCGTAATTCGAAAGCCGATCGACATTATTTTCGGTTGCAGAGTCGGAATTAACGAACGAATTAAGAATCCTTGAAAAGAATACTGAAGAGGAAGAAAAGTTTTATAACAATTAACAAATACATACAGAATTCGGTTAATTGGGAAGCACATACAAATTGATCGAGAATCGATCAGAAGCGGCAACCGCCACAACAAAGGAAGAAGAAACCGGCGATGCCTACCAAAGCAATGGCCTCAAACAGAGAAACGATTCGGAAGATTATAGCATCAAAGAAACCGATCTGGAGATTCAATCTCTTCCACTTGAAATCTCTAAGGAATTTCCACTTCCACGAATCTCTTAGCCTCTGGAAGCTGAATGCTCTCCTCTTCTTCGTCTTCTTCCTGTCAATTGCATCATCCATCAGTGCTCTGTTTCTCTCTCTAAAACCTTTCTTTTTTCTCTTTCTTCGACTCGGTATCGACTCGGTTTGAATACGGTTGTTTATTTATACAGAGGAGGGAAGGGCGAGTTCGGCCATTTGCTTGAGGCTTACGAGTCAAGTTAAATATTTCAAGCGTTGTTCAATATAAAAGAAAAAGGAAAATGGTAAGGAAGACGCCTAAATTATTTTCTCAAGGAAAAAAAAAAGCCTAAATAACTGGGTGAGCGAAGATTTGGAAGGGTTTCTGATATTTGTCGAGGGTATTTTAGTAATTTCGTGTTTGGACGAGTCGTTATTGCGTTTTAGTCTCCGCGGTTTTGATTGGTCAAACGTGTAGAAATTGTTATTTCCACCCTCAAGAAGTTTTACTCCTTCCACTCGTTCGGTTCTCAAGTAGAAGTGGTGTTATAAAGTTTGGTTAAACTGTACAAAGACAATTCTGTGGTGAATTTAAAAACAATCAAGTTTAAATTAGGTTTAAATTAAATAGGTCATAGATTTTGAATCGGGTTCTATTTTGATCTATAAATTTTCAAGAACTTTCATGTTAGTCTCTAAACTTTTTTGAAAGTATTTATTTATTTTGGTTAATACGATTAAAATGTTAACTTTTCAATAGAAATAGGAGGGAATTTGTATTTTTGGATGACTAGGTTCTACATGTATTGAGCAATATGAAGGTGAAGTAAGATGTCAACAACCAACACTCTAAAACATTGAACGACCAAAATTTTGAATTAAAAGTGTCTTTTAAATTCTCCTGCTTTGCCATCTTATTCAAAATTGAAACTTTAGATTTTTTAGTATACCTAACTTATTTAGTAGCCTAATCAACCAAAAATACAAGTCACCTCGAAATTTTGTTAAAAATTAACAAAATCTTAATATATCATGAACCAAAATAAGTACTTTTTAAAAATTTAGGGACTAATACGGTCATTTGTAAAAGTTTAGAGACCAAAATAAAATAATATTCAAAGGGACTAAAACAAACATTTTAAAAATGTAGAAACCAAAATAGAATATTATTCAGACTTTAAGGACCAAAAGAATATTTAAACCTTTAAATTGTTGGGTAAATGATTTACTTTCTTTGTTCAAATCAATGGTAAAAATGTCTTTTGATTTTTACACATCAGTTATTATGTTAGATTTTTGTCTTTAATTTGATTCGTAGAGCTCTCGTTTTTTTTAATAAATAATACTTGCTTGCACAATAGGCGATGGATAATATTCTATAAGAAACAAAACTAGCACTCTCCACATATCTCCACACATATTCTGATATTATCTACTTTATGCATCAACATTTTTTATTTTGCTATGGACTTTATCAAAAAAATTCATACTAATTGAGATATTTTCTCTCACTTATGTAATCTTAATCAGAGCTTATACAAACCAACATGAACACAATATGGTCGAACTTAATAATAACAATAAAGAAAAATTATCTTTTAGTCCATGAATTTTGAAGAATTAGATATGTTTGGTCTTTGAATTATCTATATACGATTTTAAGAGTAGTTGTATTCGTTTTTTTTTTTAAATATAACTTTTTTGAAATTATATTAAAATTTCTGTAAAGTATTTTTTTTTTATTATCTTAGATAATGATACTATAGTTTAAATTAAAAACAATTTCTTAAAAAAACTACATCCATTTTCTCATCTCTCTCCTCCCTCCATTCTCATTCCCTAGTTGGGTTAGTAAAAGAAGAATAATATGAAAAAAAATAAATCATAACTTCTCTATTTCAATAGGATATTTGAATTTTAAATGACATGATTTGCAAAAAGAGTTGACAGAAATATAATAAAGTAACAATCTTTGAACATATTGAAAGCATAATTAGTGTTCTAAAATTAATTACTTTTTCATCTCTTTTCTAAAGCAAGTGAAGAAGAAGAAAGAAGTGAAGAGGAAAAAGGAGTGAAAGAGGGCAGTGAGAATATGTATTTTTTAAAAAATTTATTTTCTAATTTAAAATGTCATATAATTAATAAAATTAAAAAAATATTCTATTTGACTTTTTAAACCCATTCTCACAAATTTAGATACTTAAGATATATTTTAAAATTTGAAAGATTCAAATATATTTTTCTTTAGTACAACATAACTATGGGGTCAAAAAGTGAACATCCGATCTCTTAAGATGAAAATCATGCAAATACTATCGAGCTAAACTTACTTTGACACCAAATGCAACTATTATTAAAAATTTAAACTAAAAAAATAAAATTTAAAACTAAATGAGAAAATGCATTTAATATTTGAAACTCATAGAAAAAAAAATATTTAAATACTACTTTGGTCCTTGTACTTTTGATTTTTGTTCATTTTGGTCACTCTACTTTCGAAAGGTTCATTTTGGTTCTTATACTTTCAACTTTTCAACTTTAATTCATTTTGGTCCCTATAGTTTAAAAATGTTTACTTTGATCCTTGAACTTAAAAAAACGACCATTTTTATATTTTAAAATGAAAATGAAGGGATCAAAATGCCAATTTCTTAAAAATATAAGAGTCAAAATGAATAAAAATTAAAAGTATAAGAACTAAAATGAATATTTTTAAAATATAGAAACTAAAATAATCTAAAATTAAAAATATAAGAAATAAAATGAACCATTTAAAAACGAGAGCCAAAACAAAAAGTATAAAAATTAAAGTAATATTAAGAAAAAGAAAAAAGTGGCGGTCTAATGTTTGAGTAGAATAGTATTTGTAGGGCCTATCCATTTCGTGTGAGATGACGGCTGTGGATCGGTGGGACAAGAAAATTCTATTTTCGCTGCGTGTAGGCGTAATTACTAAGATGGTTGCCTCTCTCTTCGTCATACTTCTATTTTAATACTTGTCCTTAATGCTTAATTAACCAACTATAATTGTTCCATTCTCCTTATTAATTTGAATTAAGTTGACCTTGTGTTAAAACAAACAATTTTCAAGTTTATTACTCTAATAACAATTTTCAAACCTTTTTAAATCTAGATTAAAATAATATTGTACTAAAAAGTTGGAATAATATCAACGACTTGAATAACTTATTTTATCCTCCTATAAATTTTCGCACTTACTCGATGTTAAATGAATTAACTTTTAAGGTATATTTTCAAAAATATCTCAAACAACTTTATTTTTTATTCATCAATTTTTGTAGTTTTCTTTCCAACCTTATCACAATTAGTTATTATTGATTTTTATTATTTTTAATTTGAAAATTTTGAATGTTTTTATTACATAATTTATTTTGAATCTGGTAGGTTTGAGAAGTATCATACCATAATATATATATATTTTTAAAAAGTATCTGAAAATTTCCACACATTATTTCCTTTTCATATTTTATCCTTTGATAGGAAAATTACAAAACCATCAATTTTTTTGTTAAATATTTTTTTATTTTAAAACAAATAAAAACTTCGGCATACATGTTTTTTTCCTTCATTTTTCAAAAAAAAAAAAAAAAAAAAAGGCATAGAATTTTTTTTATTGATTTATTGTTGTTACAATATCTTCACTTTTAGATTTTGTTTTGAAACCATCCATTGCATACATGGGTTTAAAAAAAAATCGACGTCATTAATTGCATACATTTATGTTAGTTTATAGGTTTTTTTTGGTTTTTCAATATTTTTAGTATTATTTTCTTAAATAATAAAGTTGCAAAAACCTCAAAAGAAAAAAGAGACTAATATAGAGTATGAAATGAAAAATGAAATATAGTAGTGAAATGTGTGTTTATTGCTACAGCATGTTAGGCTATTTAGAATTACAGAAACAATTCATGGCTAAAGAAACTAATATAATAATATATATTAACTAATTTAGTATATATTAATATTAAACCATTGGTATATAACCTATACTATAGTTTATATTATATCACATATAATATGACCTATAGTTCATAATATTCTCATATAGACCTATAGTATTAATATGAATCATATTCATATTAATTTTAACTTATGATTTTTATATGAATCACATTCATATTATTAATATTTGAATCATATTTAAATAATTATTTCTCTCATAAAACTACCTATATTTAATATGAATCACATTCACGTTAATTTTAACATATAGTTTTTATATGAATCACATTCATATAACAAGCATTCACATTCAAATGTTTATTTCTTTCATTAAATTATATCATGTATCACCATACATTATACTTTATAATATATAAATATACCTTATTTAATTGTATCTTGTATAATTAATTTTCCTTAATTAATTTCACAATTCAAATTACACGAAAAAAATTAATTCTCATTAGTTCTTATTGAGCTAACGATGGGACCTTATGGACCTGTAGAATGAAGCTTCAATGATACTTGATTAACTAATTAAACTCTTCAATTAACTTAATCAATCTTCATTAACTGTCGATCACTCAACTAAAGACACTCTTCGCACTATAGATATATTTTTGTGTCCTTTGGATATAACCAATCAACGATGCGTAGACCCTTCACAATTTGATACAGTTGGGCCAAAATTATCGTTTTACCCCTGTAACTACATCTAACTCTTTAAGTACCATCTGATCTCTCCAATGAACAATTAGTCATAGTCCAACTAGGACTATGAAGGGAACCGGTGAAGATCCTTAAGCGGAAGCGGGGATCGGTCCCAAATCCCAATTTTTACAGAACCTTAAATTTTATAGAATAATACAGAAAGATTATGCATTAATCAACAATTCAAAATTTACAGCACGCATATTAAAAATGAGAAAAAAGAAGATGGAGAATACTAACCCTTGACGATCTAATCCTCTTCTCCAAAATTACAACGAACTCGAAACCCTAGTTAGCCACTACCACGAAGGATTCATCTGTACTCTCTAGGATGAGAATCTAAGGAGTTGCGGGCTCTTGGTATTTTGGAATTTTAGGAAAAATGATTGAAAGGAAGGAGAGGGTGAGATCTTGAGAACTTTTCTCATAGATTTTTCTATGTCTTCTTCATCCTTAAACTCAAGGAAAGAAAAAGATTGTAACCCTCTTCACACTTTTCCCACAGACACACAATAGAGAGAAAAAGGGGAGGATAATTTATTAAAATAAATTTTATTTTAAAAACATCAATATATATTTATATGATAACCACGTTATCATATAATATATATTAAACTTTATGCTACATAAAATATAACATATAACCTATAGTTTAATATTGAATCAAATAAAATATAACCTATGGTTTTCATTCTCTCATTAATGTATGATATTTAATATAAATTCCATTTATACTAAATTTAATTATATGAATATAATTCACATAATCAGTATTTGAATCATATTCAAATATTTATTTCCACTCAAATAATATTTATATTATAATGTATCAAATACATTATAGTAATTATATCATATATAATTAAATTGAATTAATTATATCACATATAATTAATTCCCTCAAATAATTCGAAAAATTCAAATGAATCCAAAATTGATTCTCATTTATTGAGCTACAAGAGGGGACCTCATAGACTTGTAGATTGAAGCTCTAATGGTACTTGAATAATTAGTTAAACTTCTTTAATTAAATTATTCAACATCTATTAACTGTTAGACACTCCACCAAAGATCGAAAGTTTCATTCTTCGCACTACATGTATATTTCTGTGTTCATTGGATATAAACAGTCAATAGTGCGATGACCCTTCACCTTTCTCATAAGTACAACTAAGCCAAAATTACCATGTTGCCCCTTTAGTTACATCTAACTCCTTAAGTACCATTGATCCCTCTAATGAACAATTAATCATAACCTAACTATGACCAAACCCCTCTCGGGCCAGGAGAGGGTGTGACGCCACATTATTCAAGCCCCGGAATTAGTTCTTAAGGGAACAATTTATCTACTTACCCCGACATTAGGGAATGAGTGAATTTTGTCTTGTATGTCTTGTATAATCCCAACTCCCCAATCAGACGAATCTCCAAAATGGTAGGCATATTGAGTCAGCGATCTAACCACTCTCACCCATGCAAATAAAAGGACTACCTTCATAGGCAGGAGTTCACAACTCACTCAAGATTTAGGTCATATCACCTATGGTCATCCTGGTGAAATATAAGTCTCTACTATTAACGACATTATATAACGAGACTAGTCATTTCGTGGTCTGGTCTTATACAAACTCTTTGTATAGGATACTCTTACTCACATTTCTCCACACGAATGATCAAGATTAGATCATTGTAACACTTTACAACACTCGTAACATCTACAAAGTGGGTTGTATTCGTAGTGTCACAAGGATAAGATAGCCAGTCTTATCCATCTACTACAGACCGTTTAGGTTATCATTTAAACATGATCCGCCTGTATGCTCTACATACATGTTTAAATTAATGGAACGAACACATGCACAACGGAAGAAAAATGGATCTAAAGTACTCTAATTAGGTTAATTACAAAGGATAAACATGCAATTAAAAATAAATAAAAGAGGAAGAAGAAATAAAACATTTGTAGACTTGAACCTTCTTTAAATTAGCTCCAATCTCCTCACGAACAGTTCGTAGACCACCATGAAAGTCTTCCCAACTATTCTCTGGCCTTAGAACGGGATGGTGGGATCCAATGAGTGACTAATTTGGAGAGGAAAAGGTTAAGTATTTGAGAGAAAAAGTTATGAGATTATCACATAATCTCATAAATTTCCACTTGGCCAAGAGTTCTAAACAACATAAATCTCTTCTTTTTAAAGGCCATTACATGCAAAACATAAAACTTTGAGTTTGATATGAATTTGACACTAAAAAATCCACTAACTCAAAGTGGGATTTTGTGTGGCAGGTGTCTTCAAATGAAGACAACACTTAGCAATGCAAAAGTTGCATTTCCTAGTCACAAATGTTGGATCTTTCCACTAACTTGGTCAAAGATCAAAGTTTGACGCTCAAAGTCCAAAGTCAATAAATTTGACTTTTTGACTTTCAAAGTAAAAAGTCAACAATTTGACTTTTTGACTTTCAAAGTCAAAAGTCAACAATTTGACTTTCATTGCATTTTTTACCTAGTCAACAAATTTGACTTTTAATGCAATTTTGACCAATTTCATTTAATTTTAAAATTAATTCTAATAATCAATTTTAAAATTAAATTAATATTAATAATTAATAATTTAATTTAATATTAAATCCAACACTAATCCCAAATCAATATGAATCCCTATTCATAATCTTGATATTTCAATCTTATTTAAATATCTCATATTTTCTCTCTTTTATCTTTAATTCACAATTAAACATTAGGTTAAATATATCATATATATTTAATGCTTTGCTCCAAAAATCGAATTTGAACACTTCAAATTCGTTCATCACACTGTTCTAAGGTTTAATCCGATATGAGCTAGTAGGAGGACTTCATGGACTCCAACGATCCGAGATCAACCCGCTAAACTTTTTAACCTAATTAACCACCATTCATTAACTACCGGGTCACTCCACTAAAGCCCAGTAGTTACACTCCTTTCACCATAGATATATTATGTTCACTCGATATAACCATGATTAGTAAGTTAGTTGTTCGTAATAGGGTCAAAAGCTATTTTACCCCTCGAGATTACATTTTGCTCCTTAAGTCCAACCGATCATCTAATGAACAATTGGTTTGTAATCTAATCGCTAAATTGAGTCCCTCTCGGGTCAATGAGAGGGTGGGGCCCTTGTTCATGACCTGGAGTCAGTACTTTAAATCTCTCTACTATCCAAGACAGGTAGGAGTGAATTTTATCTTGCACCCTATTTCCCCAACTATCTACCCGATCTTACCCCTGAAATGGAGGCTTATAGAGCCATTGTTGAGCCAACCCTCACCCATGAAAATCTAAGGATAATCTCGAATTAATAGAAGTTCATAGTCAGCTTAGGATCAAGGTCAAATTACCTAGGTCATTGCTTTTGAAAAAGTTAGTCATAAACCGTAAACAACGTTATAAAGTAAGAGTGATTTATTTTTTGATCCAATCTTATGCAAACTCATTGCATAAGACGCCTCCACTTCTCATGTCAATACATGAATGAATCAGGATCATTCCGTTTCTGCCTAAACATGTTCATAAAAAATCTAAATACGTGCATAGTGCTAAAGTTTGTTTCTAAATATGGAAATGCTAGAGATTTTCATGTGAAATTAAAATTTGTGCCTCCATGTCATTGTTGGGAAGTCAAAAGTCATATTAGACCAAATTGTTTTCAATTGACAAATGTTTCTAGAAAGAATTTTTTGAATAAGAATAACATGCAAAATCAATTTGTTAAAAAGAAATTTTTGTCTAATGTTATATGCTATTCTTGTGGCAAAGTTGGATATAAAATTATTACTTCTATTAAATCCTAGTAATGTTAGAACTAATATGAAATGGGTTCCAAAATCTTTGCGCATTAACAATGAAGAACCCAAGAAATGGGTATCAAAATCTTTTTGTTGAGCTTTCATGGTAAGTGTGATCCAAGAACTAATTGTTGCTTGGACTTCAAATGAGTAATTAATTCAAATTGGAGCAACTTTTATGGCTTGTTTGAATCCAACAAAGGAAGTGACATATTTGGTAATCTTTAATTTTTGAATTATTGAGATAACTATTCTTTAATTTTTGTATGTTTTGGAAATTATATCTCTTTATTGGCTTTGAAATATTGAATTTGATTTCTTGAACTACATTGATTATTAGATTTAATGTCATGGAAATGAATTTACTTGGCATTTATCTTTATTGCTTATTATTGGGCTTTTTGGCCAATTAGATGTTTGTTTTATACTTGTGTTTTTCTTGAAAAGTTTTGATTTGAAATATGTTGTTTATTCTTCAGATGAAATTGATTAGATTTTCATTAGATATTCTTTTGAGCATGAGTTGTATTTAAATATGACTTCCTTGTTGAATGAAAATTATTTGAAGTATCTTATTTGTCCTATGAATATGTTGTTTTGAAGAGTTGTTAAATTCTTTTATATGGAGGAGTTTTTATAAAATTGATTCACTTTATTGACCCATTAGCTTTTTGCTCAAAATTGGTCTTAATTGGAATTGGTATAAACTTATTGATTCTTTATAATTCTCTTGAATATACAATATAGGTTGTTGTATTTCTTTTAGAACGCATGTTGATAAGAGAAGAATTGAAAAATTATGTACGTGTGTTGACTGTGATTCTTGTTCATATTTTATATCACATTCCACCTTGGATTTCATTTTTCTTGATTAGTTTGTCATCAAAATTTTAAATTACTTATTAACAAATAAGAAATTTTTTTAATTAATTACAATATTTGTTCCTTAAATTAATTGTTTAATGTTTATTTAGGTTGGTTGAGTTTATTATGTCTACCTTGTAATTTAAACTTTCCGAATATAAATTCATAAGGTCAGTTTTATTTAATAAAATAAAACTCAACAGTGTATGTTAAAAAAGAAATAAATTAAAGAGAGAAAAAAAAAGTCTTCTAAGTTAATTTTTATGTTAGATTAGTCTTCCAACTTTAATATTTTCTAAAATGTATAGGTTTACTACGCATAATTAAAAGTTTAAGATTATATACATAGAATTTATATTTATATTTAAAAAATCAAATAAAATTTAAAAATTTCAAATGTGTACTTGTAATCTTTTTTTAAAAAGAAAACTTATGTATTTAATAGGCTAAAATACGAACAGTTATCTAATTTTAAAAAATAAGGTCCCGATTTGGTAACCATTTTATTTTTTTATTTTTAATTTTAAAAAATTAAGCTTATTTATTTATTTATTTTTACCGTCATTTGCATCTTTCTTAATTACAATAATTGAATTCTTAGTCAAATTCCAAAAACAAAGACAAATGTTTAAAAGTTACTTCTTTTAGTTTTTAAAATTTAATTTGGAGGTGGAAGTAGTGTGCATCAACTTAATTTTTAAAAACAAAAATAAAAAATCAAATAGTTACTAAACTATACCCACCCGTTACAACATTCCACTAAATATTATTGCTCATAATTCTAAACAATAATATTAAAATGGGGTTCTAAAATATGGTTTAAATTTTACTTTTTCTAATAAGATAATTTGTTACAAAATCTCATTTGTCCCTACAAACAAATTTTTATTATGGTATTAGAATCCTTTAAATAAGTTTTAATCAAAATATAAGAATTTTAACGAAATTTTTACAAATACAAAGATAAATTTTGTTTCTTTAATTAACCTATAGGATTAGAAATTCAAAATTTTAATTCTTGATTAATATATACATAGATATAGAAAGGTTCAATAATATACATTTATTTGAGGTTCTCAATTTTCATGATAATCCTAACATAGATGTTATTTAAACTTTACAAAAGTTTCACACAAATGTGATATCCAATAAAAATATTTATTATATACGTACATTAATATTTCAACTTTTTTAATTATAACTTTGTGTCATAATTATTCTTAAAAGAAAAATATAATAAATGATCGAAACAATTTTTTTAAATGTCAGACTCACTTAAATACCTTCCCAAATGATTAAAATAATATTAGGTAAATTATGAATAATATAAAAATCTATTAGAATTAGAATAATTTGATTATAGAATAGTAACTAAAACATCGACCTAAATGTAAAGGAGTATGACAGAAAGGAATATATATATATATATATTTGCAAATAGGTTAGAATGTTCAAGATTGGTGGAACTTGGATGAGGGAATATATATATATATATATATATATATTTTGCAAATAGGTTAGAATGTTCAAGATTGGTGGAACTTGGATGAGGGTTCATCAAGGGGTCCACAATTTTGAAATAAACACTCTAAAAAGAGAGTATATATTGGATTTTATAAATGTATCATGTACGGAGTGGCTTCTCGCAAAAGTTGAAAAGAAAAGAAAAAAAGAACCTAAATGCTAGTATGTTTACCTATAAATATATATCAAATGAAATATTTTGTTTATGCTCCAAAAAAAGAGATGGAATTTAGGAAATTGTGACAGCTTGTTTTATATAACATTATTCCATTTAAATTACATAACTTGAAAACTTTTTTTTCATAAATCCAACGATATAATAACTTTTCAAATTTTCTTGACTAGTGATGAGTAACAAATAATTGAATCTCCAATCTCCAATTAGTTATATTAGTAAAATATTTTAATTGTTTTAAATAATTTATAAATAGCTTAGGTCAAGGGCCAGTCCAGCCCATTTTTGTCCTAAATTATAGTTGAATTGTGATATCTTCTTAATTTTGTTGTTTCTATTTTAACTAGACGTTGATGATGCACTTTAATCCAAAATCACCCAAAACAAACTTATCATTTTGTTGTTTGATTAGATTTTTAAAATATTTTTATATGGTAAAAGAGAATTAACAATATAATTTAAAAAATGAAAAATATAATGGTTTTGCTTTGATTTAATATAAAGGTTTTGCTTTGATTTAATCAGCTTGTGAATACTCAATGTTAACTTTTTTTTTTTTTTGTTTTCTCATTATTTTTTTTAAATTTGACCATTTATAAGGTGGAGAATCAAAACTCTAACTCTTATATGCTAATTTGACTACTTTTTTAAATTAAAAAAAATCACAAACTTTATATTTAATAAACTTAAAAATTATTATCACTTTTTTGTTAAAGAAAATATTTAAACGATCATTGCTAATATATATATATAACGAAATTGACTATTATACACAATTTGGAATACAAAGGGATTAGGCTATGTGAATAAAAATTGTTTGTCTACTTTTAATACTACTTTTTTAAGTCACCCTTGTATGTCTAAAGATGCACCGTACTTAATTTGTGCCTAAATATGTAAATACTAGAGATTTTCATATGAAATCAAAATTTGTACCTACATGTCATTGTTGTGGAATTAAAGGTCACATGATTAGCGGCACCAGAATCTATTATCCAGGTCTTTTTATTGTTTTCCACTAAGCATGCATGTTTCGATCAGAAGTAAATCATATTTATCTTGTTGTTCGAATTTTTCATTCTCATCTATATTGTTCAAAACTTTAGATGAGTTGGGAAATAGAGGACAATCCTTTGTTAAAACTTGTTTTGAATCATCATATACTAGTAATTTGCATGTTGAATTGTTATTACCATTAATTAAAGCGGAAGCAAGCATAAAAGAATTCAACATGTTGAAAATTTAAACATATTCTTATTTAGTAAATTTCAACTACATCCAAACCAAGTTTTAACAAAAAGTAATAATGTACCCATAATCATTATTTATTTGCAACGATACTATAGTGAGTCAGAATAAGTGCTACCATCCTATCACCGGAATAACTCATATTTCGATAGTTATTTAGCTACCGTTTTTTGTTAGAATTTACTAACATTTTAGTAATTTCATAAATGTAACCCTCCATTTTCAGACCTTAGAGGTCGGTCCCAACAACGCTACCGAATTGGAAAGTCAAGGTTGGAAAAAGACCTAAGAAATCCTATCCATTTTTGGAGTTTAAGTTGTTCCAAATCTCATGTTACAACCCTTCGAGGGGATAGCCGTCGTTAAACGACTAGCAAGGCCGACTTAAAGACGACAAGCAAACGCAACATAGGAATCTCACGGTCTAAACAAATGGAAGAGATAGCAGGGTGTATTGACACATATCCTTCACCCACTTACTATGAACTACTTCCCCCATTCACCTTGACCTTGACCCATGCAAACACTTTCTGAATGGAGCGGTGAGATTCATAATCGACACGAAGCATTGCATGGATCTCACGGTGTGACGTGAGAGTTGAAATTTATATATCATATATTTTATTTTACATTGAACAACTTCCCTTCATTCACCTGATCTTGATTCATGCCAACACTTTTCGAATGGAGGAGTTGAGGTTCATAATCGACACGGGTTCATAATCGATACGAAGCGAAGCGTAAATCTCAATATGAACTCTTAGGACACGAGATTTAAAAATTAAAACATTACTTCTGATTTTACCATGAATAACTTCCCCCATTCACCTCATCTTGATTCATGCCAACACTTCTTGAATGGAGCAATCGAGGTTAATAATCGACATGAAGCGAAGCATGAATCTCGATGTGAACTCTTAGGGATGCGAGAGCTAAAAATAACATATCGTATACATTATTAATCTCTCGCTGAAGCATTTTAATAAACTCCCACTGAAGTGTTCTAATAACATATTATATATGCTATTAAACTCCCACTAAAGTGTCATATTATTTGGTTGGGTATATTTTTAGTAGGTTTGTTCTAACTAATTAAACAACCTAAGTCTAAGTGTTTATCCAAGTATAACGTTTATATTTGAATTTAACTTACGATGTCTAGGTGATAAACCAATTTTAAAACCTCACATCGCTCATTTTTTGCTCATAAAACTGGTTAACAATGCTCAATTATTCAGCCATAATCCCCAGGTAGGAGGTGTTCCATAGTCCGTTAACTTAAGTACTCCAGCCTTAGATAAGATTATGAAGGAGTAATATAAGATGCAATGGAAGAATTCAAAATCAATAAGCACTCTAACCACATTTAATTTGAGTTTCAAACATGTTATTCATGATATATTCATAAGAGGGTTTGAACCAAACATCACCTTTGAAGATCTCTTCCACAAATTCAGCAAAATTTTCACAAGTTTGAGCTTGATTCTTCAAATAGACCACCAACAAGATCTTCCCCATTATGCTCAAGAATGAATGTATGGTGGAAACACTCAAATTAAGCTGATGAACTTGGATGAGTTTAGTAGGGTTTTTAGTTTTGCAACAACTTAGGTAAAGTTCTCAACATTTTCTATCAATTCCATGCATGAAGCTTCAATTTATAGACTCAATTCATGCATTAGAATATGGCTCATGTAGAGCAGCTCCTACTTGGAATTGATTGAAGATCTAAAGTGGAATTTTGTGATAAAACACCAAAATGTGGTTAGTGGATTTTTCCAAATTTTGGTAAAAATCTACTATCTCTAATTTCTCTTTTTAAATGTTTTTTTTTTAAAAAAACTATTTTGTTTAAAAATTAGTTTTATAAAATTAATTTAAAATAATTAATTTAAATAAAACTAATTTCAATTTTAGTTAAACCTTTTAATTAAAAAAATATTAATTTAATATCTTAATATCAAATTAATAAAACACCAATTCCACCAATATGATTCAATTTCATATAATTAACATTTAAATCATAATTTAAATATTAATTGATTCTCCAATTTTGTTTTAATTTCGACTAAATTAAACGTTTTAATTGTGTCGTATACAATCAAATGAAAACCCTAAAAATCGAATTTGAACCTTTCAAATTCATAATCCTAAATTCAAAATTCATCCTATCAATACTCAATTTATTATTCCAATTTATGAGCTAGTAGAGGGACCTAATGAACCTATAGATCATGAGCTCCAATGATTTGTAATCAATCGGTTAAACTCTTTAAGCCAAATTAATTACTTTTCGTTAACTATCAAGGCACACCACTATAGCTCGATAGTTGCACTCTTCTCATTGTAGATGTATTTCTGTCCATGTTAACCATAATCAGTAAGTCGATCCTTCACAGGTTGTTCGTATTTACAGTTGGGTCAAAATTACCGTTTTACTCCTGTAAATGCATCTTGTTTCTTAAGCTCCCACTGACCCTCTAATGAACAACTGATTCATAATACCACTTATGAATTATGTCCCTCTCTATCGCGAGAGGACGGGGTCCCATTTGTTCAAGACTAGGAATCAACACTTAAGAGAATAACCTATCTGTTAACCCTAAGACGGGTAGGAGAGTGAATTCCATCTTGCAAGGCCATGTCTTCAACTATCTATCTGATCTTATCCCAAAATGAAAGGCTTATTGAGAAGTGTTGTTGGACTACTCTCACCCATGCAGATCAAAGGACAATCCCGAATAAACAAGAGTTCATAGCTAGCTTAGAATTAAGATCGAGTTATCCTAGGTTACTTTAGTATGAAATAGTCAGTTTTAACAGTAAATGGTCATTATAAAGAAAAGTGACTATTTCGAGGTCTAGTCTTTATGCAAACCCATGGCATAGGACGCCTCCACTCACATGTCTCTATATGAATGATTTGCGGATCACATCATTTGTATTACCATACAAAGATGGGCCGCATCCAATAGTGTTATCAGGATGAGATACACAATTTAATCCATATACTTATAGACCATTTAGGCTATATACTATTAACTTGATCCTGTTTATGTTGCTACATAAAGTTAAAATATTCATAATATAGTCATGGACATGTTTATTGGATTTTTATAATAGGATGTGCTATCAATAACTTTATCGAATAAGATACTCAATAATATTTTACTGATAAATAGAATGTTTAACATGAAATTTACGAACTACGAGTTTTAGGACATTCCCAATAGATTATATACCGGTTGGATTTGTAACCAAATTTTACAAGATGTCGACCTATTTTAACTATTAAAACAGGTGATTAACCTACGTGAGCATGCAACTTATCTTTATTATGAATTTTAAACGTCTAGCCCAATTTTATAATAACTTACAAAATTTTAGACATGCTAAGCATCCACAACAGACATCCAAGACATTCAATATTTAATATAATATTTATAATAAAACATTTGAAACCCTATACATGCATACTATATATTATATAACATACTTCCAATGCATGTAACATGCTTCCTATGGTGGGATTTTAAATCTACATGGCATACTTTATGCACATATTAGATTTGTTTAACTATAACATACATTACATGCATAAATAATTAAATATACACTAATATAGTTGGCATTATCAAGTAAACCAAAGCTTAATTATTACAAAGATCAGCAAAAACCGGCTCCAAAATGCTTCTGGATCACTCGAATCACCTTGAACAAGACTCGAACCTCTCGAACTGGACCATCAATGCTCAAAATGGGCAGAATTGGGCAAAACCATCGAGTACAATCAACCATCAAATATGCCATTAAGCATCGAGTATTTCACAAAATACCATCGAGTGGCTTATCGAATACCATCGAGTATGGCATCATTCATCGAGTATTTCATAAAATACCATTGAGTTGCATCAAGTATCATCGAGTATGGTATCATGCATCGAGTATTTCATAAAATACCATAGAGTATGAGCATCGGGTACCATCGAGTATGGCATCTGCATCGAGTTATTTCATGAAATATCATTGAGTAAGCCATCGAGTATTCCATCGAGCATCAACTATGTGGTGGTGGTTGCAAAATCCAGTTCCTGCTGCTCGACCTTCTTCACTTCTTTCTTCAATTACATCTTAATTGCAACTCTTATGACTCCAATCGAATTACATACACTTAAACACACATTAAGACCCATCAAACAAGAGACAATTACAAGAATTACAACATACTTTTTAGAGAAAAACAATGCCAAAACTAAAAAAAAACCATATTAGTTCATCATTTTCATACAACTTATGAAAAACATGCACCGAAACTCAAATTAACGCTAATTGAGTGCTTAAATCACACTTTGATACCAATTGTTAGGATATAGTGCATGCAACGGAAGCAAATCGAATCAATAAGCACTCTTAATTACATTTAATTTGAGTTCTAAAAGCATGTTTTGACAGAAAATCAGAAGAGGATTTCTAATGAACATACCTTTGATGAATTCTCCCAACTTCAAGCTGCTCTTCACATGTTTCCAACTCCAATTCAGAAGTGAACCACCAAGAGATCTTCTCTACTATTCTCAACCTTTAATTTGAGTGGTGGGACTCCAAATTGAGTGAATTTTGAGAAGAGAATTTTGTGTGTTTGAAGGGAGAAGAAGAAAGTTGCAGAGAACCTTTCTTCAGCAACTCAATCACCCACGACTCAGCCAAATCTGAAGTCTTTTATTCAACCTTTTCATGCAAGCATTATCAAACTCCACAAATGCCAGCTCCATGTTGCTAAGTCAGTGGGATTTATGTGTGATTCTAAGAAGAACACTTCATACTAGGTGTGTTTTGTGGGATATTCCCACTTAAACTAAATTTTCATTTTTCAAATTCAAATTTTAATCAATTCCAAAATTAACTAAAATTTGATTTAGTTAATTCATAATTAATTAAATATAAAACACCAAAAATAAATTTCTTAAATTGAATTTGAAATTGAAAAAAATCAATTAATTAAACATATTTAATTAATTAAATAATTTAATATCAAATATTAAATTAACCACACACTTAATTTAAAGAATGAATCCTATTCATGTAATTAATATTTAAATATTATAAACTCTTCAATTTCATTTAATTTCGATAAATTAAACATTAATTAATTATATCGAATATAATTATACAAACCCTAATTTGAATTTTGAACCATTCAAATTCAAACCCTAATTTCAATTTGAACATTTTCAAACTGAAATTCAGTTTGAACACTTCAAATTGATATCATTCCAAATTCACTCAATTTATTAATTCAAGGTGTTCATATTTTACGAGCTAATAGAGGGACCTTATGGACCTACAGATCATCAGCTCCAATGATTTATGATTAATGGGCTAAAACTCTTTAGACCATATTAATCGATATTCGTTAACTATCAAGTCACACCCTATAGCTCGATAGTTTATGAGCATGCTTAATTCAAAGTCAAAATTATTGAATCTGAATGCTTAAATGATGCTCTGATACCAATTGCTTGAGTTAGAAAACATGCAGCATAAGAAAAACGGATTATTAAGCATTCTAATTCAATATTTTGGCTTTGAATTAAGCATGCTCATAAACTATCAAGAGGGTTTCATGACATACCTTTGAAGAAACACTTGAATCACGACTCCAGCTGTAAATCTTCTCCAAATCAACTTATAAACCCCCACAAGGCCGTCCTTACTATCCTCTTGGTGCCTTGGATTGAGTTTTGGGACTCAAAATAAGCTAGAATTGAAGGAACAATGGAGAGGAGGTTTCTGGTTTTTCACTTGGAAGAACCCTTCTCCCAACTTCAAATCTCAGCTTAAATTCCGATTTTGCATGCCTTAATTCCACTTAGAAATGAAGTATATATTGCATGACATTCATGCAAAGAGAAACCATGCATGTATTACACCTCATACATTGAAATTGATTGAGAATTTGAAGTGGAAGATTGATTGAGCTAGGTGGAAATGGAAGTGGAAAATTCCAACTTTTCCATTTCCAAATTTCTTCTTTTTTCTTTTCGTTTAATTTTAAAAATTTCAAAATAAAACTTAATTTTAGTTTTTAATACAATAATTAAAACTAAAATTATATTTAATTTTACAAAAATTAATTTAAAATGATTTTTCTAATAAAATTAATAATTAATAATTAATTAAACAATTTAATTAATATCAAATATTAAATTAGTTTAACACTAGTTCCACCATCATGAATCCCTATTCATGAATTTAATATTTAAATCATATTTAAATATTAATTGATTCTCCAATTTCGTTTAATTCCAAAGTTAAACGCATAATTATATCACATATAATTACTAATTCCCTTAATTCTAATTTGAATGTTTTAAATCAACTTATCACGCTCCTCTAAGGCTAATCCATTTTTGAGCTAGTAGGAGGACCTCGCGGACCTACATATTATGGGCTCCAACGATTCGAGCTTAATTGGCTAAACTCTTTACACCGAATTAACCCCCATTCGTTAACTACTGAGTCACTCCACTAAAGTCTGGAGTTGCACTCTCATCACTGTAGATATATTGTGTCCACTCGATATAACCATGATTAGTAAGTTATCCCTTCAAGGTTGTTCGCAATAACGGTTGGGTCAAATGACTGTTTTACCCCCGAGATTACCTCTTGTTTCTTAAGTTCCACTGATCCTCTAATGAACAATTGATTTGTGATCCGATCAACAAACCGAGTCCCTCTCAGGCCAATGAGAGGGCAAGCCTTTTGTTCAAGACCTGAAGTCAATACTTACGGGAACAACCTCTCTACTATCCCTAAAAGTGGGTAGGAGTAAATTTCATCTTGCACCCTATGTCCTCAGCTATCTACTCGGTCTTATCCCTGAAATGGGAGGTTTATTGAGCCGGCGCTGTTAAGCCAACCCTCACCTATGCAAATCTAAGGATAATCCCGAATAAACAGGAGTTCATAGTTAACTCAGGATTAAGGTCAAGTTACCTAGGTCATCGCTTTGAAATAGTCAGTCTTAAATATTAAACAACATTATAAATTAAGAGTGACTTATTTCGTGGTTCGATCTTGCACAAACTCATTGCACAGGATGCCCCCACTCCTTATGTCATTACATGTACGAATCAGATCACTTCGTTTGTAGCACTTTGCAACTCTTTGTAACAACTACAGAGTGAGCCGCATCCGATAGTGTTACCAGAGTAAGGTACCCAACCTTATTCATATACTATAGATAATTTTGACTATTTACTCGAACCTGATCTACTTTTATGTCTCCATATAAAGTTCAAGTACTCATGTAATAGTCATGGTTCTTTTAGTTTATTGGATTCATTTCTAAAACGAAATAAGTAATTCATATATTCAATCACAACTTTATTGAATTTTCAGAATAAGTTTTATTGTTTACAAACCATGAGTTTTAGGACATAAAACCCAACACCCAGCTCCCCAATAAAACGAATCCTCAAAATATTAACCTTATTAAGTCGGCGAATATGGCCACTCTCACCCATATATGTCAAAGGATCGCCCTCATAGGCGGGAGTTCACAACTCACTCAAGATTAAGGTCAAGTCACATATGGTCATCTTGTTGAAATGCAAGTCTCTTCTAGCAACTATGTTATAAAGAGAGACTTAATATTTCGTGGTCCAGTCTTTATAAAAACTATTTTGTATAAGATACACTCGCTCACATGTCTCCACAAAAATTATCAGGATTAGATCATTTGTAGTACTTTACAATGATTGTAACAACTACAAAGCGAGTCGTATCAGTAGTGTTATTAGGATAAGACACCCAACCTTATCCATATGCTACAGACCATTTAGGTTATCATTTAAACATGATCCACTTGTATGTTTCCACATACATGTTTAAGTTACATTAGATAACCTTGGATCTTCGGCTAATAGATTATTGCACAAGTAATATACCCATCGATTCAACTAACACAAAACTATGAGGCTTTAGGGCATATACCCCAACATCTCTCTCATAAAGGCATGAAACTGTTTAAACACCTGTAATACCTGATCTATAGTCTTCAATGTATAGACCCACAATTTCCTTGAATGATCATCAATAAACGTCACAAAATATGACAAACCTCAAAGTGTTTTTATTTTCATAGGACCACACAAATCAGAATGTACCAAGTCCAGTATATTTGGTTTCCTTGAATGCTGAGATGACTTAAAAGTAACTCTAGCATGCTTTCCTACCAAACAATGAGGACATCTTTTTAGAGGTGTACTCTTTATATTAGGAAAATGATTTTTCTTGCTAAAATCTTCAAACCCTTCTCATTAATGTGACTGAGTCTCTTACGCCAAAGCTCAACACTCGCTTCATCATTCACTATGTTTATATCACAATTAATGATCTTAGCCTCCATATAATACACTGAGGAATATTTCTCTCCCTTAGCTATCACTATAAAACCTTTAGTAAACTTTCATTTACCATTATAGAAGGTATTGCAAAAACCTTCTTCATCAAGCTTATCTGTAGAAATCAAATTCATGCGAATATCATGAATGTGTTTTACATTCTTCAAAATTAGCTTAGAACCATTCTTTTTCTCCAAGTGTACATCTCCGATGCCAATTACTTTTACTGATCCATCATTACCCATCTTAATGTCGTCAAAATCACCAGTGTATAGGATGCAAAGAAATCCCTTTTTGATGTAGCATGAACTGAGGCGCCACTGTCAATCACCCAATTGCTCTGTTGTGTAGCAAGATTTATAACATCACCATTAGATAAGATGTAAAAATCTTCGGTGGCTATAGTAACTGTGTCTGTATTACGATCATCATCATTCTTCTTTTCTTTGTTTTTATCATTTTTATTGTCCATTTTAAATTTTCGATAATGCTTCTTTGTATGCCCTTTTACATGGCAAATTGGCAATATCACTCAAAATTTACAAACCAACCACTTTTACTTTTACCTCTGTCTTTATCCGTTGGACCTTTTCTCTTACTTCTCCCATTTTTTAGTGACGAGAACATCTGACTATGAAGAAGAACCCTATGAATTTCTTCTCGTATTTTCATTCAATACATTACTTTTAACTAAGTCAATATGTAGTACACCATTTGGGGCTGAGTTTAATAAGGAAGTTCTAAATGTCTCCCACGGGTCCGGCAATGTACCAAGGGCCCATAATCCATGTATTTCATCCTCAAATTTGATATACATCCTAGATAACTAATTAATAATACCTTGGAATGTATTCAAGTGATCTAACATGGGTGTTCGTTCTTGTGATACCATAACCCACATAGTTATCATAGTTTAATAAGTGATTAGAGCGATGATGTATATATAATAACTAACTTATAATTATGGATTAAATTTATAAATAATCATAATTTAAATTATATTTTGATGTAATTTATTATATATATATCATAGAAATATATATATCGATACAAACAAACTAACTTAAATTATAATTTTTTAGATCATAAAAAAATATAATCTTGATTATATATACGATGTTATGATTTAAAAGTTATGATATTATATATATTAATCGCTGTAAATTAATTGATACGATATTCTGTTTAACGTTGTATAGGTTTTGCGTAATCTATTTACTTATCAAAAACTATGTTATCAGAGTGGGGTTTTTGGCCCAATGTTTTTTTTATTTTTCAGAATTAATTTACAGTATTGGTGGATTTATGTATTCCGTATTCACGTGATGAATGATTTACAATTATGGATGTTTTCGGGATTGATCATTTAGAATTTATTGCTTTTATTTACAAATTGATTTGTAAAGGCCTTTGTTTTGGGCATAATTCTTTGCAATTGAGTCTGCAATTTACTATTTTTGGGTCATTCGTGGTTGTTCCGGTGTGCTTCTGGAGAAAATGAGGCAAAAAATGGAGGAATTTTGAAGAAGATCGCGGCTATACAGTGTTGTCTGTAACGCAGTATTGCAACGCTGCGATAAGGAAGAGCGTTTTGTTTTTTTTCGTAGTGTTGCAATGCTGGGCACAACGTTGTAACGCTTCAAGATGGAAAGAAAAAACCAGTTCTCACCCGGTTCAGTTCCTGATCTGAATGGTTCGCTTGCGGTTTGGTCAGTTCGAGCGGTTTGGGTCTGGTTTGAGGCTAGACGGTTCGGTTCGAGCGGTTCAAGGCCCAATTCACTTATTTCGAACTGGTTGATTATTGTCATGTAATAGTTAGATGTTTTTTAATTAATTAAATTAATATAAGTGTTATATTAATTTAATTAATTGTTTAAGTATCCAATCTAGGTCCACTCATTGTTTTAAATTATGCATTTGCTGTATGATTTATTTTTAAATTTATATATGCCATAATGTATGTCATATAGTGAAAATCCTACCATAGGTTATGCATTATTTATGCATCATTTATATCATGAATATTAAAATATATAGTTGCATGATTTAATTTTTATAGCATGCTCATGCATCATGTAATATAAGTGTTATAGTATATGTTTGCATACATAATAACATAGCTATGCATCATTTATATTATAAGTGTTATAATATATAGTTATATGTATGCATGGATAGATGTTATTAATTATTTCATTACCTTATTATATAAGTGTTATATAACCTTAGGTAATTTATAATTGTTATAATTTATTAAGTACATCAATGAATGCAATTGTACGATTTTAATTTATTTTATAAAAGTTATAATGAAATGAAATTAGAAATAAATTCATTAATTCAGAGTTGCATGCAAACCTTAGGTTAAAATCATTTTTTAAAAAAAAAAGTTTTAAAAAATGATTCACATAGACCTAAGATCACATTTCTAATATGATTAGAAATTAAGTTTAGTCTTTTTAATCAGTTTAATAGGATTAAAATGATTTTAATAAAAGATTAAATTTGAAGCAAACGTATCTATAAGAAACCTTTTGTCTAAGGCTAGTTCTGTCTAGGCTGGGGTATTTAAGCTGACGAAAATGGAACACCTCTTCCTGGAACTGATCTAGAAAGGTGAATTAGATAAATTTGCTACAAGCATACATTTGATGATTAAATTTTGTTAAAAAGTTTAACGATCATTAATCAAAATTGTTTGACTACCCAAAGTAAGTGTTACTTTTGGGCACATTTAAAACAATCACTTAGTAAAAATAATTAGTCGTATTTTTTCTAAGTTAGATAAACCCTAGGTTATTAAAATATTCAGTAGGAGGAAAATGATGTATACGATACGTCAATTTTCACTCACGTTTCTTCCTTAATGTTTACATTGTGAGACTTATGCTTGGACTTGAGGCACCCTGGGAGTGTCCCTCTTCGGATGGTGTTTGCATGAGTCAATATCAAGGTGAATGAAGAGAGTATTTATAATAAGTGGGAGAGGGATGTGTGTCAACATGTCCTATGGTGTCCTTCATTGGTTTGCATTTTGAGATCTTTATGCACGACCTCGAGGTGCCCTAAGAGTGTCCCCCTTCAGATGGTTTGTGCATTAAGTCAATATCAAGGCGAACTCCAGAAATGGATAGGATCGCTTTAGTTTTTGCCCAAATTGGTTTTTTCCCTTCGGTTGGTTCATTGGGGAAAAACTCTAGTATTTAAAATGAAGGGTGATAGTTGGTAGAAATACAAGTTATTATAGCTCAAATAAGTAAAACAATGAGAGAATGCGATGGTAAAATAAGCAATATCATGTCTGAAAGCACTAAACTGAAAAGAATTGCGATCGCAAGCACTCATCGCATAGAAGCAGTTAATTTACCTATTTTGTGCAGGAACAATGCGATGGCGCATATGAAATTACGGTCCAAAGAAACAAGGCGTCAACACGTTTGAAGATTGCGATCGCAAGTCATGCGATCGTGAAAAGTTTCTTAAAAAGGTGGCCGCATAAAGACCTCGCATCAAGGTAACAACATAATAAATCATGATGGGATGGAAAGCTAATAATGGTCGATTCCGAATTTAGTTGACAAGCTGTTAAAAGCCACACTGTAGCAAGTACACTCAAACTTTTGGTGACCATTAAACGATGCATCAGAGTAGGGGAATTAATGTCACCCATCATTGCAATCATTAGCAAGAAAGGCTGCTTCACTTTGAAATTTATAAATACCGAAGGCCACCAGTGTAAAAGAGAGTGGGAGAGTTAATACTTATACATAGAGGATACTATACATACTCATACTTATACATAGAGGATAGAGAAAGCAAGGCGAGAAGGAAGTCGAGAGATCATTCCCGGACAGATCAAGAGACTGCCAGAAAGCGATACAAAGGAGAGTGGGCCAACACTTGCGAGAGCAAGAATCCATATTGAGAACAGAGTTGAAGTGATAAAAGAGCAGTGTAAAAGGCCACGGGAAGCAAGACATTGCTTATCGGGCTTGTTATCTCTCACATCCATTTGTTATTTTGTATTTAGTACTTTATTTACAGAAAATAGAATTCTCATTTCAATCTGTGTTCAATCTCTCCATACTACGCATGAGTAGCTAAATTTCTGAATGGATTGAGAAGTACTTAGCTAGCATGACTTAAGAATTACATTTTATGCGATCATCTCGTCTTATGTATGCA
The DNA here is from genome assembly GCF_027475165.1 of Benincasa hispida. Classification (NCBI taxonomy): domain Eukaryota; kingdom Viridiplantae; phylum Streptophyta; class Magnoliopsida; order Cucurbitales; family Cucurbitaceae; genus Benincasa; species Benincasa hispida. Next base: position 5,649,861 of record NC_143480.1, read on the forward strand.
TCATTCATCATTTGGACATACTTGAGAGAGTAGTCTAAATGTAGAATCTAAGCTTGAGAGAGTTGGATTAGAATCACATAAGCAAGAAATAGAAACATAGACATAAGTTCGATTACTATTTACACATCGCATGCGCCTTAGAAATAGGAATGAGTGTATGCGGTCACCTTGTTTAATGTATGCATCATTCATCATCGTGTAGGCAAGAGTAGAGGCTTAGAAATAAGTCCTATCGACTGTTTCACATACACTTCGCATGTGTCTTAGAAATAGGAATTATGGCATTCTACATTGAGAAATGTAGTGCTGTTATTTGTGTGTAGCATGATCGCATAACTTGTGCACAATCTTAGAGAGTGTTAACCAAACCCCTTCTCAACCCCTTCATCGCATACTTATTGTAACTCTACGCTTTTATCACTTTGCGTTCAACTTCGTCGCATAGGAAAAATCTCACTTAAAACACTATCCACTTCATTTATTTACCACCGTAATAGAATCAAAGAGTCTGTCACATATCTACTCAGTAGTCCCTGTGTTCGACCCTGAACTTACCGGGAAACCTAAGAAGGTTTATGCTTAGGTCTTATTAGGAAAACTTGCATGATCACTGCATAACACACATCATCGCAAACTTACACCATAGCACATCACAATTTCACGCATCAAAGGGTCACACTTACAAGAAATTGTTAAACTAGTTAATGATTTCTTGACCAAATCAATGATGATTGGTTGTTATAGGAATAAGAGTTATTCTGGTGTAATAATTAGTTGAGAATGTCTCAGCTCAGTGAAGGGATAATTGACTACCCTTCGGTGGCTTTTGTCTTAAATCACTGAAGCATCATTGCAAAAATTAGATGTTATATAGGGTTCATGTAGTTTTTATTAAAATTGATTGGATGTTTTAGAGTTATGCTAAAATCTAATGTAGATCAATTTTGTTTCTTTTAAGCAAAAATGTCAAATTGTATTTTTCCGTTAGTTGCCTTTACTTGTTTGACCGATTTTAATTATTTGACTTGGAAAGATTCAATTAAAATTTTTTTCGTGGTTAACGACCTCAACATCGTCTTAATTGAGGATTTTCTTCAAGTCCCAACCCCTGATGTAATAAGAAATGTTTGTAATGCATATGAAATATGGACGGAAGCTAATGATAAAGCCTGAGTCTACAATTTGGCAAGCATACCTGATGCCTTAACGAAAAGATTTAAGAGTATGGTCACTGTACATCAGATCATACAATCGATGCAAGAATTGTTTGAGTAAGAGTCCTCACAATTAGAGCTAAATAGGGTTGATGACACCGAAACCAGTAATGTCAGCTCCCTAGATACACTTCAGTCGATATTGAATGTTAAAGGACAAATAGAGAAAGCAAATATTACTAAATTTAGTGAAGTTAATCATCGAGGATTTTCATCTGAGATAAAACTTGGAGTTTATGATATGGGTTGTGTAGCTGATCCCACTATTCTCCAGAAAAGAAAGAACTCCAAAGAAAATAAATCTGATTTACTTGTCCTGAGATGTGCTTAGTAGAGAATGATGATTCTGCCTGGATAGTTGATTCAGGAGCTACTAATCACGTATATTCTTCCTATCAGGTATTTAATTCCTGTAGACAATAAGTAGCTGGAGAAATGACTCTCAGAGTCGGTACTGATGAGGCCGTTTCAGATTTTGCCGCAGGTAGACTTAAGTTATTTTTGGACAAGAAATGATATATGTTATTGGATAATGTATATGTAGTTCCTCTTATCAAGAGGAACATAATTTCTGTTTCTTGTCTGATTGAACAAAAGTATTCTCTATCCTTCTCTGAAAATAAAATATTTATTTTTAAGAATGGAATGGAACTAAGCTTTGGTTCAATGGAAAGTAACTTATATGTACTAAGGTCATTAGTTACAAAAGCGGTTCTAAATATTGAAATGTTCAAAACGACAACAACTGTTAAAAGACCGAGAGTTTCTCCTAAAGAAAATTTCCATCCTTGTCATCTAAGGTTAGGTCACATTAATCTCAATAGGATTGAGAGGATTGAGAGATGGTGAAAAATGGATTTCTAAATGGTTTAGAAGAAAACTCTTTACCGGTATGTGAGTCATGCCTTGAAGACAAAATGACAAAACGACCTTTTACTGGAAAAGATTATAGAGCCAAAAAGATCTTAGAGCTTATACATTCATATCTCCACAGTTAAATGAATGTAAGAGCAAGTGTTCCTACAGATCACGAACTCCAACGATTTGAGATTAAATGGCTAAACTCTTTTAGATCAAATTAATCAATATTCATTAACTACCAAGACACACTACTATAGCTCGATAGTTGCACTCTCCCCACTGTAGATATATTTTTGTCCATTTTAACCATAATCAGTAAGTCAATCCTTCACAAGTTGTTCGTATTTTTAGCTAGGTCAAAATTACCGTTTTACCCTGTAAATACATCTTTCTCCTTAAGCTCTTACTGATCCTCTATTGAACAATTTGGTTTATAGTCTAACTTATAAACCATGTCCCTTTCAATCATGAGAGGACGGGGCCCCATTATTCAAGATCAGGAATCAGTGCTTAAGAGAAAAACCTATCTGCTAACCCTAAGTCGGGTAGGAATAAATTCTATCTTGCAGAACTATGTCCCAGACTATCTATTCGGTCTTATCCCATAATTGGGAGGCTTATTGAGCAGTGCTGATGGACTACTCTCACCTATGCAGGTCAAAGGATGATCCTAAATAGACAGGAGTTCATAGTTAGTTCAGGATTAATATCAAGTTACCCTAGGCCATTGAATTTGAAATAGTCAATTTTAACAGTAAACGATCGTCATAAAGAAAAGTGACTATTTCTAGGTCCGATCTTATGCAAACTCATTGCATAGGATGCCCCCCACTCACATATCTCAACATGAATGATTTTGGGATCACATCATTTGTATCAATATACAAAATAGGTCGTATCCAATAGTGTCACCAAGATGAGGTGCCCAATCTCATCCATATACTTATAGACCATTTTGGCGATATACTAAAACTTGATCTTATTTTATGTCACTACATAAAGTTAAAGTAATCATATTATTGCCATATTTCGTTTATTGGATTTTTTATAATAGAATGCAATATCAATAACAATTTGTTGAAAAAAATAGTCAATAATACTTTTATTGATAAATAGAATGTTGGGATTGGTGTCCTAATTCTTCGGAGTCTCGTTGTTTGTAATGATACACATTGCTTGTTGAATAAAATAACTGTTATTTCATTTTGACATTTACTCATATTCAATAAACAAAGCTCCATGGTTATCTTATGTAAACTTAAGCATGTATATGTGATATACAAGTGAATCATGCCTTAAGTGATAACCTAAATAGGTTTGTAATATAAGGATTAAAGTGGGATACCTGATCCTGGTGACATTATGGATACGACCCGTTTTGTAGAGGTTTGCAAGTGTTGTAAACTACTATAGATGGTAGATCTTGACCATCCATGTGGAGACGTGCGAGCATGGGTGTCCTATATAAAGAGTTTGTATAAGACCGGACCACGAGATGATTAGACTCTGTATATAATGTCGTTGATACTAGAGACTTACTTCTCACCTAAACGACCATAGGTAACATGACCTCAATCCTAAGTGTTTTAGGAACTCCTACCTTTGAGGGCGGTCATTTGATTAGTATGAGTGAGAGTGGCCAAATTACCAACTCAACATGCCTACCTTTTTGGGGACTTGTCTGATTTGGGAGCTGGGAACTCAATACACAATATGGAATTCACTCATTTCCCGAAGCAAGGATTAGTAGAGAGATTACTTCCTTAAGAGCTAATTCTGGGGCTTGAACATAGTGGCCACAGCTTCTCTTTGGAAGAGAGGACTCAGTCATAGTAGAACTATGACTTATTTTTACTAGAGGGATCAGTGGTACTTAAGGAGTTAGATGTAACTACAAGGGCACAATGGTTATTAGCCAAGCTGTACCTACGAGCGATCTGTGAAGGGTTGTTGCATTGTTGATTGGTTAAGATGGACACATAATATATCTGTGGTAAGGAGAGTTTAGCTGTTGGTCTTTAGTAGAGTGTCTGGCAGTTAACGGATGGTAGATCTCGTGACTAAAGAGTTTAGTCAGTTATTCATGTACCATTGGAGCTTCGAGTTATAGGTCCATAAGGTCTCCTTGGTAGCTCAATGGATTCAGTTAAGGATCAGTTCTTGGTGTTGACTTGATATGTTCAAATTGACAAGAGGTAATTCAATTATATATGATATGATCGGTATGATGTATGAGATACATCTAGTGAAGGATTAATGTAAATGAGATTTACATTAAGTATCATGGAATAGAAAAATTGCTATGGTTTATATGTTTCATGAGATGAAATATTAAAACTATAGATTATAAATATAATATGATAAGTTAGTTATCATTTAAATTTATAATAATATTAATTATTGGATAACTAACTTTTTTTCTCTAATAACCAATTGAGTAGAAGGTTATTGGTGGTTTCATGGTAACCGTGAGATTAAAAGGAAAAATGTTTTCCTAATTTTAGTAATGTTGAATTTTGTGAATTTGAGATTTCTTCTCTCAGAATTACTCATGAAAGTTGTCAGGTAAATATGATTTACTAAGCGACAGCTTGAAGAAGGTAAACGATCATGGAGTTTTTATAGGCGACAGACACTTATCTAAGTGATGAGCTAAACGATCGCATAGCTTTTGCTAGACGATCGCTTTTTTGCTAAACGATTGGGCATCGACCTATACGATAGGTTCTGCCATCTCCCACTTGCTCAATTGTTTACACAATTTTTGTTTCCTCTGTCTTCTGCCCCCAACCAAGTCCACACAGAGCCCACTCTTTGTATTCTCACACAAAAAATACACAGGTAGCCTTATTGGTGGTGTCATACTCAACTCGACACCGTTGAGGTTCTGTGGAGGCCGCTTGTGTTGTTGGGATGTTCATGACCGAGGGGATTGCTGAGTTTGAGTGCGCGGTGTTCGTGCAATGTAGCGGTCATGTTGGACGAACGTTCGGGGTTGCTGTGTTGCTGTGATCGAGCGTTCGTGATCAAGGAGCACGGCGATGAGTCTACAAAAGTGTGTAGCTTTTGTCCTTGATCTTATGTATTTCATGCTGTAATTTCTGTAATTAATGCATGACCATATGTTTCTGTTTATGGCTGTAATTGTAAAGTTCATATATGATTGTAATTTGGAATGATCTTTCCGCTGCTCATGGAAATCCTCGTGTTCGATTTCTTTCAATTGGTATCAGAGCCATGTTGTTCTGGTATTCCAAATTACAAGTCTATTTTGAACTTCTTTTACAGTCTTGGTGGGTTTTCTGCATTTGTATTTAATTGTTAAATGCATTTGTGGATGGAGTTGATGAATGTTTTTGGGTTTAATTGCATTTGGTTAAAGCTTTCTTCAATTACAAAGTGTTAATTTGTAAGGGCCCCCATGTTTTAGAGCATAATTAACTTGAAATCGAGTCTGTAATTCAAAGAGTTTGAGTTAGTTGAGTCATTTGTGATGAAGTTTCGAAGCATGGAGATGCAGTTCTCAACGAGGAAGAAGACCAAGCATTGGTCGTATTGTGTAGCCTAAGGTAAACGATCGTTGGGATTTATCTAAGCAATCGTGTAGATTTTTCTATACAATCGTGTATTATTTACGAAATGATCGTTTAGATAATGTTAAGCAATGGGGTAAATCATTTACTCTATTGCGTAGCATTGGTTACCTGATCGCGTAGGCACTGGAGGTAGATGATCATAGTGGGAGCATGTAATGCTCATCGTTTAGTAAACGGCATGCACTAGACGATCGTATAGTTAGCAAGCCTCATCACTTAGTTACTATCGGCACGATCGTGCAGTATACGATACTAAGGCGCTTGCTGAGTGATCATGTAGGCGATGGTGCTTTGCCGCATCCTAATTGTTGAGATAATTGCGTAAGGCGTGCGTTGTGCGGAGCACGCTAGGCGATCGCATACCTTGGGCTTCACCACTTAGTAAAAGGTACACGATCGTGTAGTATTTGTTAAATGATCGTTTAGCTTTGGGAGCGTTTGTAAGCGATAGAACGAAGCGATTTTTCTTGTAGACGATCGTGGAGAGTTTGGTACACGATGGTTAGAGACGCGTTGCTTTGCCCGAGTTGTTCAAGAACCAGTTCACCTATTTGAACAAAAGATTCCTTGTTTTTGTAATAATTATCTTTAATTTTGTAGATTTAAGGAAATTTTACTCGGTTCATCAACATTTGTTTATTATACATATGATGTATGGTGCTTATATGCCAAAGTGTTTGACATATAGTTTTAAAACCCACCTTAGGTTGTGCAATTATTCATGCATCATGTATTATAAATGTTATAATCTAGCATGAAGAAATTGCTTGAAAGCATGAGCATGCATTATGAAATATAAGAGTTATATTTTACATGTAGTGAGCATTATCATGAATCATCCTTTTATTATAAGTGTTATAGTCTAAGGTGAATGGAAGCATGTTATGCTTGTTTCATTGTTGTTTTGTATAAGTGTTATATAAAAGGAGTAACGGTGAATGAACAATGCATTGAGCATGACACTTAGGCTGTTTATAATCGTTATGAATGCCTTGCATGTCTTAGCTTAGCATTATGGTTTTGGTTGTTTCCATTTATAAGTGTTATAAAGGAAATTAAACATAAAATCAATAAGAAAAAGTTGCATGCGAACTTAGGGTGAACTCAAGTTTTTTAAAAGGATTTTAAAATTGGATTGAGATAGACCTAAGTTCAATTGGTTCTAAAAAGTTTAGTAACCTAGATTCATCTTTTAAAATCGGTTTAATAAGATTAAATTGGTTGGAATAAAAGATTAAATTTGTTTTAAATCTATCTATAAGGGATCTTTTGTCTAAGGTGGGTTCTTGCTAGGCTGAGGTTCTTAAGTTGACGGAAACGTAACACCCCTATCTCGGAACCTACCTGGAAAGGTGAATTAGATAAATTTTCAACAAGCATGCGAAAATTTGGTTAAAGACTCCGTTAAAGAGTTTAATGGATGATGATCAAAAGTTGTTTAACTATCCACGGTAAAAGTTACTCTTGGGCAAACCTAAACGTCACTTAGTTAAAATCCTTAGCCGTGTTTTTTCCAGGTAAACTAAACCCTAGGTTATAAAATACTCAGTGGGAGAAAGAGATGTATCTGATATGTCTATGCTTCCACTCACGTTTCTCCTTGTATGTTCACACTATGAGATTCATGCTTAGCCTCGTGGTGCCCTGGGAACATCCCCCTTCGGATGGTGTTTGCATGAGTCAATATCAAGGTGGACGAAGAGAGTGTTTATAGTAAGTGAGTGAAGGGTGTGTGTCAACACGTCCTATGGTCTCTACCATTGGTTCATACCGTGAGATCATTCTGTACTCTCTCATGGCGCCCTGGGAGCGTCCCCATTCGGATGGGTTTTGTGCAATTGGTCAAGATCAAGATGAACTCCAGAAATGGATAGGGCCGCTTTAGATTTTGCTCCAATCGGATTTTTTCCCTTCGGATTGGCTTTTTGAGGCGGATCTCTAGGGCCTAAAATGGCGGGTCACACTTACGGGAGATTTTTAAGTAAGTTAATGATCTCTTGGCCAAATCAATGATGGCTAGTCGTTATAGGAGCAAGAGTTGTTCTGGTATTAATGACTGGTTGAGAACTTCACAATTCAGAGGAGGGATAATTGACCTCTCTTCGGCGGCTTTTGTCCTAAACCTTTGAAGCATCATTGCGAAATTAGATGTCACACGGGGTTCATATTAGTTTTGCTAAAACCCTTATTGGATATTATTTGTTTTACAACGGGTATTTGCTTAAAACCTAATGTAGGTCAATGTGTTTTTCTTTTCAGCAACTCGTTAGTATTTTCGTTTAGTGTTTTTAATATGACCGAATACATACAGTGGAAAGAATCGTGTGAAGCGTATTTCGTGGCAAACGACCTCGAATTTTTCATGGTTGAGGAATGTCCTCAAGTTTCGACCTTTGATGCATTGTGAAGTGTTCGCAATGCATATGAGGTGTGGATGAAGGCTAATTCATTGGCCCGACTTCACATTTTGGCTAACATACCTGATATTTTGGCAAAAGGTTTGAGTACATGATCATTGCACGTGAGATCATGGACTCGTTGCAAGATTTGTTTGAACGTCAGTTCTTACTTTTCGAGCATAAAAGGGATGGATGACAAAACCAATAGTGTCAGTTGTTCTGAAACTGATCCCACTACTCTCCAAAAGAGGAGGAAAGACAGTAAATCTGATTTATTGGTCTTGGAGACGTGTTTGGTAGAGAATGATGATTCTGCCTGGATCCTTGATTCGGGTGCTACCAATCATGTCAGTTCCTCTTACCAAGGATTCAATTCCTGCTAAATGTTGCCACAGGGAGAGAGATGACTCTACGAGTCGGTACTGATGAGGTTATTTTAGCTGTTGCTGTAGGCAGGCTGAAGTTATTTGTTGACAAGAAACGTTATCAGTTACTGGATAATGTTTTTGTAGTTCCTCATATTAAGAGGAACTAAATCTCGGTTTCTTGTCTCATTGAACAAGGGTATACAGTCTCCTTTTCTAAGAATAAAGTGTTTATGTTCAAGAATGGAATGGGGATTGGTTATGGTTCAATGGAAAGTAACTTATATGTACTAAGGCCGTTAGTCATAAAAGCCTTGTTTAACACTGAAATGTTTAGCACAACAACAACAACTAAAAGACCAAAGGTTTCTCCTAAGGAAAATGCCCATCTTTTGCATCTAAGATTAGGTCACATCAACCTTAATAGGATTGAGGAGTTGGTGAAAAGTGGACTTCTAAAGAGCTTAGAAGAAAACTCCTTGCCGGTATGTGAATCATGCCTCAAAGGCAAGATGACCAAACAACCTTTTAATGGAAAAGGTTACAGAGCCAAGGAAGCCTTGAAGCTTATACATTCAGACCTCTGGGGTATGATGAATGCTAGAGCTTAGGATGGGTATGAATACTTCATCTCTTTCATAGATGATTATTCAAGGTTCGGGTATCTCTATCTAATGCAACGTAAGTCTGAAGCCCTTGACAAATTCAAGGAGTATAAGGTTGAAGTTGAAAACTTGTTAGGTAAGAAGATAAAAACACAACGATCTGATCGGGGTGGAGAGTATCTGGACCTCCAATTCTAGAACTATATGATAGAATATGGAATTGCGTCCCAACTCTTGGCCCCTGGTACACCTCAGCAGAATGGTGTATCAGAAAGAAGAAATAGAACCTTGTTAGACATGGTTCGGTCTATGATGAGTTATGCTCATCTTCCAAACTCGTTTTGGGGTTTTGTAGTGGAGACTGCATGTTATATCCTGAACAACGTTCTGTTGAAAAGTGTTTCTGAAACACCTTTTGAGTTATGGAGAGGCCGTAAAGATAGTTTACGCCACTTTAGGATTTGGGGTTGTCCGACACATGTACTAGTGACTAACCCAAAGAAGTTAGATCGTGTTCGAAGGTTTGCCTCTTTATAGGCTACCCCAAGGAAACGAGAGATGGATACTTCTATCATCCGAGTGAGAACAAAGTGTTTGTTTCTACAAATGCTATCTTCTTGAAAGAAGACCACATGAGGGATCATAAGACACGAAGTAAGCTCGTTTTGCATGAGATCTCTAATGAGACTGAGACTACTGAGGGTTCAACAAGAATTTTTGAACAGGTTGACGGATCAACAAGAGTTTTTGAGGTTGGATTATCTAGTCAACCAGCTCAAGAGTTGAGACTGCCTCAACGTATTGGGAGGGTTATGAACCCACCGGATCGCTACATGGGTTTGACTGAAGCCCAAAACATCATTTCGAATGATGGGTCGAGGATCTGTTGTCTTTTAAGAAAGCAATGGAGGATTTTGACAAAGATGAATGAGTTAAGGCCATGAACTAGGAAATGGAGTCCATGTACCTCAATAACGTCTGGGAGCTTGTTGATCTACCTGGTCGGGTAAGACCTATTGGGTATAAGTGGATCTATAAGCGAAAGAGAGGTGTAGATGGAAAGGTGCAAACCTTTAAGGCTAAACTCGTGGCAAAGGGTTATATCCAGGTTGAGGGAGTTGACTATGAGGAAACTTTCTCACCTGTTATTATGCTCAAGTCTATCAGGATTCTCCTGTTCATAGCCACATTTTATGATTATGAAATATGGAAAATGGACGTCAAGGCTACCTTTCTTAATGGTAATCTTAAGAAGATTATCTATATGACTCAACCAGAGGGGTTCATAGTTCCAGTTCAAGAGCAAAAAGTTTACAAGCTTAATAGGTCCATTTATGGGCTGAAACAAGCAACTAGCTCTTGGAACATCAGATTCGACACTGTGGTCAAATCATTTGGCTTTGATCTACACGTGGATGAGTCTTGTGTTTACAAGAAGATCAACAACAGCTCAGTAGCTTTCCTGGTAATGTAAGTGGATGATATTCTACTTATTGGGAATGATGTAGTGTATTTAATTAACATTAAGAAATGGTTAGTTACCCAATTCCAAATGAAAGATTTGGGTGAGGCATAGTACGTTCTAGGGATCCAGATTATTCGAGATCGTAAAAACAAACGGTTAGCCCTATCTCAAGCATCGTACATCAATCAAATGTTGATCAGGTACAGGATGCAGGAGTCCAAGAGGGGTTTATTACCCTTCAGGCATAGAATCGTTTTGTCTAAGGGTGAATTGCGTGAAATATATAAATTCTAGAATTAGAAATTCTAGAATCAAAATAATAAAAAAATGTGTCACTATATAAATGTCCTAAGACACCTCAAGAAGTTGAGGAGATGAGACAGATTCCGTATGCTTCAGTTGTAGGAAGCTTAATGTATGCAATGTTATGTACCAGACCCAACATTTGCTATGCAGTAGGGATTGTCAGTCGGTATCAGTCCAATCCAGGATTTGATCATTGGACGGTGGTCAAGACGATCCTCAAGTATCTTCGAAGAACGAGGGACTACATGCTCGTGTATGGAGATAAGAATCTGATCCTTACAAGACACAGACTATGACTTTCAGACCGATAGAGATTCTTGAAAATCGGCATCAGGGTCAGTGTTCACTTTGCATGGAGGGGCTGTAGTATGGCGAAGCATCAAGCAAGGATGCATCGCAGACTCCACTATAGAAGTCAAATATGTAGGCACTTGTGAAACAACTACGGAAGCTGTTTGGCTGAGGAAATTCCTTTCAAATTACTCTGCATGGATTTGCCTATCACTCTGTATTGTGATAACAGCGGGATTGCGATAAATTCGAAGGAGCCTCGGACTCATCGTCAGGGTAAGCACATAGAGTAGAAATACCACTTGATTAGCGAGATTATGCATCACGATGATGTGATAGTCACGAAGATCGTGTCAGAGCACAACGTTGCTGATCCATTTATAAAGGCTCTCACGGCTAAAGTGTTCGAGGGTCACCTAGAGAGTCTGGTTCTGCAGGACATGCGACATCTTGTCTAGGGTAAGTCAGAGATGATACTGGGGTATGCCCTAGTTTATTGTTTTATTGTACATATTTTTATTGTATTGTACATTAGTCTCCCGAGGCATTAGGACAAGTGAGAGATTCTTGGGATTGGTGTTCTAATTCTCCTGGAGTCTCGTTGTTTGTATCGATACACATTATTTGATGAATAAAATAGGCATTTACTCATATCCAATAAACAAAGCTCCACAGTTATCTTATGTAAGCTTAAGCATGTATATGTGATATACAAGTGGATCATGCCTTAAGTGATAACCTAAATAGGTTTGTAGTATAAGGATTAAGGTAGGATACCTGATCCTGATGACACTACAGATACGACCCGCTTTGTAGAGGTTTGCAAGTTTTGTAAACTACTAAAAATGGTAGATCTTGACTATTTATGTGGAGACGTGCGAGCGGGGGGTTTTCTATATAAAGAGTTTGTATAAGACCGGACCACGAGATGATTAGACTCTGTATATAATGCCGTTGATACTAGAGACTTACATCTCACCTAAACGACCACAAGTAACACGACATCAATCCTGGGTATTTTGGGAACTCCTGCCTTTGAGGGCAGTCCTTTGATTGGTATGGGTGAAAGTGGCCAGATTGCCAACTCAACATGGCTACCTTTTTGGGGACTTGTCTTATTTGGGAGCTGCGAAACTAATACACAAGATGTAATTCACTTATTTTCCGAAGTAGGGATAAGTAGAGAGATTGCTTTCTCAAGGGCTGATTCCAAGGCTTGAACACAGTGGCCATAGCTTCTATTTGGAAGAGAGAACTCAGTCATAGTAGGACTATGACTTATGTTCACTAGAGGGATTATTGGTACTTAAGGAGTTAGATGTAACTACAGGGGCATAACGGTTATTGGCCGAGCTGTACTTACAAGCGATCTGTGAAGGGTTGTCGCACTGTTGATTGGTTAAGATGGACACATAATATATCTGTGGTAAGGAGAGTTCAGCTGTCGGTCTTTAGTGGAGTGCCTGGCAGTTAACGGATGGTGGATCTCGTGACTAAAGAGTTTAGTCAGTTATTTACGTACGGTTGGAGCTTCGAGCTACTGGTCCATAAGGTCCCCTTGGTAGCTCAATGGATTCAGTTGAGGATTAGTTCTTGGTGTTGATTTGAAATGTTCAAATTGACAAGAGGTATTTCGATTATATATGATATGATCGGTATGATGTATGAGATACATCTAGTGAAGGTTTAATGTAGATGAGATTTACATTAAGTATCATGGATTAGAAAAAGAGCTATAGTTTATATGTTTCATGAAATGAAATATTAAAACTATAGGTAATAAATATAATATGATAAGTTAGTTTTCATTTATATTTATAATAATATTAATTATTGGATAATTAACTCTTTTTCTCTAATAACCAATTGAGGGGGAGGTTATTGGTGGTTTCATGGTAATCGTGAGATAAAAAGGAAAAATGTTTTCCTAATTTTAGTAATGTTGAATTTTGTGAATTTGAGATTTCTTCTCTCGGAATTACTCACGGAAGTTTTCAGGTGAATAGGATTTACTAAGTGACAACTTAGAGAAGGTAAACAATCGTGGAGTGTTTGTAGGCGATAGACACTTAGCTAAGCGATGAGCTAAACGATTGCATAGCTTTTGCTAGACGACCGCTTAGGTTTTGCTAAACGATTGGGCATCGACCTATATGATAGGTTCTGCCATCTCCCACTTGCTCAATTATTTACACGATTTTTGTTTCTTTCGTCTTCTGATCAAGCCAAGTCCACACATTGCTCACCCTCTGGATTCTCACACCGAGAATACCAAGGTAGTCTTATTGGTGGTGTCATACTCAACTTGACACCGTCAAGGTTCTATGGAGGCTACTCTTTTTGTTGGGATATTTTTGACCGAGGGGATTGCTGAGTTTGAGTGCGCGGTGTTCGTGCAATGTAGCGGTCATGTTGGACGAACGTTCGAGGTTGCTGTGTTGCTGTGATCGAGCGTTCGTGATCTAGGAGCACGGCGATGAGTCTACAAAAGTGTGTAGCTTTTGTCCTTGATCTTATGTATTTCATGCTGCAATTTCTGTAATTAATGCATGACCATATGTTTCTGTTTATGGCTGTAATTGTAAAGTTCATATATGATTGTAATTTGGAATGATCTTTTCGCTGCTCATGGAAATCCTCGTGTTTGATTTCCTTCATAGAATATGTTAACAATATTTACGAACTGCGAGTTTAGGGCATTCCCATCAATCTCCCACTTGTCCTGGTCATTCTCCAATTTTCCCTAGATATAATAACCTAAGGTATCCAAAATACTCTGGTCATTCTGCCACTTGCCCTTGATTATGATGCCCGTAGTGCTAGTCCGACTAGGTGTCCCTCAAACACTTTAGCCAAGAGGGCCTTTGTAAAATGATCAGCAAAGTTGTCTTTTGAGGCTATCTTCGTGACTATCACGTCTCTTCGGTGTACTATCTATCTAATGAAATGATACTTTCGATATGTTTTCCACGTTTGTGACTTCTTGGTTCCTTGGAATTGGCAACTGCACTGCTATTGTCGCAATATAGGGTAATGGGCAGATGCATATTTGGAACTACTTCCAAATCTAATAGGAACTTGCATAGCCATATTGCTTCTTTAGTTGCTTCGCATGCAACTACATATTCTGTTTCAATCGTAAGTCAGCTATACAACTCTGTTTGATGCTTTTCCACACTGTAGCTTTCGTGAAAACTAATCTTGAAGTAGATTTCCTAGAATCTACATTAGTTTGAAAATCAAAATCAGTGTATCCAGTAAGGATCAAATTCTTAGGCCCATACACAAGCATATAGTCCCTTGTTCTCCGAACATACTTGGGGATGTTCTTGACAACAATCCAATAAATGTGTTCAGGGTTAGATTGGAACCTGCTAAAGATTCCTACTACAAAGCATATGTTAAGACGTATACACAACATAGCGTACATCAGACTCTCAACTGCTGAAGCATATGGAATTCTTTTCATTTCCTCAACTTCTTGAGGCGTCTTAAGACACTATTCCTTTGACAAATGAATTCTATGTCTAAAAGGCAACATACCCTTTTTAGAATTTTGCATATTATACCTTGACAACATCTTGTCAATTTAAGATGCTTGAGATAGGGCTAGGGTTCTGTTCTTACGATTTCAAAAAATTTAGATCCCAAGAACATATTGATCATTTCCCAAATCTTTTATTTGGAATTTTGAGGCTAACCATCACTTTACATCAGCAAGAAAACTTGTCTCATTCCTAATGAACAAGATATCATCAACATAAAGGATCAGAAAAGCTACAGTTTTGTTGACTATTTTCTTGTATACACAAGGTTCGTCAACATTCTGTTCAAAGCCATAAGACTTGATAATAGTATCAAATTTATATTCCAGGATCTAGAAGCTTAACCCATAAATGGATCTTTTAAGCTTACAAACCTTTTGTTTTTTTACCCTATTCAATGGACCCTTTTGATTGAAACATGAAAATACTTTCGTCAAGATGGCCGTTCAAGAAAGTTGTCTTGACATCCATTTGCCATATTTCATATTCATAATATGCGACAATGGATAAAAGTATTCTAAATGATTTTATCATGGCAATAGAAGAGAATGTTTCTTCATAGTCAACCCCTTCCCTTTGAGTAAAATCTTTTGCCATAAGTCTGGCTTTATAGGTTTGCACCTTGTCAGTTTGGTCTCGCTTTCTCTTGTAGATCCATTTACAACCTACAGGTTTAACACTATGTGGTTGATTTACAAGTTTCTAGACAAAATTGAAGTACATTGACTTCATTTCCATGTCCATTGCTTTTATCCATTGTTCCCTATCAACACCATCCATTGCCTATTTAAAGGTTAATGGATCCTCTAGGCCATCATCAGGTATGATGTCTAGAGTTTCTATTAAATCCATGTAGCGTTCAAGCTGATGAACAACCCTCCCACTATGTCAAGACATTCTTAACTCTTGAGAAGGATGTGATGGGCCTGTTGGGGATGATGCTCAAAACTCTCGATGGGTCTTGTAGTTTGTAAACACCGTTTTGAACAAACGCTTGTGATGTATAATATATGATATTTTGTTCACTTTTGTCTATGAACATTGGATGTTTTATTTGATTTACCACAAACCAATAAACTAAGATCCTTGGTTGTCGTTTGTAACTTAAGCATCTATGTAGAGACATACAGGTGGATCGTGCCTTAAGTGATAACCAAAATGGTCTGTAGTATACAGATATAGGAGGAAAACCTTATCTTGGTAACGCCACGGATGCAACCCGCTTTGTAGTATAGTTACAAGTGTTGTGACTTGCTACAGATGGTCTGGTCCTGATTATTCATGTGGAGACATGCGAGTGGGGGCGTCCTATACAAATAAATTTGTATAAAACTGGACCACGAAGTGTTATAGTCTCATTATATAACACCGTTCATGATAGAGACTTCACTTTACTAGGATGACCATAGGTAACATGACCTCAATCCTAAGTAAGTTGGGAACTCCTACCTATGAGGGTGGTCCTTTGATTTGTATGGGTGCGAGTGGCTAGATCGCCGACTCAAACCTACCACTTAGGGGATTCGTCTGATTTGGGAGCTGGGAACTTAGCTACACAACATGGAATTCACTCCTTCCTCGAAGTAGGGGTAAGTAGATAGATTTCTTCTTTAAGGACTGATCCCGGGGCTTGAACGATGTGGCGCCACACACATTCTCATGACCCGAGAGGTGTCCACACATAGTAGAACTTTGTTGTATTGTTCATTAGAGGGATCAGTGGTACTTAAGGAGTTAGATGTAACTACAGGGGCAAAACGGTAAATTGGCCCAGTTGTACTTACGTTTGTGAAGGGTTATCGTACTGTTGATTGGTTATATCCGATGGACACAGAAATATATTTGTGGTGAGAAGAGTACATCGGTCGTTATTTAGTGGAATGCCTGGCAGTTAAATGATGGTAGATCTCGTGGCTAAAGAGTTTAGTCAGCTATTCACGTACCGTTGGAGCTTCGAGCCATAGGTTCATAAGGTCCCCTTGGTAGCTCAATGGATTCAAGTTGAGAATCAGTGTTTGGGTCAGTTTGAAGTGTTCAAATTGACAAGAGGGGGTTCGATTATATATGATATGATTGAATTGGTCGATTATATATGATATAGTTGACATAATATATGAGATACATTAATTGGAGGAACATGATATAAATATGATTTATATCTAGTGGAGGAGAAAAAGACTATGGTTCATATGTTGCATTTGTTGTGATATTAAACCATAGGTTAATGAATATAATATGATTATATTTATTATTTATTTTTGACAATTATTGGATAATTGTTGCCCGACTTTTTCTCCGTAACCGAATGATAGTGGGAGGTTGCATTCAGTTTTCGTAACTCAAGAATAAAATGAAAATTGTTTTCATTTTGCAAGGAATCAGACATTCGCTCACGTTTTGTGTATACTGCCTATCGCATAGCAAACCCAGAGCATACACGATAGCTCAAAGTTTCTAAACGATCGTATATATGTGGGCGGTTTACTAAATGATCACATAGGATTTGCTAAACGATCGTCTAGCTTTTTCCTACACGATCGCAGTTTGTAAAATGATAAACATTTTCTATAATCAATAAACTTATTATTGATTTCATAAATTTTATGAAAGTCTAAATCCAATAAACTAAGACCCATGACTATTGTATGAGTACTTGAACTTTATGTGGAGACATAAGAGTGGATTGGGTTCGAGTAAATAGTCAAAATGATCTATGGTACATGAGTAAGGTTAGGTACCTTATTCTGGTAACACCATTGGATGCGGCCTACTCTGTAGTTTTTACAAAGAGTTATAAAGTGCTACATACGATGTGATCCTAATTCGTACATATTATGACATGAGGAATGAGGGCATCCTATGCAATGAGTTTGCATAAGATCAAGACCAAGAAAGAAGTCACTCTTACTTTATAACGTTGTTTACTGTATAAGACTGACTATTTCACCTAGATGACCTAGGTAACTCAATCTTAATCCTGAGCTAACTATGAACTTCTTTTTATTCGGGATTGCCCTTAGATTTGCATAGGTGAGGGTTGGCTCAACAATGCCGTCTCAATAAAACGTCCATTTGAGGGGTAAGACCTAATAGATAGCTGGGGACATAGGGTGCAAGATGGAGTTCATGCCTACCCGATTGAGGGATAGAAGAAAGCTTGTTCTCTCAAGTACTGAATCTAAGTCTTGAACGAGGGGCCTTACCCTCTCACTAGGTTGAGAGAGTTTGGTTTAGTGATTGGATTGCAAACCAGTTGTTCATTAGAGAATCATTAGGAACTTGAGGAATAAGACGTAATCTCAGGGGTAAAACAAATATTTGGCCTAGCCGTTATTACGAACAACCTGTGAAGGGTCGACTTGCTGATTATGGTTAAATCATGTGGACATAATATATCTACAGTGAGGGGAGTGCAACTATGGGCTTTAGTGGAGTGACCCATTAGTTAACAAATGGGGATTAATTTGGTATAATGAGTTTAGCCAATTAATCTCGGATCGTTGGAGCCTATGGTCTGTAGGTCTGCGAGGTCCCCCTACTAACTCGTAATAAACTAGCTATAGAATAGCGTGATAAGTTAATTTAAATCGTTCAAATTAGAATTAAGGGAATTAGTAATTATATGTGTTAAAATTAATTTAATATTTGATATTAAATTAATTAAGTTTTATTTAAAAATTAATTTATGAAATTAATTACATTTTTCAAAATTTAAAATCAAAATATATTTTGGAAATATCATTTTTGATTTTTATGATAAAATTGGAAAATAAGAAAACAAAACACAAATGGAAAAAGTTGATTTTCCATTATCCATCTCTTTACTTTCTCACACAAATGCATTTAACTTTGCCTTGTCTTCTCCAAGCATGAGTTACAACTCATGCAACTCTCTCCTTTGCATGTTGATATGCGATATAATGAAGATTTTGGAGTGAAATTTGGTGATGCAATCTATAGAGAATTTTAGGGAAAACTCGGGTTGAAGAAAGGGTTCTTCAACAAGATTACTGCAGTGAGCATTTCTTTTTCATCCCTTGATTCAAGCTTATTTTGAGTCCCAAAACTCAATCTAGAGCACCAAAAGAATAGTGGGGAAGATCTTGAGGTGATCTGCAACAAGATTTGGAGAAGATAGCAATTGGAGAAGGAGTTTTGAAGAAGTTCTACAAAAGGTATGTCTTGAAACTCATTTGTTTTCTACAAGAGCATGCTTTATAGTTTGCCAAAATTAGTGAATTAGGGTGCTTAGATGATCCTTGTGCTTTCGCTATTGCTGATACAATCCTACATACTTATCGCTTAGTAAGTGATCATCTAGACGATCATGCTTCGCAGCAACGTCATCGTTTAAACGATCGTTTAGGACTCGCGTGTTTTGTCTTGTGCGCTCGATCGGGTACCTCATGCTTAATCGCATTGTTATTGGTACTTGATTATAGCTAAATTATCGTATACCCGACCGCGTTTACTAAATGATGGGAGCTTCGCCCGGACGGTTCAAGACCCAGTTTACTTGTGAACCGGTTTGCTCGATGGAATACGTAATAGATAGAATTTTTATTTCCGATTTTGAGGCAATTCATCCCGATCCATTAATCTTTTTGAATGTACATAGGATGTATATTTATTTTATATGTCATATGGTATGCCATATAGAATAAATCCCACCTTGGGTTATGTATTGGTCATGCATCGTCTCTTTATTTTAAGTGTTATGATTTAGAGAAACATGATTTAAATTATGTAAGAGCATGCCCATGCATGATATAATATAAGAGTTATATTTATATATGCCTAAAGCATTGACATGAATCATCTTTATATTATAAGTGTTATAGTATAAGAGTGTGTAGAAGCATGTTTGTTTGGTTCGTTACTTGTATATAAAAGTTATGTATAGTAATGAATGGTCATTGCATGAAGCATGACACATAGGTTAAATTTATAAGTGTTATAAATACATAATTGTATGACAATGTGTATGGTTTTAGTTGTATAAAGGTAGGAAATTAGAACTAAAATCTATAAGGAAGACATGCATGCCAACTTAGGTTTGAATCATGGTTTTAAAAGTGTTTTAAAACTTGGTGGAGATAGACCTAAGATCACGGTTTTAATGAGATTAGAAACCTAGGCTTTAATCTTTTAATCAGTTTAATAGGATTAAATTGACTAATAAAAGGTTAAAGTATAGCAAATCTATCTATAAGGGACCTTTCGTCTAAGGCGGGTTCTATCTAGGTTGAGGTATTTAGGGTGACGAAAACAGAACACCCCTTCCTGGGAACCTACTTGGAAAGGTGAATTAGATAGATTTGATGCATGCATGCAAATTTGAGGACAATCCATTAAAAAGTTTAATGTGACTACTTAAACTTGTTTAATTTCAAAGACAAGAGTTTTTTTTTAGTAAATTAAACTGACTTAGATTAAAGTTAGTAGCCGGATGGTCTAAGTTAATGAACCCCTAGGTAGAACATTCAGTAGGAGGTAATTGGGGTATCTGATACTTCATTTAAATCTCTCGCGTTTCTCCCTTAATTGTCCAAACCGTGAGATCTATCCTCGGCCTCGTGGCACCCTAGAAGTGTCCCCTTAAAGAATGGTGTTTGGGTAGGTCAATATCAAGGTGGATGGAGATAATTCATAGTAAATGGGAGCGGGACGTGCGACAGGATATCCCACGGTCTCTCTCGTTAGGTGGAATAAAGTTTCTGTGCATCGCCTCGAGGCACCCTGGGAGTGTCCCCCCTATAGGATGATAGTTTTGCACGTTTCTTTATTTGATCTCCTATATAGGATAATGTCATTTAGTCTCTCTTGTCCTAATCTGCTTTTTTCCTATGGTGGGTGCTTTAGGGCAGGACTCTGGGGCTGAAAACGAGGGGTTATACTTACGTGGAATTGTTAAGGATTGACAGTTCTCAACCGAACAAATGGTGACAGTTAGATGCAGTTCCAAGAGTTGGTTCTGTTTAATGGTTGAGAGTGTCTCATCCCAGTGAAGGGGTATTTGATCACCCCATCGGTAACGTTTGTCCTGCCTCACTGGGGCATCATTGCGAAATAGAAGTCTTTTTCACTTAGGGTACTTGGAAACTATTTTGCTAAAACTAGAATTGGTGTTAAAAGGTGGTTAAAGCATAGACTTATTAAGGTTTGTTCTATTTTCAAAAACGTTTTAAATGGCTACACCACATTAGCTCTATTTGGCGCCGACAAATTAACTGGCGAGAATTACGCTAGTTTGAAACACACGATCACAACAATACTTATCATTGATGATCTCATGTTCGTCTGTGGAGGATTGTCTTCCTATTCCAACTCTTAATGTCACTCGAAGTGTTCGAGAGGCCTACAAGCATTGGACACGGGCGAATGAGAATGCCCGAGCCCATATCTTGGCTAGTCTTAACGATATTTTGGCCAAGAAGCATGAGCCCATTGTTTCAGCACGTGAAATCATGGAGTCCTTACGGGGGATGTTCGGACAACCTTCTGGACAGTTCAAGTATGAGGCTCTTAAATGCATCTTCAACTCCGAAATGGAGGAAGACACCTCTGTTCAAGAACATGTGCTTAATATGATGGTCCACTTCAATGTGGTAGAGATGAATGGGTCTAGGATCGATGAGGGCAACCAGGTTAGCATAATCTTGCATTCGTTACTGAATAGCTTCCTGCACTTTGTTAGCAATGCGATTCTTAACAAATGGACTATACCCTTACAACTCTCCTCAACGAGTTGTAGACATTTTAATCCTTACTAAAAAGTAGGGAGAAGAGGGAAGGTGAGGCAAATGTTGCCTTGTTTTCAAAGACGTTCCATCGAGGTTTAACCTCTTGAACGAAGTTTACACCTTCTACTCCTTTCACTGGAAAGTGGAAGAAGAAGAAGGGTGGTAAGGGGAAGAGGAAGACACCTGCTAACCTACACCCTGTTGCCCAACAGAATAGGCGTCTGGTGCCTGTTGACAAGAGAAAATGTTCCCACTGCAACCAAGACGAACACTGGAAGAGGAATTGTCCTCGCTGGCATAAGGAGAAGAAGGCGCAAAGGCTAAGGCCAATGCTAAATCAAAATAAGGCAAATGTGATTTACTAGTTTTGGAAACTTGTTTAGTGGAGAATGATGATTCTGCCTGGATTATTGATTCAGGTGCCACTAATCATGTTTTTTCTTCTTTTCAGGGGATTAGATCCTGGCGACAACTGGAGGCTGGTGAGATGACGTTGCGAGTAGGCACCAGGCACGTCGTTTCAGCTGTGGCAGTGAGAGGAGTCTAGTTGACTTTACAGAAGAAATTTCTTGTTTTACATGATGTATTTGTAGTTCCTGAGTTGAAAGGGAACTTAATTTCTGTAAAGTGCTTGTTACAGTGTAAATATACTATTGAATTTAATTTGAATAAAGTGTTTATTCATAAAGATGGAGTAGAAATCTGTATAGCAAATCTGGAAAATAATTTACCTGTGCTAAGGCCGTTAGCAACGAGTTCCCTTCATAACATAGAGATGTTTAAAACTGTCATAACTCAAAATAAACGTCAACGAGTTTCTCCAAAAGAAAATGCCCAACTTTGGCACCTTCGATTAGGGCATATCAATCTCAATAAGATTTAGAGGTTGGTGAAGAATGACCTTCTAAGAGAGTTAGAAGAATATTCTTTACCTGTGTACGAATCTTGCCTTGAGGGTAAGATGACTAAAAGACCTTTTACTGGAAAAGATTATCGAGCCAAAGAGCCTCTAGAGTTAGTACATGTTTACCTCTGTGGTCCGGTGAATGTGCGAGCCATGGGAGGCTGTGAGTATTTCATCACCTTTACTGAAGATTACTCTAGGTAAGGGTATGTTTATTTGATGCAACAGAAGTCTAAATCCTTTGAAAAGTTCAAAGAGTTCAAGGCTGAAGTTGAAAATGCATTGGATAGACGGATTAAGACACTTCGATTGAATCGAGATGGAGAGTGTTTGGATTCGGGGTTCTAGGACTATTTAATAGAACATAGAATCGTTTTCCAACTCTCAGTGCTGGGTACACCTCAGCAGAATGGTGTAGCGGAGAGGAGAAACAAAACCTTGTTGGAAATTGTTCGATCGATGATGAGTTACGCTTCCTTATTTTGGGGTTTTGCAGTAGAGACTGCAGTATATATACTCAACTGTGTTCCTTCCAAGAGTGTTGCGAGAATACCTCTGGAGTTGTGGAATGGTCGTAAAGCCAGTTTACGTCACTTCCGCATATGAGGTTGCCTAGCACATGTGCTTGAGGCTAATCCAAAGTAATTGGAACCACAGTCGAGGTGTGCCTCTTTGTAGGCTACCCCAAAGGTACATGAGAGGGTTACTTCTATGATCCGATGGAAAATAGAGTGTTTGTTTCTACGAATGCTACATTCTTGGAGGAGGATCGTATAATGGAGCACAGTCCACGTTGTAAGATCGTGTTACGTGAGCTTTCTAATGAAACTACTGAAACGTCAACAAGAGTTATTGAAGGGCCTGCTTCATCAGCAAGCGTTATTTATGGTAGTTCATCTGGTAGGTCGGTTCCACCTCAAGAGTTGAGGGAACCTCGACGCAGTGGGAAGGTTGAGAACCCACCTGTTCACTATCTGGGTTTCACGGAAATCCTGGCTACGGTAGCCCATCGTGACGTTGAGGATTCGTTTTCTTATCAGAAGGCAATGAAAGATGTTGACCGGGATGAATGGATCAAAGCCATGGATCTCGAGATAGAGTCGATGGTTTATGAATATAATATGATTATATTTATTATTTATTTTTGACAATTATGAGATAATTGTTGCCCGACTTTTTCTCCGTAACCGAATGATAGTGGGAGGTTGCATTCAGTTTTCGCAACTGAAGGATAAAATAAAAATTGTTGTCATTTTGCAAGGAATCAGACATTCGCTCACATTTTGTGTATACTGCCTATCGCATAGCAAATCGATAGCATAAATGACAGCTCAAAGTTTCTTAACGATCGTATACACGCACGTGGTTTACTAAACGATCGCATAGGATTTGCTGAATGATCTTCTAGCTTTTTCCAACACGATCGCGTGCCCGAGCATTTACTAAACGATCGTGGCCCTTTTACTAAATGATCGTGTACCTCTACCTAAACGATTAAGCATCATCTATACAATAGATACCTGACTTCTCCCACTTGTTTGGTCGTGGTATACGATTGCCTTTTCCTCCATCCCTCTACCAAATCCAATAGAGCCCATACCTCCTGGATTCTCACATTGAGAATACCGAGGGTTTCAAGTGGTGGTGTCTTCCCTGCCGCCGAGTTCATTCTGAGTTCGTTCGTGGGTAGACGACCATGATTTAGTGGACGATTGCTTAGACGATCTCAGGGAGAGCAAGAAGAGTAGTCCTTGGATGATAACGAGTTTTCTGTGAAGAAGGGTTCTTCTACTGGTATGTAATTCGTTCTTGTTGTTTAAAGTTTTCATGCCTGTAATTTGTTGTATATTACATAACTAGTTTGTTTGATTATGAATGCAGTAATTTTGTCACAATGAGTTATGAACAATCTTGCTTCCGCTCAAAGGTACTCTTTGAAAAGAGCTCCTTCAGGGACAACAACTGTTGTTGATGGTCCAGCTTGATCAATAATTTTTTATTGATTTATCTGTAGTATATTTGGTCATTTCATTCAATACTAGTTTACTGCGAGGTTCATTCAATACTAGTCTTCTTGCGGATCAAGAACAATCCACCTTTTTTCTCTTTAGGGTATCCTACAAATAGGCATAATTTTGAACATCGTTCCAATTTCTTAGGATTTTACACTAACACATGTGCTAGGTATTCCCAGATTCTAAAGTGGCGTAACTACTTTTACGTCATCTCCATAACTCATATGGTATTTCTGAAACACTTTTTAGGGAACCATGTTCAGAATATATACGACAGTCTGTATAGTATATCCTCAAAAGGACTGAGGTAACTGAGCATATCTCATCATTGAACAAACCATGTCTAACAAGGTTCGATTTCTCTTTTATGCACACCATTTTGTTGGGGTGTTCAAGGTGCTGTAAGTTGGGATTGAATTCCATGATCTATTAAATAGTTCTAGAATTGTAAATCCATCTACTCATCGTTTCGATCTGATCGAAGTGTTCTAGTTCTTTTACCTAATAAGTTTTCAACTTTCATCTTAAATTTTCTAAATTTTTCGAGAGTTTCAGACTTGTGACTCATTAAGTAAATATAGCCATATCTAGAATAGTCATAAAAAAAATTGATGAAATATTTATATCCACCTCGAGCTTTTACATTCACCGGACCACAAAGGTCTGAATGTATAAGTTATAGGGGTTCTTTGGCACAAAGACCTTTTCCAGAAAAAGATCTTTTAGTCATTTTTCCTTCAAGACATGATTCACATAGAGTTAAATAACTTTCTTCTAATTGATTTAGATGACCGTTTTTAATAATCTCTCAATCCCGTTGAGATTTATGTGACCAAGTCTGAGGTGCCCAAGATAGGCATTAGGAGAAATTTTTCGTTTTTTATTTTGAGTCTTTGCCGTTTTAAAAATCTATATATTTAAAATGGCTTTTGCTTAAGTTGGTTTTAATACATACAAGTTATTTTTAAGTCTAGCAGAACAAATATGAACACCTCTTGAAAAAACGAACACTTCATTGATTTCAAAAGATAATTTATACATATTTTCTAACTGACAAGATATGGAGATCAAGTTTCTTTTTATTTTGGGTACATGATATACATTTTTTAACAAAATGAAAGATTCTCCAAAATAGAACTTGATGTCTCCCACTACTTCAGTTGAAATGACTTCTCCTGTTCTAACCTTGCAAGTCATTTCGTGTTTTGAGAGTTGAGTCCAAGAACTAATATCCAGGTTAAGTGTGAACTTTACACTAAGTATATTTCAATTACAAGTAAATCTGATTACCTTTTTTTTTCCTTTTCTCCTCTCTTTTCAGCCAAATATTTCGGACAGTTGCGTTTCCAATGCTCGTCTTCTCCACAATGAAAACAATTTCTCTTAGAAGCCTTGGTGTTCTTAGCAGTAGGTTTTTTCCTCCCTTTTACCTTCTTCTTTATTTGGATACTTTTATTTTTGGAAGAGGAAGGGGCAGACTTCTTTTTATCTGAAGGCTTCGATCTCGAAGATGATCCCTTTATATATTTTTTTCTGTGAAACAACAATTGCTTCACTTTCTTTTAATTTCATCACCGATTGGTAAGTCTGAAGTTCATTCAATAGAGTAATCAGATTGTTATTAATCTTATTCATTACAATATTAGTTCAGAAGGTCAAGAAGCTCTTCGAAAGAGACTCTAAGAACATACTAACTTGACTAGTCTCATCCATGATAGCGCCATGAGCTTCTGCAATGTTAAAATGGACCATAATGTCCAGGATATGCTCCCTAACATTGGTTCCATCTTTCATTCGTGAGTTATAGACTCATGTCGTACTGAAGATGACGGTTGCTCGAATATTTCCTGCAACGATGCCATAATCTCACGAGCAGTGGGCATGGCTTCATGTTTCTTATTGAGCACATCGGATATGCTCGCCAAGATGTAGGCTCTCGCCTTCTCGTTAGCCCTTACCCATCTATCATAAACTTCATGAACATTTCAGTTAGTATCTGAACCAGGAAGAGGAAAACATTCCTCCGTTAAAACAAACCTCAGGTTGTCAACCACTAATATTGTGTTTATATTCGATTTCCAATTAGAGTAACCTTCTCCATTGAATTTGTCGGAAGCAAGAAGTTGTATAATCGAGTTTGACATTGTTGAAAAATAAATAAATTCTATTAAATTTATGCATTTAAAACCAATTTTAGCAAAAAAGTAATGAAGTACCCATATTTCTTTATTTATTTGCAACGATACTTTAGCAAGTTAGAATAGATGTTACCAAGGGGAAATCAAATATTCTTTCACTGAAGCAAGATAATCTTAACCAAATACTATATTTGGAATAACTCTTATTCCTATAGTTATTTGGTTATTGTTTTCAATCAAGAACTTTACTATTATTTAGTAACTCTTGTAAGTCTAACCCACCATTTTCAGAACATATAGAACAGTATGAACATGTCCCTGAATTAGAAGACAACGCTCAAGATGGAACTATAAAATCCTATTCATTTTTGAAGCCTGGATTGTTTCAAATCCTATGTTACAACTCTCCAAAGGGATCGTTGTGGCTAACAACTAGCTAGTGCCGCCTTGTAACGACCCGACCCCTTAGGACTCAAGCTAGGCCGTTACTAAACACAAGCATGCATGGATCTTAAAACAAAACCATTTTATAGTGAAATAAATGCTAAATAAATAAGGTAAATTCAAAAGACCTCCATTAAATTCAATTATTGAAAACAAATGATAGGGTACCCATAGATCATAAATGATGATAAATAGGTCTGAAAACAAATCTTAACAGTAAGTTTCAAACATCAAAACTGAAAGTTGAAAAACATGAAAAGAAATTTAAATATCATGAGCGGAAGCATAATACTGGTCCCCAGTGGCTCGATCATGGATTCCGCTTGTCATTCATTGGTGCGTCTATGCTCTTACCTGAAACATCAACATGAGAAAAGATGAGTATAAAATATCCAGTAAGTAACCCTACTATTGGGATCAGGCTAGACATCTATGTTCTCTAGATACCTACCTTTGGTGGAACGTAAGCATTCTCATAGTCCTCATGGGACACATACTACTGTAGTTAAGTATACCCACTACCTCTAGTAAGTCCCGTAGGACCCATAACCTCTGGTGAACCCTGAAGAAGACACCACGTCTAGTGAATCCCGAAGGAAACACAACATTTGGTGAATCCCGAAGGAAAGCACCACCTCTAGTGAATCTCGAAGGAAACACAAACTCTGGTGAGTCCCGAAGGAAAGCATCACCTCTAGTGAATCCCAAAGGAAGCACAACTTCTGATGGATCCCAAAGGAAACCACTACCTCTAGTGAATCCCGAAGGACACACAACCTCTGGTGAATCCCGAAGGAAAGCACCACCTCTAGTGAATCCCCAAGGAAACACAACGTCTAATGGGCATCTAACTAATCAGTGAGGACACTATCACAATCCAATAACACAAGTATCATAACATGGTTCTATAACATACATATAAATCTCATCGTTGTGGTTCTATAACATATATATACATCTTGTCATCCTAGTCCCATAACATACATATACATCTCATTATCTTGGTTCTATAACATACATATACATTTCATCATTATGGTTCTATAACATACATATAGATTTCGTCGTCATAGCTCTATAACATACATATACATCTTATCATCCTCAGATTTAGCAGGTTCTCCAAGAATAATAATATACTCAAATCATGCTAGCATTCAAACATCTCTATGCGCAACCTCATGTTAGCAAGGCATACATAAACATCAAACCATCAATATATCCTTAGTAAATCATAATTATCAATACCTGGCTCTAGTCCTTTCAAACCTTAGTCAATGAAGGCATACATAAACACCATGCTAACTAATAATCCTTAATAAACCATAATTATCATTGCCTGGCACTAAGGCAATTCTAGTAGTAAGATTACTTACCTCAAATTTGGTCACGAATATTAGTCCATGAAATTAATCTTCTTTAAAACCTTTGGAAAACTTGATTCAATCCTAAAACATAAATTGCCAAATTTAATTTACCGACCATGGTCTAAAATCATGTATCCAAAATTTTAAATTAACCCTTTGGGGGCTAAATCTAATTAACCAAATTGGTCCAAATATCTCTAATTTAACTTACCAAAAAAAAAAAAAAAAAGAATGAGGCTTGATGCGTTGTGAATGTAATACGATTATGGTGTATATTTGCGGTGATGAGTTATGTGTTGCACATACAAGTTTTCATAGTGAAACCAAAGTATAAGCCTCACTAGGTTTCCTGGTGAGTCTAGGGTCAAACATAGGGACTACTGAGTAAATATGTGACAATAAATTTGATTCCTTTGTGGTGGTGAAAATAAATAAGTTGGATGGTGTTTTGATTAAGTATATTTCCTATGCGACGGATCGAGTAAAGGGTTGATGAAATCGAGAATTACAATGAGTATGCGATGAACGGGTTGAGAAGGGATTTAGTTAACACTTCCTAAGATTGCGTTCAATGCTACACATATACAACAACATGTCATCTCTCAATGCAAATGCCACAGTTCCTATTTCTAGGATGCATGTGATGTATACGATAATGTCGATAGGACTTATGTTTAAGCCTCTATTCTTGTCAGTGCGATGATGAATGATGCACAAATACACAAGGTGACCACATACTATCATATCCTATTTCTACGGTGCATGCGATGCATAATAGCAAACAGAACTTATGTCTAAGTTTATATCTCTTGCTTATGCGGTTCTAATCTGACTCTCTCAAGCCTAGATTCTAATCTGACTCTCTCAAGTCTAGATTCTTTCTTTAGACTACTCTCTCAAGTATCTCTAAAGGGTGAATGATGCATACATAAGACAAGATAATCGCATAAAGTGTAAATCTTAGGTCATGCTAGCTAAGTACTTCTCAACCCATTCAGAGATTTAGCTACTCATGCGAAGTAAGGGGAGATTGAACTTAAGTAATGAGATTTCCATTGTCTATAAATCAAATGCAGAATACAGAATAGCTATAGAATGTAGAGATAAGAAGCCCGGTAGCAATGTCTTGCTTCTCGTGGCCTTTTACACTGTCTTTTCACTCCAACTCTGCCTAGATGAATATCCTTGCTTTCGCAAGTGTTAGCCCTCTTTCCTTTTGTAGTGCTTCCCGGCAGTCTTTCGAGTTGTCCAGGAATGATCTCTTGACGTCTTCTTCTCTTCGCTCGTCTCCATCTTCTCAGCATAAGAATAACTATGAACAGACTAACGGCTATCATATTTTGTATATGATCTAACTTGTTCTATATGACGAACTCCTCTAACGATGGTGGCCTTTGGTATTTATAGAGCTCAAGGTGAAGAAGCTTTTCTCTCCAATGATTGCAATAATGGGCGGTCATTAAATCTCCTGCTCCGATGCGCCGATTAATGGTCATTAAAAGTTGAGTGTACTTGCTACAGTGTGTCGTTAACGGCTTTCTGTCCCATCATGATTTATTATGCTATCACCTTGATGCGTAGTTTTTATGCGGCCACCTTCTTGAGCAACTTCTCGCGAACGCCTACGATCGCATGACTTTGCGATCACAATCTTTCAATGCGCGTGGACGCCTAATTCCTTGGATCACGATTTATCTGGCGCCAACGCATTTTTACTGCACAAAATAAGTAAATTAGCTGCTTTTATGAGATGCGCGCATGCGATCGCAATTTCTTCAGTTTAGCACTTTTGGACATGATTGTGTATATTTTTACCGTCGCAATTTCTCATTGTTTTACTTATTTATGCTGTAATAACGTGTATTTCTACCCGTTATCAAGGCTTGATCGAAAATTAGTTTCGAAAAATAGATCTATTAGCGAACCTGACAATGAAAACAAAACCCATGTTAAACAACTTGATTTCCACAATTACCCTTAATCCAAAACCCCAAAGTGTTGAAATTCACCAATCTTACCAACTTAACAATGTCTCAATTCTATAGCAACATCTCGAAATCTCCAAACAATTATCCAAAACGTAACCTAATGAAAAATTGCTTCAAAGCCTCTCCAAAATTTCAATCTTGCTTCCAAAACATTATGGATAACATTAAATTTAAGCCAAACTAAATGAGTAATCAAGACCTTTCAGGAAAACTCATAAAACACCCTAAAACTTACCAAAATCCTCAAAAAATCAATCCTTATAACTCTGGACAACATGTTCCTGGCTTTAAAACTTCTCCCAAAACTCGAAATTCTGGCGGGAACCTAGGAAAAGGTAGTGGCAACGGCGCTGGACCGGCAGCGACAAGCTCAGCCACGACGTATGGTTCTGGACGGCGCGGCTTCGACGGAGATGGGAGGTGTGCCGTTGGTAGATCTAGGCTGAGACGCGTGGTCGGTTGGCTTGAAGACTTCGTGTGGCTGGGTAGTCATGATGGCAAACGCGACTGGCAGAACGAGAGGGTTACGAGGCTCAGGTTCAGGTGTCGGTGCAGGAACTCAGATTCGTGGCTTCAAACGGCGCGAACGGAACCAACAAATCGGTGCGAACAGAACCAACAAATCGGAGGTGAAGATCGACGACAACTGGGACGAGGCTTCAATCAAGGAGTAGGCGTGCGACTTGGCGGTGACTGGACGAGGATCGGTTGAGAGGCTGAATCGAGGCATCCTTGATTGGAACCGGCGACGCGACTGACAACGAAGCCTCAATAAGTGATAGGCGATATCGGACGGTGGAAGAAGGACCGACTGACACATGATGACGACAGACGGCTACACAGGCGTGAGAGGAAGGTGGCGCGGCTGGGGCTTGAAGGCGCTAGCACGTCGATGAGAGGGAAAGAGGGGGAGAGAGATTAACATAAAGTTTTATTTTGTTAAAAAAAAATATTTTCTTTTGTTTTATTTTATCCCCTTTATTTGTAAAACACACACATATATATATATCAAAATAATTTCCTTTTCCTCTACAAAATCCGAATTTCAAAATAGAAACAATTCTCCCAATATTATCTCAATTTCTGACATTAATTTTTTTTCTAAAAAAATAATAATTTAATTTGATGACTCCTAAATTTCCCTTTAAACAAAACTAAATTTCAAAATTAAAAAAAATTACGAAAAACTCAGGATGTTACATGCCTAAAATGATAGCAGACGCAACATAGGAATCTTACCGTTCATACTAATGGAGGAGACCATAGGATATGTTGACATATTTCTTTCCCCCACTTAACATGGACTATTTCCCCCATTCACCTTGTTATTGACCCATACAAACACTTTCTGAATGGAGTAGTTGCGGTAAAACCGACAAGAAGCCGAGCATGGATCTCACGGTGTGAACTCTTGGGGACGTGAGAGCTAAAAACAATATATTAGATATATTGTTAACCTCCCACTGAAGTGTTCTAAATATTTGGGTATTCTTTTACTTAGGTATATTCCGGCTAATTTTAAACAACCTAAGTCTATGTGATTTATACAAATATAATGTTTATATTTGGATTTTAACGTACAATATCTAGGTGTTAAACCAATTTTAAACCTCACACCACTCACGCAAGCTCATAAAACTGGTTAACAACGCGCAATATTTCGGTCATAATACCCAGGTAGGAGGTGTTACGTAAACCGTCAACTTAAGTACCTCTAACCTTAGATAGGATTATAAACTGATTGATTTTGTAACCGAAATTTATAAGATAACGACCTATTTTAACTATTAAAACAAGTTGTTAACCTAAGTGAGCATGCTGTTTAACTTTGTTATGAATTTTAATGTCTAATCCAAATTTATAATACCTTATAAAATAGTAGACATACTTTCAAATCATAACATACATCAAAGACATTCAAAATTAATGTAACATTATATTAATTTTAAGAAACCCTAAACATGCATACTGTATATTATAACTAACTTATAACAAAATATTATGCATGCAACATGCTTTCCTATGGTGAGATTTTAAGTCTAAATAGCATATTATATGCACAAATATGTTTAATTCAAATATAATATACATCACATGCATAAAATAATTAAAATAATTAAACAACACCTATATGATTCAACTTTGGCATCCTAAATAAGCAAAATTATTAATTATTACAAAAACAACCCAAACACAGCTTCAAAAGAGGACTAGACTGCTCAACCCGACTCAAATTGGACCAGAATCGCCCGAACCGACCTCCAAATGGTCCAAATGAGGTTGAACTGGACCAGATGTTGTCGAACCAGACCGGATGAATATCGAACCGGTCAAACCGGATATCTTTCCGCACGAACCGGCTTACGAACGCACACCTTTCTGAACTGGGATGAACAGCGTCGCGACGCTGCATCCCAGCGTTGCAACGCTTCTAGAAAAAAGATGAATAACATTGCACCGCTTGATGAACAACATCTCAACACTGTCGGGCAGAAGCTCGAATTCTGAAAACTGCAAATCGACCTTGCTTGCTTTTCTCTTCAATTACAACCTAATTTAGACTCTATTGACTCCAATAAAATTACAGACTTTAGAGCACAAATTTAAGCTCATCAAACAAGAGTCAATTACAAATTAAACTTCATAATTAAAGAGAATTTTAATGCCAAAATTGAATTTTCACTATATTAGTCAACCAAACATGCAATTATAGAATTTCACCCACCAAACTTAAATTAACGTTAATTGAATGCGCAAATCATTCTTTGATACCAATTGATAGATAAAACTAACATGCAATAGAAGAAATCAGAATCATAAGCATTCTAATTACATTTAACTTGAGTTTTAAAGCATGCAATAAAACTGTCATAAAATAGGGTTACATAAGAATACTACCTTTGATATAACTCTTCAAATCCTTGCCCCTCAGCACGAAATCAACCTCCAAATGTTCAGTAGACTACCAAGAGGAGCTTCTCTACTATTTTCTAACTTGGATCAAGAGTTGGAATCTCAACTTAAGGCCAATTTATTAAGGGATAAGGAGGGTTATTAGAGAGGAGTAGAATTTTAGCAAGAACTCTTCAGCTTCAACTTATTGACACCTCAAGGAGCTGAAGTTTAATGGGCTAGGTGTTTGGCTTGGAGGAAAACACTCCATTTGACGATGCAAAATTGGAAAACTCCACTCAATAGTGGAATTTTCCAATTTTTGATTTTCAATTCCTTTTTTAAATTTGAGTTTTAATCTAAATTCCATTAAGACTAAAATTAATATTAAAATCAAATATGAATTTGATTTTTAGATTGAAACAATTTATTTACATTAATTAAATAATTTTAATTAATTAGATAAATAATAATTTAATATCAAATATTAAATTAATCAAACACCTAATTTATACATGAATCTTATTCATGCAATTCAACATTTAAATCAATATTTAAATATTTCAATGTCTCTAATTTTTTTTAATTTATACAAAATTAAACATTTTAATTGTATCAAATACAATTTATTAAAACCCTAGTTGAATTTGCACACTTCCAATTCAAAAATCCTAAATTTTGATTTTGAACATTTCAAATCAGCTCAATTCACTAATACAAGATATAAGTTTACGAGCTAATAGAGGGATCTTATAGAATTACAGATCATGAGTTCCAATGATTTGAGATTAATTGGCTAAACTCTTTTAGACCAAATTATTCAATATTCGTTAACTACCAAGACACACCACTATAGCTCAATAGTCATACTCTCCTCACTATAGATATATATCTGTCTATTTTAACCATAATCAGTAAGTCAATCTTTCACAGGTTGTTCGTATTTTCAGCTAGGTCAAAATTACTGTTTTACCCCTGTAAATACATATTGCTCCTTAAGCTCTCACTGATGCTCCATTGAACAATTTGGTTTATAGTCTAACTTATAAACTATGTCCCTCTCGATCATGAGAGGACAGGGCCCCATTGTTCAAGATCAGGAATCAGTGCTTAAGAGAAAAACCTATCTTGTTGATGTATCAGCCCTTTCAACAACCCTTGTTGAAGTTGAAGGAACTCTTTTCAAAGAGAACCAGTGAGTGGAAACAGATCGTTCCAAACCCCTTGTGAAAGAACAAACACATTTACAATCAAACAACAATAGTTATGCATAAACTTTAGATTATAGCATGCTTCAAGAAGAAAAACAGAAGATCAAGTGAATATACCTTTAAAGAACCTTTTCTTCTCGTACTTCCTCAATCCAACAGCACGAACGTTCAACAACACGAATGCAACGCCTTAGCAATATCCTCGAACAGCAACGAGTAACACTCGACCCTCGACCCTCGAACAGCAAGCAGACACCATCACGAGCCTACCTTGATATTCTGGGTGTGAGAATCGAGGAGTTATGGGCTCTGTACGGATTTTGTAGAGGGAAGAAGGAATTGAACGATCGTTTAGACGATCGAATAAGTGGGAGAAGACAGAAGTCTATCGTATAGACTTGGGTACTCGATCGTTTAGAAGTGAGTGTCCATCTTATAGCAAAACTCGATGCAAGGTCATTTACACTCTTAACTTATCGTATAGCTTTTGGTTTTAATTCCTGTTCAATTATCAATCGATTATGAAAAAATAAAACTGATTTTCATTTTAACCACCAGTTACCATAATTGATTACAACTTCCCACTTAGTTGGTTATTAGGAGAAAAAATCGAAACCAATTATCTCATAATTGATGTAAATAAATGTTATATTTATAACCTATAGTTTTAATATCACATCTCATGCAAAATATAAACCATGGTTCTTTTTCTCCTTTATTAATTCCTTCAATTAGTGTATCTAATACATGAAATCTATTATATCCCATATAATTGAATCAATTTAATAATATCATATATAATCAAACTCTCTCTTGTTAATTTGAACACTTCAAATTACCCAAAAACTGATTCTCAACATGAATCCATTGAGCTATCAAGGGGACCATATGGACCTGTAGTTTGAAGCTCAAACGATATGTGAATAACTAACTAAACTCTTTAATCACGATATTCACCATTTGTTAACTGTCGGGCACTCCACTAAAGATCGACAGCTGCACTCTTCGCACTACAGATATATTTTTGTGTTCACCGGATATAACCAGTCAACAGTACGATGACCCTTCACAAATCACTCGTAAGTACAGCTAGGCTAATTTATCATTTTGCCCATGTAGTTACATCTAACTCTTTAAGTACCACTGATTCCTTTAATGAACAATACATCATAGTCCTACTATGAGTAAACCCTTCTCGGGTCAAGAGAAGGTGTGGCACCACATTGTTCAAGCACCGGAATCAGCCATTAAGGGAGCAATTTATCTACTTACCCTGCTTCGGGGAAGAAGTGAATTCCGTCTTGTGTAGTTGAATTTGCAGCTCCACAATCAGACGACCCCAAAGTGGTAGGTTTGAGTCGGCGATCTAACTACTCGCACCCATGCAAATCAAAGGACTGCCCCTCATAGGTAGAAGTTCACAACTCACTCAGAATTAAGGTCATGTTACCTATGGTCATCCTAATGAAATGAAAGTGTCCGTCATGAACGACGTTATATAATGGTACTAAACATGTCGTGGTCCGATCTTATACAAACTCCTTTGTATAAAGCATCCTTGCTCGCGTCTCTAACACATGAATGGTCAGGATCAGACCATTTGTAGCATTTTACAATATTTGTAACATCTACAAAGCAGGCCACACTCGTAGTGTCACCAGGATAAGGTTTCCCTTCTTTATCCATATACTACAGACCATTTAGGTTATTACTTAAAGTACGATCCACTTGTATGTCTCCACATACATGCTTAAGTTACAACGACAACTAGAGATCTTAGTTTATTGGTTTGTGGTTAATGCAACTAAAATATCTCATATTTCATAGACTGTAGTGAATAAAATATCTCATATTATTACATCACAAATGTTTGTTCATACATATGTTTACAAATTACAAGACCCTACGAGATTTAGGGTATCATCCCCAATAATCTCTCATTTGTCCTAAAGCTAGTGGGGTGTATAAGATAATTACAAGTACAAAACAATAAAATAGGGCACAAAGGCCCAGTAAAAACATCTCCCACTTGCCTTAGTCCAACTGCGGTCGGTCCCGTAGACCCATACTCTGTAGGTAATCCTCAAACACTATAGTCGTGAGAGCCTTCGTAAAAGAATCAACAACGTTCTGCTCCAAATCGATCTTCGGGATAATCACGTCCTCTCGATGCACAAGCTCTCTGATGAGATGGTATTTTCGCTTTATATGCTTGTCGCGCTTGTGACTTTGAGGCTTTTTGGAATTCGCCACAACACCACTATTATCACAATAAAGAGTGATGGGTCTAGACATGTCTGAAACAACTTCCAGATCAGTTAGGAACTTTTTGAGCCAAACGGCCTCCTTAGCAGCTTCACAAGTCGCTACATATTCGGCCTCCATAGTGGAGTCAGCGATGCACCCCTACTTAGTGCTTCACCATACTACAGCTTCTCCGTTAAGAGTGAACACTGATCCTGAAGTGGATTTTTGAGAATCCTTATGTCTTAAAATCAGAGTCCATGTATCCTATAAGGATCAAATCCCTAGAACCATACACAAGCATGTAGTCCCTCATTCTCTGAAGATACTTGAAGATGTTCTTGACGGTTTTCCAATGACCCTGTCCTGGATTAGACTGATATCTACTCACTATTCCCACAGCATAGCAGATGTCAAGTCTAATACATAACATCGCGTACATCAAACTGCCAACGGTAGAAGCATAGGGGATCCATCTCATTTCCTCAACCTTGTGAAGTGTCTTAGGACACTGCTCCTTAGATAATGTAACTCCATGCCGAAAAGGCAAAAGGCCCCTTTTGGAGTTCTGCATCAAATACTTGATCAACGTCTTGTCAATGTACGATACTTGAGATAGTGCTAGCACTTTATTCTTTCGATGTTGAAAGATTTGAATCCCAAGAACAAACCGAGCCTCTCCCAAATCTTTCATTTGGAATTGGGTTGCTAGCCATTTCTAAACTGAAGTCAGTAAACCTACATCATTCCCAATGAGTAGGATATCATCTACATATAACACTAGGAAAACTACTAAACTGTTGATGATTTTCTTGTAGACACAAGGCTCATCAACG
Organism: Benincasa hispida; assembly: GCF_027475165.1. NCBI lineage: Eukaryota > Viridiplantae > Streptophyta > Magnoliopsida > Cucurbitales > Cucurbitaceae > Benincasa > Benincasa hispida. The sequence goes on from NC_143480.1 coordinate 5,687,290, forward strand.
TTTTGGTTAAAGCAATAAGATTTGATCGCAGTATCAAATCTTATGTTCCAAGATCGAGATGCCTGTTTCAGTCCAAAAATGGACCGATTTAGTTTGCAAACCTTTTGCTCCTGACCTTGGACTATGAATCTCTCGGGTTGCACCACATAAATGGTCTCCTCAAGATTATCATTTAGAAAGGCAGCCTTGACATCCATTTACCATATCTCATAGTCATAATATGAGGCAATAGATAATTGGATGCAGATAGACTTAAGCATAGCAATAAGCGAGAAAGTCTCCTCACAGTCAACTCCCTCCACCTAGGTATAACCCTTTACCACAAGTCTAGCCTTGAAGGTTTGCACCTTTCCATCAGCACCCTGTTTTCTTTTGTAGATCCATTTACATCCTATAAGTATAACCTCATCAGGGTTCTACAAGATCCCATACTGAGTTGAAGTACATAGACTCCATCTCGAGATCCATGGATTTGATCCATTCATCTTTGTCAACATCCTCCATTGCCTTTTTGTAAGACAACGGATCCTCAACCTCACCATCGGCTACCATAGCCAGGATTTCAGTTAAACTATTGAAATGCCTTGAATTTGTTTGTTGGCATTTCGAACAACCTCACCATTTAGCATATTTATTTATTTGCAGTTATTTACGATTTTGACCATAGGGTTTAGAGCATGTGATATATAAACTTTCTAACCTAGAGGCGCCATTCTTGATGTAATTCTGAAAACATTCTCTCAAAATACTATTGTTCTCCCTCTGCCCGTGGACGTAGCTAACACACTGTTAGTGAACCACGTATATCTGTGTGTCGATCTCCCCTACTCTACATTCCTTTTTATGTTCTTTAATTGTTGATTTCGCAACAAACTGGTATTAGAGCCTTGGTAGGGTTTTTTCGAATTTCCGCATTTGTTCGACAATTGAAGATGTCTGGCATGAACGTAAAGATCGACATATTTACTGGGAGGAATAGTTTTGGTTTATGGCAGATCAAGATGCGATCCCTGCTAAAGCAGCAGGGGCTGTGGACGCTGCTGCCGGGTAAGTCAAAGAAGGCTACCGTGGATGAGGAAGAGTGGCAGACTTTTGAGAAGAAGGCTCATTTGACGATCATGCCATGTTTGGATGATGACGTCATCATCGAGGTCGCAGATGAAGAAACTGCCATTGGTCTTTGGTTGAAGTTGGAGAGTTTTTACATGACGAAATCTTTAACCAAGAAGTTGTATCTGAAGAAACATTTGTATCATCTACATATGCAGGAAGGTACGTCTCTACGAGACCATCTTGATCAATTAAATAAAATTTTATTAGATCTACGTAATGTAGAGGTTAAAGTTGATGATGAGGATGCTGCCCTAATTCTGTTGACATCTTTGCCGTCGTCTTATGAGACTTTCGTTGACTCATATATTGGAGGGAAAGAAACTCTAATATTAGAAGATACAAAGTCCACGTTGCTTATGAGAGGGGACCGTCAGAATGCAGATAGTTCAGTTTCAGAAAGTCAGGCATCTGGGTTAGCTGCTATAGGAAGCAAGGGACATAGGAATTCTAGTAAGCAGAAGTCGAATCAGAATAAAAGGTCTTCGAAGTCAAAGGGTTCTAGATCAGATGATATTTGTAACTACCGTAAAGAAAAGGGGCATTGAAAAATTGAATGTCCTAAGATAAAAAGAAATCAGAAAAAGAAGGAAAAGGGTGACAAAAAGGAAGCATCTGCCTCTATTGCACAAGTTGAGATTGATTCTGAAGAAGCCGAGATCGATTCTGAAGAAGATCTAGCTTTAGTTGTGAATGAGCAACACATTTTGATGATGTGTGGGCTCTTGATTCTGGGGCATCTTATCATATATGCCCAAATAGAGAGTGGTTCTCAACCTATCAACAAATAGATTGAGGGAATATTAGCATGGCTAATGCTGCTATGTGCAAGATAGTTGGAATTGACTCAGTCAAGATACGAACACATAATGATGCCTTCTACACTTTAAAGAAGGTTAGACATGTTCCACTAATGAAGAAGAGTTTGATATCCTTTAGTGTACTCGATAGCAAGGTTACAGTTTTGAAGGAAAAGATGGAGCAATGTATGTCTATAAGGGTTCTGAGGTAGTTTTGAAAGGCATAAAGCGTGGAACACTGTATTTTCTATTAGGTTCCACAAAAGCAGGCTATGCTGCTATTGCATCGTTGGTCGTTTACAAAGATGATATGACTAAGTTATGGCATATGAGACTTGGTCATATGAGTGAAAAGGGGATGCAAATTCTGTCAAAAAGAGATCTTCTTTGTGGGCATAAGGTGCAGGATTTTGAATTTTATGAACATTGTGTATTTGGGAAGCTTCATCGCAGTAAGTTTCCAAGAGGTGTTCATTGTACAAAAGGGACACTTGATTATATTCATTCAGACTATTGGGGACCTTCCAAAGTTGAATCTATTAGAGGCAGTAGGTATTTTTTTGTCTATAATTGATGATTACTCAAGAATGGCTTGGGTTTTTATAATGAAACATAAAAGTGAAGCCTTCAAGAATTTCAAGTAGTGGAAGATATTGATTGAAAATCAAACTGGGAAGAAGATCAAAAGGCTACGAACTGATAATGGTCTGAAATTCTGTGGATCTGAATTTAATGAGTTCTGTAAAGCTGAGGGGATTGTTCGCCATCATATTGTTAGGAATACTCCATAGCAAAATGGGTTGCAGAACGTATGAATCAGACGTTGTTGGAGAGAGTAAGATGCATGCTCTCTAATGCAGGGTTGGCTAGAAATTTTTGGGTAGAAGCAGTGAATAGATCATGTTATCTAATCAATCGTGGGCCTCACACAGCTATTGATTGTAAAACACCTTACAAGGTATGGTCTGGTAAGCCTGCAGATTATTCTTTATTAAAAGTTTTTGGTTGTACTGTCTATTATCATGTTAATGCGAGTAAATTAGAACTAAGAGCTAAAAATGGTATATTTGTGGGTTTTGGGGATGAAGTTAAGGGATATAGAGTCTGGTCACCTTCTGAGAATAGAGTCATACTTAGTAGGACTGTGATATTTGATGAAAATTTCATGCTTAACTCAACTGTAAAGCCTTTTGTGACGTTTACTGATGTGGGAGAAAGTAGTAGTGTTGATAAACAGACGGAGATGCAATTCACTTCAGTTTTGAATGAATTACAACATCAAGGTGGAGAAGATCAACACGTTACTACAGAAACTGATGTGCAACCAGAAATTAATGTGCCTAGAACGTCAGAAGTTGATTTGCCTGAGAATTCTAGATCACGAGTAGATCAACCGAGTATAGCTCGTGATAGAACTAGAAGAGTTGGTGTTGGACCTCCTGTCAGGTATGGTTTTGAAGATATGGTTACTTTTGCATTGCAGGTTGCTGAAGAGATGGATTCTCATGAGCCATCCACCTATAGAGAAGTTGTATCATGTGGTGAGTCTGCTAAATGGCTTCCTGCTATGGGGGATGAGATGGAATCTCTTGATAAAAATCTGACTTGGGAATTAGTTAAACGACCAAAGGAGAGAAAAATTGTCACTTGTAAATGGGTCTTCAAGAAAAAAGAGGGAATATCACCTTCAGAGGGCATTAAATATAAAGCTCGAGTTGTTGCTAGAGGGTTCACACAAAGGGAAGAAGTTGATTATAATGAGATTTTCTCACCAGTAGTCAGACATACTTCTATCAGGATGTTACTTGCTATAGTAGCACATCAGAATTTAGAACTTGAACAACTAGATGTGAAGACAGCTTTTTTACATGGAGACTTGGAGGAAGAGATTTATATGACCCAACCAGATGGGTTCCAATGTCTAGGTAAAGAAGATTATGTTTGCAAGTTGAAGAAATCTTTTTATAGGTTAAAGCAGTCTCTAAGGCAGTGGTACAAACGATTTGACAGCTATATGATTGGTCTTGGCTATAACAGAAGTCCATATGATTGTTGTGTATATCACAACAAAGTTGATGATGGTTTAATGATTTATTTACTTTTATATGTAGATGATATGATCACAGCTGCAAAGTCCAAGTCTGATATTCTGAAATTGAAGAATCTTCTTAGTGCTGAGTTTGATATGAAGGATTTGGGTGCTACTCAGAAAATTCTGGGTATGTAGATTTATAGGAACAAAGGTAAGAATAAGCTCTTCTTGTCACATAAAGGATATATTTAGAAAATATTGTCCAGGTTTGGTATGTCATCAGCTAAGCCTATAGATACTTCTAGTGTTGTAAATGCTCATTTGTCATATGAGTTTTCACCACAATCTAAAGCTGAGAAGGAGTACTTGTTTCGAGTTCCTTATGCTAGTGCAGTGGGAAGTTTGCTGTATGCTATGGTCTGTATTAGGCCTGATCTTACCCATGCTGTTAGTGTTGTCAGCAAGTTCATGGGCCAACCTGGGAAGAAGCATTGGCCAGCTATTAAGAGGATTTTTCGTTACCTTAGATGTACATCTGATGTTGGTCTTGTTTATGGGAGTTGCATAGAGTGTTTGGTGACTGTTATTCTGATTCTGACTATGTTGGAGATATTGACAGTAGAAGGTCTATGACTGGTTATGTGTTCACTCTGGGTAGTTCTGTTGTTAGTTGAAAGGCAACCTTACAACCTACAGTTACTTTGTCTACTACTGAAGCAGAGTACATGGCCTTGACAGAAGCTACAAAAAAAGGAATATGGCTGAGAGGGTTAGTTGGTGATCTTGGTTTGCATCATGACCAAACTATTGTATATTGTGATAGTTTGAGTGCAATATGCCTAGCCAAGGATCAAGTTCATCACGAGAGAACTAAGCACATAGATGTAAGAGATTACTTCTTAAGAGGTGAGTAGAGATTTAAAGTGATGAAAATTGGTACTACTGATAACCCTGCTGATATGTTCACCAAACCGGTTCCATAAAGCAAGTTCCAACATTGTTTGAACTAACTGAATGTTTTGAATTGTTAGTGGTCCCCTTTGTGAGACACTTTGAGGCATGAGGGAGAAGTCTCGGTACGTCTGATGATATTGATTTATGTTACATTCGGTACATCTATTATCTGGGAGAGAATTCAAGTCAAGGTGGAGATTTGTTGAAATGCCTTGAATCTATTTGCTGGCACTTCGAACAACCACGTATATCTGTGTGTCGATCTCCCTACTCTACGTTCCTTTTTGTGTTATTTAATTGTTGATTTTGCAACATAAACCCATATAACGAACAGATGGGTTCGCAACCCTCCTACTACGTCGAGGTTCCCTCAACTCTTGAGGTGGATTTGACCTACTGGATGAACTCCCATCAACAACTCTTGTTAATGTAGCAGGTTCTTCAAAAACTCTTGTTGAAGTTTCAGTAGTTTCTTTGGAAAGTTCACTCAGCACATTTTTACTTCTTGGATTGTACTCCCTTATATGCTCCTCCTCAAGGATGATATCGTTTGTCGACACAAACTTCTTGTTCTTCTTAGGATCATAAAAGTAACCCCCTCGTGTCCCTTTGGGGTAGCCTACAATTAGGCACAACATCGAACTGAAGAAACACTATCAAAGAGTACCTCTGAGCGGAAGCAAGATCGTTCCAAACTCATTGTGATAGATTTACCGCATTCACAATATAACAAACTAGATATGCATTTACCAACAAATTACAAGTATGCTTTAAACTTAAATAACAAAGAGAGAGGATACATACCAATTGAAGAACCCTTCTTCACCAAAATCTCCCTCTCGTCAAACGGATTGCACTTCTCGCTCTCGCTGAGATTGTCCAAGCTATCATCCACCAAATCATGGTCATCTACTCACGAACGGACTCCACACGAACTCGGCAACAAGGAAGACATCACCACTTGGAACCTTCGGTATTCTCGAAGTAAGAATCCATGAGGTGTGGGCTCTGTTGGATTTGGTAGAGGGAAGAAGGAAGAGACAATCGTATACCGCGACCAAGCAATTGGGAGAAGTTGGTTGTCTATTGTATAGACGATGCTTGATCGTTTAGGTAAAGGTAGATGATTATGTAGTAAAAGGGGCGCGATCATATAGACGATCGTTTAGTAAACGCTCGGGCGCGCGATCGTTTAGATAGAAACTAGACGGTCATTTAATAAAAACTATGTGATCGTTTAGTAAATCATGCGCGTGTATATGATCGTTTAGAAACTTTGAGCTGTCGTGTATGCTGTCGGTTTGCTATGTGATAGGTAGTATACTCTTTCGATGAGCGAATATTTGATTCTTTGCAAAATGAAAACAACCTCCCACTAACTCATTCGATTACGGAGAAAAAGTCGGGCAACAATTATCCCATAATCGTTTAAATTAAATAATAAATATAATCATATTATATTTATAACCTATGGTTTAATATCACATCATATGCAATACATTAACCATAGTCCTTTTCTCCTCTACTAGATATAAATCATATTTATATCATTTTCCTCCAAATAATGTATCTCATACATAATGTCAATCATATCATATATAATTAACCAATTCAATTGTATCATATATAATCGAACTCCCTCTTGTCAATTTGAACACTTCAAATTGACCCAAAATCGGATTCTCAACTTGAATCCATTGAGCTATCAAGAGGACCTTATGAACCTATGGCTCGAAGCTCCAACAGTAGGTGAATAGCTGATTAAACTCGCCACGAGATCCACCATCCGTTAACTGCCAGGTATTCGACTAAAGACCGATGACTACACTCTTCTCACCACAGATATATTTCTATGTTCATCAGATATAACCAATCAAGAGTATGATAATTCTTCATAGATGCTTATAAGTACAGCTGGGCAATTTACGGTTTTGCCTATATAGTTAAATCTAACTCCTTAAGTACCACTGATTCTTCTAATGAACAATACAACATAGTTCTGCTATGTGTGGACACCTCTCAGGCCATGAGAAGGTGTGTGGCGCCACGTGGTTCCAGTTTTTTAGGATTAGCCTCAAGCACATGTGTTAGACAACCCCAGATGTGGAAGTGATGCAAACTAGCTTTACGCCCGTTCCACAACTCCAAAGGTGTTGTGGCAACACTCTTGGAAGGAACACAGTGAGGATATAAGTTGCAGTCTATACTACAAAACCTCAAAACGAGTCCGATAAGGAAGCATAACTCATCATTGGCCGAATCATGTCTAACAGGGTTCTGTTTCTCCTCTCCGGTACACCATTCTGCTGAGGTGTACCAGGTGCTGAGAGTTGAAAAATGATTCCATGTTCTATCAAATAGTTTTGGAACTCAGAATCCAAAAACTCTCATCCCCGATCAAATCGAAGTGTCTTAATCCTTTAACTTTCCAGGTGCTTCTGACTTATGTTGCATTAGGTATAAATATCCATATCTAGAATACTTATCAATGAAAGAGATGAAATATTCATACTCTCCTTGTGCTTTTACATTCGTTGGACCACGGAGGTCTGAATGTATAAGTTCTAAAGTCTCTCTGGCTCTATAACCTTTTCCAGTGAAAGGTCGTCTTGTCATTTTGCCTTCAAGGCATGACTCACATACCATAAAGAGTTTTCTTCTAAACCATTTAGAAGTTCACTTTTCACCAATCTCTCAATCCTATTGATATTAGTATGACCTAACCTTAGATGCCAAAGATGGGCATTTTCTTTAGAAGAAACTCTCAGTCTTTTAACAGTTGTTGTCGTTTTGAACATTCTAATATTTAGCACGAATTTTGTAACTAATGGCCTTAATACATATAAGTTATTTTCTATTGAACCAAAACCTAGCTCTATTCCATTCTTAAAAATAAACACTTTATTTTCAGAGAAGGATAGGGAATACTTTTGTTCAATCAAACAAGAAACAAAAATTAAGTTCCTCTTGATATGAGGAACTACAAATACGTCAGCCAATAATATATTTTTTTTTGTCCAAAAATAACTTAAGCCTACTTACAACAACAGCTGAAATGGCCACACCATTACCGACTCTAAGAGTCATATCTCCAACTACCAATTGTCTGGAGAAAACGAGGCCAAAAATGGAGAAATTTCGAAGAAGATCGCAGTTATATAGTGTTGTCTATACCACAGTATTGCAGCATTGTGCCTTAGCATTGCAATGCTGCGATAAGGAAGAACATTTTGTTCTTTCCATAGAGTTGCAATGCTGAGCACAACGTTGCAACATTCCTAGACAGAAGGAACAAACTGATTCTCGCCCTGTTCTATTCTTGATCCCATTCGTTCACTTGCAGTTCGACCAGTTCGAGTAGTTTGGGTCCGGTTCAGGGGCTGTGCGGTTTAGTTTGAGCAGTTTAGGTCCGATTCGGGGGTTGGGCGATTCTGTTCAAGTGGTTTAAGACCCAGTTCACTTGTTTCAAACTGGTTGCCTTTTATTATGTAATAGTTAGATTTTTTTAATTAATTAAATTAATATTAGTGTTATATTAATTCAATTAATTGTTTAGGTGTTCAATCCTGATCCAATAATTGTTTTAAAATTATGCATTTGATGTATGATTTATTTTAAATATTATATATGCCATAATATATGTCATATAGTGAAAATCCCACCATAGGTTATGTATAATTCATGCATAATTTATCTTATAAATGTTATAATATATAGTTGCATGATTTAGTTTTTATAACATGCTCATGCATCATATAATATAAGTGTTTATATTTTGCATGCATTAATAACATAGCCATGCATCATTTATATTATATGTGTTATAATATATAGTTGTATGTATGTATGGTTGAATGTTATTAATTATTTCATTACCTTATTATATAAGTGTTATATATAGTTAGTAATGAAATGGAATTGCATGAAGCACGAGACTACCATAGGTAATTTATAATTAATATAATTTACTAAGTATGTCAATGAATGCAATTGTATGATTTTAATTTATTCCATTTATTTTATAAATGTTATAATTAAATGAAATTAGAAATTAAAATCAATAATTCAAAACTGCATGCAATCCTTAGGTTAAAATCATTTTTAAAATAGTTTTAAAATATGATTCACATAGACCTAAGATCACTTTTCTAATAAGATTCGAAATCAAGTTTAATCTTTTAATCAGTTTAATAGGATTCAATTGATTCTTAATTAAAAGATTAAATTTGTAATAAATATATCTATTAGGGACCTTTTGTCTAAGGTTAGTTCTATCTAGGCTGGGGTATTTAAGTTGACGAAAACGTAACACTCCTACTTGAGAACTTACCTGTAAAGGTAAATTAGATAGATTTGTTACAAGCATGCAATGGTTGTTTAACCATCAAAAGTAAGTGTTACTTTTGGACAAACTAAACAAAACACTTAGTTAAAAATCAGTAGTCGGATTTTCCTAAGTTAAATAACCCTAGGTATAACACTCAGTGGGAAGAAAATGGGGTATATGATACTCCATTTTTCTTTTTCACGTTTCTCCCTAAAAAGTTCACACCGTGAGATCTATACTCGGCCTCGAGACACCTTTTCTTATGTCCCCTTACAGATGGTGTTTACGTGTTGGGTATATCCAATGGACACAGAAATATATTTGTAGTGTGAAAAGTGCAACTATCGATCATTGGTGGAGTGTCCGACAGTTAAGTTTCAAGTAGCATTGGAGCTTTAATCTACAAGTCCATGAGATCCCATCCGTAGCTCAACGAGATTAAATGAGAATCAATTTTGGATTAATTTGAATTGTTCAAATTAATTGAGTGGATTAATTATATGTGATATAATTAATTTAATTTAATTATATATGATATAATTACTATAATATATTTGATACATCATAATATAAAGTTTATTTGAGAGGAAATAAATATTTGAATATGATTCAATATTAATTATATGAATTGGATTCATATAATTGAATTTGATATAAATGAGATTTATATTAAATGCCATTGATGAGAGATTTAAAACTATAGGTTATATTGTATATGATGCAATATTAAACCATAGGTTATATATTATATATGATATAACATATAGTAATATAGTAATATATATACACACATACACACATACACACACACATATAAAGTTAGTTTTTATATATGTATATATATTTTATGTTAAAATTAATTAATTGTTTATTAATTTTAATATTTTGAAATTAAAGAGGGGAATAACTTCCCTCCCCTAATCTCTCTCATCTCACGACGTATGAGTGAGGAGATGGTTGTGATTAGGTTATTATGTTTCTTCTTCGTTTGACAGAGGTGAGAAGAAAACACAGGAAAGTTTTGAGACAAATCCCCAATCTCACTTCTCCTTTCACAAACTCTATCCCTCTCTTATAAAATACCAAAAGTTCGCAACTCCTTGGATTCTCATCCTAGAGAATACAGAGAACTCCAATTGGTGGTGCTCCATTTTGGTTTACGTTTTCTTTTATCATGGTTGTTCTAGATTGAAAAGGGTTCATGTAAAGAAAAGGTTCTTCAAAGGTAAGGGTTTCTTGAAACCCAAATTCTCTTCTGTTTAATTATGTTGGCATGTTGTAAATTTTGGTTTTTTGCATTATTTTATGTTTGGAAATTCCGTTATGTAAAAATTGAAAAATTGGGACGATCCCCTTCCACCGCGAACCTTCGTCAGTTCCTTGAGTTCCATCTTAATACTTCAATGACATCATTTTTTTAACCAAAAATATTTTATTATTACTAGTTTTAGGGGGCATATAGTGACTCAAGCTTGTTCCACATAGTCCGTGCATGAGTTTCTTCACCAATATGGTTTCGAAAATTATCTTCTACCCATAGTCTCATAATCTCATACACTTTTATATAACATAATACTCATTTTTTATCAGTTTTATCATCAGGATTCTCCTCAGAAAAAATTGGAAAATGCAAATCATTCATATATAAAATATCTTTCATATTTATTTTCCAAACTTAATAATTTGACCCATTAAGGGTAACCATCTTAGCTGAACTAATATCCATTATTCAACACAAGAAAATCACAATTAATTAACCAACACTCTAATACCACTTTGTTGGGATAAACATTGTATCTATCAGACCAATTATCTCACTCTGTGTGAATCTAATAGAATACTAATCAACTAGAAAAAATAATAATAATCAAGTAAGGACACAAACAATTTTAACGTGGAAAACTCCTCAATATGAGGAGTCAAAAACTACAGACTAAAGTCAAAATCTCTAGTATAATCAAATAATAAGTACAAACAAGTTCTCACTGGTCATAACTAGAGACATACACAAATATATCTCAAGCTTAATAATCTCAGCAACAAATGACAACAAATAGAGAGAATAAAATTAGAAACGTCTCACTTGAAGTGCCAATAAATTACCACATTATCTAACTATAGGTAGCTCCGAACAAAATCTCCACCTTCCAAATTGAAGATCCTCGTGTCAAGTACATGCTATCAAAATTTCAGCTCGATCGGACCACTGATTGATCCCCAATGGTTGAAAAATGCTACTGGTTGGATGAAGCTTTCTCAAATGTTTTTCTTTTTCTCGGTCTGCATGCATAACACAAAAACCATTTATGAAGGTTTCCAAATTAAAACCTAACTTTGGCCATATGGGCCTTTAATGGGCTTTTCCCAAATAAGAAGTGAAATAGGCCATCATGTGCTTGTGTTTTTCTTAGAAAGTTTTTGTCACACCCCCTCTCAGACTACTCTCTTAGCCCAGGTAAGGACATGACTACAGTAGTTATCAACGTCTTTTATGATACTTACTGCCTACTAAACCTATTTAAGTAATCCGATAACAACATGTAATCTCATACATAGCGGTCTGATTATGAGATGTGGAAAATATATGTCAAGAATGCTTTTCTGAATGGCAATCTTGAGGAGACCATTTATATGGTGCAACCCGAAGGATTCCTAGTCCAAGGTCTAGAGCAAAACGTTTGCAAACTGAATCGGTTCATTTATGGACTTAAATAGGCATCTCGATCTTGGAATATAAGGTTTGATACTGCGATCAAATCTTATGGCTTTGATCAGAACATTGATGAGCCTTGTGTCTACAAGAAAATCATCAATAGTTTAGTAGTTTTTCTAGTATTGTATGTAGATGATATCCTACTCATTGGGAATGATGTAGGCTTACTGACTATATTTAAGAACTAGTTAGCGACCCAATTCTAAATGAAAGATCTGGGAGAGGCTCAGTTTTTTCTTGGTATTCAGATCTTTCGGGATCGTAAGAACAAATTGTTAGCACTGTTACAAGCATTTTTATATTGATAAGATGTTGATCAAATATTCGATGTAGAACTCCAAGAGGGGCCTTTTGCCTTTCAGGCACGGAGTTACATTGTCTAAGGAACAGTTTCCTAAGACACCTCAAGAGGTTGAGGAAATGAGACGGGTCCCCTCTGCATCTGCCAGGTAGTTTGATGTATGCGATATTATGTTCTAGACCTGACATTTGCTATGAAGTGGGGATAACCAGCAGATATCAATCTAATCTAAGATATGATCACTGGACAGCTGTCAAGAACATCCTCAAGTATCTACAGAGAACGAGGGACTACATGCTTGTGGTTCTAAGGATTTGATCCTTACAGGATACACAAACTCTGATTTTCATACTGATAAGGATTTTCATAAGTCCTTTTTAGGATCAGTGTTCACTCTTAACGAAGGGACTATAGTATGGCGAAGCACCAAACAAGGGTGCATCGCAGACTCCAACATGGAGGTCGAGTATGTAGCGGCTTATGAAGCTACTAAGGAGGTCGTTTGGCTCAGGAAATTCCTAACTGATCTGGAAGTTGTTCCAGACATGTCAAAGCCCATCATACTATATTGTGATAATAGTGGTGTTGTGGCTAATTCCCATGAGCCTCGAAGTCATAAGCGTGCCAAGCACATTGAGCGGAAATACCATCTCATCTGAGAGATTATGCATCGAGGGGACGTGATTGTCACGAAGATAGCTTCGGAGCACAACGTTGTTGATCCGTTTACGAAGACCCTCATGACTACAGTGTTTGAGGGTCACGACAGAGTATAGGTCTATGGAACAGATCACAGCTGGACTAGGACAAGTGGGAGATCTTGTACTGGGCGTATTGTGCCGTAGTTTATTGTTTTGTGTACTTGTAATTTTATTATCTTATACACCCCACTAGCTTTAGGACAAATGGAAGATTGTTGGGATTGATGCTCTAAATCTCGTAGGGTCCTGTAGTTTGTAAATCTTGTATGAACAAACATTTCTGTGATTAATAATATTTTATATTTTATTCACTCTGTCTATGAAATATATGATATTTTAGTTGCATTAACCACAAACCAATAAACTAACATCCATAATTATCGTTGTAACTTAAACATGTATGTGGAGACATATAAGTGGATTCTGTTTAAATGATAACCTAAATGGTCTGTAGTATATGGATAAGGCTGGATACCTTATCCTAGTGATACTACGAGTATGGCCCGCTTTGTAGGTGTTACAAATGTTGTTAAGTGCTACAAATGATCTGGTCTTGATTATTCATGTAGCGAAGATAGTCTATGCAAAGGAGTTTGTATAAGACTAGACCACGAAATGTTTAGTCTCATTATATAACGCCATTCATAATTTAGACTTTCATTTCACTAGGATGACCATAGGTAACATGACCTTAATCCTAAGTAAGTTATGAACTCCTGCATATAAAGGCGGTTCTTTGATTTGTATGGGTGAGAATGGCCAGATCGCCGATTCAACAAGCCTACCATTTTGGGGATTCGTCTAATTGAGGAGCTAAGAACTCAGTTACACAAGATGGAATTCACTCCTTCCCAGAAGCAGGGGTAAGTAGATAAATTGCTCCCTTAGGGCTGATTTCGGGTCTTGAATATTGTGGCACCACACTCCCTCTTAGCTGGAGAGGGGTTTAGTCATAGTGGGACTATGGTCTATTATTCTTTAGAGGGATCAGTGGTACTTAAGAAGTTAGATGTAACTACAGGGACAAAATGGTAATTTGGACCAGCTGTATTTATGAGCAATTTGTGAAGGGTCATCATACTGTTGATTGGTTATATCCAATGGACACAGAAATATATCTGTAGTGTGAAAAGTGCAGCTTTGGGTCTTTAGTGGAGTACCCGACAGTTACCAGATGGTGGATAATGTGATTAAAGAGTTTAATCAATTATTCACGTACTGTTTGAGCTTCAATCTACAGGTTCACAAGGTCCCTTTGATAGCTCAAAGGATTTAAGTTGAAAATCAGTTTATGGGTTAATTTGAAATGTTTAAATTAATAAGAGGGAATTTAATTATATATGATATAATTGACATAATGTATATGATACATTATAGTTTAATTTGAGGAATAAATATTTGAATATGATTCAAATATATTTTCTATGAATAAGATTCATAGTTGTTAAATTTGATATAAATATGATTTATATTAAATGCCATAAAATAGAGAAAAAGAACTATGATTTATATATTGTATATGATGCAATATTGAAACTATAGGTTATAAATATAATATGATAAGTTGGTTATCATATTTATTTATATTATTAATTATTTGATAATTAAACTCTTTTTCTCTCTAACCACTCTTAGTGGGAAGTTATTCAGTTTTTATGGAAATTTGGGATAAATAAAATATGATTTTATTTTTTTCATAATCTAAGGTGTTGCACCATTGTGAGATACGACACGATTGCTTTGAGAGCCTATGCGATAGTCTCACTTTCACTAAACGATTGAGAGTATTTGCTATGCGATATCTTTTGTCTTCCTCGATCGTCTTCCCCCTCCAACTCCAAACTCCCCTCTAACCAAAATTAACCAGAGGCTATCACTCCTAGATTCTCACACCGAGAATACCAAGGTCACTAAATGGTAGTGTCCCATTTTGGTTCAAGTTTGAGTTGTTTGTTGTTGTTCGTTTAGAGTGTTCGTGACTTGTTCGATGCGTTCGTGAACGAGTTAGATTGAGGAATTAATGAGAAGAAGAATTCTTCGAAGGTATAGTCTCTTAAACCTTTGTTTATTATGAGAAAGCATGTTGTAATTTATGTTTTATGCATAATCTATTTGTTTTACTGTAAATGTATGCGTTCAATCGAAATGAGATTTGGACGATCCACTTCCGCTCAAAGGTTCTCTGTCAAAAAAGTTTCTTCAATGATTATATCCTACAGTTGTTGGACCGATGAAGAGGTAACAGAAGCTGATTCTTGCAGTTGATTTTTCTACAGCACGGTCTTTCCTTTGTCATTTGCTTTGACAGCAGGAGCTTGGCTTGATTCAGCAGCTTCTCGAGACTGCATCTGTTCTCTCAAGGCAGCGATCTCATGATCTTGCTCCTCAACGGCCTTCATCAGAAAATTTATCTTTCTTTCCATTTCTGCCATGGTCGCCTCAGCTGTTACGTTCGCCATCATGAGAGAAATCACATCTGGGTATGATTCCCTTTTTTACTTACTAGAGGCAGAAGTAAAGTTGTTAATAGGGGATTCTCCTTGATGACAATCCCACCTTTAGGAGATTCTATCATCTTCCTCAAGATGTTGTGCGCGATGATGGAACCTTGCTTTTGCTCTTGCATCACCTCCTTTGAACGACTACAGGTGACAGGTCCCGTGTAGGAGTCGGTTACAACAGTTACCTTATATGTAGCTTTCTTTGGTGTCATTGATTTGTTTGGATGTTGAGAGAGAGATGAAAGGTAGAGATGCCCACTGGAAGTGCCAATTTGTTCGCACAAGGTTCCTAGAAAAACTTGTTTCATGGAGTTGAACTTGAGTTTGTGTTGGTGTAGATATTGATTTGATGTATTGTGGTTCGATCTCTAACACTCGATCCTCTGATTCCCTCTCAATTGAATGCGTGCGCTTAACTTGAAGTAGCGAAGCACGTGACATTCTTAAAGTCAAAGTCTTGAAAGAGTCTTTTTGTGTCTTCAAGAGACTTGTGTCTTCAAGGAACTGTGCAACTTCAGGAGTTAAGGAGTTTCTGGTTGTAGGTAAATTCTCTTGGACTCTCTGAAATGTAGAATTGCTGACTCCCACAAATGAGAAGAGCTCCTCTATTTATAGAATTCTCTAGTGGGCCTCGTGGACTTAAGCTTGATTGGTTTATGGGTCTGGTCTTTAGACTCAATTAGTTGGATTTGGGCTTGATTTGATATTTGGATCAAATTTAGTCCTAGTTTTTTTTTACTTAGTTGGACTTTAACCCAAATAATAATATTAAATTGGGTCAAATTAATCTTATCTTGATTCAACGCTCATGATGAAACCACGTGACGTCATTGGAATTTGTTTTCTTCTAATTGTCCCAAATTTGATGATTTGAAATTTTATCCTGAATGACATGGCAATTTGTGATTGGTCCAAAATTTCTCATTCAACATAAATATCTCAAGTTTATCAATTCGTGTTTTAGAAATGGAACATGGATCTACAATTATAAGTGACATAAAAGTTATTCAAAAAATAGAAATTTATTTCAAATTCCCAAAACGATTTTCTTCCATTCAAGATTATTAAAAAAAATTAAACTTTTGATTTTTCTAATCTCATTGGTATTCGGTAATATATATATATAAACACATATTTTTAAAGAAATTACTAAAACTGTTTTTTTTAATTATTATTTAAGTTTTTATCGTATAGCATACATTGAAATTCGAAACCAGTGTAATCAATTTTGGTTTTACTTAAATTACATAGTACAGATAGATTTTGTAAGCACTTTTTAGAATAGTTATAAATTTGTCGTCGTCATGTCTTTTCTATACTTGGATAATTCAAAACATACTTTAACTTGTCATCGTTTATCAAAAGAGTAAGAAATTCTTCTTTAATAAAAAACGTTACGTTATACTCTATTGTTTTTTTAACATTATTATAATAATAAAATTCTAAACATGTTTTCGTTAATGAAAAATCGAAATATGAGAATCAATAATGACGACTCAGTTCACTTCTTTGAAATAATTATATTTCTCTAAATTTTTAAAAGGCTTTTAAATCTTAGTTAAATAATTACCAAACAAGTATCAACCTATTCTCTTTTTACTCTTTTTTTTTTATAAATCTTTTTACTTCTTTTTATATTAAAAACACACATTTTGTACATTGAAACAATGTGATTATTGTATAGTTTAAGCTTTTGTTTTGGTTAGGAAAGATATTAATTGTATCAATTTTAGAACAAAGTTGTGTATACAAAAAAGTACTTATTTGTTAATATATAGAATAGTGTGCAAAAATAATAGACCTCTCATGATTCATTTTTAAGGAAATATATGGATAACATGTATAAATTAACAGTTCTCTCGTACCAATGTACAAAGCCAAAGTTGGCAAAATTGATCACTCTTTATTTGTAAATATAGCAGCATTTCTAAATTAAATCTGTTAAAACTATAACAACAAACAAAAATATAAATATTTGCTCTTAAAAAACTAAAATTTAAATATTTCTTTTATATAATTTTTTCTTTAAAAAAAAAAACTAGAATATGAGTGTCTCTAAGTGGAACTTGAAATAAAAAAAGTTTCTTTCTTGGGATAAAAATTAAAAAAAAAAAAAAATTGCAAAAGTATTGTATTAAATAAGGGGTGGGGAGTTCGAACCTCAACCGAGGTTGATAGTACTACACTCATGTTGGCAAAAATGAAAAAATTATAAATGGAAAATAAAAGATATATTATGAAGTAATTTATGGACATTATAATAAATATATTTGTAGTTAATCACTGTTTCGCTCCAATCATTGTTTTTTAAACCCTTTTATCTTCTCTAAATTTTTAACAATAATTTTACATTATTTTTCAATCCTCCATCACTCAAAGCCACCATTACTATTCTCTCCTAGCTTCATTTTTTTTCTCATTCTTGATAGAGACTGGGAAAATTAAAAAGATATTGTTCTTTTAGAAACTATTTAGGAAAATATTGTTGTTTTCAAACTATTTTTAAATTTTTTTTAAAAATAAGTTGAGGGTTGAAAATTAGATAGGTCGAATTTTGAACCATCGACCTTCCCCTTTCACTTTACATTTGCCCGTCGAACTTTGAACCCTCGACCTTGCCCTAACATTATTATTGAGTCTGTTTAATTATCATTCCGGAGACCTTTTTCATAATTATTTGATGTGGAGAAAACGAAAGACTTTCCTCATTCCGAAGACCTTCCTCATAACACTCATAATGATTTGATGTGTTAAAAATAATTTTGTATTGGGAGAGAACGAAAGAGGGAAGAGTAAGAGAGAGTGAGAGTTTGAGAGAGAGCGAGAGAACGAGAGAGCGAGAGTTTGAGAGAACGAGATTTTGAGAGTGAGAGCGAGAGCAAGATATCTGTACAAATTTTCCTTTTTTTTCTTTTTTTAATTATTACACATTCCACCTTCTTCTTTCTTCCTTCCTTTCTTTTTTTTTTTTTAATTCTCTATTTTATAAAAACAATTTCTAAAAATATTTTTTTTATTATTTATAATTTAAAGAAAAAAAAAACTCCATCAAAATCTTGGTACCAAATATACAAAAGGAATCCAAGATCATTATTGTAAAATCTTTTAAACTATTGACCTCACTACTATGATTAAAATTTTTGTTCTTTATATCAATAATACAATCTTATTTATAGACTTGCATGTGAAGCTTTTGAGTGTTGATTTGATTTATTATGTCCCCAAATTATTATCTAAAATATGTAAATTTGAATATTGAAGTTTTTTTTTATCAACGTTTTAGATTTAGACTATCTAATGTTATTATTTATGTCAGTGACATTTAAAAGCTTCTATATCAAAATAATTACTATTCATAATATATAAAAAAAAATTTAAAAAATAATATCTCATAAAAATAAAAGAAAAATGTAAATTAAATATCTTATTTATATAAAAATAATTACAAAAATCAATGTGTCCCACAAGGCGGACGTCGTCGATTTCGAGCTGGTTGCGTCGTCGACTTCGAACTTGAGGTTGCTCGGGTTCTTTTTGATATTGCTCTGGTACCTCTGCAGGCGTTTCATAATATAAATATTCATTATGCTCTCCACGACCCCGACCATGTCCATGCACGTATAAAGACGAAGAACCAACCTCTGAGTCATAATGTCCTGAACCAAATGCTGGCATCATCATCATCGGACTAATATAATCAGTTTGACTCTGCGTCTGCATCAAGGGGTAACTCTTCCACATTATGTGCAACCTCATCAAACTCATCCTCTTCCCGAACAGGTCCTCTACGTCTAGGAGTTGGTGGAGGAACAATAGGTATATCGTACATATAATGAATTTCCTCTATATAGCTTTGGTTGTCACTACATATAGCAAGAACCTGGTTCGGATCATTCGCAACCTCACGGAGTCTATGGTTGTTCGATCTCTGTGAATTATAAAACAATTAGACAATATTTAAAATAAATTTAAATTAAAAATAATTAGATAATATTCATTTATCAAATGACCCACAGCTGCTCCCGGACAAGTGACGTAGCGCCTTGTGATATTATTATACCAATGAATATATTCTGGAGTGACATCTGTGTCAAACTGTTCAAGAGAAACCCCCACTGCAATAAACCTTGCACGATAGTGCCATCGCACTACCAAATGTGCAACTTTTTCGGACCAATCTCTAGTCCTTAGGTCAATATCATGCAGTACGGGTTCAGTATTACAAGGCGATGGGACATCCTGCTGAAAACCGAATTGTCTCATCACCCTGTCAGGAAGATGTCACTCACCAATGTGAAAACATATGAGAGGACTCATCGTCCGCCATATGTTTTGACCATTCGTACAAAAATTAGGCAAAGTATGCATAATAATTTTGTACGGCTCCCAAATAACCTGAAACACAAAATATTATATTAGAGAATATTAAAGACAAATACAATAAAAATGTGTATAAAATAATCAATTAGGTTTAGTGTAATGTACCTGTTCAGGTTAAAGCAGATCAAACATGTATCTGGCTGACTACATGTGTGGCTGTCCTAGTCACACAAAATTTGTCTCTCCACCTAAATTTTTAAATTGATAATTTAGAATTTAAATTAACTAGATCAGTGATATAAAAATTAAATTGAATTAAAACAACATACCAAGAACCGTAGGCTCGTCCAACTAACTGAGCGTCATTAACATGTTGTAGCTGTGGAGCCATTGTTGGAAATCGCTCCCAAGCCCATAGTTGCAAAAGTATGAGAGGCCCAACTATCTCTCGAACCTCAGGTCTTGTTGCTTTGCATAGTTGTCTATACAACCATGCCAAGCATGCTCCACCCCACGAATACCGCCCCACATCATGGAGGTTAGCTAACAGTGACAGGAACATCAAGTGAACAAAATGACTTGATTTATCTGAAAACAGACTTCCACCCATCATTTGTAGTATATATGCTCGCGCATATCTTATGACAGTTTCTTCGTCTGCATCATCTGTGAGCTCATGAAATTTTGTTCCTAAGCATATTAAACTTAACCTCAATCCTTTAATCTTATCGGCAGGTGGGGTCGCACCGAGGTACAGTTGACAAACTTCTAACCAGTCATCGTACATCACTCCGGTGACCAACTCACCGTCAACAAGTAACCTCAACGACACTTCTATGTCTTGTAGAGTGATAGTGTATTCTCCAACGGACATATGGAATGTATGCGTCTCGGGCCTCCATCTCTCAACCAAGGCTGTGATCAAATGTCAGTCCAACTGAATAAATCCTAATTTGGCAACCCCATAGAATCCAGATGTGCGCAGTAGCGGTAGTATTCGAGGGTGGAGCGGGATAGTGCACTAGAGAACTGCCTCTCGACGCCTGCAAGATATTTCTCCAGTAGTACGATCTTGCCATACAACAGATGATCGATAAATGGACTCGTCGTACAAAACATCGGGATCAACAGGTCTTGGGTTTAAAGCCATGATCTGAAAAAAAAAATATTTATTTTTCAATTAAAAAAATATTTTTTTCTCAATTAGAATAATAATGTACAACTTAATTAGAAGAATAATGTACTTAATTAGAAGAATAATGTACAAGTTAATAATAAAAAAATTAATGTACAATAAATTTATTTACTTTCCATAGAAATATATATATATACATGACCAATGAGAAAAAAAGCTAGTAATCATTAATGAAAAAATAACAACAATAACAAAATTTTGAATTGTAAGAGAGAGCGAGATTGTAAGAGAGAGCGAGATTGAGAGAGCGAGATGTTCAGAGAGAGCGAGATTGTAGGAGAGAGCGAGACACATACATTCCATAGACGTTGGAGATTGTCCCATCCTACAATCTCGCTCTCTCCTACAATCTCGCTTTCAATCTCGCTCTCTCCTACAATCTCGCTTTCAATCTCGCTCTCTCCTACAATCTCGCTCTTAATCTCGCTCTCTCTTACAATCTGCTTCACTCACTTATCTTTCTTGTCGAGGGTTGAAGTTTCGACTTATGTAAAACTAGCGGGATTTCCTTTTCTTTGTTGAGGGTTGAAGTTTCAACTTATGTATGTCGAAACTTCAACCCTCGACAACCCTAATTTACGTATTGTTTCCAAGTTTTTCTTTGTTTGTCGAGTTCTCAACGTTCGACCTCTACATTAATCGAATCCTCAACCCTCAACTTTTAGCCTCAAACTCCCAAAACAACAATATTTCTCTAATAAGTTTCAAAACAACAATATTTCTCTAATAAGTTTTGAAAACAACAATATTAATATTAAAGGTCCGATGTATTGTATTGTGAGAATTTATTTGTTAAATGTTAAACTTTTGTAAATCCCCTCTATTTAGAGAGTTTGTCAAGTGTGCTCTTTATTTTTTCAAATTTTTACGAGGGTTGGCTCTTGATCTCATAAAAAAAGTTGTTGTAACGATTTGATCCTCAACCGGGATCGGGTTTGTTCTTGCATCCGAAAAACGAATATTGTAGCGGTTAGACTCTGAGCTGTAGAAAAAATCAAAGACTTCTAGTGAAGTAGCCAAGAGGAGTTTGGAAAGTGAATGTAGGCATGCCGAATCACTATAAAATTCTCGGTGTTAATTTCTCTATCCCCTCCTAATCTAAATTTGTAATTAATTTGTTATATTTTATTGCATGAAATTAATTGCAATATTTGTTCTTTAAATTAATTGCTTAATATTTATTTAGGTCGTTGAATTTATCTTTACATATTTCATACCAATCTTTTTATTAAAATTAAATTTGGTGTAACTCTAATTGATTGCTTATTTTGGGTTAATTTATTTATATGAGTTTATTGTTTAAATTACTTATTAACAAAATGTTTGTTAATTTATTTAATTAGATCCACATTAGAAAAAGTTTTAATTAGTTTGATTAAATTCTATTTACTTTCAGAATTGTCATACCTATCAAATTACCTACGAGGTATCATTTTTGTAATTTTTCCCCTCTTTTCAGTTCACAATTTGCATTTCATGGTGGGCTTCTGGTAAAACATATTTTGAATTATGATATTTTTTTCCAAGTATATTCTTTTATGACATCATACTTCAACATTAGTTTTGTTATTATGTCTCCCTTGTAATTTGAACTTATCAAATATAAATTCATACAGTCACAACTTGTCTGTTAGAAAAAAAATAAATTAAAGAGAAAAAAAAAAAGATAGACTTTAAGTTGATTTTTATGTTACATTAATATTCCGACTTCAATATTTTTTAAAATGTATAGATCTACAGTACATAATTAAAAGTTTAAGATTCTATCACACATCGAATTTATATTTATATTTAAAAGATCAATTAAAATTTAAAATTTTCAAATATGTATTTATAGCGTAATGTGTTTTTTTTTAAAGAAAACTTATGTACGCTCAAATTAGGATAACTATCTAATTTGAAAAAATAAGGTCCCAATTCGGTAACCATTTTATTATTTATTTTTTATTTTTGAAACTTAAGCCTATTTTCTTGTTTTTTATGGTGATTTGCATCTTTCTTGAATACAATGCTTGAATCCTAATCAAATTCTAAAAGTAAAAGCAAGTGTTTAAAAGCTATTTCTTTTAGTTTTAAAAATTTGGCTTGTTTTTTTAAAATCATTTGTAAAAAGTAATAACAAAGGAAGAAATTTGGGGTGGAAGTAATGTGCATCCACTTAATTTTCAAAAACAAAAACAAAAAATAAAATGGTTACTAAACTGGACCTAACCGTTATAACATTCTGCTAATATTATTGGTAATAATTCTAAACAATAATATTAAAATAGGATTCTAAAATAGGATTTAAATTTTACTTTTTCTAACTTGTCTCTACAAACAAAG
This sequence comes from Benincasa hispida, assembly GCF_027475165.1. NCBI lineage: Eukaryota > Viridiplantae > Streptophyta > Magnoliopsida > Cucurbitales > Cucurbitaceae > Benincasa > Benincasa hispida. Next base: position 5,710,569 of record NC_143480.1, read on the forward strand.
TTTTATTCTTGAATGACGACTGTATTAGAATACTTTAAATAAGTTTTAATCAAAATATAAGAATTTTAACGAAATTTTAACTTCTTGATTAATATTTACACGATAGATATAGAAAAGTTCAATAAATAAACGTATAAAAAAAATTAATTATAATTTTGAGTCATAATCATGTTTAAAAGAAAAATGTAATTAAAAATATTATAAAGAATCGAAATGACTTTTTTATATGTTGGACTTATTTAAATATGTTTCAAAATGATTAAAATAATATTTTACGAATTATGAATAATAAAAAATCTATTATAATGGTAACAATTCAATTATAGAGTAGTAAAATAAACACGATCTTAATCTAAATGAGTATTAGTGAAATGGCATGTGTATATTATATAGCTTGCAAACGGGTTAGAATGTTCAAGATTGGTGGACTTTGGAAGAATGACCCTCATGGGGTCTACACAAATTTGAAATAAGCACTCTAAGAAATAGAAAGAGAATATATATTGGATTTTATAAAGGAGTCATGCATGCATTGGCTTCTTGCAAAAATTTCAGAAAAAGTAGGAGGAGTTTTGGAAATTGTGACAGCTTGTTTTATATAACATTATTCCATTTAAATTACATATATTTTAAACTTTTATTTTTCACAAATACAAGGATATAATAACTTTTCAATTTTTTTTATTAGTTATAAGTCATTGATTAAAACAAACAATTAAATCTTCAATCTTAAATCAATTATATTAATAAAATGTTTTAGTTGTTTCAAACAATTTATAAAAAGTTTAGGTCATGGTCAATCCATTTTTATTCTAAATTACCATTTTAAGTTAAATATTATCTTCCTAATTTTATTGTTTTTTTTACTAGATGTCGATTATGTCCTTTGATCTAAAATTACCTAAAACAAACTTATCCTTTTGTAGCTTGATTAAATTTTCAAAATATTTTTATATGGTAAAAGAAAATTTAGAGTATAATTTTTAAAAAATGATAATGAAAAATATAATGGTTTTACTTTATTAGAATTAGCTTGTGAATATTCATGCACGATATTAAATATTTTTTGTCCTCTCATTATTTTTTTTTAAAGAAATTTTGACTATTTATAAGATGGATAAATCGAATCTCTAACTTTCTTTGCTGGTTTGACTATTTTTTCTTAATTAAAAAATAACAAACTTTTTAAGGGTCTTTTTAAATATAAAAAATATTTTAAAATACTTACATTTCAAAAACTTCCAAGAGTACTAAATATTTTTGAAACTTTTTACTATAAATGTAAATATATTTTTTTTTGGATATTTCTATCTATAAGAATTTCCCAACTTTATATTTAATAAACTTAAAAATTATCAATCACTTTTTTTGGTTGAATAATTTAAACGATTTGGTAAGGAGAAAAAAGAAAACAATGTGAAATGCAACTTACAAATTAATTCTTAAATGTTTTTTCAAGGGTAATTGTAATTGGTAGCATTTTTAAGAATAATAATATAACATCATTTAAAAAAATTGCAAATATAGACAAGTAGCGACAGACTTCTATCGTTGATAGACTCTTACTAGTGATATGGTCTATCACATAGACTCCTACCAATATTATGGTCTATCACTGATAGACTATTTAAATTTGGCCCTATTTGTAATTTTTTTATATTATGTTATATCTGTTAGTATTTTGGATCTAATGTCTATATTTGCAACTGTCTCTTTTTTTAATAAAAAAATTATCATATTGAGATATTTTTGAAAGGTAATTAGTGAGATATTCTAAAAGGTTTCATTAATTTCTGTAAAAAACGAACCGTCGTGGTCATTTGTTCTCGTCGAAAACGAATATATTTATATAGATGATATTTTAATTATTAAATTATAATTTTAATATTTAAACTTTAAAATTTGTACCTATTTCATCTCTAAATTTTGGAAGTTTTGAATTGTTACCATTAACTTTTTAAATATTGTAAAAGACATAAATCACCCTTAAATTTTCAAAATATTGTTACAATCAAACTCTAAATCCTAAATCCTAGAGTTCTTACAATTTAATCTCATTTTATTAACTTTATTATAAAGTTAATATTTGATTTTCAAATCAAAATATTGAGCTATCATCTTGGTTCAATAGGCAAATATTGATGTAAAGAGATTAAGTTGTAACAATCATAAAGAAATTAAATTGTAACAATCATATTATTGGAGATTTTGATTAGAAAAATATTTATAGTTTAGAGATAGTATGTACACTCTTCCACAATCGATGATTAATTATTACAAATTTATAAATTTTGAGGGTTCGATGAAACTAAAAATCTATCAATGTGATTTTTTATGATTTTTTTCATTTCTCCTTTATTATATATTGTCATAAATATTTAATTCTCTATTTTCTTCAGAAAAAAACCATATATTTTCACCAATATTGTTATTATGGTTATTATTAAGATCAGTTAAGACATTTGAATTGAAAATGGTTGTTGATAATATTGGTTGTGGATATGTTCAATTGCTAAGTAAAACAACAAAGAGGGTTAAGTGAGGCAATAATTCCTATTTCTACTGTTCATTTTTTTTTTCTTCCCTCTTAGAAAAAAATCAATTGGGATATAGAAAAAAAAGGGGAAAAAAAAGAAAGAAACAAATTCAAATTTCAACTTACTCCATTTTATTGATGGAAACAATGGTTTGAATTCAAGTATATTAATTAATTTATTAAGTACTTCTTATTTTTATAGTCATATAATTGAACCATGTCAATCACAATGAATTTAATTTAGAACTTATTCTTAATTTTTTCAAATAGTTTCATCAATACATAAATTGTATGTGAAAAATCAAAAGTAAAATTAATGAAATCAAAATATCAATTTCTCATTTCAAAAGACAATCTAAAATGAGATGGGATAATATGTGCATGAAGGAACAAACAAAACAGAAATTTAAGGATGCCTTGCTGGATATTTTGGCTTCCTTAATTTGGTCCTGTAAAAAAGTCATTATCAAGGACAAACTACATTTATTTGAAGCATAAAAACGATGACAATGCAGAAACTTTGGTTGGGTTTTTTATCCAATAGTATATAGGAAAAGTTCATGCATACAAAATGTAATAAAATAATACATTTTGTCGTAATAATATGATAATCGATTTAAGTTTGAGTGTCACTCGTCTGTCGGAAGGTGTTAGCACCTTACGATATCCGGAAAAGCAATTATCAAATTTATTTTTTATTATTAAATTAAAAAGATGAATAAAATCCACTAAATATCATTTTGCATTGTTTTTAAATGTCTCAAATTTTCTATTCATGTTTTAGAATAAAACATGAATAAACAATTATAAGGGACATAAAATTGCTTAAAAAATATAAAATTTTATTTTAATTCTTTTCTTCACCTCAAGAATATTAGAAAATAAAACTTTTGATTTTTCTAATCTATTCACTGATATATATATATATATATATATAAAAGCACATTTAAAAAAATCACTATGATTATTTTTAAAATTATTATTTAAGTTTTTAACGTATAGCGTACATTGAAATTCGGAACTAGTGTAATCAGATTTGGTTACTTATATTACGTGGTAAAGATAGATTTTGTAAGCATTAACTTTTCAGAATAGTTATGAATTTGTCGTCTTCATGTTCTTTCTATTCTTAGATGTTCAAAACATAACTTGTCGTCGTTTACCAGAAGTGTAAGGAATTCTTCTTTTATATAAAAAAAAAACGTTACATTATACTCTTTCTTTTTCAGTATTATTATAATATTAAAATTCTGAACATATTTTCGTTAATGAAAAATAGAAATATGATAATCAATAATGACGACTCATTTCACTTCTTTGAAATAATTATATTTATCTAAACTTTTAAAATGCTTTTAAATCTTAATTAAATAATTACCAAACATACTTTTTTACTCCTTTTTTCTTTTTCTTCTTATACATCTTTTTACTCCTTTTCATATTAAAAACATACATTTTGTGCATTGAAACAATGTGATTATTGTATAGTTTAAGATTGTTTTTGTTAGGAAAGATATTAATTATATCAATTTCAGAACAAAGTTGTATGTACAAAAAAGTAATTATTTGTTAATAGAATAGTGTGCAAAAATAATAGACCTCTCATGATTCATTTTTAAGAAAATAAATGGATAAGATGTATAAATTAACAAGGAAAACTTTGTTCTCTCATACCAATATACAAAGCCAAAGTTGGCAAAATTGATCTCTCTTTATTTGTAAATATAGCAGCATTTCTAAATTAAATCTGTAAAAACTGTGACAACAAACAAAAATATAAATATTTGTTCTAAAAAAACTAGAATATAAATATTTCTTTTATATCTTCTTTTTCCTAAAAAAAAACTAGAATATGAGTATTCCACTCAATAAAGTTTCTTTCGTCGGATAAAAATGAAAAAATTATAAATGGAAAATAGAATATATATTATGAAGTAATCTATGGACATTATAATAAATATATTTGCAGTTAATTAATGAGTTATATACATAGATGAAAAATACATATTTTCTTACTATCAACATTGAAGTTTGAAGTTTGATTTTCTCACACTGTATATGTTGTGGGAAAAAAAATACCAAATATGAAGGTATCTCATCATCTTTATAATATATATGGGCTACATCTCTCATTGTTAATTGATTTGTTTTAGTACGTAATAGGACCTACGGGATTTGAACTACAGATTTCGTGGTCGTTAAGACATAGATGCCAATTGAGCTATGTTTTCTTTGACTATTGCAAATTGATTTTAAGATAGAATTCCATATTTATTTCATAGGACATCATAGCTTTAAAGTCCAAGATTTAATAGTTATTCATTTTATTTTATTATAAGGTCATATACAACCACTTTTTCTTAAGACGATGAATAAGCGTTTTGAATCATTTGAAATATATAATTTTATCTTAGTGAGTGTTTTATCTCAACATCTAAAAAAGGCCGTTCTCTCTTATTTGACAATGGATTTGATCTAATCTCAAAATATACCGTATCAATATAAGATTTTCAACCATCTTTTTAGGTCGAGAATATTCATTTAAAACGGTCAGTTAAACTATGTTCAGATTGACAAATTTGAGATAGAAATAAATCATAAATGCACATAAACATATATATATATATATATATATTTTGGTGCATGCACTACAACAAAAATGAATTTCCATAGCAGAAGAACATAATCAAATTAAGTGAGGAGAGAGAAAGAAAGTGTCATAAAACATAAAACTCTTAACACAATAACCCTAGCTTTCCTCCCCTTAAAACACTCACAAACAGTACATAAAAACTAGAAGAAACCCTAGACATGAAAGACACAACACAAAAACACAACTAAGAAAACCCAACATTACATTAAATAAAAAACACAACAGAAACACATGACACTTGATAAATTTGATGATACTCCCCTTTTGACTTCATGGATGATGATGTTGTTGATGTTGTCCTCCAAAATCAAAGTGAGGAGGAGGAGGAGGAGGAATAAGATAAGGAGGAGGAGGAAGAAAAGGAGAAGGAACATTTCCCAAAATGTTAAAAGGAATTGTTTCTTCCCCTACATTAATAGTAAACCCCATAGAGGAATTGTTGTCATAATGCTTATAAGAACAAGGTCCAATAATTCCTCTTTGTTTCAATTGATCACACACATTTTGATACAACTCTCCAAATGATGCATCAACTTCTTCCAATTCCTCTATTCCCAATTCCTCTGTAGGAGTTTCCCACCAACCTCTCCCATTTCCCCTTACCTTTTTCAGATTCTCAAGTGTTTTTCCTCTCTCTTTCTCTCCATCTAGCTGGCTTAGAATTTGATTGTGTTGTTGGTTCAACTCGTTGATTCTCACTCGTCGGTGAGCCTCCACGAGCGGGTGCGTTGCATTGATATTGTTGTTGTCGGGGTTGTCGTTGTCATTGTTGTTGTTGTCGTCATTGTTGTTGTCATCCTTGTCGTTGTTGTTCCCTTTGTTGTTCTTGTTGTCGTTGTTTAGAAATTTGTTTGCGACGGATTCGATGCATGGATGTGCAAAGGAGAACGGTTTTCCTGCAGGTGAAAACACGACCACTCCAACTTCAGCCCCACATAAGGTAGCTAATTCGCTTGCCTTCTTGTAGATGCCTGACCTCCGTTTGGAAAATGTTATGAGCCGATCGTCTTCGTTTACGATCTTCTTCATTTCGATCTTTTGTCGACCCTTTGTTTGCTTCTTTTTGCCGGCGGTGGCAGCGTTAGGGGCAGCGGAGTCCATGAGAAAGAAGAGTTGTTTTTTTGGAAGAAGATGGATGGATGGAGAATTTTGAGGGATTATTTTGGCTTGAATATTGATATTATCTGTGTTTTTTGGTGTTGGATTTGGATTGACATATATAGCAAGTAGAGGGAAGGAGTTTTTTTGGTGTGAGTGAGTTTGTGTTGTAACAACCTTAGGCATTAAAGCATCTGAGTTGTCCTCTTCTTCCTCACACTCTTCACTCTCATTTCTTAGTGGGTGTTGATACTATTTCACTCTCTTTCTTAACTTGTCATGCACCAATTCAAATTATTTTCAAAATATTTTCAAAATCTATTTTTTTAAGCTTAAATTATAAGCTATTTAATCCTTAAATTTTGAATTTGGTATATTCTCAACTTTAAGAAAATATCTAATTTAGTTTTTAAAATTTAAAATTTAGGTCTAGATTGGTCCTGAAATTTTAAAATATTTCTAGTAAATTTTCTTAACAGTTTTTTTTATTTTATATCAAATAATTATGTAATTTAAATTTTGCGTCTATTAATTCATTGACAACCTAGTTATTTTTTTTGAAAAAGTACAAATCTATTGGACATAATAAAATGGAAGTTTTCGCGTCATATTTGACAAAAAAATTCAATGTTATGTTTAATATTAGGTAATTTTAGAATGTCAAATGTGTCAAAATCTATCCGACACAACTTTAAAAGTTTTAAAAAAAAGAACTATCTAACTTATGAGAGTTTAAGAACCTAACCTATTAGACACTAAATTATAAATTTAAGTACATATTAGATATTTTTAAAGTTTAGAGATATAACTAATTAAACACAATGATGAAGGTTCATTGAATAAACTTTTAAATTGATATTTTATTTAACCAAAAGCAAGTATAACTCAGTTGACATATAAATGTGTTAATGATCAAAACGTCAGTTATTCAAATCTCCCTATTTTCATTGTCCTAAAAATGCTTATATATAAACAGATTAAAGGAAAAAAAAACTTGAACTCAAAACTAGAATATCCAAATCTAAAGAAAAAACTACGAACAAGATTAGATAGAATAAATAACAGGCGAAAATAATCTCATCCAGTCATAAAAAGAACTCTTTCTATAAGTTAATATATAAATAAATAGTTGATAATTCAAGTTCTAAGATTTAATTTAATGAAACTGGAAGGTTAAATCTAAGAAAACAAGAAGATAAAAATTCACTCGTATTAAAGAAAAATCACTATAAATTATAATATTTCGTTAATTTATATATTTTAGGAAATCTTATACATTTGTGAAAATTATAGCTTAAAAGTTTACAAATAAAATTCGAATAGTTTAAGCTTGGTAACCATTTGATTTTGCATCTATAGTTTTTGAAAATTAAGTCTATATACATCCCTTCCACCTCTAAAATTTTTTTATTTTATTATTTACCTTGATTATTGTTTCCAAGCCAAAACTAGAAAAGTTAGATCATTCTAACTATTTAGGTCGTGTTTATTAACCATTCTAATTTTTATTTTTGTTTTTTAAAATTAAGCTAATAGAAATAACTTTCATCCCAAAATTTGAAAATGAAGTTTATAGACACTATTTCTACCCTAAATTTATTCTTTAGTTATCATACTTTTTATCAATGATTTAAAAAACCAAACCAAAATTTGAAAACTAAAAAAAAAATAGCTTTTGAAAAGTACTTTTGCTTTTAAAATTTGATTACAAATTCAACCATCGTACTTAATAAAGATGCAATGATAATGGACTTAATTCTCAAAACCAAAAACAGAAAATGAAAAGGTTACCAAACACAACCTTAGTTTTTGGATTTTGGTTTTTGAAAATTAAATCTATTCTTCCAATGATTTTCATCTTGCTTAAATAAAACAAAAAAGTGAGTTCCTAACTAAACTTCAAAAATAAAAACAAATTTTTAAAAACTACTATTTTTTTTCCCAAAATTGACTTGATTTTTAAAGCATTGATTAAAAGTAGATAACAAAGTAAAAAATTAGAGTTTCAGAATATAATTTTCAGAAAAACCAAAGCCTAAAAATATAATAATTACCAAATAAGACTTAATTATTGTTTTGAAAATAAACTTAATTTTTTAAAAACAAAAAATAAAAAATCAAATGGTTTCTAAATTAGACTAGGTTTGAGGGATAAGATTCATTGTTTAGAATTTTAAGTGATAAAAGCTTTAATGTTTAGAAATATAATTTATTTATTTATTTCATTTTTCAACTTCTAGGAGTTATTTTCCCCTTTATTTCGTAATCCCTCTACCGTTGCTTTTCTTTTTTTTATTTAAAAAAATGTTATTTCGAAAGTCTAAAAGTTGTTTCTCGTGGAAGGAATCTTCCTCCGTGTACATTGCTGTTTCCCATGGGCCAATATTAACCCCCCCCACGGTTTTGAAGTTATGATATAAACAACAAAATTATCTGTCAAAGAACTAAAACAACATACTTAAATAGCTTAAAGAATTAAATACTTTTTTTTCAGAATGTTTTATCCTTCTTTCTACCATGTATTTTCAAATTTTCAGGACAAAAACTCATATTAACCCAAAAACTTCTAAAATGAACATACTTAAAGGAAGATTAGTTTGCTATCAATTTAAATTACTGTCATCCTCTCACTAAAAAATAGAAAAAATGTTACATTCTTCAAGAATCTGTCTATCAATTCCATTCCATCATCGTTTAAAGCTACATGCGACTCGAAAACATTTACTAAATGATTTATTATGCTGAAGTGAAGTGATTGGGAACGTTTAGTCAGCAAGGCTTCAATTTCAATTGTACAAATTATGAAATCTAGAAGAAATCCTTCCAGAGGCTATAATAGAGGGATTATGAAGAATTTCGAGCCACCTTCTGCGTAAATCATCGATGTCGACATTGATGAGCGATAACTGCGAAATAGGATCTGAAGATAGAGAAGAAACATAAGTTTAGAAAATAGCACTTGTGAAATTTCCTTCAAGTGTTCTTATCTCACATAAGAGCAGGCCAAACAATCTCTATAATATTCCTCCACCCCCACCCTTCTCAATGTTGAGAAATTCCTCTTAATGAAAATTGGTTTTGAGATGGAACTTCATGTTATTTAATATGGTATCAAATCCCATAAAACCCAAATAGGTATTTGGTCATATAAACAAAAATTGAGATCCGATCAAGAATGGTGAATCCAAAAGAGGTACCATATTGAAAGGACATGTTGAAGAACTCTCATTATTAATTGGTTTTGAGATAGAACTTCACGCTATCTAACACACAGAAGAGAAAAGAACTAAGACTTTTGACTTGAAACAACTAAAGGGAAAGAATTGTGTTCGAAAACTATTTCTACTGATTTGTTTTTATTAAAAGAAGAACAAAAGTTTTAATGGGAATTTCCCAATTTCTTGATTTCATGTTTACTATAATAAAAGACATAATTGGAAAAAAAATGATAATTAGATTAGGGGTGTTTAAAAAACCCGATGACCCAAAAAAATCGATTAACCCAATCCAACCCGTTCGATTTGGGTTGAGTTATAAACTCTTTTGGGTTGTGTTGGGTTCAAATAAATGAAAATTTTATGGGTTTGGTTGGTTCATGGGTCACCTAAAATAACCCAAACCAACCCGAACTTATTATTAACTTTAAAATGTATATATATATTTTTTTTGGTTTATGTACAATTAGATATACTATATTTATTTTAGTTTTCTTTAATTTTATCAATTTTTTTGAATAATTTATTCTTCAACTCTTAAAAATAGTTTTTTTGGGACTTTGAAAAAAGATTATTCACTATATAAATTGAAATTGAGTTGCTAATCTTAATTCATATATGAAAATAGTTAAATTGAATTTTTACGTATTAACATTTTACTTCCTTTTATAAAAAAAGTTTAAATAAATGACCCGAGTAACCCGAACCAACCCAACCTAAATGTTTCATGGTTGGGTTGGATTGGGTTCATTTTTTAATGAGAGTTATTTGGGTTGAAGAAATTTACAATCCCAACAATTAAGTTGGGTCTAAAAAGTCCTTCAACCCAACTGAACTCACGAACACCCCTAGTTAGGATATACTGTGTCAATGTACTAGTCCTAGTAGTGTCCCTATCAAACTATTTCTCTGTCCAGAATTCAAATAAATTTAGAAATATTTTGAAAAGAAAAAGAATCTAACTGCCTGCCATATATGACATAGCCAAATGTTCAAATATTAGCCCAAACAACAAGAAGCATGTGATGAGGCTGTCATAGAAAAAATCCTAAATGACAGAGGAGATATATAACAAGTGGACGTTAAAGCGTCTAAGGTTGAAGAGCACTTGAGCTCACCTCACAAGATGGTCTCGTTTGATTTTCTCTTCTCCAAAGGTCCAAAACTTTTAGGTGGCCATATCTACACACGAAACAAATGTTGGAAGCTATTTCAAGACTATGAAAGCAATTACAGGTACTAACATAACTACAATCAAAAGCGGATAATCAAATCGATAAAAACTAATGCAAAATATGTAAAAGATTGACAACTAATTACAAAAAACTAAGGTCTCTTTCATATTTTCACTCAAACATAGGGCCGCATATATGAGTAGTGGTATACATAACATGGGGAAGATATTTATGAGTTACAGATGTTTCTTATACATCTACAAAGCAAATCTCATCAAATGAGCTAATCCTTGACCCCTTGAGGACTAGTTTCGACTTACGACTTTTAGTTTGTTTTCATGAATTTCCAAGACAACCGACGGTTCAACAGTATTTTCCAAAGTTATTAACTTCCAAGCAGGATTCCAAATGCATAGTTTCAACTTTTACAAGCCTTCTGACCAAAGTTTCTAAAAGCTGTTTTGAAAGCAGAAAATGGTTTTCCAAGTAGTCTCGTGTTCTCCCGAACAAGCCCAACTCTCCTACATTGTGCCACTTTTCAACCCTCGTACAGTTGTGACCAACTAATTCAGTGGAGGTTTTTCCATTTCAAATAATTAATAGGGTTAAAAAAAAAGAAAAAAAAAAAAAGAGTAAATGTCATTAGTATAGAGTCATTCCTCTAATGAACTACAATTGAATGCATCATCCACGAATTCTTACTACATTCCACACTTTCAACTTCATTATCACCTTATACTCTGAATGCAAACAGAACAAACAGAACACAACCATATAACTTGTGCTTACTCTTAATGAATCAACAACCATTTTCCTTGATGACACTGAATTAGAACATTTATCCTTCTTAAAGACAAGACCAAATGAGGGAAGAAGAAATTCGTCTCACTTACTCTCCAAAATATTTTCCCTTGCAGAAGACCATATGGTACGGCCCCAAAATGTCTCGAATCATTTGAATCATAGATATTATCTCCCTCTATCCAAACATGCCCTTTAGGAACCTACACAAACACTCTACATCAATACAATAATGAAAGTTGAAGGCAACATAGTCAAACTACGGCACAAATCTTAGCACACCAATTAAAAAGGCACGCACAATTTAAGAAACTTTAGCCAAATTCAGGCACGGAAGGACAATTCTAATCAGCTATTCCATACCACAACAGTTTCGCACCAATCACTGTTCTTCGGGTCTACAACATAGGTAACAGAATCACCCTCCATACCCATCAAACGCTTCGCCATTACTTTACGAGGGTTTTCAGGAGACTTCACGAGGACAATGTCTCCGACGCCGACTCTGCCAAAGCGAGTGGAGAGTCGGTCGGCCAAGATGAAATCGCCGGTTAGGTTTAGAGTAGGGAGCATGCTAGGACCATAGGTCTACATACAGAGGAACATGCCGATCAACTCAACTGAACCATCAAAATGTGCGTTATGAGACATTGATTTCATAGAGGCGAAAAGTTTGAACTTACGAGAGCAGCTGTGCAGATGTAAGTGTTGGCAACATGAAGGCCACAGAGAAACTTCGCTACGAAAACTGTTCCAGCCAATGCTTCTTCGGCTATGGGTTTCAATTGCGCCAGTCTTCTCAGTCCCGCCATTTCTCTTCGACCTTGAGTTTTGCAGTTTACAGATGACGAAACGAAACCATTGGTCAAAGCTCGGCGTCGTTGTTGCGCTCTTCTTCGTCTTGTTGGGCGATGATAGGCCCAAATAACCCAAAATGGGCCTCTAAGGCAAAATCGGCCCAGAAAAGTTTCGAAGGCAAATTCTCAATTCCGTTTTTAATTTTGAAGATTCTAACTATAACTTAAGTCTATTAAAAATTCTCAATTCAATTTTATAAAAGTTTAACATTAATGAAATATTGTTTTATTAATATATTTGAACATTTGGACCAGAATAATTTTATTATAGAGAAGCTAGATTTCATATGTCAAGTAATATTTAAGTGATATGTCTCTTTGTTTGAATATGTTAATAAAATAATAATTTAACGATACGTTAGCTTTTGTTAACATGAACATAGCTTAGTATACTTGGAAGAAGGTACTCTTTCTATTATGGTTGAAAGTTCAAATCCCTATACCTTCATATTTGTTTTATTAAAATATAAAAAAAAAAAAAAAAAAAAAAAAAAAACTCAATGCATCTACTTTTTCTTTAACAATGTTAACAATTTTTTTATTATTGAATATAGAGAATTTTATTTATTTAGTTTTGGGTAAAATGGAAAATTTTAAATATTAAAGCATTTATAACACTAAATTATAATATATATATATATCCTCTGAACTCTTTACTTTGTGTAAAAAATACTTACTTTCAAAAGTTTCAAGTATACCCAAAAATTTTTAGAAGGGGTTAAAAAATATCCTTATCGTGAGTTTTGGATGAAATTATCATTACTTCGTTCCAAAAATTCCTCTAAACTTAGAAAAAAAAAATTTTAAAAATGAATGTTTTCAAATATAGGAAAATGAGTTAACTAATTTACCCTTAGTTTTGGATGGAACTATTAGTACTTTGTTTCAAATATATCTTTAAATTTAAGACAAGATTTCAAAGATACCCTAGCATATGAATAAAGTATTAATATCTCATTACAAAAATACCTCTAAACTTTTAAAATTACGTTAGTATCCTTATCTTAAAAAAAAAAAAAAAATTAATGTCCTTACCATTTATCTATACCTTATGACATCCTTCTTTTATTTCCTCTCTCCCTTATTTCTTTTTTGTCCCCTCTTACTCGCCGTCCTCATTCCCATCCTTGAATTAAAGTATATAGAATCCGTTAATAGTTTTGTTCTTTTATGTTAACTGTATGACTTTTAGTTATAAAATAAACCAAAAAAAGAGAGAGAAAAGAAATTACTCCCTTCAGTTAACCGTTAACGTTTATAGACTATAGGAAGTAGAAAGAGAATAATTAAAGGATTTTCTACCCATATAACCTAAAAAAAATAGATCCAATAAGAATGTCGACCTAATGGGCTTCTATTTTAAACAAAAGTTTGGCCCAAATGTCCATAGAAAGTAATAGTTAGTGAGATACTTGGAAAGTGAAAAAAACCAAACAAAACAAAGAGATGTTATATGTACTCGAATTTCCTAAAATATTAAATATACTTCATAATATATCATATATGCTTGTATTTTTTAGCAGTAAATAAAGGTATGTTTCTTAAATGCATGAGCAGTATATAGGTAGGATATATCATCCTATATACCGCATTATATATGATGTTGGGTGAAAATTTAACTTTCAAAACTAGAGGGAACCAACTTTTTGGTTGGAGAATCCTACATTGGAAAATTTGGTATTGGAAACCTCCCTTATGTACTATAATCTTGAGTTTTGAGTTTGGGCCCCAGGGGATACCTATGTTTTGAAGGGAGTGAGGAGATAGACCAATGTGGGTTCAGTGGACGTCGTCCCACACGCGTACCACCATTCGCTCGATTGGGTGAGGCAAGTGATTATTAATTTTTAATAAAAATATATTATTTTTATTTATTTATTTATTATTTGATTATTTTCTTTTAACCGAGAAAAAAAAGGAAACGGTCCTCCCCTTTGCGATTCGTCCGCACGCAAGCGTTTCGTTCGTGCACATTCTGAGGCTCACCGCCTTTTTCGCTCCCTACCGTTTCACACTGAAGCCTATAAAAGGCATGGCCTTTAGCAGTTCGGAATACACATCTCATTTTTCACTTCATTTTATTTTTCCTTTCCTAACTCTTCCATTTTAGTTTTTCAAGCAGTAGATTTAGAAAGGGTATGTGTTCCGATCGGTAACGGTACATTTCCAATCGGGTTTTTTTTTGCTGTTTTATCCTGGGGACGACGTGGCAATTTTCAGACCTACTTACACACTTGGGCAGAGCTGCGAAACATCTTAAAGAAAGTGAGCTCCACGACTCAGCCTATAATAAGTTTCTGTTTTACAGGTTTTGCTCTTTGCCTGACCGTCGTGCCTTGACCGTTTACAGTTTGTCGTTTTGAGGGTCCTATCATTTCCAACAATTTTAAGATGTCGCCACATCATCAATGGCCCTTAGTAGCAACAATGACGTTATGATATCTAACCTCAACCGTTCATTCCGATTCGAAGGAGCAAACTTCAAGCGGTGGAAGCAAAAGATGCTATTCTTTCTCACTGTCAAGAAGGTTGTCGAAACTTGTACCAGAGCTAAGCCAATTGTCCCTTTAGAAGAACCAATTGAAGAATAGATAAAAGAAGTTGCTGATTGAGAGGAGAAGGACTTTCTTTGTAAGAATTTTATTTTAAATTGTTTGACTGATGATCTGTATGACTACTACAATACAATGAAGACAACGAAGGAGGTCTGGGATGCCCTGCAAAAGAAGTACAACACCGAGGAGGTCAGGTCGAAGAAATATGTTGTTAGCCGTTATCTCAAGTTCTAGATGACAGATGACAAATCCGTGGAGGCCCAATCCCATGAACTTCAAAAAATAGCCCACGAAATAATTATTGAAGGTATGTCTCTAGACGAACAATTCTAAGTTGTTGTTATTATTGATAAACCGCCCCCTTTGTGGAAGGACTTTAAGAACACTTTGAGGCATAAAACCAAGGAGTTCTCCTTGGAGAGTCTTATAACCCGGCTAAGGATCTAGGAGGAAGCTCAGAAGTAGGACTAAAGGGAGGAGGTGAACGTAGTACCTGAGAAACCCGCCTCTGCCGTGGTAAAACCTAACAAAAAATCTAAGGAGACAAAGAGAAAAGGTCAGAACCATGGCTCCAGCAACCAGAACCAACAGAAAAAACAGAAGCCCCCTTAAGGAGAACGGTACAGTTCCTCTGCTTTAATTATAATAAACTTGAGCACATGGCTAGGAACTGTAGGAACATGTGTCGTCCTACTGGTGAGGCGAACTTGACAGAAGAACCGTTAGTCGTCATGATCACAGAAGTAAATGTGATCGGTGGTTGTAAAGAGTGGTGGATAGACACTGGCGCTATGCGCCATGTTTGTCACGACCTTAGTCTATTTCAAACTTATACTAAAACTAAAGATAAGAATATTTTGTTGGGAGATCACCACTCCACGAAAGTTGTTGGAACTGGCAAGGTGGAACTGAAGTTTACCTCTGGGAAGACACTCACATTGAAGGATGTTCTGCACACTCCAGAGATAAGAAATAATTTGCGGGCTATCTCCTCAATAAAGTCGGGTTTACTCAAACTATAGGGGCATACCTATATATCCTTATCAAAAATAATATATTTGTAGGGAAAAGGTATGCAACTGAAGGAATATTCAAATTAAATTTAGACCTAAAATGAAATCTTTTGTGTATATATTGTATTCTATGAATATTTGGCATGCTAGACTTTGTCATGTGAATAAGAACTTAATTAGTAACATGATTAGGCTGGAAATGATACCTAAGTTATCCACGAATGATTTTGATAAATGCGAGTATTGTAGTCAGGCTAAAATTACTAAAACTCCGTATAAATCTATACTTAGGAATTCTGAACCTCTATATTTGATTCATTCTTATGTATGTGAATTTGATGGCATCTTGACTAGGAACAGTAAAAGATATTTCATTACCTTTATTGACGACTGCTTTGATTTTACTTTTGTATACTTGCTGAAAAACAAAAGTGATGCTTTTGATACCTTCAAACTTTTTGTTACTGAAATAGAGAATCAGTTTAATAGAAATGTTAAAAGACTTCATAGTGATAGGGGAACCGAGTACGACTAGGACCGTTTTAATGAGTTCTTTAACTCACATGGAATAACATACGAAAAGATTGCACCCTATTCTCCTGAAATGAACGGAAAAGCCGAAAGGAAAAATAAAACTTTAGTTGAGCTAGTAGTTGCTATTTTGCTTAATTCAGGAGTCGTGTCTTATTGATGGGGTGAAATCATCCTTACCATGTGTTATGTCCTAAATAGAATCCCAAAGTCTAAAAACAAAACTTCACCTTACGAAATTCTCAATGATAAGAAACCAAACTTGTCCTACTTTAGAACATGGGGCTGCCTAGCCTTTGTAAGAATTCCAGAACCAAAATGGAGAAAGCTGGCTAGTAGAGCTTACGAGTGTATCTTTATAGGTTATGCCTTAAATAGTAAAGCCTACAGGTTCTATGATCTAGTGAACCAAGTGATCATTGAGTCAAATGATGCCGATTTCTTTGAAGACAAATTTTCTTTTAAATTAAAGAATAGTGGGGCTCTGAATCAAGTGGTCTAACCCTAGTAGGAAATCCTAACCCTAGAGAGGAAACTGACCTAGAATCTAAAAGAAGCAAAAGAGCTAGAACAACCAATGATTTCGGAAATGACTTCTTGACCTACAATGTAGAAGAAGACCCTAAGGATCTGAGAGCTGTCCTGTCCTCAGTAGATACCAATCTATGGCAAGAAGTCATAAATGATGAAATGGACTCACTTGAGTCAAATAGAATTTGACACTTAGTAGATCTACCCCCAGGCTGTAAGGTAATAGGGTGCAAATGGATCTTAAGGAGGAAACTTAGACCTGATGGGACTGTCGACAAATTTAAGCCAGGTTAGTAGCAAATGGCTTTAGACAAAGAGAAAACGTAGATTTCTTTGACACCTTCTCCCTTGTCACTAGAATTACCTCAATCTGTGTCCTGTTCTCTCCCCCTGCCTTTTATAACCTCGTTGTATATCAAATGGATTTAAAGACCGCTTTCCTAAATGGTGAACTTGGAGAAGATATTTACATGGAACAACCTAAGGGTTTTGTTGTCCATGGTCAAGAAAATAAAATGTGTAAATTAGATAAATCTCTCTATGGACTAAAACAAGCTCCTATCTAATTTCCATGGTCATTTTATTCTATCTAAAGGTTTCAAGGTCAATGAAAGTGACAAATACATCTACTATAAGTTTGATAATAATCTTTGCACTATCTTGTATCTATATGTAGATGATTTATTGATCTTTGGGTCGAACTTGCACGTTATAAATGATGTAAAATCAATATTGAGTGCAAGCTTCGACAGGAAAGATTTAGGAGAAGCTAGTGTAATTTTAGCCATAAAAGTATATAGGTCTGAAAAGGGAATTTCTTTGGATCAATCTCACTATATAGAAAAGATTTTAAAGAAATATAATTACTAAACCAGCCTGTACTCCTTATGAACCTAGTGTCAAGTTGTTCAAGAACACTGGTGATAGTATTAATCAATTTGAGTATGCGAGCATCATAGGCAGTCTTAGATATGCTACTGACTGCACTAGGCCTGACATAGCTTATGTTGTAGGATTACTGTGCAGGTTTACAAGCAAACCTAGTAATTAGCATTGAAATGCTATAGAAAGGGTAATTAGATACTTGAAGAAAACCCAAAACCTAGGATTACATTTTCAAAAGTTTCCCGCTGTCCTAGAAGGGTTCAGCGATGCTAATTGGAACTCTCTTTCGGATGATTCAAAGGCTACAAGTGGCTATATCATTAATATAGTTGGCAGAGCTGTCTCTTGGAAGTCCAAGAAACAAACTATTTTAGCCCAATCTACGATGGAGTCAGAAATGATAGCACTAGTGACAGCTACTGAAAAAGCAGGCTAGCTTAGAAGTCTGCTATCAGATATTCCTTTATGGGAAAAGCTAGTACTAGCCATATTGATCCATTGCGATAGTACTGCAGCAATCACAAAATTTTAGAACCGTTACTACAACGAAAAGAGACGTCAAATACGTTGTAAGCACATTACCATTAAAGAGTTTCTCACGACTGGTGCAGTTAGAGTGGATCACATACAAACTGATGAAAATTGAAAGGACTGGCCAGAGAAAAGGTTTTTAGAACCTTAAAAAGGATGGGACTCATGCTTATAGAAAGGTGAATCACTAAGAAGAAAACCCAACGTATAGACTAGAGATCCCAAGAAACAGGTTCAACGGATAATAACTAATCACGAATGATATATAGTGAATCATGCTAAACCAAATATAGAGTTCCATTTCTATGACTTATGTCTGAGCATGATATCCTAGAGCATAAGAAAGGTTGAATTCAGTTCTTAATGAGATCTATACTTGATGACAAGTGGGGTACCTAGCTACAGGAGTACCCTTGATAGACTCACCTGTGTCAATGTGGAAGTGAGGGTCGCTTCCAATGGAGTTTTTAGGCAAACTCTCTAGAGCATTCATTAAATTGGGATACATGTGCTAGGCCTTAAAGCACGGTCTTTCGTACTACAACCTAATGACAATTTGTGTGAGATGCTGTTAGAGATAGAGTTCAAAATCAAGGGTTACTTTAGTATATTCTGAATCATCTACACAATATAAAGGTTAAAGTCGTCAAACACATTTGCTTATGCACAATGTTGTATAGATTGAAACTGCTCGATGAAAATCTTTTCTCTTTTTCTCTTTTTTATTAAATTTTCAAGTGGGGGATTGTTAGGTGAAAATTTAACTTTCAAAATAAGAGGGAACCAGCCTTTTGGTTGGAGAATCCCACATTAGAAAATTTGGTATTGGAAGTCTCCCTTATGTACTCCAATCTTGAGTTTTGAGTTTGGGCTCCAAGGGGTACCCATGTTTTGGAGGGAGTGAGGAGTTAGACCAATGTGAGTTCAGTGGACGTCCCACACGTGCACCGCTGCCGCAGTCCTTTTTTTATTATTTTATTTTTTTCTTTTAACCGAGAAAAAAAAGGAAAAGGTCCTCCCCTTCACGATTCGTCCACTTCGTTTGCGCGCAAGCATTTTGTCCGTGCACATTCTGAGGCTCATCGTCTTTTTCGCTCCTTATCCTTCCATGCTGAAGGCCTATAAAAGGCGTGGCCTTCAGTAGTTCGGAACACAGATCTCATTTTTCCTTTTCTAACTTTTCCATTTTATTTTTTCGAGCAGTGGGTTTAGAAAGGGTGTGCGTTCTGGTCAGTAACGGTGCATTTTCGATCTGGTTTCTTTTGGCTGTTTTATCCTAGAGACGATGTGGCAATTTTCAGACCTTGCACACTTAGGCAGAGCAGCGAAATTTCTTAAAGAGAGCGAGCTCCGCAACTCAGCCTATAACGAATTTCTATTTTACAGGTTTTTCTCTTTGCTTGACCTTCGTGCCTTGACCGTTTACAGTTCATCGTTCTGAGGGTTCTGTCGTTTCCAACAAATGTATATTTAATTTTCCTACCATTCTGATAGAATATATCATCCTATATACCGCATCATATATGAAATGTATATTTAATTTTTCTAGCATGCCAACGTATAAACTAAGTAATGGAATAAACATTACTATGTATTAATAAATATGTCATAAGCTAAACCATGATATATTTCATATTACCATGAATATAATAACTTTGTGTGATAATCAAAGGCATACTCATTGGTTCCATGAATAGAAAAATGGTGGAAAACCGATTTACTGATAATGGCTGAAAAACACTGAATTAACAAAGTCGAACAACAAAACTTGTTAATCTAAATGCTTTATATTCACTAAAGAGTACAAGAAAGACCAAATCATGAAGAAACTGAATGAATACAACTAAATAATGGCGAGGAAAATGAAAAATATGCACTAAAGAATACAGGGAAGACCATCGAACAAAGAAGATGGCCACATACGAAGAAGATAATTTTTTGTCTTAATTTTAGAAAATATATCATATCAGATTTAACACAAAATCAAATATTATTAAATAAAGTAATAGGTTAATTCCCTAAATCTTGGAACCACCAAAGGAATTTAGGACTTAAATATTTTAACAAAGTTATATAGTAGTTGAGTGTGTGTCACTATGTCGTTTGAGTTTTATACACAAAAAAAAAAAAAAAAACATTGAGAATTAAAGACACATTGAGTTTTATACGTAGAAAAAAGGCACATTGAGAATTAGAGATACAATGAGATTTGCATATGATAATTTTAGGGACAACTAATAGGAGAAAAAAGAAGAAAATATGTGTATTTGGTCGGCAAGAGTTTGTCGCCAACTCTTTATCAAATAATTTCGTTCTTGTTGCCAACTTTTGATCAAATAATTCTATTCCTACCTTAAATATAGTAGTGGTAGTACAGGTCAAATTTATAGGGCATATTTTTATAATTAAATGTTTATAGTCTAAGGTAACAAGAGGAGGGGGGAGGATTGTGATTTTTGTTTGTTTGTTTGTTTTTTTTTTTTTTTTTTTTTTTTTTTTTTTTTTTTTGCAAGAATGTAAATTGCATAAAAAGTAAGCGAAAGAGAATTGTGATAATCAATAGAAAAATACCTATCTAGGGTTTAATTTGGAATTTCTCTATTCAGTTTACTTGATTATAGAGTTCTCGTAACTTGATTTCAATTGTTTGTTTATACTTAACAAACTTGATTAAGGGGTGTTCAAATAACCCGACAACCCGAACAACTCGGACTACCCAACCCAAAATGTAAGAGTTGGGTTGGGTTAGTTTTGTTCTTGGGTTAGGTTGGGTTGGGTTAAACATTTTCTGTTTTTTTGGGTTGGATTGGGTCGTGGGTTGACTAAAAACAAATTTTGGTTGACCTAACCCAACTCGAATTTTATATATATGAATAAAATATACATATATAATACATACATACATATATATATATATATATATATATATATATATATATATATATATTTCTTTGTTTAAAGTTTGATTACTTTGTGTTGATTAATGTGTAAATTTTGAATACTTTTTCTTTTACAATTGTTATCATATTTGTCTTTGTCTAAAGTTTGCAATAAATATCATAAATATTTGGTATTTTGCATTTGACTTTTATGAGATTTTAGTTATTAGTTATTTGTTGTATATAAATTTACATATTTTTAATTAAAAAGGAAAAAAAATAAGTTATAACCCGACAACCTAACCCAACCCAAACCCAAATTTTAAGGGTTGGGTTGGAGATTTTACTTGGGTCTTTTGGGGTTGTCAACCCGACCAACCCGAATTCGGGTTGGTCTAAAAAACACCTTTAACCTAACCCATGTACACCCCTAGTCCTATTTAACTAATTAGCCTAAAGTGAATAGATGGAAAGCATTTTTTGTTCAATTGGCCTAATTGCATTAAGATCTAGGTCAAAGTTAAGCTGAACACTTAATAGGAAAAGTCGAGATTAAACGTTCAATCGCTTTTCTTCTAGGTTGATTCGAGCAATGTTCATCATCATATAGACAATAATATACAAGTTGACCTAACCTTTTGCTTCTTGTGGATTTAGGAACTTAAGCGATATAAATCAAAAGCGAAAAATCATTCAATCATGAATGTTTGTCAGACAATTGCAAGATAATATTATCATAATCTATTGAATCAAGATGGAAATCAACAAACAAAATATGAACCAAGTCCCAATTCTCACAAGTTACATATAAAGGGAGAAAATCTTACAAATCTAAGCTAGAACGAATATCTTAGCCCATAAATGGCTTCATGATCAATGGGAACAAGCTTTCAATCAGTAACACTATCTTAAAGGTTAGAAAATAGGAGAAATAGTATAGAGGAAAAGGGTTGACGGCTGATTCATTTAACCCTAAATCAGACTTATAATTTATAGAAAATGTTGTGGCACTACGACACTTTCACTAAACATGCTCTCAAGTGGCAGTGTTGTTGGGGTTGACATCCTAAATCTCGTAGGATCCTATAGTTTGTAAACATTGTATGAACAAACATTTCTATGATTAATAATATTTGATATTTTATTCACTTTGTCTATGAAATATATGATATTTTAGTTGGATTAACCACAAACCAATAAACTAACATCCAAGGTTATCGTTGTAACTTAAACATGTATGTGGAGACATACAGGTGGATCATGATTAAGTGATAACTTAAATGGTCTGTAGTATATGGATAAGGTTGGGTACTTTATCCTGGTGATACTACAAGTATGGCCCACTTTGTAGGTGTTACAAATGTTGTAAAGTGCTACAAATGATCTGATCCTGATCATTCATGTATTAGACATGTGAGCGGAGATATTCTATACAAAGGAGTTTGTATAAGACCAGACCATGAAATGTTTAGTCTCATTATATAATGCCATTCATAATAAAGACTTTCATTTCACTAGGATGACCATAGGTAACATGACCTTAATCCTGAGTGAGTTATGAACTCCTGCCTATGAAGGTTGTCCTTTGATTTGTATGAGTGAGAGTGGCCAGATTGTCAACTCAACATGCTTACCATTTTGGGGATTCGTCTGATTGGGGAGCTGGGAACTCAGCTACACAAGATGAAATACACTCATTTCCCGAAGCAGGGGTAAATAGATAAATTGCTCCCTTAAGTTCTGATTCCGGGTCTTGAACAATGTGGAGCCACACACTCTCTTGACCAGAGAGGGGTTTAGTCATAATGAGAATATGATCTATTATTCATTAGAGGGATCAGGGGTACGGAAGGAGTTAGATGTAACTAAAGGGGCAAAACAATAATTTGACCCAACTGTATTTAAGAGCAATTTGTGAAGGGTCATTGTACCGTTGATTGGTTATATCCAATGGACAAAGAAATATATCTGTAGTGCGAAGAGTGTAGCTGTCGGTCTTCAGTGGAGTGTCCGACAATTAACGGATGGTAGATAAAGTAATTAAAGAGTTTAGTTATTTATTCACGTACCGTTGGAGTTTCGAGCTACAGGTCCATAAGGTTCCCTTAGTAGCTCAAAAAGATTTAGTTGAGAATCAATTTTTGGGTTAATTTGAAATGTTCAAATTAATAAGAGGAATTTAATTATATATGATATAATTAAATAGATTCAATTACATATGATATAATTGACATAATATATATGATACATTATAGTTTAATTGGAGGAATAAATATTTGAACGAGATTCAAATAGTTGTTAAATGTAATATAAATATGATTTATATTAAATGCCATAAAATAGAGAAAAAGAACTATAGTTTATATTGTATATGATGCAATATTAAAACTATAGGTTATAAATATAATATGATAAGTTGGTTATCATATTTATTTATAATTATTAATTATTTAATAATTAAATCCCTTTTTCTCTCTAACCACCTTAGTGGGAAGTTAATCAATTTTTATGGCAAATTGGGATAAATGAAATATGATGTTATTATTCCAAAGTAAGTGTTACACGACTTGTGAAGTCTACTACACGATTTGATTAGAGCCTATGCAATAGACTTGATTCACTACATGATTTGAGAGTTTTCCTATGCGATAGAGAATTACTTCCTTCAATCGTATTCCTCCTCCAAACCACAAACTCCTGGGTTCTTACCCCAAGAATACCAAGGTAACCAAGTGATTGTGTCCTCTTTTAGTTTGAGATCTTGTTGCTATTTGGAGTGTTCGTGATTGTTCGAGGAGATCGTGATTGTTTGAGGGATTAACGCAAAGAAGAGTTCTTCAAAGGTATAATCACTTGAACTCTGTTTCTATTCAAAGAGCATGTTGTAATTTAGTTCAAGTGCATAATCTGTATGTTTTACTTTAAATGTTTATGTTCAAGCGAAATGGGATTTGGATGATCCGCTTCCGCTCATAGGTTCTCCATAAAACGAGTTTCTTCAAGTGCTGCAACATTGAGCTAGCCCTGCAGCACTGTCGCATCTGCATGTTGTTTCCATCTCTGAAGCGTCGCGACACTCATTGCATCTCTAGAAAACCATCCTTCTTCTTTCTCGGTTGATGCATTTAAGCTCTGTTTTGGCCTGTTTTAGCTCCATTTTGACTTTAACTCCTTGTTTTATCTCTTAGGTACCAATAAAATCACTAAATAAATACATAAAACTTAGGAACGACCTCAAATTAAACGGAGCAAGATGTAGGAATGTATCAATAACAGCGAAAGCAACAAGAATCATTTAAGCACTCTAATTCATTAATTTTGGCAAAATATAAAGTATGCTCTTGCAGAAAACATGTGAGTTTCATGACATACCTTTATAGAACCTCTTCAAAGCACGATCTCCAGCTGCAATCTTCTCCAAATATTGTTGCAGACCACCTCAAGATCTTCCTCACTATTCTTCTGGTGCTCTAGATTGAGTTGTGGGACTCAAAACAAGCTTGAATCAAGGGATGAAGGAGAATTGCTCACAACAACAATCTTATTGAAGAACACTTTCTTCAGCACGAATTTTCTCTAAAACTCTCTTGATTACATGCCTGAAATTCACTCCAAACTCTTCAATATATTGCAGACCATCATGCAAGGAAGAGAGTTGCATGAGTTGCAGCTCATGCTTGGAGTAACACAAGGCAATAATAATGGCTTTGTTGGGATTGGTGTCCTAATTCTCCCGAAGTCTCGTTGTTTTGTAAGGATGCACATTGTTCAATGAATAAAATAAATGTTATTTAATTCAGGAATTTACTCATATTAAGTAAACAAAGCTCCTTGGTTACCTTATGTGAACTTAAGCATGTATATGTGATATACAAGTGGATCATACCTTAAGTGATAACTTAATCGGTCTGTAGTATAAGGATTAAGGTGGGATATCTGATCTGGCGATACTACGGATACGACCCACTTTATAGAGGTTTGCAAGTATTGTAAACTACTATAGATGGTAGATCTTGACCATTCATGTGGAGACGTGGAGCAGGGGTGTCCTATACAAAGAGTTTGTATAAGACCTGGACCACGAGATGACTAAACTCTGTATATAACGCCGTTGATACTAGAGACTTGCATCTCACCTAAACGACCATGGTGACATGACCTCAATCCTGAGTGTTTGGGAACTCCTGCCTTTGAGGGCAGTCCTTTGATTAGTATGGGTGAGACTGGCCAAATTGTCAACTTAATATACCTACCTTTTTGGGGACTTGTCTGATCTGGGAGCTGGGAACTCAATCCACAATATGGAATTCACTCCTTTCCCTAAGCAGGGATAAGTAGAGAGATTGCTCCCTTAAGGGCTGGTTCCATGGCTTGAACATAGTGGCCACAACTCCTCTTTTGAAGAGAAGACTCAGTCATAGTAGGATTATGATTTATGTTCATTAGAGGGATTAGTGGTACTTAAGGAGAAAAATGTAACTACAAGGGCATAATAGTTATTGGCCTAGCTGTACTTATGAGCGATCTGTGAAGGGTTGTCGCACTGCTGATTGGTTAAGATGGACACATAATATATCTGTAGTATGGAGAGTTCAACTGTCGGTCTTTAATGGAGTGTTTGGCAGTTAACGGATGGTGGATCCCGTGACTAAAGAGTTTAGCCAGTTATTCAAGTACCGTTGGAGCTTCGGAGCTACAGATCTATGAGGTCCCCTTGGTAGCTTGGATTCTGTTGAGGATCAGTTCTTGGTGTTGATTTGAAATGTTCAAATTGATGATATAATCGGTATGATGTATAAGATACATCTAGTAGAGGATTGATGTAAATGAGATTTACATTAAGTACCATGGAATAGAAAAAGAACTATAGTTTATATGTTTCATGAGATGAAATATTAAAACTATAGGTTATAAATATAGTATGATAAGTTGGTTATCATTTATATTTATAATAATATTAATTATTGGATAATTAATACTTTTTCTTTTAAATAACCAAAGTAGTGGGTGGTTATTGGATCATGGTAACCATGAGTTTAAAAGGAAAGTGGTTTCCTATTTTGAAAAGAGGTTTTTACAAAACAATTGAAAAGGTTTCTGTGTTTTCTCTCACGAAAAAGAAACTCACGCGTCGTCAAGTAAATTCAGATTTACTAAACAACAGCTGGGTGAGCTAAACGATCGTGCAGGGGTGAGCTAAACAATCGTGCAGTGTTTACTAAATGATCGCATAGCTTTGCTAGACGATCGTTGGCCCAAGATAAATGATCGTGTAGTGTCTATAGGCGACAGACTGAGCTAAACGATAGGCTAAATGATCGCATAGTTTTTGCTAGATGATCACATAACTTTATCTAAACAATTGGGCATTGACCTATACAATAGGTCTCCGCCTTCTCCCACTTGCCCAGTCGTGTACGTGATCGTTATTTCCTCCGTTCGTCTGCTTCATACTAAGTCTGAACAGAGCCCACCCTCTGGATTCTCACACCAAGAATACCAAGGTTGCCTTGTTGATGGTGTCAGACTCAACTCGACACCGTCGAGGTTTTCTGGAGGTCGTTCGTGGTGCTTTGAAGGAGTCGTTCGTGTTGCGGAAGAGTTCGTGATCGAGGAGATCATGGAAGACGAGCGTGAAGTGTTCGTGTGGTGTTCGGGCTGTGTTGCATTCGTGTAGATCGAGTGTTCATGGTCGCTGTTGTTCGAGCGGTTGTGCAACGGAGCGTGGAGATGCTTCTGACTATATGCATAGAGTTTTACTCTTTGTTCCTTTGTATTTTACATGCTGTAATTTTTGTATGAATCGCATAACCATTTATTTGAAGTCGACTGTAAATGATTTGAATTCGTTATTATAATTTGGAATAGTCTTGTTCCGCTGCTCATGGAAATCTGAGTTTCGATTTCCTTCAATTGGTATCAGAGCCAGGTTCTCTGATATTCCAAATTACAGATCTGAATTGAACGATTTTTACAGTCGTGGTGGGTTTTTGCATATGTAGTTAATCATTTTCTGCATTTATGGATGATTTGATGAACGTTTTTGGTTTAAAATTGCTTTTTCGTTAAAGCTTTTGGTATTATAAAGTGTTAATTGTAAAGGCCCCTGTGTTTTTAGGCGTAATTAACTTTGCAATCGAGTCTGTAATTCGAAAAGTTCGATTCATCGAGTCGTTCGTGATGAAGCTTCGGTGCATGGCGATACAGTTCTCAACGAAGAAGAAGATCAAGCATTGGTCGGGTCGTGTAGCCTCAGGTAAACAATCTTTGGGATTTAACCAAATGATCGTTTGGATATTTTTTTTAGATGATCGTGTAGTATTTTCTAAACGATCGTTTAGCTAATGCTAAGTGATGGGGTAAATCGTTTACCATATCGCGTAGCGTTGGTTGCACAATAGCGTAGGCATTGGAGGTAGGTGATCGTAGTGGGAGCATTTGATGCTCGTCGTTTAGAAGGCGCTCGCTAGACGATCGTGTAGTTAGCAAGCTTCATCGCTTAGTTACTACCTATGCGATCGCGCGTATGCGATACAGAGATGCTAACTAAGCGATCGCTTAGGCGATGGTCCTTCGCGGCATCGTAGTCGCTTAGATGATCGCAGAAGGCGGGCGCTGTGCGAAGTGCTAAGCGATCGTGTACTTCAGGCTTCATCGCTTAGTAAAGGTACACGATCGTGTAGTAAAAGCTCAACAATCATTTGAATTTTCTAGACGATTGTATAGTAATGCTAAACGATCGTTTAACTTTGGGAGCGCTGGTAAGCGATAGAACGAAGGGTTTTTTTTATTGTGTAGACGATTGCGGGGTGCTTAGTACACGATGGATGGTTGGAGAAGCGATGCTTTGCCGAGGGGTTCAAGACCCAGTTCACCTGTTTGAACTGGAGACTCTTTGTCTTTGTAATAGTTAGCTTTTCCTTTTGTGTTTTAAGGCAATTTTACCCGGTTCATCAACTTTGATTGCTTATACATGTGATGTATGGTGCTTATATGCTGAAGTGTTTATCATATAGTTAACAACCCTCCTTAGGTTGTGCAATTATTCATGCATCATGTATTATAAATGTTATAATCTTGCATGAAGAAATTACTTGAAAGCATGCGCATGCATCATGAAATATAAGAGTTATATTTTGCATGCATTGAGCATTATCATGCATCATCCTTTTATTATAAGTGTTATAGTCTAAGGGTGAATGGAAGCATGTATTGCTTGTTTCATTGCTGTTTTGTATAAGTGTTATATAAAAGAAGTAGCAATGAATGGACAATGCATTGAGCATGACACTTAGGCTATTTTTTATCGTTATGAATGTCTTGCATGTGTTAGCTTCGCATTGTGGTTGTTTCCATTTATAAGTGTTATAAAGGAAATTAGACCTAAAATCAATAATTCAGAGTTGCATGCGGACTTAAGGTGAACTCAAATTTTTTTTTTAAAGGGTTTTAAAATTGGATTGAGATAGACCTAAGTTCAAGTGGTTCTAAAGAGTTTAGTAACCTAGATTAATCTTTTAAAATTTGCTTAATAGGATTAAATTGGTTGGAATAAAAGATTAAATTTGTTGTAAACCTATCTATAAGGGACCTTTTGTCTAAGGCGAGTTCTGGCTAGGTTGGGGTTCTTAAGTTGACGAAAACGTAACACCCCTACCTGGGAACCTACCTGGAAAGGTGAATTAGATAGATTTTCAACAAGCATGCGACGTTTTGGTCAAAGACTCCATTAAAAAGTTTAATGGATGATGATCAAAAGTTGTTCAACTATCCAAGGTAAAAGTTACTCTTGGGAAAACCTAAAAGTCACTTAGTTAAAATCCTTAGTCGTGTTTTTTTCTAAGTAAGCTAAACCCTAGGTTATAAAATACTCAGTGGGAGGAGGAGGCGTATCAGATATGTCTATGATTCCACTCACGTTTCTCCCTGTATGTTCACACCGTGAGATTCATGCTTGGTCTCGAGATGCCCAGGATGCATCCTCCTTAGGATGGTGTTTGCATGAGTCAATATCAAGGTGGATGGAGAGAGTAATTATAGTAAATGGGTGAAGGGTGTGTGTCAACACGTCTTATGGTCTCTGTCATTGGTTCACACCATGAGATCATTTTGTACGCCCTCATGTCGCCCTAGAAGCGACCCCCTTAGGATGGGTTTTATGCAGTTGGTCAATATCAAGGTGAACTCCAGAAAAGGATAGGGTCGCTTTAGGTTTTGCCCCAATTGGGTTTTTTCCCTTCGGATTGGCCTTTTGGGACGGACTTCTAGGGCTTAAAATGGAAGGTTAAACTTACTGGAGATTGTTAAGTAAGTTAATGATCTCTTGGCCAAATCAATGATGGCTTATCATTATAGGAACAAGAGTTGTTCTGGTATTAATGATTGGTTGAGAACTTCTTAATTCAGATGAGAGATAACTGACTGATAACTTGTAGAAATACAAGTTATTTTAGCTCTTAAGTTGGAACAACTAAGGTTTTTAATGATAAATTCTCCTCATTTTTAGAAGAAACGCATGGAATTACTCAAACATTAGTAAACTCATGCAAAAGAATGTTTATTACTAAATACTGCGGCACTAACGCATTATATCGCAGGATTTCAACAAGAAGCTAACGCATGACTAAGAAGTGTCGCAGGCAAAGTTCTAACACATGGGTCATGCGTCGGAGGGATTCAACGCAGAGAAGATTCATTGATTCAGGTTGTTTGTATCAAATCACCACTTTCAAGTATGGGCACCTGCAGCAGGCGGCGTCTGAAAAAGCTTCCGAGTGTCAGGCGGCTGATCAGGGCATGGACTTTAATGCTGCCCATCACCAAGCTGGAGATGACCAATGCCTATAAATAGATGAAATCCCTCCAGAGTTTAGAGTTCAGAAAAATTTCAAGTTCTCACTCTCATAATTAGCGTAGTCATAGTTTTAGATCTTTAAAAGTTGTGCTATGGTGCCAAGAAGAGCAGAAGGGTAGAGAACCACTGTCACCGTCGGTTAAGGAGCAGAGGAAGCCGAGCTTGAGAAAGACACTTCATCCAATTCTTATACAAGTGATTGTACACAACTAGAATTGAGCCAAAGAGATACAAGAGATTGTCTGCGGCTTGACTCAGATCCTTTCATCTCATTTATCACTTTCATTTCATTTGATTTTGTAAAGACAATCTACTTCTTTATAAATTCATATATTTGATCCATCACACTTTTCCATTGTTTATTTCTTGTTTATGTTGAATGCATCTATACTTTATGCAAAATTTCATTTCAAATGCTTAAGCCAACTTGATCAATTGGTAAAAGCATCCATAGCTTAAACTATTCGAGAGAGTAAATAAGCCAACATCATGTAGAACGCCTAGTACATCTAGAGATAGACTTACTGGTGTTTATTGCATTATGTGTTTGGCGCATGCATCTTAGAGATAGGTTTTGTATGTTATTCGCATTGAGAAGTATCGAATAAGAGTCTAACGCATAAACAAAGATAAGAAAGCCATCTCATCCACATCACATTCTGGTCCGTGTACATTCATTTTAGATCGACGCATACCATTTACACTAAATGTTGGATTTTATGTCCTAAAACTCGTAGTTTGTAAATTAATAAACATATTCTGTTTTGTTTTTCGATAAAGTTGTTATTGAAATTTTAATCTTGAATCAATAAACTAAGATCCTGAGGCTATTTAATGTAGTTTGAACTTTATGTAGTAACATAAATGTGGATCAAGTTCAAATATATATCCAAAATGATCTATAGTATATGAATAAGGTTGGGCGTCTTATTCTGGGGACACTATGGATGCGGCGCACTTTGTAGTTAGTACAAACGATATGATCCTAAATAATTCATATAGAGATATGTGAGTGGGGGCATCCTATGCAATGATTTTGCATAAGACTGAACCATGAAATAGTCACTTTTTACGTTTTAAATGTCGTTTTATGTATAAAACTAACAATTTTGTTAATTGATGACCTAGGTAACTTAATTTTAATCCTGAGCTAACTATGAACTCCTGTTCACTTGGAATTATCCTTAGATCTGCATAGGTGAGGGCAACTTATCATCGCTAGCCCAATAAGCCTCCCATTTCAGGGGTAAGATCAGGTGGATAGCTGGGAACATAGGGTGCAAAATGGAATTCACTCCTACCCGTAATAGGGATAGTAAATAGGTTGTTCCCTTTAGTACTGAATCCAGGACCTGAACAAGGGGCCCCACCCTCTCCTTGGCCCGAGAGGGGTTCGGTTTATAGGTTGGACCTTAAACCAATTGTTCATTAGAGGATCAATGGAACTTAAGGAACAAGATGTAGTCTTAGGGGTGAAACGATTTTTATGACCCAGTCATATAACGACCCGACCCACTAGGACTTAGGTTAGGTCGTTACTAAAATAAATGCATGCATAGGATTTGAAATGTCGCTCAGTTATGTTGAAATAAATGCTAAACAGACAAGAAATTCAAAATCCATTTGTTAAATCAATAATAGGGTACCCATAATTCGTAAAAACTATTAAAAGTATAAGAAAAACAATCCTTCATAATAAGTTTCAAATAGTAAAACTAAATATTAAGGAAAAATATAAGGACTCTAAATTTCATGATACAAAAGCGTAAAAAAAACTAATCCCAGTGGCACGATCACGAATTCCACTTCGCCATCGCCGGTGCATCTCTACCCTTACCTGAAACATCAACATAAGAAAGAATGAGCATGAAATACTTAGTAAGTAACCCCACCACTGGGGTCAGACTAGGCATCTATGTCCTCTAGATACCCACCTATGGCACATATACACTCATGAAATAGGTAAGAGACTGAGTCCTATCCTACTGTAGTTAAGTATGCCCACTACCTCTAGCGAATCCCGTAGGAAACACAAACTGGTGAATACCGAAAGACACACAAACTGGTGAATCCCGAAGGAAACACAAACTGGTGAATCCCGAAGGAAACACAAAACTGGTGAATCTCGAAGGAAACACAAAACTGGTGAATCCCGAAGGAAACGCAAAACTGGTGAATCCCGAAGGAAACACAAACTGGTGAATCCCGAAGGAAATACAAACTGGTGAATCTCGAAGGAGACACAAACTGGTGAGCATCTAACTAATCAGTGAGGACATTCACACAGCTTCAACATTCAAAAATCAACACCGTACGAAACTATGACATACATGTAATCCTCGATACCATGGCTCTACCACATACACATAATCCTCAACAACATATTCTACAGCATTCATGTATACCTTAACATCATAGTTCCATAACATACAAGTATGTCTTAACATCAGCAGATCAGATACCAACATATGGAAACACATACCACCTCATACTAACAATCAAATGCCTAGGTGTATATTTAAACAAATCAGAACTCGTGCCAGAACATACTTTGATTCAAGTCATACTATCAATCAACATGCTAACATTTACCATAACATACACTCATCATGCTAGCATACAACTAAAGTCTGGCCCGTGGGCAGTTCCAGTGGTAAGATTACTTACCTCAGACTTAAGCCCAAAAATAATTAACAAGTTTATGTTCTCCTTAGAATGGAATAATCTTGGATCAAAGTCCCAAAGCTGGAGTTTAAGCCGAACTCACTCCCAAACTTGCAAACAAAGCCAACCAAAACATAAACCATTATTAAGTTTCCAAGTCCAAATTTTACAGCAACAACAACCAAAACAAAGTGGTTTTTTAAACATCCAAGCTTACCAAAACTTGTCAAAACGATCTCGAACCTGCTGGACAGCCATTCCAACAGTTTCCTAGACTCAAATCTAAAGCCAAAAATAATTCGAATAAGTTAACCTTCATTCCAAACTTAATGGGGGCCCAATCTTCCACCCAAAACTTCACAAAAGGCTTACCTAAAACTGCCAGATCCGGCGAACCCAAAGATGACGGTGGTGGCGGACGGCGAACAGACGGCTAGAAGGTGCTGCAGCTAGAGACTGGAGCGGCAGTAAGGCGGCGGACGCACAGATCCGATGGCTGGGCTCGGACCTGGGCGAATCGGCACGATGGGCGGATAAAAAATGGGAGCGGCGGCGACACGCAGATCCGGTGGCTCGTGCGGCGAAGGGAGGGAGTGAGGCTGGTTCGTGCGGTCGGCAATGAGGCTGGCTCGTGCGGTTGGCAGCAGGGCTAGTTGGTGGGCGTGAAAATGGCAAGGAAGAAAAGAAGAAAAAAAAGGAAGGGGGGAGGGGTCAGCGATTCACATGAGGGAAAAGGGAAAGATTGATTTTTTTTTTTTATAAAAGAAAAATAATAATAAAAAAAAAGGAAAATAGAATAATTATAATTAAATTCTTTCAGAATAATTATAATTAAATTCTTTCAGAATAATTATAATTAAATTATTTCCTTATTCCACTTTATACTATTTAATTTCTTTCCTTTTCCAAAGAAAATTAAATTCCTGCCATAAATTTTTAAATTGAAATTCAAAATTGAATAATTTTGAATAGTTTCCACGCCAACACTTAAATCCTCGCACTTATACTCTAAATCCAAAATTTCAAACATGCCCTTCAACTAAGGACAATAATAAAAGGTTTGTAAGCTTAAAAAATCCATTTATGGGTTGAAACAAGCTTCTAGATCCTGGAATATAAGGTTTGATACTGCGATCAAATCTTATGGCTTTGAACAGAATGTTGACGAGCCTTGTGTTTACAAGAAGATCGTCAATTCTACTATAGCATTCTTAGTTTTATATGTTGACGATATTCTACTCATTGGGAATGAAGAAGGTTACCTAACTGACATCAAGAAATGGCTAGCAACGCAGTTCAGAATGAAAGATTTAGGAAATACATAGTATGTTCTCGGGATTCAGATTATTCAGAACCACAAGAACAGAATACTAGCCACGTCTTAAGCAACTTATATAGACAAAATATTGTCTAGGTATAAGATGCAGAATTCCAAAAGAGGTCTGTTACCTTACAAATATGGAATTCATTTTTCAAAGGATCAATGTCCTAAGACACCTCAAGAGGTTGAGGATATGAGACACATTCCCTATGCTTCCGCAGTAGGGAGCCTGATGTATGCAATGTTATGTACTAGACCTGACATATGCTATGTAGTAGGGATAGTCAGTAGGTATCAGTCCAATCCTAGATATGATCATTGGACTGCCGTTAAAAATATCCTTAAGTATCTTAGGAGAACGAGGAACTACATGCTCGTGTATGGTACTAAGGATTTGATCCTTACTGGATACACTGACTCTGATTTTCAAATCGATAAAGATGCAAGAAAATCTATATCGGGATCCGTGTTCATTCTGAATGGAGGAGCAATAGTGTGGAGAAGTGTGAAGCAAAACTGTATTGCGGACTCCACAATAGAAGCTGAATACGTAGCTGCTTGTGAAGCAACAAAGGAAGCAGTATGGTTGAGGAAATTCTTGATAGATTTGTAAGTCATTCCAAATATGCATCTGCCTATCGCCTTATATTGTGATAATAATGGTATAGTTGCAAATTCAAGAGAACCAAGAAGCCACAAGCGCGGCAAGCATATTGAGCGCAAATACCATCTGATCTGGGAGATTGTACATCGTGGAGATGTTGTAGTGATCTAGATATCTTATGAGCAAAAAATTGTTGATCCTTTTACAAAAGCCCTTACGGCTAAAGTATTTGCCTACAGAGTCTAGGTCTACGAAGTTTGTAAACTAGGACAAGTGGGAGAACTTTTGGGTATATGCCCTAGTTTATTGTATTTATATGTTTATTATACTCATATGTTTCTCACTTAAATTCAACATTGTGATACTCCACTAGGATTTTTTAGTACAAGTGGGAATTTGTTGGATTTTATGTCCTAAAACTCGTAGTTTGTAAATTAATAAACATATTCTGTTTTGTTTTTCGATAAAGTTGTTATTGAAATTGTAATCTTGAATCCAATAAACTAAGGTCCTGAGGCTATTTAATGTAGCTTGAACTTTATGTAGTGACATAAATGTGGATCAAGTTCAAATATATAGCCAAAATGGTCTATAGTATATGAATAAGGTTGGGCACCTTATTCTGGGGACACTATGGATACGGCCCACTTTGTAGTTAGTACAAACGATGTGATCCTGAATCGTTCATATAGAGATATGTCAGTGGGGGCATCATATGCAATGAGTTTGCATAATACTGAACCATGAAATAGTTACTTTTTACGTTCTAAATGTCGTTTTATGTATAAAACTAACTATTTCGTTAATTAATGACCTAGGTAACTTAACCTTAATCCTGAGCTAACTATGAACTCCTGTTCACTCGGAATTATTCTTAGATCTGCATAGGTGAGGGCAGCTCATCATCGTTGGCCCAATAAACCTCCCATTTCAGGGGTAAGATCAGGTGGATAGTTGGGAACATAGGGTGCAAGATGGAATTCACTCCTACCGTAATAGGGATAGTAGATAGGTTGTTCCCTTTAGTACTGAATCCAGGTCTTGAACAAGGGGCTCCACCCTCTCCTTGGCCTGAGAGGGGTTCGATTTATAGATTGGACCTTAAACCAATTGTTCATTAGAGGATCAGTGGAACTTAAGGAACAAGATATAGTCTTGGGGATAAAACGATTTTTATGACCCAGCCGAGATTACGGACAATTTGTGAAGGATTAACTTACTAATCATGGTTATATCAAATGGACATAAATATATCTATAGTGAGGGGAGTGCAACTACGAGACTATAGTGGAATGACCTGTTAGTTAATGAATGTTGATTAGTTCCGTCTAAAGAGTTTAGCCAGCTAATCTCGGATTGTTGGAGCCCATGATCTATAGATCCATTAGGTTCTCCTACTAGCTCATATGGAATAAACTTAGAACAGTATGATAGAATGATTCGAATTGTTTGAATTAGGTGAAGAGAGAGAAACCGACAAATATATGTGATATAGTAATCGATTTTTAGTTTAGAGATACAACTTTAATATTTAAATGTGATTTAAATATCAACAATATGAATACATTCATATTCGAAAGCTTGAAAATAATGGAAATGGTCAAAGATGTAAAAAGTCAAAGAGTTGACTTTTGACTTTAAAAAATCAAACTTTGACCGACCTTATATTCAAATGTGATTTGAATTTCGAGAAAATGAATGCAGATTCATGCTCGGGAGGTCAAAATTAGTCAACACGAAAAAAAATCATAAAAAGTCAAAATGTTAGCTTTTTGGTCAAAGTTTGACTTTGACCAAATGACTATTTTGCCCTTTGACTAAAGTTAGTGGGAAAATCCAAACTTTTGTTGGATAATTCCACTAACAAAATAGTGGACTAGGTGTTGGCTTATAGTGGAGACATTAAGCCCACTTAGATAGTGGATTCTAGGTGTTGGGTTTTTATGAATTTATTTCATGCAATCGTTGCATGGTTTTTTTCTATAAATTGGGCTTACAATTTGGATGAAAAAAGTTTTGACAATTTGCCAATTTTGTTTTCAAAATTGGGCTAGAAAAACAAACCCAAACCTTACCAAAATTCCATTTTCTTTTCCATCTCTTTTCTCTCTCTCGGTTTTCTTCATCCACCGAGTCCCACAACCCGGTTCTGAGTCTAGAGGATAGTAGGTCAACTCTAATGGTGATCCGTTCGTGTTCGGGTCGAGATTCAACGAGGAAAAGCGTTGTTCGGGAGCTACAAAGGTAATTTTAATTTACTGTTTTTTTTCCTTCAATTACATGCTATTTTCTTTAAATTAAAAGCAATTAAAGTGTAATTAGATCCTAATTCCGTTGCGTATGTCTCGTGTTCCATCACTAAAATCTATTTCCACATGACCCATCATTCTCTACTCAACTCTTTTGTATCTTCTTGCACAAGCACAGCACCTTAGTGTAAATAACACATTTCTTCATACATTTAGGAAATCCCTACAACAGCTACAACGCAAGGTCTGCATTAGCTTAACCTGAATCCCTGAATTTGACCCTGGACTTACCAGGAACCTAAATTGGATTATACTTGGGTCTGATTTGGAAAACTTGAACATCAATAGTGGAGTGTCGTGCGTTCTGTTGCACATCTATAATGCACCAACGTGTTATAAATACATAAACGCATAAAAGAATCAACGCATCATTCGTACTTAGAAATTATTTTTCCAATTTATTTTACACAATACACTCCTTGCTCGAATCACGATAGATACGAACACTAACCTCCCTTCAGTGGCTTTTGTCCTAAACCTTTGAAGCGTCATTGTGAAACTAGATGTCACACGGGGTTCATGTTAGTTTTGCTAAAACCTTATTGGATGTTGTTTTGTTTTACAACGGGTATTTGTTTAAAACCTAACATAGGTCAATGTGCTTTTCTTTTCAGCAACTCATTAGTATTTCCATTTAAAGTTTTTAAAAATAACCGATTACTTACAGTGGAAAGAATCATGTGAAATGAATTTCGTGGCAAGCGACCACCATCCCACTACTCTCCAAAAGAGGAGATAAGATAGTAAATATGATTTATTGGTCTTGAAGATATGTCTGGTAGAGAATGATGATTCTGCCTAGATCCTTAATTTAGGTGCTACTAATCATGTCAGTTCCTCTTACCAAGGATTCAGTTCCTGGCAAATGTTGTCACAGGGAGAGATGACTCTTCGAGTCGGTACTGGTGAGGTTGTTTCAGTTGTTGCTGTAGGCAGGCTGAAGTTATTTGTTGACAAGAAACGTTATCTATTATTGGATAATGTTTTTGTAATTCCTCATATTAAGAGGAACTTAATCTCGGTTTCTTGTCTCATTGAACAAGGCTATACTGTCTTCTTTTCTGAGAATAAAGTGTTTAATTTTCAAGAATAGAATGGAGATTGGTTATGGTTCAATGGAAAATAACTTATATGTACTAAGGTCGTTAGCCATAAAAGCCTTGTTTAACACGGAAATGTTCAGTACGACAACAACAACTAATAGACCAAAGGTTTCTCCAAAGGAAAACGCTCATCTTTGGCATCTAAGGTTAGGTCACATCAATCTCAATAGGATTGAGAAGTTGGTGAAAAGTGGATTTCTAAAGAGTTTAGAAGAAAACTCTTTGTTGGTATGTGAATCATGCCTCGAAGACAAGATGACCAAACGACCTTTTACTGGAAAAGGTTACCGAGCCAAGGAAGCCTTGGAGCTTGTACATTCAGACCTCTGTGGTCCGAAATGTTAAAGCTCGAGATGGGTATGAATATTTCATCTCTTTCATAGATGATTATTCAAGGTTTGGGTATCTCTTCCTAATGCAACGTAAGTCTGAAGCCTTTGACAAGTTCAAGGAGTATAAGGCTGAAGTTGAAAACTTGTAAGGTAAGAAGATAAAAACACTACGATCTGATCGTGGTAGAGAGTATATGGACCTCCAATTTTAAAACTATATGATAGAACATGGGATTGCATCTCAACTCTCAGCCCCGGGTACACTTCAGCAGAATGGTGTATTTAAAAGAAGAAATAGGACCTTGTTGGACATAGTTCGGTCTATGATGAATTATGCTCATCTTCCAGACTCATTTTGGGGTCATGCAGTGCAGACTGCATGTTATTTCCTGAACAACGTTCCCTTGAAAAGTGCTTCTAAAACACCTTTTGAGTTATGGAGAGGCCAAAAAGGTAGTTTATGCCACTTCAAGATTTGGGGCCGTCCGACACATGTGCTAGTGACTGACCCAAAGAAGTTTGAACCGCGTTCGAAAGGTTTGCCTCTTTGTGGGTTATCCCAAGGAAAAGAGAGGAGGATACTTCTATTATCCGAGTGAGAACAAAGTGTTTGCTTCTACTAATGTTATCTTCTTGGAAGAAGACCACATGAGGGATCATAAGCATGAAGTAAGCTCGTTTTACGTGAGATCTCAAGTGAGACTGAGACTGTAGAGGGTTCAACAAGAGTTGTTGAGGTCGGGACGTCTAGTCAACTAGCTCAAGAGTAGAGACTGCCTTGACGTAGTGGGAGGGTTATGAACCCACCGGATCGCTACATGGTTTTGACTGAAGCCCAAAACGTCATTACAAATGATGGGGTTGAGGATTCGTTGGCTTTTAAGAAAGCAATGGAGGATTTGATCACTGGACAACAGTCAAGACGTTCTTCAAGTATCTTCGGAGAACGAAGGACTACATACTTGTGTATGGAGATAAGGATTTAATCCTTATGGAATACAACGTTGTTGATCTCTTTACAAAGGCCCTCACAGCTAACGTGTTCGAGGGTCACCTAGAGAGTCTAGGTCTGCGGGACATGCGACATCTTGTCTAGGGCAAGTGGGAGATGATACTAGGGTATGCCCTAGTTTATTGTATATTGTACATTTTTATATTGTATTGTACATTAGTCTCTTGAGTCATTAGGACAAGTGGGAGATTGTTGGGATTGGTGTCCTAATTCTCATGGAGTCTTGTTGTTTTGTAAAGATACACATTGTTCAATGAATAAAATAAGTGTTATTTAATTCAAGCATTTACTCATATCCAATAAACAAAGCTCCTTGGTTATCTTATGCGAACTTAAGCATGTATATGTGATATACAAGTGGATCATGCCTTAAGTGATAACCTAAATCGGTCTTTAGTATAAGGATTAAGGTGGGATACCTGATCTAACGACACTATGGATACGACCCGCTTTGTAGAGGTTTGCAAGTGTTGTAAACTACTATAAATGGTAGATCCTGACCATTCATATGGAGACGTGGAGCGGGGGTATCCTATACAAAGAGTTTGTATAAGACCTGGACCACGAGATGACTAGACTCTGTATATAATGTCGTTGATACTAGAGACTTGCATCTTACTGAAACGACCATAAGTGACACGACCTCAATCTTGAGTATTTTGGGAACTTCTGCCTTTGAAGGCGGTCCTTTGATTAGAATGGATAGAAGTGGCCAGATTGCCAACTCAATATGCCTACCTTTTTGGGGACTTGTCTGATCTGGGAGCTGGGAACTCAATCCACCATATGGAATTCACTCTTTTCCCGAAGTAGGGATAAATAGAGAGATTGCTCCCTTAAGGGCTGGTTCCAGGGCTTGAACATAGTGGCCACAGCTTCTCTTTGGAAGAGAAGACTTAGTCATAGTAGAACTATGATTTATGTTCATTAGGGATCAATTGTACTTAAGGAGACAGATGTAACAACAGGGGCATAACGGTTATTGGCCCAGTTGTACTTACGAGCGATCTGTGAAGGGTTATCACACTACTAATTGGTTAAAATGGACACATAATATATCTGTAGTAAGAAGAGTTCAGCTGTCGGTCTTTAGTGGAGTGT
The DNA here is from genome assembly GCF_027475165.1 of Benincasa hispida. Taxonomy (NCBI): domain Eukaryota; kingdom Viridiplantae; phylum Streptophyta; class Magnoliopsida; order Cucurbitales; family Cucurbitaceae; genus Benincasa; species Benincasa hispida. Next base: position 5,751,129 of record NC_143480.1, read on the forward strand.
CTGGCAGTTAACAGATGGTGGATCCCGTGACTAAAGAGTTTAGTCAGTTATTCGCGTACCGTTGGAGTTTCGAGCTACAGATCCATGAGATCCCCTTGGTAGCTTGAATTCTATTAAGGATCAGTTCTTGGTGTTGATTTGAAATGTTCAAATTGCAAGAGGTATTTTGATTATATATGATATAATCGGTATGATGTATAAGATACATCTAGTGGAGGATTGATGTAAATGAGATTTACATTAAGTACCTTGGAATAGAAAAAGAACTATGATTTATAAGTTTCATGAGATGAAATATTAAAACTATAGGTTATAAATATAGTATGATAAGTTGGTTATCATTTATATTTATAATAATATTAATTATTGGATAATTAATACTTTTTCTTTTAAATAACCAAAGTAGTGAGTGGTTATTGGATCATGGTAACCGTGAGTTTAGAAGGAAAGTTGTTTCCTATTTTGAAAAGAGGTTTTTACAAAACGATTGAAAAGGTTTTTGAGTTTTCTCTCGCGAAAAAGAAACTCACGCGTCATTAAGTAAATTTAGATTTACTAAACGATGGCTGGGCGAGCTAAACAATTGTGCAGTGTTTACTAAACGATCGCATAGCTTTGCTAGACGATTGTTGGCCTAAAGTAAACGATCATGTAATGCCTGTAGGTGACAGACCGAGCTAAAAGATAGGCTAAATAATCGCATAGCTTTTGCTAGACGATCGCTAGCTTTATCTAAACGTTTGAGCATCGACCTATATGATAGGTCTCCGACTTCTCCCACTTGCCCAGTCGTGTATGCGATCGTTATTTCCTCCATTCGTCTGCCTCAAACCATGTTCGAACAGAGCCCACCCTCTGAATTCTCAAACCGAGAATACCAAAGTCGCCTTGTTAGTGGTGTCAGACTCAACTCGACACCGTCGAGGTTTTCTAGAGGCCGTTCGTGGTGCTTTGAAGGAGTCCGTTCGTGTTGCGGAGGAGTTCGTGACTGAGGAGATTGTTGAGGACGAGCGCGAAGTGTTCATGCGGTGTTCGTGCTGTGTTGCGGTCGTGTAGATCGAGTGTTCGTGATCGTTGTTGTTCGAGTGGCCGCGCAATGGAGCGTGGAGACGTTTCTGCCTATGTGCGTAGAGTTTTACTCTTTGTTCCTTCATATTTTACATGCTGTAATTTTTGTATGAATCGCATAACCGTTTGTTTGAAGTCGACTATAAATGATTTGTTGATTCATGATTGTAATTTAGAATATTCTTGTTTCGCTACTCATGGAAATCTAAGTTTCGATTTCCTTCAGGCTTTTGTGTGAGCAAGTAGGAGATGGATAATGGAATAACTAGTTTTTCCATTTTTGTATTGAAGGAAGAAGAAAATAGGAAAATTTTCATCGATCGAAAAAATTTCAAACTATTTACAGAAATAACAAAAAAAAAACACTATAAATACTGATAGACTTCTACCCATTTCTATCATTTATAAACATTGATATATTTCTATTAGCCTTTATTTACCACTTCTAGATACTTATTTTTCTATTTTTCAAAATCGCACAATAAAAAATGTTTAAGAATATATAATTTACATTATATTTTTTTTAAAAATATATATATATTCATACAGGCGGGAGTGTTATTTAATCCCTATATGGAAAATTTAGATTAAAATCTTAATTTGGTTTGATTTTAAACCAAATTTCGATAAAAGACAAATTAAAAATTTTCATTTTAAGATGAATCTAGTATGTATATTATTTTAAAAATAATAAATGATTTAATCTTTAGTTTTTTGGCTTGACATGGTATAGTGTAAAAAGATGAAGGATAACAACACGAGATCCAATTGTTAAGAATTTGACAATAGGAACACCAATGTTCATTAAGGGCTGATTACGTGCTAGTAGGGAATTCCGGGGCTTGAACATAGTGGCCACAACTTCTCTTTGGAAGAGAAGACTCAGTCATAGTAGGACTATGACTTATGTTCATTAGAGGGATCAATAGTACTTAAGGAGTTAAATGTAACTACAGTGGCATAACGGTTATTGGCGGAGTTATACTTACGAGCGATCTGTGAAGTATTGTCACACTGCTAATTGGTTAAAATGGACACATAATGTATCCGTGATAAAAAGAGTTCAATTGTCGGTCTTTAGTAGAGTGTCTGACAGTTAACGGATGGTGGATCTCGTGACTAAAGAGTTTAGTCAGTTATTCACGTACCGTTGGAGTTTCGAGCTACAGGTCCATAAGGTCCCATTGGTAGCTCAATGGATTCAGTTGAGGATCAGTTCTTGGTGTTGATTTGAAGTGTTCAAATTGACAAGAAGTAATTCGATTATATATTATATAATCGGTGTGATGTATGAGATATATCTAATGAAGGATTGATGTAAATGAGATTTACATTTAGTACCATGGAATAGAAAAAGAACTATGGTTTATATGTTTCATGAGATGAAATATTAAAACTATAGGTTATAAATATAATATGATAAGTTGGTTATCATTTATATTTATAATAATATTAATTATTGGATAATTAATTATTTTTCTCCAATAACCAATTGAGTGGGAGGTTACTGGTGGTTATTGGTGGTTCATGGTAACTGTGAGATAAAAGGAAAATTGTTTTCCTAATTTTAGTAAGTTTTTGGGAAAAATGTTTTGAGATTTCTCTCTCGAAAAAAGAAACTCACTGAGCTTTTCAAGTAAATACCGATTTACTAAGCGACAACTTGAGCGAAGTAAACGATCGTGTAGTGTTTTGTAGGCGACAACACTGAGCTGAATGATGAGCTAAATGATCGCTTAGCTTTTGCTAGACGATTGTTTAGCTTTAGCTAAATGATTGGGCATCGACCTATGCGATAAGTTTTTGTCTTCTCCCGCTTGCCCAATCATGTACACAATTGTTCATTCCTTCTTCGCCTACCTCATTTCAAGTCCACACAGAGCCCACCCTCTGGATTCTCACACCGAGAATACCAAGATAACCTTCTTGGTGGTGTCATACTCAACTCAACGCCTTCGAGGTTCTGTGGAGGCCATTCGTGATGTTGGAGTGTTCGTGACCAAGGCATTCACGGAGTTCCAGTGCGCGGTGTTCGTGCTGCAGGGCGGTCGTGTTGTTCGAATGTTTGAGGTTGCTGTGTTCGAGCGTTCGTGAGCAAGAAGCATGGAGACGAGTCGACAAACCTTCATAGCATTCTCCTTGTTTATTTGATTGTTCATGCTGTAATTTCTGTATTGATTTCATAACTATATGTTTTGTTTACGATTGTAATTTGTAATATTCATTCATGATTGTAATTTGGAATGATCTATTTTCTACTGCTCATAGAAATCTCGGATTCAATTTCCTTCAGGCCCAACTGTACTTACGAGCAATTTGTGAAGGGTCATCGTACTATTGATTGTTTATATCCAATGGACATAGAAATATATTTGTAGTGTGAAGAGTACAGCTATCGGTTTTTAGAGTATCCAACAGTTAACGGATGGTAGATAAAGTAATTAAAGAGTTTAGTTATTTATTCACGTACCATTGGAGCTTCAAGCTACAGGTCCATAAGGTCCCCTTGGTAGCTCAAAAGGATTTAGTTGAGAATCAGTTTTTGGGTGAATTTGAAATGTTCAAATTAATAAGAGGAATTTAATTATATATGATATAATTAAATAGATTCAATTATATATGATATAATTGTCATAATGTATATGATACATTATAGTTTAACTAGAGGAATAAATATTTGAACGAGATTCAAATAGTTGTTAAATTTAATATAAATATGATTTATATTAAATGCCATAAAATAGAGAAAAAGAACTATAGTTTATATTGTATATGATGCAATATTAAAACTCTAGGTTATAAATATAATATGATAAGTTGGTTATCATATTTATTTATAATTATTAATTATTTAATAATTAAATTCTTTTTTCTCTCTAACTACCTTAGTTAGAAGTTAATCAGTTTTTGTGGCAAATTGGGATAAATGAAATATGATTTTATTATTCCAAAGTAAGTGTTATACGACTTGTGAAGTCTACTACACGATTTGATTAGAGCCTATGCGATGGACTTGATTCACTACATGATTGAAGAGTTTTTCTATGCAATAGAGAATTACTTCCTTCAATCGTATTCCTCCTCCAAACCACAAACTCCCTCTTAACTAAAATAGCCAGAGCCGACCACTTCTGGGTTCTCACCTCGAGAATACCAAGGTAACCAAGTGGGTGTGTCCTCTTTTGATTCGAGATCTTGTTGTTGTTTGGAGTGTTTATGATTGTTCGAGGGATTAACGCGAAGAAGAGTTCTTCAAATGTATAATCACTTGAACTCTGTTTCTATTCAAAAAGCATGTTCTAATTTAGTTAAAGTGCATAATTTGTATGTTTTATTTTAAATGTTTATGTTCAAGCGAAATGGGATTTGGATGATCCGCTTCCGCTCATAGGTTCTCTATAAAACGAGTTTCTTCAAATGCTGCAACATCGGGCTAGCCCTGCAGCACTGTCACACTCGCATGTTGTGTCCATCTCCAAAGCGTCGCAGCACTCATTGCATCTCTAGAAAACCATCCTCTCGAAAAACTACACTGAGTATGGCATCTAGCAACCCAGCTGCGTCGTGTCTCCATTGGCAATTCTATAGTTTTGCCTCCCTCTTTCTCGGTTGATGTATTTAAGCTCCGTTTTGGTCTGCTTTAGCTCCATTTTGACTCTAACTCCTGGTTCTACCTCTTAGGTGCTTGATACCAGTAAAATCACTAAATAAACACATAAAACTTAGGAACGACCTCAAATTAAACAAAACAAGATAGCACATTTTTGGTGATATCAACATTACTAAATATGTAGTAATGAAGACTTTGTTAATCTTTATTTATCAATCAAATTACTCTATTTATTGTAATTAATAAAGAAGATGCACCATGATTGAAGTTTTGAGGATGTTTTGATTTTGGAATTTTGTCGGATTTTATACTTTTAACGTGAAGCTTTGATTTATATTTGGTTGACGAGAAAATTGGTCTAAGAATTGGAGAAAATGAGAGTATCTGTATGAAAAAATAAGATAATTGATTTAAGTAGTTTTAAAATTGGTTATTTTCCAACCTAAAATAACTTCAAACCAATTGATTAAGAAAATTAATGTAATTTCTAAAAATTGAAAGATGTTTTTTAAACGATATATTAATGATATTCACTCATATACTAACGATAAGGTATTTTAAAACTTTTTTAGTGCATTATTGAAACTTTAAAAATTGGTATTTTTTAAGTGAAGTTATAAAACCTTTCCTTTTGTAACAATATTTTTTAACTTTTTTTTTCTTTTTAGTTTAAGAGCATTTTCTATAATTTAGTTTTTTTTAATATTTATGATGGTTTTATGATTGCCCTACTTTACATTATGACCTGCTACACCAATTTGCTTCTAGAAATAAGAGAATAAAACAATTTTGATCCCTAAATTTGTCCAACTTATACCAGTTTCATTATTAAACTTTAAGTTCATCAAATAGCACCTAACTTAGATAAATATTACAAGTTTAATCATAAATTTTCAAGTTTATCAATTTCAATTAAGGCATAAACAAAACAAGTTATTAAAAAAAACACAAGGACAAAGACAAAGACAAAGAACGACTCACACAACTCAAAAAAAAAAAAAATCAACCTAACTGACCATCTAGAGAAGATGCAAGTTAACTCCATTGACACAAAGATTACACTCTAAATATGAAAAATAATAGCACAAGCAATTTTTCAAACTTTCCATTGTGACCAATTGCCTGCACTACATTAGCAAATTCAATCAAGCTAGTGTAGCTAGTGTAAATTTATAAATTCACTTATTGTCCAATGAGAGATTCTATTGGAACACCCTCTCGACAAGAGTTTAAGATGATAAAAATGAGAAACTCAAAGAAAAACAACTATAGGCTTGAAGGAAGAAAATAGGAAAATTTGCATTTATCGAAAAAATGTCAAACTATTTACAGAAATATCCAAAAAAACATTCATATATACTGATAGACTTCTATCCATTTCTATCATTTATAGATACTGATATACTTCTATTAGTCTTTATTTACCATTTATAGATACTTATTTTTCTATTTTTCAAAATCGCACAATAAAAAATGTTTATGAATATATAATTTACAATATAATTTTTTAAAAAAATATTCATACAGGCGGGAGTGTAATTTAATCCCTGTATGAAAGATTTAAATTAAAATCTTGATTTGGTTTGATTTTAAACCAAATTTCGACAAAAGACAAACTAAAATTTTCATTTTAAGATGAATCTAGTCTATATATTATTTTAAAAATAATAAATGATTTAATCTTTAGTTTTTTGGCTTGACATGGTATAGTGTAAAAAGATGAAGGATAACAACACAGGATCCAATTGTTAAGAATTTGAGGAAGACAACAGGAACACGAATGTTAATAAAATATAATATTAAAATAAATAAATAGAATATAAATATATAAAATAATAAATTAAAGTAAATTAAATATAATATATAAAAATATATAAAATAAAATAAATAATAAAAGTAAATAAAATAACAAATAATGGATTTCTCCACTTTCCCCAAACTTTTTGGAATTTGCTCATTGTGTCTTTCAAAACCACAATTTGGTAAGTAGGGGTGGATTATTTAACAAGTAAGAGGTGGATTACATTGACAAATGATACATGGTCAATGTACGATCTAATGTGCTTCTATTTTCTATAATATTTACAATACCAATTACCTTACCATCCTCAACCTATAATTAATTATAGGTATTTAAAGGAAAGAAGCTCAAAACTCCTATTGATACACATGCAAGGTTTATTCAATTTTTTTTTTCAAAATTCCCACTCATTCTCTCTCTATCCCTCTTCTCCCTATCTCTTGTGCTCTTCACCTTCCCAACAAATTTTAATTGTTGGGATTTCTGACTATATATTATTTATAATGTGATTTAAAGCGAACAATAAGCCAATATGAAGTTTATACGGTGATTTACGAATAAAATCTCAACAAATAAATGCATTTTCTTTCCAAATAAATATAGAAAATTTATCCAATACTCTCTCGCCACCTACCACATTCAAAGGTATTCTAGTCCGAAAGATTAAAAAAAAATATCAAAAAGTTTGGATATTTATGATAATCCCAAAGATGAATGGCTCTTCAAAAAAAAAGTGTATGGCCCAAATTTGAAAATTAAAATATGACATGGCCTAAATTTGCAATTTTGTAATCTAAAATCAAAACAAAAATTTAGAACTGAAAGATTTGATTCTGTTGGGAAGTGAACGAGACTTTCTATCATTCTGTTTTTAAGATCATAACTAATCCCAATTCAAATGTCAGAAAAAATAGAAAGAAAGAAAAAGAAAAAACTGAATTTTTCAATTAAGTTGCAAACCATCTCGAAGCTTCACTATAAGTAGAGTACCATAAGGTCCATCTCCTAATCCATTTTTGGTTGTTTCCACTGGAAAACCAACTAAAATGGCGACTTCATCCACTCTCATGGTTTCAATTTTGTCTGTGTTCTTTATTTTCACAGCCAATGCAAGAGTTTTCCCCGGAAGAACTCTCCTTGATGACCCTCCAGCCATTAACAACTTCACTTTTGTCTGTGATCCCTCTAGATATGGCAATCTTGGCTTAGACCTTTCTTCATTTCGCTTCTGTGATTCATCTCTCTCTTTCCCTGAGAGAGCTAAGGATCTTGTAGATAGAATGACATTGTCTGAGAAAGTTGCTCAGCTCGGACACAGCGCTGCTGGAGTAGACCACCTCGGCTTGCCACCATACAATTGGTGGTCTGAGGCTCTCCATGGTGTCTCCAATGTCGGTCCTGGTACCCGGTTTGACAATGTTGTGCCAGGCGCCACAAGCTTCCCCAATGTCATTACCACTGCGGCTTCTTTCAATGAAGATCTTTGGAAAACAATTGGGCAGGTAAAGTTAGAGCTTTCAACCTTTAGAGAAGGTTAAGGATGGCTTGATTGAAATTTTGGATATGTTGTGTTTTGTTTTGATTAGGCGGTTTCAACTGAAGGAAGGGCAATGTACAATCTAGGGAGAGCTGGATTGACATACTGGAGTCCAAACATCAATGTGGTTCGAGACCCGAGATGGGGACGAATCCTGGAAACCCCCGGTGAGGATCCTTTTGTCGTCGGCAAATACGGTAAGAACTATGTTAGAGGTCTCCAGGATGTGGAAGGAACTGAAAATGCCACAGATTTAAACTCCAGACCTCTCAAAGTTTCTTCCTGTTGCAAGCACTATGCTGCTTATGATGTTGACAATTGGCTCGGTGTTGATCGTTACCACTTTGATGCTAGGGTAAGAAAAAAACTTGTTATAAATCAATAGAGATATGGAACAGAGTTAAATGATGATTATCTACCTTTGATATGAATGTCAACATTAATTTTTAAATGATGATTATCTACGTTGTTGGTTAGGTGACTGAACAAGATATGTTGGAGACATTCCTTAAGCCATTTGAGATGTGTGTTAAGGAAGGAGATGTTAGCAGTGTGATGTGCTCTTACAACAGAGTTAATGGGATTCCAACTTGCGCTGATCCAGTTCTCTTGAAGGAGACCATTAGAGGCAATTGGGATCTTCATGGGTAATAATAATAGTTAATTAATTAATAAATGATAATAAACCGCATAAATATCTCCTATGGATTAATTATAATTATTTTTCTATCCATTTCTTCTCTTTTCAGATATATTGTTTCAGACTGTGACTCAATTGAAGTTTTGGTAGATAATGCACACTATCTACAAGACACAAATGAAGATGCTGTTGCTCAAACTCTCAAAGCAGGTAAATTTTTGTACCTTTCTTCAGTCACTTCTTCTGGGTACAACTTTTTTTGCTTTCTTATCAAACCCCATGAATCAAATTTTGAAGTTCTTCAATGTAAATTTTCAGGGTTGGATTTAGATTGTGGTAAGTTCTACCCAGAATACACAGAAGGCTCAGTAAGGCAAGGGAAAGTTGGAGTGAAAGACATTGACAAATCTCTAAACTATCTCTATGTTGTTCTAATGAGACTTGGGTTCTTTGATGGAAGCCCTGGTTTCCAATCACTTGGAAAACCAGATATTTGCTCTGATGAACACATTGAATTGGCCACTGAAGCTGCTAGACAAGGAATGGTTTTGCTCAAGAACGATAATGACACTTTGCCTCTTGATCCTTCTACTTTCAAAACCCTAGCTGTTGTTGGACCCCACGCTAATGCCACTTCTGTCATGCTTGGCAACTATGCAGGTCAAATTATAAGCCCAAAACTCTACTCTTTCCCCCTTAACTCAATGTTCTTCAATCAAATATGAGATTTATCCTAATCCCATTAACTTAAAAAAACATCTGAATTTAGTAACAGTCTAAGAGCCGGTTTAGATTGAATTTAGAAGTGTTTATACTTCTTAGAAAGTCAAACCAAATGCATCCTAAATGTTCAGTTTTTGTTCTAATGCAGGAGTACCATGCAGAGTAAAGTCTCCAATTGATGGGCTATCAGAATATGCAAAAGTGAACTACAAAATGGGTTGTGATTCAATTGCCTGCAAAAACGATACCTTCATATTTGGAGCCATGGATGCAGCCAGGAACTCTGATGCAACTGTGATTTTTGCTGGTATTGATTTGTCCATTGAAGCAGAGAGCTTGGACAGAGTTGATCTTCTTCTTCCTGGTTACCAAACTCAACTCATCCAACAAGTTGCAACTGTCTCTAAGGGCCCAGTTATTCTTGTCATCTTGTCCGCCGGCGGCATCGACATCTCTTTCGCTAAGAATAATTCCAACATCAAAGCCATTATCTGGGCAGGATATCCCGGCGAAGAAGGCGGCCGTGCCATCGCCGATGTCCTCTTCGGAAAATTCAACCCAGGTCAAAAAGATCAAGCATGCCCTCACTTATCAATTCAGGGTGATAATTGAAATTAGGGCTAAGATTTTGTTGTCTCATTTCAGGAGGAAGATTACCAGTGACATGGTATGAAGCCGATTACGTGAACAAGCTTCCGATGACATCAATGCCGCTCCGGCCAGTGGAAAGCCTCGGATATCCAGGAAGAACCTACAAATTCTACAACGGCCCCGTCGTCTATCCATTCGGCTATGGCCTCAGCTACACTTCTTTCATCTATACCCTAACTTCCGCCAAACGGTCCATCACCGTCGATCTCAGCAACACGATACAATGCCGCGACATTGCCTACAACGACGACGTCTTCAAGCCCGACTGCGCCGCCGCCCTGGTCGACGACTTGACTTGCTCTGAGGAGATCGAATTCCAAATGGAAGTCGAGAACACCGGCGAAAAAGACGGCAGTCAGGTTGTGATAGTGTACTCGAAGCCGCCGAGTGGTATTTCTTCGACTCATATCAAGCAGGTGGTTGGGTTCCAGAGGGTGTTTCTGAACGCTGGGGATAGTGAAACGGTAACGTTTAAGTTGAATGCCTGTAAGAGCTTGGGGCTTGTTGATTTCACTGGCTACGCTCTGCTGCCGGCCGGTGGCCACACCATAGTCGTCGGAGATGGAGAAGTTTCTTTCCCTGTGGAGGTTGGCTTTAAGAAGAATTAGTGTTTTGTTAATGTTATTTGGTTTTTGGAAGTAGGGGTAGGTCAGATTTTTGGTTAGGGAAGTAGAGATGAAAAGATGGTTTGTGATCTGGCACCATTTTCTCTTCTTTGTATTTACTTTTTGCCCTTATTTTATATTATTTTTTACTCTTTTCTATTATTATCGTCCAAACTAAAATAATTTACGGATAGACACAAATTATTATAATTTACTATAATAATCAATTTCTTGTTCCGTTCCTTTAATTGTCTATACACCGAATGCCTCCTTAGTTATCTAATACAACGATTGAAGTATGTTTGTAAATTAGGTGAATCCAATGATAGTTTTTAATGTCACTAGGGGTATTCAAATAATCCGAGATTGGGTTAGTTTTGTTCTTGGATTAGGGTTGAATTTTTCTATCTTTATTGGATTGGGTTGGGTTGTGGGTTGTCTAAAAAATCTGGGTTGATCCAACCCAACCTGAATTATATATATAATATATATATATCTATATATATATATATAAGTTTGATTTTTTTGTATTGATTAATTTTTGAATTTTTAATATTTTTCTTTTAAAATTGTATGATATAGCAATGAACATCGGAATGATACTAGGAAAAATGGTCCAAAGAATCTCGATAGTAGTTCCATGAACAATCCTTTGCGGTATTGGATTTTTTTGATAGTGGAAATGCCATAAAGTGCGAACCAAGATCCGTGATATGAAAACAAAAATCAGAATGAGGAAGAAAAAGATATCGTGATGTAAGTCTATTTGATATTTAGCGTCTTAATTTCATGAGATTTTAGTTATTAGTCATGTATATAAGTTTACATATTTTTCATTAAAAATAAAAAAATAATTTATAACCCGACAACTCAACCCAACCCGAATTTTAAGAATTGGGTTTAGTTATCAGTCATGTATATAAGTTTACATATTTTTCATTAAAAATAAAAAAATAATGTATAACCCGAGAACTCAACCCAACCCGAATTTTAAGGATTGGGTTAGAAACTTTATTTAGGTCATTTGTTTTGCCAATCAAACCAACTTAATTTTCAGGTTAGTCCAAAAAATAACTCAACTCAACCCATGTATATCCCTATATGTCACAAATGGAACATCGATATCCTATTCTGAATACTTTATCAGTAACTCGTTCTTCAGCACAATTGAGTAACAAATTTTATTAATCGAATATTTGCACTTTCATAAATCAGTTTAGAAGTTCCTATTTATTAATCGAAGATTTGCCTCAGTGCAACAAAACAATTATAAAGAGTGGTAACGAGGAATACTACAGCTAATGAGGTCGATAAGGCAATCGAATCAATCACATTTTCCAGAGTAAGCAAAACAAAGAGACTCGAATTTTCTGTAGCTAGATTCTCTGAAACCATAAGAATATTATGAGATTTTTCAATATTTCCAAATACAGATAAGGAAGCCATTGATGATGATTCAAGGAAAAGATTGAATAATAGACGTTCAAGACAAAATAAAAAAGTACATGGTAGTCTTAAATCAAAGATAACATTCTGCAAATACAACAAATGCCAATATAAACGGCAGATCAATCCCATAACTTCTAGACACCGATGTAAAACATGAGTAAAAACAGTTGACAACATAGTCTAGGAGCCTGACAAGAAATCTTGGTTCCACAGTCACATCAGCCGCAGGCATATGAAACTCGAAACATTCAGAAGAACCGCTACTAATCTTTTGTGACATGAAACATTTTAAACCTTTTATTTTGTACTAGGTGGCAGGGAGAAGCATAGGATATGAGAATCCTTACGGAGTTCTACAGCTGATGCAACAAGAAGGCATACTTTGAGCCTTAGAGCCTTAGATAACATTCTCCAAGCCCCCAACTCCGAGTTTCTGCACTTCGTCCTTCAGAGATTTCAGGTATTTAACAGCTTCGTCCAGAACGGTGACTGTCGTCATTTGGTAACCACCAGGGAGAATCTCTCTCAGTTTTCTCACCATTTTCTTCACTTTTAATTGTTTCATGTCACTGTCACAGCTGCTTCCGCTGCTTGACGACTTGTGGACAGGATTAAATGACTTATTCTTCCTGGGTTTTGAACTGTAAGAAGAGGATGAAGAATCAGGGGATTGATTCCCATAATTCAAATGAGACCTTGCAGTGCTTCTCTCTTCATCTTCAGATCCATCAAGGTCTTCATGATCTTCGTCATCCAAGCTCAATAATGCATCGATATCATCCAAATCCTCCATCAAAGGAGATGATATTTCTCTATCCTCGTAATGTTCGTCATTGATGCAGAAGTTCTTTTGAATGTACTTTGAGCACATATTCGCAGTAGGACCACTGAGTTTGTTGGCAATTGCAGGATGAAACATGATTTGGCTTCGATTGTCAGTGTGGTCAAAGATGATGAAATTTTGGGGACAAACTTCAGAAGGTTGAAACTCAACATTATTGAAAGGTCCCAAGTTTTTTCTCCCAGGAGGCAAAACAGAAGGAAAGGCAGACGACAGAGGAATCTGCATGTGATTATCGTCCCCCTGGTTTGCTCTGGGATGCATTGCCTGCTTGAGGTAAAAGTTGAGGTCACTCTGCATGAAATCCATGTAAAAGAAACAAACAAACAGGAAACTCTCCAAACTTCAAGTAACCGTGTCTTCTCCCAGGAGAGCTTGCTATTATATTACGAAAATTAAAACGGGATGGTAACTAACGAGAAGACTACACAGCAACTCTATATGTTGCCATTTAAATTTAAGCGAGATGTTTATATCAAACTAAAGACAAACAGGAAAGAAATATTTCATTTCTTCACTTCTAGCACAACTGGAGGCCAGTCCACCTAACTCCCCAATGTCCAAATGCTTTTTGCAATCTTATCCTACGTGACAGGTTTTAGCAACTGGCGAAAATACTCGGCCTGTAAAGAACAAATTGAAAGTCGTCAACAACAGGAAACGTAGGAGTGCTTTAGTAGTCCAACAACAGAAGCAGTAAAGACAATCAAATGATCACAGAAGGTATTAGTTCATTCAATAATGTGCTTTAGGAATTTATCAACAGATAAAAGGATTTGCCGCAATGATTCAAATATTCACCAGTGACCAATTTTTGAAACTATAAAATTCATACAAATCCAAAACTCCAAAGGAGTGCCAACAGCTACAAAACAAAGCTACTTCTTTGAGATACAGTAAACATATTCTTCAACACAGATGAGAGGAGAGCAAAAAACTTAACCTTGACATGAATAAAATACATATGTATGCTATATTTGGAAAATGTATTCTAATACCTTAGTTTAGCTATTAAACAATCAAAAGATAGAAGATGGGAACTAAACACCAGTATCTACAATATTGTTTGCAAGTAAAAACTCCCTTTATCATCAATAGGTATTATTCATTAACTATAGCTACTTGGAGAAAGGTCAGAGAGAAAAAATAGGAGCTAAGGTCCATGTTCTCAGAAATCAATTTAAACTTTAATATTGAAGGATATTTTTCAGATGAGTAAAGAGGCAACTAACAACATTAAATGTCAGACACTACAAATGTGTGAAGTGTAAACAACAAACAACGCACCACAGCGTAAAATTTAAAGATTATGGTTTACCTGACAAACTTGCATCACTTGGTAGTAGGCAATGATTCCAACACTCATGTTAACTTTCCCAATTTCCTCAACAGCTCTGTTTCTCTTTCCCGTTATACCAATGTACATTCTCACTCCTCCAACCAGTAATATAAAAGTGAAACAACCGCAAAAGTAAGATAGACCAACAAAGTCAACGTTTTAATTTCCCCCTGCACACAACCATAAGCAAATAGCTTAAGAACTTCCTAAATTTCACAAGTGCACGATAATAATATTAACAAATACACAAAATCGGTCATATTTTTCCATGGGTGATACTTAAAATGATCACTAAACCTTCCGAAACAGAAAAGTTAAATCCAGCAGAGCCCATGAAATTCCTAGCAATTGGCAAGTGAATACAAGGCCCGTGAATGATCATTGTTTCCACAAACCAAAAAGAAAAATATTCCTCCTCCAAGACAACTTCTTATACGTCTAATTAAGTATGGTAATAATCAACATAATTGGAAATCTCACCAATGCAAAACAAATTACAGAATGACACGAAAGAAGACCACCAAGCGAACACACTTGCTGCTGTAATTCACCAAGGAGGATGTCCACGGCATCTTGATTCTATTCTCCAATTCCAGATAATAAAAGACAACCCAATCCTAAACTGAAGGGTAAAGCAAGCAAAAGAGAAACATTAAGTACAATTTAACAAATGTAACAGACATGAACTCTCTACTAATCAACAAGCAAATCTAGACAGAACCCCCAATGACCAAAACCAAGACGGTTAAGTGTAATAACGTTAAGCAAACAATGTTTATATACATAATTAGAGGTTAAAACATGAAAGTACTCGCTAATCTAGGTTAGACGTTCTCCCCTGAACAGAACCTGACCGACCATCTAAATCATTCATTTTACCTAATTTTCTCAGTAACATACAGGGGACGAAAAGGAATCAAGTACAAAACAACCCAAAAACACAGAGAGAAACATGACAGATCAACGAGATCAGAATCAATAACACAGTAATTTTAAGTTAAATTTAGGAAAGCACTATCGAAAGAGAACCCCAGACACTAACAATAATTACAGTAAAGAAGGAACAAAAATAGCAGAACAGTAAACTCAAGGAAGTACAAATCACTCGGAAATTAAGTTCTTCCAGTACGCATCCAGCAATTAAGAGAACCCGGAAAAATCAAACGTGCCCTAACTCCATTACAGCAAGCTAAAAGAAACGGAAATCAAACAAGTTTCCTCAAAAAATGAAACAAGAAATTTCACCCACGTGATTCCAGAGCTGAATCAGGCAGAGAAACGAAGACGATCGGACGATTTTTCGTAACAGTTCGGTAGATCAGAGCCCAGATTTGGTCTGCAAGCTAAAGATCTGGCAGGACGATGAGAGAGAGAAAGAAGGTAGGGGGAAGAGAGTATTTAATAAATTTTAGTTGGGTTTTTGTTGGAATCTGTGCATCATGTATTGAGACAGACAATAGTCAAACCCAGAGAGCTATGAGCCGTTGGATCGAAATGATTTCCGTATATTATGGGATGCTATGACAACCGTTGGATCGAGCACGCGTGATGGGATGGAGCAGTGGGGTCCACAGAGTTTGACAAATGCGTATCGTGAAAACAACTCCTCGTGTGGGGATTTTAAGAAAAGAGGGAGAGAAAAAAAATTAAATTAAAGACTAATATTAGTTTTGACTATGCTTTAATCCCTTTGTAATTATGATTTAGTAAGTTTGTTCGATTACAATTTTTTTTAATTTAAAAATACGCAATTCATTTTTGGTTTAATAAGGTCTTATAAGCCATGATTTATGTTTTTGATGGAGTGGCTAAATTTCTAGTACAAGAAAATTGATCATTTTCAAAGGTCACAATGGAAGAGATTTGGAACTTTCACATAGCGGAAGCAAACAATCGTTTGTCTTCGAAACTCGTTTTATAGTAACTTAAATAAATAGGATAAACATAGACACTTAGCATGCTTCTATTGATTACATAGAGGAAAATGGAAGAGATCGTACTACCCCTTGAAGATCTGATCTTCTCACATCCTTCCGATAGACACCACCAATCATTGGGGTTCATGCCATAAACTCCCGTTGGGTCCTGTAGTTTGCAAACACTGTATGAACAAACGTTTGTGATGTAATAATATATGATATTTTTCTTCACTATTGTCTATGAAACATAGGATGTTTTATTTGTTTACCACAAACCAATAAACTAAGATCCCTGGTTCTCATTGTAACTTAAGCATGTATGTGGAGATATACAGGTAGATTATGCCTTAAGTGATAACCAAAATAGTCTGTAGTATATGGATATAGGAGGGAAACCTTATCCTGGTGATGCTACGGATGCGGCCTGCCTTGTAGAATAGTTACAAGTGTTGTGACTTGCTACAAATGGTCTAATCCTGATTATTAATGTAAGCAAGGGCGTCTTATACAATCTTATACAATCTTATACAAAGAAATTTGTATAAGACCGGACCACGAAGTGTTATAGTGTCGTTATATAACGTCATTCATGACAGAGACTTCACTTCACTAGGATGACCATCGGTAACATGACCTCAATCCTGAGTGAGTTAGGAACTCCTGCTTTTGAGGGTGATCCTTTGATTTGCATGGGTGCGAGTGGCTAGATTGCCGACTCAAACCTACCACTATAGGGATTCTTCTGATTTGGGAGCTGGGAACTTAGCTACACAAGATGGAATTCACTCATTCCCTAAAGCATGGGTAAGTAGATAAATTGCTCCCTTAAGGGCTTGAACGATATAGCGCCACACACCTTCTCATGGCCTGAGAGGTGTCCACACATAGTAGAACTATGTTGTATTGTTCATTAGAAGGATCAGTGGTACTTAAGAAGTTAGATGTAACGACAGGGACAAAACGGTAAATTTGCCCAGCTATACTTACGAGCATCTGTGAAGGTTATTGTATTGTTGACTGGTTATATCCGATGGACGTAGAAATATATCTGTGGTAAGAAGAGTGCAGTTGTTAGTCTTTAGTGGAATGTCTGACAGTTAATGGATGGTGGATCTTGTGGTTAAAGAGTTTAGTTAGCTATTCATGTACCGTTGGAGCTTCGAACCACAAGTCCATAAGGTCCCCTTGGTAGCTTAATGGATTCAAGTTAAGAATCAGTTTTTGGGTCAGTTTGAAGTGTTCAAATTGACAGAAGTTCTTTGAAATTTGTAATTGCTCCAATGTTATCACAATAGAGGGTGATCGTCAAATGTATATTTGGAACCACTTCTAAGTCGGTCAAAAACTTTCTAAGTCATATTGCGTCATTAGTTGCTTCACATGTAGCTACATACTCCGCTTCCATGGTAGAGTCAACAATACAACTTTGCTTGATACTCCTCCATACTATAGCTCCTCCATTCAGAGTAAATACTGATCTTGAAGTTGATTTCCTTGAATCGACATCGGTTTGAAAGTCAGAATTAGTGTATCCTATAAGGATCAAATCCTTACACCATACACGAGCATATAGTCTCTCGTTCTTCGAAGATACTTGAGGATGTTATTAACGACAGTCCAATGATCATATTCAGGATTGTACTGATATCTGCTGACTATTCAAATTGCATAGCATTTGTCAGGGCGTATACACAACATGATATACGTCAAACTTCCAACTGTTGATACATAAAGAATTCGTTTCATTACCTCAACTTCATGAGGTGTATTAGGACATTGTTCCTTAGACAAATGAATTCCATGTCTGAAAGGTAACATGCTTCTTTTGAAATTTTTGTATTTTATACCTAGACAACATCTTGTCTATATAAGATGTATGAGATAATGCTAGCATTCTGTTCTTGCGATTCCGAACTATTTTGATCCTAAGAACATATTGTGCATCTCCCAAATCTTTCATTTGGAATTACGATGCCGACCATCTTTTAACGCCAACTAGGAATCCTGTTTCATTTCCAATGAATAAAATATCATCAACATATAAAACCAGATAAGCTACAGTCTTATTGACAATCTTCTTGTAAACACAAAGTTTATCGACGTTCTGTTGAAAGCCATAAGATTTGATCGCAGTGTCAAATCTCATATCCCAT